>NC_135237.1:522153034-523353034 GCF_051348905.1 Ranitomeya variabilis | reverse complement strand
TAGAAAAAAAAAAAAAGCAGCCCGCAGCTGCCAAGAAACGGAGCATCTATTAGATGCGCCAATTCTGGAGCTTTGCCCGGTTCATCCCTCTGCCCTGTGGCATTGGCATATGGGGTAATAAGGGGTTAATGTCACCTTGCTATTGTAAGGTGACATTAAGCCGGCTTAGTAATGGAGAGGTGTCAATAAGACACCTATCCATTACTAATCCCACAGTTTTGGTATTGCCGCCATATGGTCAGTGGTAGATACTAGTGATGAGCGAATAGCATTGTTGCTCAGGTCTCCTCGAGCATGCTTGGGGGATCTCCAAGTATTTTGTAGTGCTCAGACATTTAGTTATTGTCGCCTCAGGTCCATGATTTAATGCTGCTTGATAGCCTGAATACCTGCTGGACAGCCTGAATACATGTGGGAATTTCCTAACAAACAGGCATTCCTCACATGTATTCAGCCTGGCTAGCAGACGTAAATAATGCAGCTGAGGCGAGGAAAACTAAATGTTCGAGCACTACAAGATACTCTGAGACCACCCGGGCGTGCTCGGGGAGACCCGAGAAACAATGCTATTGACTCATCACTAGCAGATACTAGTCCTACAGAACATGTATAAAAGATTACAGCACAGTTACAGATCATGACTTACCGCTGGCATTCTTTCTGATGGAATCGTTCACTTTTCCCGTCTTTTCCATCTGGCCCAGACCGACATGACTTCTTCCAGCCACGAATCGGATGCAGAAATTATAACAAAGACACATTTCACGTCTCATATTTTCAGCACCATAACAATCTATTCCCAACGTTCACAAACTCCTCATCCTGCTGATACTCCAAATACTGAGCCGCTGCTGCCTTATGTGTCCTTATTACTGCACCTACTGTGTGGTTCTCTGTGCCCTCTAAATTCTAAAGCAACCCTCTAGAATATAGCAATGCTGGGTGCAAGTTCCCTAGAAAACAGTGCCCACATTTTGCCCCCTAGAAAGTAATATTGCCCTGTGTGCCTCTTTGACAGTCACAGTAATCGAAGTTCCTCTACAACAATAAGTGCCCACTTTACAGTTAATAATGTCCCAAGTCTCCCCCCTGTACAGCTCCCCTATACACAGTATAATGCCCCCTCAATGGATATCTACTGACCCTTTAATATCTCCCAAACTGTTTGATGGCCCCCCTAGATAGCCTCCAAATAGTATAATGCACCATATAGTCCTCAATACAGTAAAATGCACTCCCCATAGACCTCCATATTGTATAATGCATTCCCCATAGGCAGACTCTATACTGTATAATGCAGCCACCCATAGGCAGTCTCTATATAGTATACTGCACCCCCCCATTCCCAGACTCTGTACTGTATAAAACAACCCTCCCCATAGGCAGACTATATATAGCATAATGCAGCCCTCATAGGCAGTCTCTATAGTATACTGCACCCCCATCATAGGCAGAATATATATAGTATAATGCAGCCCCCCATAGGCACTCTCTATATATAGTATACTGCACCCCCCATAGGCAGATTATATATAGTATAATGCAACCCCCCATAGGCAGTCTCTATATAGTATACTGCACCCTCATGGGCAGACTATATACTGTATTATAATGCTACCCTCCCCATAGGCAGACTATATATAGTATAATGCAGCCCCCCATAGGCAGTCTCTATAGTATAGAGGAGCTTACTGGGTCTGGTCTAGTACGGAGTCATGCCTGTTAAGCTGAGACATAAAGGCATTAATAGTTTAACTGCTAGATAATAAGAGCGTTGTGTGTGTAGTATAACGTTTTATAGATATTGTGTTTGGTCTCATTGCTGTGGTCTCATAGTGACGGAACATACTGTATTGACCTTCCTACTGTTACCCATGATCTAGTGGATGGATGAATTTTCTTTCGGTGTTAGTCGAATAGTGTTCAAGCCCCGCTGTCTCCTCATTGTGCTGTTGCATCCAAGTAACCTGTTCACAATTGGGCCCCATAGCAATTGCTATACTGGTAGTGATGACCATGAATGTGTATATGGATCATTCTCCAAATTTATACCAATAATGTAGCAACCTGGAAGGGTTAGAAATGTACAGTTGCTTTCTTCTTGCCTGAAGGTTGCAGTGAATAGGGCTGAAGTGCAATACTACACACCAGGTACGGACTGTGGCTGAAATTCAGTCCTGGCATTTGAAATCACACAGGCCCATGTTGTCCCCGTCCCCAAGAACCAAATGGGATATATCACTAATATTATCCTGGATGGAGGAAAGGAAGATTTTCTACAAGACCAATATTCTGATACCCGTGGCCTATTGGGGTAAGTGACGGAGTCAGCGACTGTGTGCTCCATCACAACTCTTATCAGTATGGGTGTCTTGAGAACAACAATTCTGTCAATGAAGCAGACAAGGTGGCCCATGACCAGACAGGCGCTTCTGGCATTTGCCAGAGTTGCCAGATGGCCAGTCCGGCCCTGCTACACACAGCCTGCGGACCAGCATGACGCTGTTTTTGTAAGAAGGTTGTCATGTATTTCTTAACATGGTCTACAACTGTAAGGGGGGTGATAATTAACATTTGAAGCCCTGTTCACTGTGTTTTGGAACTGCAGCTTGGTGATTTATATAAACCGATGATTGGAGAAGAGGGCTTCTTGGTTATGTCTTACAATTGATTGCCATTTCATTTATTTTTCACTCCTCTGTGGAGTTTAGAAAAATCATTGCCTCTGTCATTTATCAATCGGCTGGGTGAGCTCACTAGTAGCACATCACATCAAAGGCCTTTAGTAGCCTCTTGACACTGTGCAGTGCCCTGTAATCCCTACAGGCTACATGGAAATAAACAGCGGGACACACAATGCCTGACTGATAGAACTTTTTCTTCTGAGTTTTCATCTTCATTTTTTTTTTTTTTTAATGATGAGACTTTACAACCATGTGTGCTATTTGGAGATTTCTTGTAATTCAGAAAAAATTGTGCCATACAGATACAGGCCACGGAGCAAACCACTTTGGCCTGATCAGAACTGTTATATAGGGAAACTAGTCTTGTTGTCCAGAGCAACCAATCACAGTGCAACTTACATTTCACCAGAGCAGTTTATGAAATAAAAGCCGTACTCTGATTGGCTGTTGTGGACAGCGTAACTATCTTTACTGTTGCACCGTTTTTATAAACAAGGCCTATGCGGTTTCCCCTATAGCATAGCAGACAAACTGGACTTGTCGTCCTTGACAACCACAGACCTGCTTTAATTTTGTAAACGAAATCTTCACTATGATTTGTTGCTATGAGAAATCATTTTTTTTTTTTTAAAGATCACTTTAAGAGACCCAATGTGATTTTTATTGTCATTGCTGCTAGTGTGCAGCATTTTACAAATGGGCAACTCCTTTTTAAAGGAACAGTACAGGCAAAATCTGGCACATTTGTGCCTCAATTATCAAAATTGTCTGAAAAGACACAAGTCCTCGTATCCCTTAGCAACCAATTTGTAAAACTTTATGGAGTCAAGAAGAATTTTTTTTTTTCCTTTTCGACTTCATAAATTTGGCCTATAGTGTTCTTTTTAGAGCAGAGTTGTTGACTTTGGTGTTCTTTTCCATGTGTCATGATCCACCTCTAACCGTTTTTTGCCTTGCGTATTCCCTTGAAGATTGTGAAGATCATTTCTGTGTGTGATGATTGACGGAATCGATGGGTGATTGGTAAGGTGGGCCTTAAGCGATTCGCGCAACTTGGTTAATGAGCCACGTCTGTAATCTGTGGCCACTGAACGGGAGCTGTCAGAACCGACTCTTGCCTGGCTACATGCGCGGCTCCTCTTTTGATTAACCAGCCTGACATGACATCATCATTGTGGCATGTCGCTCATGTGACGTCACTTCAGGCCACCTAATCAAAAGAAGAATGGCTGTTGTCAAGTAAGACTATTCTCCCAACTCACATCCAGCTGCCACAGATTACTGCTGGATGTGGCCAATGGACTAGGTTGTGTGAATCCATATCGACCCACTCTAGTGATCTGGTGTTGCCTCGGATATGATACCTTTCTGAATGCTTTGGTCTGCTGGGGACGACCAACCGATCCTGATAATAGAGCTCTGAAGAGTCCCATCTTTATGGAGTAGAGGTCAATCATGTGCACCTCTGCAACATTAACTCTCTATGGGGCAGCTGGAGATGGCCCCGTTCTCCGAATTGGTGCGCGTTCCCGCAGTCAAACACTTTACAAACACATGCAAACAGTTTTAGAAATCTACCTATGGGGGAGCTTGTCAGGACTAGGACCAAACTCTTTCCCCATAGAGTATGTGAGAGAGGTGGGGTGGGCAGGTTGGAGCGAACTTCTCTATATTTAATTAGCTGTTTTGTGATATTTTTTGTGAGAAAAATCTTTGTAAAATTTCATTAACATTAGTGATGAGCGAGTGGACTAGTTGCTTGGGTTTCCGGAGCACGCTCTGGTGACCTCCGAGTATTTGTTAGTGTTCGGAGATTTAGTTTTCATCACCTCAGCTGAATGATTTACAGCTACTAGCCAGCCTGAGTACATGTGGGGGTTGCCTGGTTGCTAGGGAATCCCCACATGTATTCAAACTAACAGTCGCAAATCATCCAGCTGCTGCGTGGAAAACAAAATCCCCGAGCAGTCATAAATACTCGGAGACCACCCGAGCATGCTCGGGAAAACCCGAGCAACGAGTACTCTCTCATCACTAATTAACATCAAATATTAGTGGGTGTAAATCCAATACACATTATCTATTGACAGGATTGTATTCCAATAAACACACTGATCCCTTCACCAGGAGATAAGTGCAGTATATCACACCCTATTGCTCCCTACAGGAGCCCCTACCTGTTAGCGAAGGATGGCACCCTAATGTTAAATGGTATGGCGCCCTCGCTCGTTGGCGGCTGTCCCTTATGTTCCTAAGCCGCCCCTACTGTAAAGTGCAGTACAGTTAGAATGAGGAGATAAATCCTGACAATGGATTGTCAAAAATAGTCACAAGCTAAGAGCATTGAATTTATTGATATTGTTTTATGATTGCTCTATTGCTTTTCTGACTCCTACAGTCCATATATAGTCCATATGCAGCTGTCCTTGTCCTCCCTTCCAGGTTTTCCTAACTTGACTATGTACATTTTATTTTACAGCCAGTTATGGATCAAATCCAGTATGCAAAGGTTGTCTGTCGTGCTCAAGAGACAACGGGTGCATCCGCTGCCAACCAAAACTGTTTTTCTTTCTGCGAAGAGAAGGGATGAGGCAGTATGGAGAATGTTTGCATTCCTGTCCTCCTGGATACTATGGACTAAGAGCGCCTGACATGAACAGATGTTCAAGTAAGCCGTTTTGATTTATTGCGCGTTTGTATTCTCTGAACACACACACACACACACACACACACACACACACACACACACACACACACACACACACACACACACACACACACACACAGCACTGCTTGAGCCACTGCATTTGCCATGTTACATGGACGTCCACTGATGGTCTTCTTTCTTCTGGATTGAAGATTGATAAGTTCATACTAAAATATGATCTATCTCATGGCCTGTGCTTCCATTAGATAAAGCTCTACTGTTCTGATAAATGGGAATGTTTGAATTCAAGGGATATTCCTATGATCATAAATAGGTTTTGTTATGTAGTGCTTGTAAATATATAAGTAATTTTGCAATTTATTGCTTATTATTTTCATCTGCTCTTAAGAACTCTTTTTTTTTTTTTTTGTTTTTTTTGTTTACAGCTCGTTGCCTTGGAGACAGACCACTGGTTCTAGACAGCACAACATGTGCAAGGTTTACAAGCTCTTTTCTAATGAGCCTGTAAACACTGTTTTAAAGCTTGCCAGGATTACTGTAGCTTGCTGTTTATCCCTTAACCTTGGCCAACTTCAGCTCAGTGCATACAGGCTAGACAGCAGCAATTATCAGTCTCTTTGGCAACAATCTGTAAACAAAAGTGTTAATATCTCTAGAATAGCTGAAAATTTGAATAAGAAGTAAATTGCATAAGTGCTTGGTTTTGTTTGGTATTTTTTTACAAGCGCTGTTTGAAAACATCCATCCATGAAGATTGGAAGATCCTTTTTATTTATTTAAAAAAAATAAAATGGGTGACCATACTGCCGTCTTTGGGTATTGTCTGCACTGTAGTCTGTGTCTATACTTTATGGCATCTGCAGTAACTGGGAATCAATTGACAGATAAATGACAGATGATTAGTCTCTAGTAAGTGATTATTGAAGACTTATATAGGGTTTTTCCATGACTCTTGTGAATCTAAAGCTGATAACTTATTTTGACACCTGATATCCCCACTGATCAGATGTTTGCAGCAGCTGTAAATAGAACCAGCACTGCTCTTTACACTGTGTAGTGGCCGTTCTTGGGTACTGCAGCTCATCTCCTATTAATTTCATTGAAAGCTAAGCTGCAATACCCAGAAACATTGTACTGTGCTGAGGTATTATAGCTCTATACAATATGGTTACGGTAATATAATGACTATATAGTAATAAATGTAGGTGGAATTTAACTACAAGGGTTTTTCACATTATGATTACATATAGCTGGGATATGTCGTCACTTGCTGATTAGTGATGAGCGAGTGTACTCGTTGCTCGGGTTTTTCCGAGCACGCTCGGGTGATCTCCGAGTATTTATGACTGCTTGGAGATTTAGTTTTCATCGCGGCAGCTGAATGATTTACAGCTACTAGCCAGGCTGAGTACATGTCGGGGTTGCCTGGTTGCTAGGGAATCCCCACATGTACTCAGCCTGGCTAGTAGCTGTAAATCATTCAGCTGCCGCGATGAAAACTAAATCTCCAAGCAGTCATAAATACTCGGAGATCACCCGAGCGTGCTCGGAAAAACCCGAGCACCGAGTACACTCGCTCATCACTATTGCTGATTAATGTCGGGTGCAACTGACAGAACTGCCTTAGGCTTTTTCCTGAACAGTGACATTTCCATTATGCAGGGAACCGCAATGCAGCTCCATTAAACTCCCTGGGATCCCAGAGTTGGATAGCAGCTCCACCAAGTTTGATGAATAATAACTAAAGTCTCAGGGTATATCCTGAAAATGTGACATGCAAGAGTATTTATCAACCGGTACAGTGCGTTGATGAGAACTTCATGCCTTGTAGGAATTATGAGGACAACTTGCCCACACTTGGTCAATGAAAGAATATAAAGACAATTTGTTAAATAGTCCATAAATTAGTAAATGGTTTTGATCTTTCGCTCCTTCCTTAAGGCCCTTTCATTAAAACCTGCCTTTAATAAATCCTAGAACATAAAGAACCAATATATTGTAAGGAATCTTTCCCAGAAATAAATTTTTCATGTGATTTACAGACTTCATTCAGAGTACCAACTGTGTCTCTCCCTTTCCATTACAATATCTTGAAGACGTCACTGTGCTGCTCTTATGGTTTGATGCTTATCAGACAAAACACTTATGACTTTATGCTGCTCCCATGAGACAAGAGGGGGCTCTATAAAGAAAGCTTCAGAATCCATAAAGCATAATAAGTGTCATATTTGTGTGATGTTTGATGTGGTCAAGAATAACTTTCCACAATCAATGTTATCCATAAAAAAAAAAAAATTTCCAATACAAACCATACAAATGTATTGCATTGTTGTGAGCGTACGTGTATTAAGTTTTTGCTATAAGTGGAATCCACTACTTTTAAGTTTTGAGACAAAGAAATAAGCTGAAGCACAAGTTGGTGTACGTGCAGTGTGTAAGAACACGTTAACGCTGACTATTGCACAGGCAAAACCCTAGAAAAAACCCCAAAATGAGCTGATAACCAAGTACCCTAATGTTACTTACATGTACTGTTAGCTACGTACTACAGGGTAACATTATTTTGTTAAAAAAAAAGCAAAAGTCCCCAGACTATTTGGAGCCAGTGATCTCTGATGAATTGAGATTTGCATCGATTCAATATTCAGGGGAGATATATTTTGACGTCGTAGCAAAGGGACAAGCATGATTCCTTAAGTCAAATCACCATAACTCCATGCTAACCCCTCCAACTTAATATTGTTCTGATGGATGATGCTATCCATGCCATGTTTCATATATATATATATCACTGCCTACCTTTCTGGATGAAATACATAAAATTGAATAGCTCTGTAAACCACACTCCTAAAGCCATATACAATCTGTAACGTGTGTCCAATCTGTCTGTGTAAATGATTGGTGGTGGCAGCTTGTAGTTCCCTATTTTTTATTGTTTTGTTGGCAGTGCCCATACGTGTGTGTGTGTGTGTGCAACGGATAGATAGGGACCACAGGAAAGTTCAAAGTAAAGTGTCTTTAATGTTGAAAGTAACTTACAAATGGTATCCTCCGGGACATCAAGACAGTCCATATCTGAGACTGGTTCTCATGGGCGACTGCACCACCATGTCATGCTGAGGGGTGACGGGCATTTTGTCTTTGCTTGGCTGTGTTACTTCACACATAAGCCGGATGTTGCAGAGCCACCTGCACTGCAGTTTGCAAGCCAAGACTGACACACCCAGTGTTTTTAAATGAAATCTGTGGCCATGGGCCACTTGTAAAAACGATAAAAACGCATAAAAAAGGCATACATATGCATCCTATCATTTAGAATGCATTCCGCAATTTTTGTGCACATGATGCGTTTTTTTCCGCGAAAAAAACACATCGCAGTAAAAAAATGAACATGTTCATTAATTTTGTGGATTTTTCGCGTTTTTCCCGCTATTCTATGCATTGGGAAAAATGCGGATTTCTGGCAGAAATGTCCGTTTTTTTTGTCAGGAACTTTCTGCAAGAAATCCTGACGTGTGCACATACCCTAAGGCCCGGCTGGAGAGAGTGAACCGCCTGACTAACATCCTGTAGTTCACTCCAAAAATAAAAGCCCTTAACAGGTTTTCCTAAACATTGCCTTGTCCAAATAACTTGACCAGGTCCACACTTACTTTTATTTTTCACTGCAATCACAGCTATGCCTGTGACTGCAATGCACTCCAGCCACCTCAATACTCTTCTGTGCGCATCCTGGGGGATATACATAGACCCTCACATATGATCCCCCTCACTGCCTCACTGTGTGTGTGTGTGCCATGTTTTTCTCTTCCATCCAATGGGTTGGACATGTAATGTAAATGAAATCCAACTTCTATGTTCCAAATATTGCTTTATTCTCCTAGTGGTTCAGAAAGTATTAGTAGGTTCGGGTGTTCCTAGATTTCCCAGTCAGAAAGAAACCTCTTGATGTCACTTTGTTTCAGTCATCTTTAGCAATCCTCTTTGATGTGACTGCAAGTTTAGCATAGTTTACTAATCCCGCCGTTGTGCAGTAACACATCATTTATGTAATTTGCTTGTAAAATGTCTAATTTTTTTTACTGTCATTCAACCTTTGAACAAATTGTTGCTGATTATTTGTGTCAAAGTTGCTACATGTAAACCTGAGTGTTCTTAGGATTAGAAGAAATGTTACAAACTAGTCCGCTGTGATGGGAAAAAAAAGTTGCTATACTAAAAATACCAGTGATTAAATGCATGTAAACTTCCATTTTTCTTCAAATGGAATCTGTCACCAGGTTTTTGCTTCCTCATCTGAGAGCAGCATAATGGAGGAAAAGAGACCCTGAATAGACCGATCTATCACTGTCGCCAATGCTGCACTCGGTAATCTGAGGTTTTAGATGTAGCACATAGCAGAAAGTTGACCCCGCCTACATGACAGCTTTCTGTGTACATTGTCTATGGACAGTGAACTGCTTATCAGAGGAGGGGGTGTGGTCAGAGCAGGACTAGCAGGAGCTGTAGTCCAGGCAGTGATAATATCCTGCTGAAAAAAACACATTGTATTGAACAACACATAGCTTAATAAGTGACACACATCCCTAAAATCAGTGTCTCAACCCCTACCTCATGCTGCCTTCAGATTACATAGCAAAAACTTGCTGACAGATTCTTGCATTAGTAGATTAGCTGAGTTTTATCAGGGCTGTGTGGGGGTGTGTTTTTCTTTGAGGGGGCGGACGTTCCAGGAAGGAAGCCATGATTTTCTAATTTTAGGGTATTCTGCGCATGTTGGGGTATTTTCACACATTGATTACCGTACTTTTGTGGATAAGACGCACCCCAAATTTAGAGGAGAAAATTAGGAATTTTTTTTTTAGCAAAATGGTAGTGCTTCTTATAATCCATGCGTCTTATTGCTTACTTGGGGTGGTGGCTGCGGTGAAGCAGGGCGTGAGGGTCCCAAGGTCACCGCTGGAGGAAGAAAGAGTGGAGCGTTGCTGCAGGCCGCAGCGCTGAGATCTCATCTCCAGAGATCTTGGTGCCGAGATCTCCATCTGCGCATGCACCGCCCCAGGACGGCAGCCATTTTCCCGGAGTCCTGTCCACCGTATAGGAAACCATGTCACTGCGGGGGCTCTGTGGTTTCACAAGATGTCGGCAGAGCCCACGCAGCAGTGCACCACACCGCACATCCAAACACCCCCTCATCCCAGCCTGCGGCCAGGAAGGTATATCAGCATTATAAGACACACCCCCATTTTCCCCCCCAAATTTTGGGGAATTAAATTGCATCTTCTAAACCAAAAAATATGGTATGTGCTGTGAAATTTGTTGCAGAAAGTTCTGCACCTTCTCATTCATCTGGATCCACCCTATTCAAAATCAAACATTTCGGCATCCAATTCACCATTTGGGACATTGCCACATAACGTAAAGTATTGCAAGTTTTTGGAGAGGAAAATCTTAATTTTCACGATCAGCCTTGTGCATGAGATTTGAAGAAATTGCATGTATATGCTCAGAAGAATACTGTATATTTAGAAGTGTATAAGTTTATCAGCCCTATGAGTTTGAAATCCACAGCATGTCCATTTTGTGGATGTCAGTGTCTTTGACTCTATAAAGTGCAAGAGTCAAAATGTGTGGATTTACCACTCCAATTTTGGAAACCATTACACTGGTATTGTCAAAGTTCTACCTGTGGGGATAACAAAATTATACCTCTTAACTAAACCTCCCCTTATTTACCAACCCTTAAAAATAAAACGGTGACACCAAACTTCTTTGTTTTAATAAAGGCTGCTGTGGCCATAATTATCCAAACAGACAATAATAAAACATCATATAATAAATAACAATAACCCGCTGGGAGGGGTTCTTGAAGCTCCCAAAATCTGGTGATTAACAACCATAAAAAGCGACCATAAAATATACCATCAATTACTCTCAGCCATTACCCCACTAGCTCGGGAGCACCATAACCACAAGGCTTCCAATGTTCACTTGAACTTCCTGGGGATCCAACAATCACTTGCCGTAACTCCCCTCCACAATTCACCAGATCCAGAACCATATTAATTCCAAATTGAGGAATCCATATCCCAATGGATCCCCCAGAACAATTGGTAACCAACTTCAAGGACCCTCCCTACCGCCAAGAGCCAACATGACCCCAAAAAATCCCTTAAAATCACCAAAAATATACCAAAGAACCATAAAGGGTGGGTGGGACCAAACTTGACCCCAGTGAGGGGGAACTGAGGGGGCCCCACCCATAACCTGGCCATATAAATGACCCCCAAAAAGTACCACCCCCCTAACTGATGCCCCACCTACACCAACCCATTGTCATGCCGGCATCCGCCCACGTAATGTAAGGAAGGGGGTCGGCTCTGCTCCGGCCTTTACTTATCAGCTGTGGACTTGCCTCATGAGACTGTATTCTAAGGGTATGTTTCCACGTTCAGGAAACGCTGCGTTTTTGACGCTGCGTTTTTCCGCAGCGTCAAAAACGCAGCGTCCAGATGTTACAGCATAGTGGGTGGGATTTCATGAAATCCAGACTCCACTATGCGTTAAAAAACGTATGCGTTTTTGCCGCAAAAACGCATGCGTGGTGCGTTTTTTCGAAACGCAGCATGTTGCTACTATGAGCAAAACACGCAGGTACACCGCAGGTGACCTGTCAGTGACCTCAGGTGCAGTTTTGGTCAGGATTTTACCTGCATAAAATCCTGACCAAAGCCTGAAGCAAAACTGAACGTGGAAACATACCCTTAGACTAGGTTTACTTGGGGAGGATTTGAGGATTTTTTTTTTTTTTTTGTGCATATCCACTCCAAAATACTATTTAAAAAACTTGTAAAAAATGTACAGAAAACTCTTCCTTTTCATTTCTACGAGAGATGAAATCCACTTTGCTCTGTTTTTATACGAGGAGTATTTGAGTTTTTTGTTTTCCCCTGAAGAGGTTTTTTCAAAATGCCTTGTAGGGAAAAAAGTGCGCATGACTTCTTTGAAACAGAGCTTGACTACTCTCCATATTAGATGCTGTCATACCAAAAGGCTGCAAAAAATGCTTCAGGGGCAAAACTTAAACTTTTCAGGAAAAAAACTTCCAAAAACTCCCTAGTGAAAAAAAAAATCCTGAAAGTTTTTGCTTGAAAAACTTATTTTTGAACTATTAAAAACTCCCTGTGAATATAGCCTTAAGATCAGACTCCACTGAATGGAACCACTGAAACCCAAGCAGTCATCACACCTGGGGCTCAGTCAGATGTTTTTATCATACAAGTGCTATCCGTGTTTTTTAACGTATGCACGCTTAGTCTATGAAGTAGTTAAGTGTACAGTTTATCCTTTTTTCCTAGGAACTAGTGGGCTGCACAAAGGCATGGAGATTTTTCCGATTTTATTGTTCTGAGTCTCTGATTAACCTCTCCAATGCAAGTCTATTAATCCTTGAAAAAAAAAAATCTGACTGCATTCGGGTGCCATCAATGTGTGGTCTGTTTTTCAGACTATTTGATTGAGGTTTTTCAAGCTTCTATTTTACCAGTTGTTGTTGTTTTTTGATTTTTTTTACCCGTTTAAGGCCAAAATTGACCAAAAAAACCTTTGCAGAAATTCAGCAGCATTGTAAGATCCCAATTAAGTAGATAAGGTCACAGAAAATCTCCAATACATATTTATTGGAACCATCTGCGTGGAAATTGAACTCCAATGTAGATTTTTAAAATCTGCACCTTTTTTGATTCTTTCTGTGAAATCTGCTGTGAATTCCAGTGTGACATCTCACGGGTCTACAGAAAAATCTAAAATAAAAAAATGCCCATATTCCGGTTTTGCAGAATTTGTTGATGCAGTGAAGGGCATGTTCACACATTAGCAGATTTGCTGTGGATTTTAGATGCTTATTGATGATGAGCATATGTGCACAGATAAGGGGCTTGGGTGCTAACCGTGTCTTCGGCGTGCTCGAAAAATATATTCAAGTCCCCGCGGCTTTGTCTCACATGCAGGATTGCCTCACAGCCGCGAGACGTGCAGTCGCGGGGAACATATTTTTCGAGCATGCTGAACACACTCGTTATCCGCAATGCTCAGGTGATAACCATCTTATCAGAGCACGTTTGCTTATATTTCATGTTGTTTTCACATAACAAACAGAATATAATTGGTGGTTTTACAATTCATTACCGTAGTTTTTCAATGTAGGTTGTGGGTGCGCAGTTTTTACAAAATTTTTGCCACGTTTTACAAGTGAATTGATGGGGTAATTGACAATAAAATTTCATGTGGTTTTGCTGTGCCAGATTCCTGGCTAGTCAGTCTTATTGTCAAGTAGTCTGCTTTATGTCCTTACAAATTCATTTATTCCTTTAAGGTATTGTCGGAAAGAAAGCCTATAGTGGTTTCACCTCTCTGGAGGGCATCATGCATGACGTGAAATACTAGTATAGTACAAGACTGAAGAACAAAGACTCATTTACAGCTTCTCATACATAGACGTTGCCCATAGGTTTCCTCGTTGACCTTGACTGCTTTGTATTTTTATATATGTATTCTAAAAAAAAATCCTCGAAATTTATAAAGTTGGAAAAAGCCTCAGGGAGTTCACAAATGGTTATTTCAGAAGTTCTGTATTTCTCAGACACAATGAAACCAGAATGATTTATGCAGTTGACCAAAGGAGCAAGTATTGTGCCGTATGAAATGAGTTCCAAATGCACGGCGCTGTAACTCCGAATGTCTGCTGATAGTTTGCATTGATGCTGGATATAGTGTTTCAGAAATGAACCACATATTCCTCATAATGTACCTGATTTATAACGTGTGTGTGCCCATTGTTCCTTCAGGTAGAACGTTCTTCTGCTGTTCAGACGATTGCTCCTTTCCCCTCCCCCATACATTAGGATAGCTATGAGGACGATTTTATTTATTTTTTTTACATTTTTAAGACCACTTTTTTTTCTGTTCTTTTTATATATTATGCTCAGAAAGAAAAATACAACAAACCCACAGACTAAGGGCTCACACCCAAATCGGTCCAATGTGGTTCCTGAAAAGTGGAGCGAGCACATGCGATTTCACAGCGGTTTACACCTGCTCCTCAATAGGAATCCGCAGGTGTAAAACTGCAGGTGGAATCTGCACAAAAACTGCACAAAAACCGCAGCAAATCCGCGTGTAATCCACAGTGCGGTTTACCTGTGGATTTTGCAAAAACATTGCGGAAAAATCCGCACACCATTCCGCACCGTGTGCACATAGCCTTACACACCAGCTGCTTCCTGCTTAATAGCCTGTGGCTATAACTTTTGTGACTTGCTCCTCCCTTCATTCTAGAAAATAACTAATTAACCTCCTGAAACTGTGAACTCTATGGGGTGTTAAGTGCTGAATCCTACTTCTTAAAGGAACACACACCATAACGAAGCATAGATCAATGCAAAAAATTCATAATTTTGACAGCTCAATAGCTCACAGAATAAGTTGAACATCCTGCAGCACTGAACCATACTCAAAACATTAATGTAATCCCCAACTTTGGGGTAATGCAAAAAGAGGTCATGTAGGTGCCCATGATGATGGAAGTCCAGGGTATCCTGGAAATTTGTGTGTAACGTCCAGTAAGGTATGCACAGAAGATACTGAATTTTTTTTTATAAGTTTTAAGTAAACAGCTCTGTAAAAGAGCAGCTTGTAATATACAAAAAGAGAAAATGCTAATTGTTAAATTTCTATTTCAGGGTGCAGAATCGAAAATTGTGACTCTTGCTTTAGTAGAGATTTTTGCACTAAGTGCAAACCAGGATTTTACTCTCACAAAGGACGTTGTTTTGAAGAATGTCCTGAGGGATTTGCAGCTTTGGATGACACTATGGAGTGTGTAGGTGAGCAACGCCTTCTCCTCTTTAAGGATTACTGATGTCTACACCCAACGTCTTTATTCCAACCTTGGTTTGGGAACTACTGTATGTAGTGTCCATTCATGTCAATGTTCATCAGCGTTTTGGTTTGGACTGTATTTTCTTGCAGGCCATTTTTGGTAGTCTTAACTAAATAAGCGCTGACCCAACATTTCTCTTTTATCTCCATTCCCTTCAGATGGATGTGAGGTGGGACCATGGAGCGAATGGGGAACATGCAGTAGGAATAATAGAACGTGTGGATATAAATGGGGTCTGGAGACAAGGACTCGACAAATTGTAAAGAAACCAGCAAAAGATACAATCCCATGTCCAACCATTGCTGAATCTAGAAGATGTAAAATGGCATTAAGACACTGCCCTGGAGGTAAGATATCTCGGTAGTCAAAAATCAATTTCCCATTTACAGTGTTTTTTATTTTTTTTATTTTTATTTTGGCCATTCCCTGTTCTCTACTCCTTTTCAGTTTCTGGCGATGTGAGTTTTCCCATTCCAGACCTTTTTATGGCAAATTCAAAGGTTATGTAGGAAAATCTTTAAGACCCACACCTACATTGAAGTTGGGGACTTGTGTGTGTGTGTGTATAATATATATATACACTCACCGGCCACTTTATTAGGTACACCATGCTAGTAACAGGTTGGACCCCTTTTGCCTTCAGAACTGCCTCAATTCTTCGTGGCATAGATTCAACAAGGTGCTGGAAGCATTCCTCAGAGATTTTGGTCCATATTGACATGATGGCATCACACAGTTGCCGCAGATTTGTCGGCTGCACATCCCAAAGATGCTCCATACAAGGCAGGATGGATCCATGCTTTCATGTTGTTTACGCCAAATTCTGACCCTACCATCCAAATGTCGCAGCAGAAATCGAGACTCATCAGACCAAGCAACGTTTTTCCAATCTTCTACTGTCCAATTTCGATGAGCTTGTACAAATTGTAGCCTCAGTTTCCTGTTCTTAGCTGAAAGGAGTGGTACCCGGTGTGGTCTTCTGCTGCTGTAGCCCATCTGCCTCAAAGTTCGATGCACTGTGCGTTCAGAGATGCTCTTAGGCCTACCTTGGTTGTAACGGGTGGCGATTTGAGTCACTGTTGCCTTTCTATCAGCTCGAACCAGTCTGCCCATTCTCCTCTGACCTCTGGCATCAACAAGGCATTTCCGCCCACAGAACTGCCGCTCACTGGATTTTTTTTCTTTTTCGGACCATTCTCTGTAAACCCTAGAGATGGTTGTGCGTGAAAATCCCAGTAGATCAGCAGTTTCTGAAATACTCAGACCAGCCCTTCTGGCACCAACAACCATGCCACGTTCAAAGGCACTCAAATCACCTTTCTTCCCCATACTGATGCTCGGTTTGAACTGCAGGAGATTGTCTTGACCATGTCTACATGCCTAAATGCACTGAGTTGCCGCCATGTGATTGGCTGATTAGAAATTAAGTGTTAACAAGAAGTTGGACAGGTGTACCTAATAAAGTGGCCAGTGAGTGTATATGCCATAAATGTATGTTATAGAATTTTAAGGAGATAAAGCCCTGCTGTCTTGCATATATTAAAGGGAACCTGTCACCCCCCCCCCCAGGCGTTTGTAACTAAAAGAGCCACTTTGTGCAGCACTGATGCTGCATTCTGACAAGGTGGCTCTTTTAGTTCGGGTCCCTGGCACTGCTGAAAGAATCGTTTATCAAATTTGTCCCTTATACCTCGAAATCGCCAGGCAGGCAGGTCTTTCCCCCCTAATCCAGACGCCTCCCAGCTGTCACTCCTGGCTTCTGCACGCCGGGCGCCGCCTCCTCTTCCTTCATTAATTTTCCCGGCGCCTGAGCTGTTTTTTTTTTTTTTTTTTTTCGGGCATGCGCAGATGCGCTGCCCTTCGAATTTAGAGCAGGTGCGAGGAATGCTAATAAAGGAAGAGGAGGCGGCGCCTGGCGTGCAGAGGCCATGAGTGACGCTGGGAGGCGTCTTTATTAAGGGGAAAGACCTGCCTCACTGGCGATTTCGAGGTATGAGTGACAAATTTCAAAAACGATTCTTTCAGCAGTGCCAGGGACCCGAACTAGAAGATCCACCTTGTCAGAAAGCAGCATCAGTGCTGCACAATGTGGCTCTTTTAGTTACAAGCGCCTGGGGGGGTGACAGGTTCTCTTTAATAATAGTACCAGTTCCATGACTTGTCTATATAATTTATTCAGAATCTGGATTATAAGTAATTTTGGTGGTTTCCTGGGCTTTTGTGTTCTTGATGCGACTGTCGCTAAACAAGTTAGAGTAACCCTGACTACTATAAAAAGGTGGACTATGAATCCTGTCATCCCTTCCACCAAAAAAAGAAGACGTTGAGGCAAGATGTTGAAGGTTATTTTGTGTGACTATTTCTGTTATAAAGAAGTATTTTTCCCTATGGCCGATCTGTGTCAGGTTCCTGTAGGGTTAACTGCAAGGCCGTCCCCAGGGAGTGTAGGAGGGCAGCCCTATACGGGAACCAGTGGGAAGGCTATAGAGCTATAGGAAACAATTAGTGTTGAGTAGGCTGTGTTAGAGAGGCGGTGATAAGAGGACAGTTCATCATTTGGGGAACTACAAGGCTCCACATGGAAGGAAGCTAGTTACAGAAGCAGCAGGATGTCAAAGGCAATTGGGTATCCTGTAGAAAGTAAATGTTTGCAGTCCGGAAATGTTCGGTCCAGCAGAAAAAGGGGACCTTAGGAAAAGGTGTCGCCCTGCTGAGAGTACAAAACAGGGAGCATTGTCTCAACGAGAGGCCTCTGGGACTGACCTAGCTAATGACTCCATGGACTAGGGTCATAGCAATACACATGGACCCGTATGACCCTACCCCCTAAGAAAGCGCAAGCTATTCCAACTTTTCCCTATGCCCCCTGCGATATCTGTTGCCAGAAGCAAAATACAAATGGTAACTCTTGGGAATGGAGCCGGTGTATTGTGTGGAAGATGGAAAAGGAGAATGTATAAACTGTCATTCCCTGTTGACCACCAGTTTGGTCGTATATAAAATGGACATTGTTTTTAAGGACTGGTCTGTCTTATTGATTGTAAAGGTAACTGCATCTGGGACGGCTATGGAAGCAGCAGATCCAGGTACAATGTCACACACACGGGCGCACACACCCACCAGCAAAACAAAATTTCCTGTAGCTGGCTGCGACGTGGAGAGGGCAGCCCACTCGCATGAATACCACTGGAGGGCCAGTTTACACTGTCGTGAGGTTGTCATGTTGATGTACTTCAAGTCTCTTTGGAATCCAATTTTTGATAATTTGCTTATATTTCAACTCCCAATGGAATATATAGTATTATAGTTGCTATAAAAATTGTTCAGCCCCATAGCAAAATGTACATACTTTTTGCAATAAACTGATCATCAAAAAAACAAGTTATATACCTCAATGCAACTAATGTAAAACAAGTGATTTTTTTTTTTTTCTCCAAATTCAACAAAAAATGCCATGAAGGAATACTGCAGTCTCATAATTTTTTCAATCGATTCATGATCAGCTTTAGTACTAGATAAAGTCCCTTTAGCTGTTTCAACCTTCTGCAAACATGTTTCATTTCTGGCAGTGCACCTAATCAATCTTATCCATTCCTCATGGACAATGGCTTCCAGTTTGCTGCTAATCTTCAGAAACTGCCTTCTTCAGATCACACCAGACATTTTCTACGGGTTTCAAGACAGGTAACTGATGGGTACTCGAATCTTCTGAGACTGTTTAAAAAAAAAAAAAATCCTGGAAGATCTTGACGTATGCTTGAAATCACTATAATGAACGTTCCAATAATTCGAAAGCGCCAACTTCCTCACAGAAGACGTGGTGTTTCCAGCTAGGATTTCCTGATTTCTCTTGGCCCTTCACACGCTACTGGTTTCCAGTTCTGGAAGAAGTAAAGAAGCTCCAGAGCATCACCGAGCCAATGCCATACTTTGCTGAAGGCCTCACTAAAACACTGCCATGCATTGCAGTATACATGCACGCAGGAAGAAGTCTGTCCCTTCAGGGCAATGGCTGCAATGAAGCCTCTGAGAACCCACCAGTATGACTAATCTCCTGTGCGACTCTGTCCTTTGCAGGTTTTAAAGTATGTTTTTCTCAAAAATACTGCAGCGTTTCAGAGTCAAACATACGTGGCTGAAATCATGCAGCCAGTGTCTGCAACATATGCTGCTCATGGATCAGGCATATGTATCAGCTGTTGGGTTACTTTTTAAGGCAGGTTTCAAATAACTCAATAAGATATGAAAGAAGATGATGATAATTTCTCTCTCGAAGCAAAATGACTGTCTCAAAAGTTTTCTCAAATATTCATTCCATATCTTCGTATACAGATATAGTTGCAGTATTGACTTTGTAATCGCACAATCACGTTCCTGGGCTTAGTCTCCCATCAGCAGACTTGTCTTTATCACCAGATCCATTTTCTGTGCTTGCTGGCCAAACCACTGCAGATTTCTTTTATTCCTTTTCACCTGTTTTTTGTCCAAGTGTTCTCATCACGTTGTTGCTTAGAATTCTGGGATAAATTAAGGTACCATATATTTTAAATTGGAAAAACCCAAACCTAGCTTAACATGTATTTTATGCCTTTAACGTAATGACCAGAAAATGTGTATGGGGTTTAGGGATTTAAAGTGCGATTGAGATTATAAATATAATATATTATAATCTAGATCACGAACCATGACTGTTTTTAGTGGAAAGCACTAAATTGTGCAAACAGAACCCCAAACCAGAAAAGATACCAACTCCATAATAAGAATGAAATAAGGAGAAGCAAGGAGTATATAGCTAAAAAGATACTTTAATAAGTAAATAATAAATATAGACCATAAAAACAGTAAAGTGCCCAAGGATAATGCTAAAGGATCACCAACAGTGATGAGCGAATATACTCGTTACTCGAGATTTCCTGAGCATGCTCGGGTGCCCTCAGAGTATTTTTAGTGCTCGGAGATTTAGTTTTCTTCGCCGCAGCTGAATGATTTACATCTGTTAGCCAGCATAAGTACATGTGGGGGTTGCCTGGTTGCTAGGGAATCCCCACATGTAATCAAGCTGGCTAAGAGATGTAAATCATTCAGCTGAGGTGAGGAAAACTAAATCTTCGAGCACTAAAAATACTCGCAGGGCACCCGAGCATGCTCAGGAAATTTCGAGTAACGAGTATGTTCGCTCATCACTAATCATCAATGCTGTGCACCCGCCATCAATAAACAGAGAGCGCTTATTTAATAAGATCAATAGTAGCAGTAATTGTAACACAATAATCCAAGAGTAGTATAAATAGATATAGATAAATAGCGCTTACCAGTATATAAGTTGGAGGGTTAGCAGTATCGGACAGGACCCAAAGAAACCCCAAAGTACGTTTTGCTTTTTGTATAGATGCTTTCTCAAGGGGATGTTATGCATGTATGTATGTGTGTGTATATTTGCGTTAATGCATTTTTTGTGCGTCCAAAATCAAGCAAAAAAAGGACGCATGCGTCACAAAACGCTGCGTTGTGCATGCGTTCACATTTGCGTTGTGCGTTGCGTCGCCGACGCTGCGGCGCACAACGCAAATGTGAACGTAGCCTAAGTGATACTTACAATCAAAAGTCAGACTGACGTTATCACCCCCCAGTGTTGTGTTTAAGGGGGTTTTATAACAGCAATACTATATTTTGCTAAGACATATTTTTCGCCTCTACTTATCAAACCAATTTTTTGTATTAACAATCTACATATATAAATACCTGTCTGTGTTTATCATGTCCGTAAATACGTTAAATTTGACCAGCTTGCTTTTTCGGAAATTGCCTGCACCCCGACCACCAATGTGTGAAAATTTTGCACGAGTCAAGGATCCTCAGTTGTGCAAAGGGTGATGGAAGTATCCTGCCTCGCTGATTAAATGGCAAGCCATGATGAGCTGAAATAAATGCTGGTTTGACCCCTCTCTGCCAACCGACGTACTATTTCGTCCATGTGACCTGTGACTTAATTCCCATGGATGGAATAGTACGTCATAGGCGATCAGCCGCACTCATAGGGTGAGCACAGCCGATCGCTGCTGGGTGTCAGCTGAGTCTCACAGGGGACACCCGGCACTAAGTGCCGGGAGCAGTCATGGACCACTCCCGGCACTTTAACCCCTGGAGTTCTGCGATCAAATAGATCGCAGCATTCCGGTGGCAAAGAGAAGCATTGCCCAAGGAGGGGGCTCCTTGCGTGCTTCCCTCAGAACAATGCGATGCCTGCAGACCCCCGGATCCAAGATGGCCGCGGGGTCTTTCCGGGTCCTGCAGGGAGATGGCTTCTCAGTGCCTGCTGAGAGCAGGCACCAGTAAGCCTTTTTCACTGCCTGTCAGCTGATCTGACACAGTGCTGTGCAAAGTGTCAAATATGCAATCTGACTTTATGCAGTGATGTCCCACCCTGGGACAATGTAAAAAAAAAAAAACTCTGTAAAAATATATCTTTTAAAAATTCCTAAATACAGGAAAAATATTGTTCCAATAAATACATTTCTTTATGTAAATAAAAAACAATAAAAGTACACATTTAGTATCACTGCGTCCGTAATGGCCCGACCTATAAAACTGTCCCACTAACTAACCCCTTCAGTGAACACCGTAAAGAATAAAAAAATAAAAAACGATGCAAAACAACAATGCTTTATCATCATACCACCAAACAAAAAGTGGAATAACACGCAACAAAAAATACGGATATAAATAATCATGGTACCGTTGAAAACGTCATTTTGTCCTACAAAAAATTAGCTGCCATACAGCATCAGGGAAAAATTTTAAAAAGTTATAGCCCTTATAATAAAGCGATGCAAAAATAATTTTTTTTATATAAAATAATTTTTATTGTATAAAAGCGCCAAAACATAAAAAAGATATAAATGAGGTATCACTGTAATCATACTGACCCGAAAAATAAAACTGCTTTATCAATTTTACCACACGTGGAACGGTATAAACGCCCCCCCAAAACAAATTCATGAATTGCTGTTTTTGTTCATTCTGCCTCCCAAAAATCATAATAAAAAGCCATCAAAAAATGGAATGTGCCAAAAAAATGGTACTAATCGAGATCTCACATGACTCTGTGGGCCAAAATATGGAAAAATTATAGCTCTCAAAATGTGGTGATGCAATAACTATTTTTTGCAATAAAAAGCGTCTTAGCATGTGAAAGCTGCCAAACATAAAAACCTGCTATAAATAGTAAATCAAACCCCCCTTTATCACCCACTTAGTTAGGGAAAAATAATAAAATTAAAAAAAGTATTTCTTTCCATTTTCCCGTTAGGGTTGGGGCTAATGTTAGGGTTTGTGCTAAAGTTAGAGTTTGGGTGTGTTGGGGTTAGGGTTTCAGTTAGAATTGTGGGGGTTTTCCACTGTTTAGGCACATCAGGGGCTCTCCAAATGCGACATGCCATCCGATGTCAATTCCAGCCAATTCTGCATTGAAAAAGTCAAACGTGCACCTTCCCTTCCGAGCTTTGCTGTGCTCCCAAACAGAGATTTACCCCCACATATGGGGTATCGGTGTAATGGACAACAATTTTTGTTACCCTTGGGAAAATAACAAATTGGTGGTGAAATGATCATTCTTGTGAAAAAAAAAAAAAAAAAAAAAAAGGATTTTTTATTTTTACGGCTCTACGTTATAAACTTTGGTGAAGCACTTAGAGGATCAAAGTGCTCACTATACATCTATATAAGTTCCTTAGGGGGTCTAGTTTCCAAAATGGGGTCACTTTTGGGGGTTTCTACTGTTTAGGAATATCATTGGCTCGCCAAACACGACATGGCGTCCGATCTCAATTCCAGCCAATATTAGTTTGAAAGTCAAATGACGCTCCTTCCCTTCCGAGCTCTGCCATGTGCCAAAACAGTGGTTAACCCCCACATATGGGGTATCAGTGTACTCAGGACAAATTGGACCTCAAAGGTTGTTGTTTAATTTGTCCTGTTACCCTTGGCAAAATAAAAGAAATTGGATCTGAAGTATATTTTTTGTGAAAAAAAGTTAATGTTCATTTTTTTTTTTTTTAGCACTCCAAAAATTCCTATGAAGCACCTGAAGGATTGTTAAACTTCCTGAATGTGGTTTTAAGCACCTTGAGGGGTGTATTTTTTAGAATGGTGTCACTTTGGGGTGTTTTCTATCATATACAAGTAGACCTCTCAAAATTACTTCAAATGTGATATGGTCCCCAAAAAAAAAAAAGTGTTGTAAAAATGAGAAATCGCTGGTTAACTTTTAACCCTTATAACTTCCTAACAAAAAAAAAAATGTTGTTCCAAAATTGTGCTGATGTAAAGTAGACATGTGGGAAATGTTACTTATTAAGTATTTGGTGTAACATCTCTGTGATTTAAGGGCATAAAAATTCAAAGTTGGAAAATATGTGAAAAAAAGTGAAAATTTTTAAAATTTCACAAATAAGCGCAAGTCACATCAAATAAATTTTACCACTGACGTAAAGTAAAATATGTGACAAAAAATCGTTGTCAGAATCACAGGGATCCATAGAAGCATTCCAGAGTTATTACCTCATAATGGGACAGTGGTCAGAATTGTAAAAATTGGCCTGGTAATTAACATGCAAACCACCCTTGGGGGTTAAGGGGTTACTGTCAAGGCATTTCGGGATCACTCCGACTCCACCTTCAGGACAACCACAAATCATGTCCGAAAAGCATTTACATTAAACCAGCATTTCTTCATATCAACTCCGCTTTTCTTCTTCAAAAAGCCTAGGTGCCAGAATACATTTAGGAGATGACCAAGGTGTTGGGGGATAGATATAAGTGGTAGTGATTTTACTGCAGGATCAGACTACACAACATTTGTTTAAAACCTACAAGAGAAAAAAAGTAAGCAAAAACCCTGATATAACTAAGTAAAAAAGCAAATGTGCATTTAAATAAGAGGTTTTAGTAATACTGTTTTTTGGTCAAAAAATAGCACAAAAGCCATCCCACCTCGTCAAGGTAACTCTGATTGGGACAGTCCTACACTGTCTAATATTAAAACCTTACCATGTGTCAATGTTGACCTCCGTGTGAATAAGGGCAGACAAAAGGACTGGGCCCAACCAGTGAAACACCAGACTGTAGAAGATATATATATAGATAGATATATATAGATATATATATATATATATCTCAGAAACAGGGAGGCCACACCCTGCCTTGCACAGAATGCAACAATACAGAGAAAAAGAAAACACTAAAATTGAGCTTAACTTGAGTTGGTACACATGCAGAGGTTAAATGCATGTTCACATTGGCCACAAAACATTAAAACCTACAAGAGAAAAAAAGTAAGCAAAAACCCTGATATAACTAAGTAAAAAAGCAAAAGTGCATTTAAATAAGAGGTTTTAGTAATACTGTTTTTTGATCAAATAGCACAAAAGCCATCCCACCTCGTCAAGGTAACTCTGATCGGGACAGTCCTACACTGTCTAATATTAAAACCTTTGAAAAACATTTGTTTGTAGTCTGTTACCATGGAGACCATAGCTTCTATAGTAGGTGTAATAAGGCATCTAATTATAAAAATTCTTTCATTTTTTTTTTTTATATTTTATGCCTTGGATTAAAAATTGGATTAGTGTTTGCAAATTTGTGCATGTTTTTTAAGTTGGCACTTTGATATTGAGGAATAACTTTTAATTTGGTTCCACACAATTTTATCTCTATGTACACCATGTGTACATTAACTTGTGATTCGCATAATGGTAAAAATAATATACTGTGTAGAGCCAAACGCTAAATGGCAAAGATCAAGGAACGGTATTGGTATGCTTATTTGTACACTGCATTGGAGAGCGCACCATGACAAGACATTGTGCTGGGCACTATCTGACACACATGATTACCTTAGCTGTATAGATATTGTAGTCATATGTAATTTCCATACTAGTAAAATGTATTAAAAATATAGTCAAAGTAATGGGTATCTATAGGGGTTGTAGCAGCGGCAATTGTGACCTGACCCCCAAAGCCTAGAGGGCAAACAGCCCTTGTTCAAGTCGCTGTCCCTGCCATCAAGCCTCATCTCCACATCTGATTATGCATCGGGATGTCCACTTGTTGGCTTGACTTTGGTTGCCATAAGTGGGAATGAAGTGGACCAAAAAAACACTAATGTCCATAGGCTGTAGTGGGGTGAGTGAGTTTAGTGAGGTGTGTGGGGCAGAAGCCCAAGCTGCGCTGCCATACTAGAGCCCATGAATCTGTAGCTGTGCCTCTGGGTCAAAGTAGCACATTTTTACCAGATGAGAACCCCTAGAATTTGGACAAGTTCTACCTTGTTTTAAAACCTTGACAATGCCACCATCAACCATGTTGCATGTGTCAATGATCAGCAATAATTTTTACACTGGTGTAAACCCTTCCTTCGTTCCCTAATTTGAAAGCCTGTCCTCGGCAATTATTCTCACACTAGATTAAAATACTTGAAGAGATTTTGTTTTCATGTATGACAAGATCAAAAGATCAAAAGCATGCGTTTTCTGTCCAGTAACATTTTGATAATTCCTCTTTCTACTGCAATGTCTAAGTTGCTCATTTTATTTAATTTTTGTACAAGATTATGTTTGACACATATATAATTAATTGAATGAAACTTTCTGGCCAGCCTATGGACTTCCCATAAGATTAGAAGATAAAGTACTTGCCAGCGGCAGGTACCGTCAAGAAGCCAGGGCAGCCCTCACAGCTAGGTCATCGATGGGGTGGTTGCTTGGCAAAGACGTTACAAAAGCATTCTTCTAAAAAATAAAAAAAACATTATTTATCAGGATGGTCGACGCTGCTGTATTTTGAGTAGAAGCTCTTGTTCTGTTATACTGAAATAGTGATTTCCATTTAATATCTATGCTCTGCCCAAATTCTGTACCAATATAGGGGCAGGATACTTTTGTGGGCCATGTGGTAGGAAGAAGCTCCAATCTCTTCTTTCTTGTTGTGACACTGTTGTAGTGTTGTAACCACCGCTACAAATTTCACTTTCTAGAATTTAGAAACTTATAAAGTTATGCACCAGAGACGTAACTTGATGCTTCTGGGCCCCAATGCAAAATCTGTAATGGGTCATCCACTTTTCATGTGCCGTTTAGAATACTATAGAGGTAGGCACCTCCAACACCATAATAGAAAATGAGACTGTAGGTCTTGCTGCGGAGTAAATTTATTTTGATCTGACAAGAAGTCAAAAACAGTAGTCCAACGTTTCGACTGAGTGCTGTCTTTGTCGAGGACATCTGTAGGCAAAATCTAGTAGAGCAATAAAATAAATCCTTAGATCTTTCATGTCAAGGATGACCTCTGTGAATCGGGAAATGTGGCATGTATGGTATTAGCACGTTATTGCTCTACTAGGTTTTGCCTATTTGCACCCGCAATAGATGTTGCTCCCTGTCGAAACGTTGGACTACATCTGTTTTTGACTCCTTGCCGGAACAAAATAAATTTACACTGCAGCAAGACCTACAGTCTCATTTTCTTTTGTGGTGCGGAGGTTCCTACCTCAATAAGTCAGAACCATGAGCCCCTTCCTTAAGCACAACATTCTTTTAAAAGAACAGTGTGCCGCTCTTTTTCCTTCCCATTTATAATATTGGCATTTAAGGATTAGCCAATTTATTCAAGAGGAATTGAATTCTCCTTGTATTTTTCTAAAATTAATAATCTCCAGAATGCTGATTTTATTTATTTTTTTTGTAATTTGCTCAGCCTGAATTTGGCATGTATACCACTATAATAATGGTTTTGAACACTTATGAGACCTGACAAGTTAATTTTAAAGCAGTATTTTATCTCTGACTTTTATGGCCATACCTGCAGGACACCCATCCCTATAGCCAAGAATAGCGGAAGCCATTTTTTTTTTCACTTGGTTGGGAGTTAATAGGACTAATGAGGTGCTATGAGAGGTGATAGATGTTTTGTAATGTAAAATAAAGAATTTGCAAAATAAAAAAAGCTTTTGTTTCCACTTTACAACCACTGTCACATCCTCCGTCCAATTCAACTGAAAAAAAAAAATTGGTGCAAGGTCCTTTTTTTTTTTTTTTTTCTTTTTTTTTTTCTTTTTGTTTAGTATGCATTACTACAGAAAACCATTCGTATTTCCACTCTAATATTTACTTTTGAAATATTACCCAATATGTCACGGTGAAATCCTTACCTTGAAATAAAAGATTAAAACCAGACTTCACTAATTCGATCATGGTCATTTTTCCTTTGTGTCAGTCAGTTTACAAATTGTGCCAATCCTTCTTCTTCACATTGCATCCTTCATGACATTGTTCATTCATAGCCAGACGGTGTGACTTGTGGACATAGCAAGGGTTATTAATGAAATGCATATTTAGATACATTCTTTGTACATATCATAATGTGGAAATTATGGATACTGCTGACAGATTTTATAAATTTGTTGTAATGCCTTCAGCATGAGTCCATCGAAGACTTCTTACTTGAAATGTTGTGCATTAGGAAGCTACACATCATGATACAGTATAAATATTTCCTCCTATTTACATATGTTAACCTAAATGTTACCATTTGTATTAAAAACATGCCGTCAAACTGGTCAATCTAAGCGCAAAACGAGCTATGACCAGAGTGAAAAATGCCTTCATAATCCACAAGTAGAAAGCCAGTCTGACTTTAATCCGCAATTAATTGGTAATTTGCCAATCAATTTACAATGAGTGTTGTATAATTTGCTGCTCTGGCTTGATTTAAGCAAAGAGGATAAAGTCCTTGTTCAGTGTGTTATTTTGTAAAACTTTTCAAAATTGGACTAAAAATAAAAAAGTAAGGTGCATTAGAAGTGTTTCCCTTATGTTTGTCTTTCCTTTAAACCCACCCTTCTGGCATTGGGGAAAAAGAAACAAAACCTTCTCCAAATTTTTGGTATGAATCTTGTCTGAACCAATTTTGTCCAATGTCCAATCAGTTGTGATTTGTTTTTCTTTTTTTTTGTTTTGCCCCAATGTCTTTCAAGTTTAGTGCCCTGATAAATGAGTTGATTTACAAAGCTACATGAGCCAAAATTCGAGCTTAATTTGTGCCATTAAACTGTCTTAGAGGTTCATCATGTGTGTTTTAGCCTCCTATTTCAACTTGCAGAAAAAGGTGTATGATTAATCAGAGGAGGTGTGTTTATTTTTTTTTTTTGTTTGTTTTTGTTTTTTTAAAGTTGTGACCCACACCTCAATCCTTTTTGTGCTGAAATTGTGCTAAAATTTAAAGACTCTCCAAAGAGCGAAAGTAATCCAGCTAATGGTATAATTATGGATTGGACAGTCTCTAAAGAGGTGTCACATGTATCAAATTGCATGAATCACTGTGCTAACTTTGGCCCCTTTAACCCCTTCACGACTAGAGATAAGCGAAAATGTTCGGAAAATGTTCTTAAATTCTTAAATTCAGCACAAATGTATCACATTTGTAGTCGGCTTCACAAGCATTTTTACTCAGTTGATAAAATTCAGTCACAGTTCGGTAAATCTTTGTGTCTCCTGATGCTTTTTTATGACTGCCTAGGATAATGGTGCTGTTTGAGTGGGGGGGATGTGTTTGAGGGTAGGGGGTGTGTATAAGTCAGAAGCGCTGCAGAGTAATATTTTTTCTTTAATAACTTAATGTGTACATTCTGGCAGCCAATTAGAGAGTTCTCACACTCCTTACCCTGAGAGTCAGAGAGGTTGATGATGAGGTTGCAGATTCCACTTTGTGTTAACCCAGAGATGTGCAGCTGAGTCGCTCAGCAGAGGTTACATTGCAGCTTCGCACACAGACCCAAAGCAATGCATCCATGACAAGCACAGCATCCTCAGCCACAACTCTGGCTGTGGCCGGCATCGGTTGCAAGTGTGCAGTTGGCAGGAGCTGCAAGGGTTGCCTAGCCTGGGCCTTTTTTGAATCTGCAAAGAATGACCAACTTGCGTTGTCTGCCAAATTTGCAAAAACAAACCTCTAGAGTCAAATTTTACAATTTTTGGCAACTACGTGCATGAAACAACACTTGCACGATTAACATCACTTAGTCTGGGAATCTCACTGCCCTAAATGATGATTTATTGGGTCTCTCAAACCACTGACTGTCCAATCAACCACATTTGCTGCTGATTCCTCCGCCGTCATGGTGCAAAGTGTTCTCACACAGGTCTCCGGCCCCAGAAACTCCACTTGTTTACCCTCTGCAGTCAGGGCGAGTGAGAGCCCATCAGCTGTTATGGAAGTGGAGATGCCTGCTGTTTGTCACCTAGCACAATACTTCTTTCTCAATTCACCATAACATCTATGCTTGCACCTTGCTCACAAACCAGCAGTTTGTCCTGTTCACCCTACTCCACCCTCTCTCAGAACAGCAGCCAGCCTTCTGTCTCACAATTGTGGTCACATAAAAGAATGTGTTCTCCTACCTATGCCAAAGCTAAGAGCTTGAACTCCACCATCTCCAATCTGTTGGCCATGGAAATGCTGCCTTTCTGCCCTGTGAATACAGACTGTTTTAGAAAGTTGATATTTGTTGCAGTCCCCCAGTACAAGTAATGGCTTACTTCTTGAAGAAAGCTGTGCCTGTGCAGCACCAGCATGCTACAGACAACATCCCCCATTCCTTGAAAAAATTCTTTGTCTACCAGGGTGCATTTCACCATTGACACCTGGACTAGCAAACCTGGGCAGGGGCATTACATCTCGCTGACTGGGCACTGGGTGACTCTGGTGGCTGTGGGGGCCAGTCGGTCAAGGGGCTGCTCCACAAGTCTTTAAATCCCCAAGGCTTGTTGGAAAAACCTCTGTATCTATTGAACAGTTCCTCCACTGCTTCTGGCTCCTCTAGGGCCTCCACCAGTGTTGTCATACCCTCCCTTAGTAAGACACATGTTCCAACAGTTCAGAGCTAATCCCTACCCACCTTTGTACTGCACAGCTATGGCTCACCATAATCAGGCAGTCTTCAAAATGAACATGTCTTAGAGATTGAAGTAACACAGCTTAAGAGGTGTGGACAGCCATCCAGACTCAGTTAGAGCAATGGCTGTCTTCACTGAACCTGGATCCAGGGAAGGCCATGTGCGATACCGGTGCAAACCTGGTGGCAGCACTATGCTGGTGCAACCACACACATGCCTTACATGGCTCAGGTCCACAACCTGGTGGTACAGCAATTTCTCCACCACTATTCTGGCCTGGATGCGCTGCTGCAGAAAGCATAGTTGCTGTGGCCTCACGTCTGATGATTGCAACCCACAGGTCATCGATTTGCATCGCTATAGAGGTCTTTCAGCCTATCGGGTAACCGTTTTATTTGTGATGTTCCGACAAGGTGGAATTCCACTCTACACATATCGCATTCACTGTGGCAACAGCAATGAGCCCTGGTGCATTATTTTGTTTTTCATAGCCTGGGCCAACACAGTACAGACGTGGTGCAAATCACGCTTGCGGAGTGGGCACAGATGAAGGACCTCTATGCACAGTTTTTAAATAGCTACTAAGATGGTTAGTTCTGACAATGCAGTCATCCCCACACTTTGAGTAGACTGCATGGAGAGGTAGTGGTTCCAGAGGAGAATGTGGAAGAGATAATATCTCAAATTTCTGGCCTGTCTTTGCACAGGTGGGTGCTATGAGAGGGTGGATTACAGCGATGAAGGGAGGCTCGTGGTACCAGACAAACTTTTAGTGAAGGTGGACGAGCTGATGGATGCGCAACAGTCAGGAGATTAAGAATATAACGATCCCCTCTGTTCGTGGTTGCCAGGAGGGATGGAGGAAGTAAGCTTGACTGTTACACATATACCCAAAAAACAATTGTGGAATTGCACTTTTTTGCAATTTCAACACACTAGGAATTTTAGTTTCTGCAGTTCAGTCCATCACATGAAAAATATCATTCAAAAATACAACTTGTACCGCAAAAAAAAGCACTCATATGGCTATGGGGATGGAAAAATAAGTTATGGCTCCTGGAATAAGGAGGAAAAAACGAAAGCGCAAAGAACCCGGAAAATCGCAAAGTCATGAAGGAGTTAAAGCTGCGTGGTCAAGCTGTGACTGCTGACTTATCAATTTGGACCACACACTCCCTTTAAGAAAGTGCAATCAGCCCTAAATCCCCATTCGCATCAATTTATATATCTAACTGGAATAGTAGTGGCTATATGTACAAATATTTGTGAACATTAGTGTGGATGGTGATCTAAATCTGTATGTTGCTGAAAGATAACCGGCCTATAATTAAAGCACTCCTTGCTCGGAGTGGAAAAAGATAATATTTTTATGAATTTAATTGTGTTCCTCTTACCCCGTATTTGAACATTATAAAGGTCTCTGCAATTGCTAAAGCTCTAATATTCTCAAATGGGTCTTCTGATGGCCACAGGCAGCGACTAGTTTTGCAGCTCTGCCCCATTCAAGTGCCTGGGCCCGAGCTGTAATACCATGTGAAGCCTATAGACTGACTCTTTAATGACATCTCAGACAATCCCTTTAAGATTCATGACCCTCAATTGATTTCAGAGCAAGATGGCCCCACTAAAACTGGCACCTACCAATGACTCCTCCTTTATTACTTGGCCCATCAAGGTTCTGAAGAGGTCCACCATTGTCTTCTGACATACTTAACCTTTTGTAGTCTGGAGGTGCCCTATAAAAGTGCAGTAGAATTTAGTTTGAGTCTTAAGTATTAAGAAGAGTTGACTGCTCATTTTGTAAGTTGGTTCTCGAAATCTTATCTCATCCTTTTTTTTTTTTTTCTTTTTTTGTGGTTAATTTCTGTAGAGCTGTTTCTGTAAAACCTTTTTATGTTTCAAGGTGAAAAATCCATACACTTCAATATGTGAAAAATCTTCCTGTAGGGCCAGTCCCCACCGAATGCTCGACATTGTTGGAAAAGTCTTATTTAAAGAATTTGGCAAAGGTCCACAGACTGCAGGGGGCCTACACATTTATATTGAGTATAAAATATCATGTTACATTAGTAAAGAAGAACAGATGTGCTATTCTTAGAAATATCTATAGAAAAACTTAAGGTCACTGCCAGGTTAGGAAAAGAGAAAATGATCCCTGAGAAGTATTGCACAATAGAGATGGTAGCTTGTGTCTCGTTTTCGGATGACACAATCCTTTTCTGCCCTCCAGGAAAAAAAAATATCCAACTTGATGTTACGTTTTCTAACCGGTAAAAGTTTTTGTGTTGTAGTTAAGTTTTATGGATGTATTCTTTTTAAGATTCTAAGCTCAGCTACCCGATTGTAATTTAGCAATTATAGTACTGCTGTATGTAGCCTTATTGACCTGAAGTTAAATACATACAGTATGTACCCCTAAAATGACCACCTGACACTCAGAACAGGGATGGAACAATTGAAAATTTTTAGTTTCAGTAGTCAGGCCAAATCTGGGTTCTGAGTAATACGTATTTGAGATGGTTTCCAAACTGGTGTTTTAAATGTCTATATAACGGAAAATAGATTTGTATTTGTAAAACAAACTTGACTGCAACCTGAACGGTAATATTAAAGGAGTTGACCACTACTGTTATTAAATATTAGTTACGTCCAACGGTGGCGCATGAGGATTTGTGGACCCACTGTGCTACATAGCTTGGCCTACCTAGGAAAGGGTATAGCTAAGTAACTACCTGGTGTTCACTGGAGCTCTTGATGGTGGAGACAGACTGGGCTGCAGGTAGCCACCATTTACCACTCCTGGGCAGAGCCCCATGCTGCAGCTGCTGACCCCAGGGTTCGGGTACACTGACACTGATGTGTCTGAGCTAAGTCCTAATTCAGTCTATGGTACTGGAACAAGGGCTGGCCACACACAGATTGGGGAATAAAGTTCAGGCCCTGTCTGCTTCTGGACCAGGGGAAGAGATTCAGGTCCTGGCTACTTCGGGACCAGGGGAAGAGGTTCAGGTCCTGGCTGCTTTGGGACCAGGGGAAGAGTTTCAGGTCCTGGCTGTTTTGGGACCAGGGGAAGAGGTTCAGGTCCTGGCTGCTTTGGGACCAGGGGAAGAGGTTCAGGTCCTGGCTGCTTCGGGACCAGGGGAAGAGGTTCAGACCCTGGCTCCTTCGGGACTAGGGGATGAGTTTTAGGTCCCTAGCTGCACCAGGATCAGGGAAACTTACTAGACACCTCGACACAGCCGGAGGACTAAATACCCCTATAGATGGAAATGGGAATTCTATCTTGCCTCAGAGCAGAACCCCAAAGGATAGGCAGCCCCCCACAAATATTGACTGTGAGTATTAGAGGAAAGACACGCAGGCAGAAAACAGGATTTAGCAAAAGAGGCCACTCTAGCTAAATAGAAAAGGATAGGACAGACTACTAAGAGGTCAGTATTAAAACCCTAAAAATATCCACAGCAGATAATACAAAAATTCCACCATCTAACTACAGACATGGAATGTATCTCTGCATCTCCTGAGAATCTAACTTGACTGAAAAAGTCCAAACACAGTCTAAGCTGGACAAGAAAAAACAATGAATAGTACTGAACTGTAAAGCACACAGCATGTGTGCTGCAGAAACAAAACCCAGACACTTATCTTTGCAGATTTGGCAGCAGGGCAGGAGGAACCAGACAGAGATGTAAAACCTCCAAGAACAATGGACAACTGGCAAGGGCTAATGAATCCTGCACAACTAAATACCCAGTCAGAGCTGCAATCAGCAGGAACACCTGCTCAGGATTGCAACCCAGGGACAGTTGTATTACAACCAACAACCACCGGAGGGAACCAAAGAGCAGAATTCACAACATGTAAAGGCTGCAGCCGGTCGGTGGCTATTCATTATCTAAGCTGAAAAAGGATTGCTTATTCTGGGTTAGATGGAATTCTTCAGAATAAGCAGTCATGTGATTTTATGATTTATGAGGAATTACAATTTTTTATGGCCTATAGATGGATATCTATGGTATCTATTTATATACAGGCCATGAAGAGTATAATTTCTTTTATAATTACATGACCTCTTACTCTGAAAAGTTACTTGATAGTGCATTTACAACTACTTTTTTTCATATATATATAAAGACTATGCAAGGCATTAATATGAAAAATGAAGATGTATTCCCAGATCTCGCTGCATTCATTTGTAAAGTGTTTGTGAAGCCTTGAGATTTTTCTGTATTTTTGTGAAAATTTGACCTAAAACTAAGATACATCCGATTTTCACAGAAGTCCTGAAGGTAAATAATTAACAAAACTAGTCACTAAGAGAAGAGTTTGTCATTTTTAGCTGAGGAAATGTATCTGATGTTTCAGGTCTTATTGGCAAAAGTATGCTAACATTTTAAGATTAACAGATAATTTAAAGATGAAATTAAACTTTGGTGCTTTCAATCAAGGGGTTAACAATTGGGTTTGAGTGGTCAGCCTCTTTTATTTAAACTATATGGATCTATGAAATCCTGTTCTTCACAACACATGGAAGTATATCATGGCACAAACAAGAGATATCTGAGGACCTCAGAAGGAAGGTTATTGATGCTCATAAGGCTGGTAAAGGTTACAAAACAATTTTTAAATTTACTTCAGTAATCCACAGACAAACAGGCTATGTACAAATGGAGGAAATTCAAGACCTTTATTACAATCCCCAGGAGGACCAACAAAAATAATTCCTGGAGTAAGGAGTATAATCTGTGAGGTTAAAAAGGTCTCTCTCACAATAGCTAATGTTCATTGGCTCATAAACCACAATGGTGTGCATTGCAAGAAGAAAGCCACTGCTCCTTTAAAACTAAATTCCTTCTCATCTGCAGTTTGCTTAACTTTACCTGGTCAAGCCAGAAGGCCATTTTGGTTGAAATGAGAAGCGTTCTGTTTGAAGAGCTAAAAACCCTGTGTTACAGCACAAGTCATATCGCCTGTGAAATGTGGAGGTGGTCACATCCTGGTTTTGCCTTCTTTCTGCATTCAGACTGGATGACATGACATAATTGATGCCACAAAATACCAAATTATACCAGCAAATTCAAATGTTAGGACATCTGTCCATGATCTGGATTTGACGGGAACTTATGTTGACAAGACAGCAACCCAAAGTCTAAGTCATTCTACCAAAAAAAAAGGTTAAAGATTAAGACCAAAGTTAAAGTTTTGGCACGGCCCAGTCAAGTCCTGACCTTAATCCTATAGAAACATTGTGGAAGGACCTGAAATGAGCAGTTCATGGGAGAAGATGAACAAAATAAGAGTTCTAAGCTGGGTTGGACATGCAAACTGTCTCTTCAGAGTCAAATCAGAATCTCAATTTGCAGATAGTGTTTGGGGTTATTGCCCCTTGTCAGTACAAAGTCTGAGATCTGATTTGGCCAGGTAAGAGGCTCTGGACTGAGGTCTAAGAGGTAACGTTTCTCCTTGTGACCCTGGCATGCCAATGTATGTGGCTTATTTGCCATGCAATGCTCCTCTGAGAAAGGAAGAGGACTATAACTCTATAATGCAACCTGTTGGAAGCAGCGATCATACAGGTCGCTATCAACCCTTTAAGGTGCTTTGCAATATGACTTTAGATAAATGGCAAATCTAAAACTCAGTTTGCACACACTCTGCTTCAGAGTATTACCCCTCATCAGTGCAAAGGCTGAGATCTGATTTGGCTAGGTGAGCAGTTCTAGAGTGAGGTCTAAGTAGTAATGTACCCTGAAACAATGTCTGCAAATTGATGCTTTGAAGTGGATTAAAATGATTGCAGTGGGACTAGACATTGCATTTGGTCTTCTCCTGCCTGGGTGTGTTATCCGCACCCCCGACTACCTTTTAGTCTATGACAAGTCATTGCTTTTTCAGTGACCCGCCTCCACTGACTGAAATTTCATGCAGATAGCACATTGGTATAAAATTTCCGTAGCTTATTAAAGAAAGCCAAAACAGATTTCTTCAAAAAAGGAATAATTTTAATCAATCTTCATAGCACTATTCTAGCTATGTCTTTAGTTAGACTCCAAAATCCTACTGACAAGTCCTTTTTAAATGGAGTAGCCCAATTGGTGGTGCTCCACCGATCTTGGAATAGTTTTTCTTTTGCTTAACTTATATGTCCAGTTGTTCTAAAACTATACCTCTCAAAGGAAAAAATGTTTTCCCTTCAACCAACTGGGCATATGCCACAGAACTTCTGTGAGCATTTGCATTTTTTACTCCACTCTGACATTCTGACACTGGCCAATCAAAACATGGGTGGCGCTCCTAGAAGTTCTGTGGTGTACGCCCAGGTGGTTGAAGGGAAAATTTGCTTTTTGCATCATTGCAGATTAAAAATCCAAAATCCTGCAGACAGGTCCTCTTTAAACTGCAGTCCGTTCACTTAGTATAGCTAATGTCTTGTACAATCAAAATACTGTAGGTTGAAGGTCAATTCGTAGCGGGATCAGAAAGTGTAAAATGATCAATATTACATGAGGAGTGATGACTAAATCCATAACTGTTATATCAAAATGGAAAACTATCTCTTTTGTTATAGTCTTGATGTCAGAAAGATTTATATTGCTTATTGATGTCTGGATTTACTATAAATGGTGATCAGTCATTAATGTCCAGCAATTTCCAGCAATGTGACTCATCCACTGTCATAAGGATCTGGAGGTTAGGTCATGGTCTTAATACATTAGAGGAAAGCTACAGTATATCAGATTTTTTTTTTTTTTTAAACTGTTTAATCCTCTGCTCTTTAAAGAGGACCCGTCGGCTCTTTTGTCATGTTTAGTAAATTGTATTACCAATTCTTGAATATCTTTGCTAACGTCAAGTCCTGAGCAATGAAAGTGACATTCTTCTGCCGCTTCCTCCTGCTACTGGCATTTCGGTCTGGTTCAATCCAACAGGACCAGTACATGGTGGTAAGGCTAAGCCATGTCTGTCTTTCATTTGTTGAGGGATGGACACGTAATGAATACTCTTTTTTAGGAGTAAGGCAGAGGGTCTCTTTTAATGACTTGTCTCAAGGATTGTTCATCAATATCATAGTCCTGGACAACCCCTCTTAATGTAACCCTATGGACATGATTAGTGTCTGGCATTAGGAGCTTTCCGTGGAGACCATAAACATGATCTAAATGTTTTTTTTTTGTTTTTTTTTCATACTTTTGCTTATTTTGATTATTATGAAATCTAGTAAAAGGGGAATGTCTTCTGCTGGTTTTTATGGCAAACCCAAACCCACGTATCCTTTTACATGTCTAGTTGGCGGTGCTGAATTTTGTCACGAGAAAGTTGGTACACTTGTACTAGTTATGACTTTTCAGAAACTGGTGTCTCTTATGGAGCTATTGTTCTTTACATGTCGCTGTTATTTTGGTTAGTGTGCATTACTACCACTGGCTATATAATAGCATTTTATTTGCATTTAGTTTTCATTTCTATGTCGACCTATACGTTTTTTTTTCGGCGCGGATAAATAACCCCATTGTTAGGTACTGCTGTTTGTTGTTCTTAACATGTTCTGACTGCTCGGTTCAGAGAGGTTAATTTGTCAACATTATGTTCTTTCAGTGTAGTATTGCAGATGTTTTTCTTACATGATCCTTTGACAGGCTTCTGTGCTATTAGAAACACAAGACTGGTCATTCTCAAGGATCCCCGGAGACTGCTCTCTGCTGGATGTCATTTAGACAGGAACATATCCTGTAGCAAGTCTGTGGAAGTTACAGTGTAATGTGACCAATGGTCTATGGTGTGTCAAATGGACTAAGGGCTCGGATTGAGAAGTTCAAGAAAAGGTCGTAACCTTGTGGGACCTTTTGGCTTTTGAGATGTCAGACATGTGGCAAAATGATCTTGGTCTTTCAGTGTCATAACATTCGCTCTGTCCTCAATGGTAACCGATAGCATTGGAAATGTTTGACCTTGCAAGCTTATTAGCAGCAATAATCTCTTGTTCTAATTGATACTGTTACATTTTTCTACACAAACACAGACACTCCAATTAGTAGAGACAGCTCAATGGTTGCATCTCTGAGGTGGCTCCAGTGTTTCCTGCTCATCATCATCACACATGAGATTTACAATGGGTTGTAAACGATTGAGTCAAACAAGAGGGAATCTGAAACTTGTCATGCAGGAGGCATATGAAGCTGTCCATTCACAGAACGGTCAGCTGAAAATTTCATGATTATTTATATAGCGCCAACATATTCTGCAGCACTTTACACTTCAGAGGGGACCTGTACAAACAATATAGACATTAGCGTAACGCATAATTCAACACATCGCAAGAGGAGTGAGGGCCATGCTCTCAAGCTTACAATCTGAGGAAATGGGGGAGACACGAAAAGGTAAATGGTAAAAAGTGCTTGTATTAAATGGTTTACACATCGATATAGTAAATGAGGTACTCAAGTAAGGCTGCATGAACCAGTCACCAGCCAGTATGTGTAAAAGTACTATTAAATGCATGGAGGATGTGTAGACAGATGATATGAGTGACCAGATTCTGATGAAAAATTTAGCAAGGGCAAAAAGGGAATAGTTAGATTCGTGAGGGGATAAATAGGCATGTTTAGGGCATGCTTAAATCTGTATACAGGGAATTAATCGATTTTTGTATGGCAGTGCGTTCCAGAGAAATCTTGGGCGGCCAAAGCGGGAAGTTTGGATTATTATGCATGTTCATCTTGGGTTATAAGTGGAGGGGAGGACATGGATAGGGTCATAGACAGACATGAGGGAGGAGATGTAGGGTGGTTCAGAATAGTTGAGGGCTTTGTGGGTAAGAGTGGCAAGATTATATTGAACTCTATAACCAATGGGCAACCAGTGTAATGACTGGCACAGGGCGGAGGCCTTAGTGTAGAGGTTGTGCAGAAATATGTGATCCTGGCTTCTGCTTTCATGATGAATTGGAGAGGAAAGTTTAGAAATAGGGAGACTGATTAGTAGAGTCGCAATAGTCCAGGCAAGAATAAATAAGAGCAACAGTAAAGGTACCGTCACATTTAGCGACGCTGCAGCGATCTAGACAATGATGCCGATCGCTGCAGCGTCGCTGTGTGGTCGCTGGAGAGCTGTCACACAGACAGCTCTCCAGCGACCAACGATGCCAAAGTCCCCGGGTAACCAGGGTAAACATTGGGTTACTAAGCGCAGGGCCGCGCTTAGTAACCCGATGTTTACCCTGGTTACCAGTGTAAATGTAAAGAAAAACAAACACTACATACTTACATTCCGGTGTCTGTCGGGTCCCCAGGCGTTCTGCTTCCCTGCACTGTAAGCGCTGGCCGTAAAGCAGAGCGGTGACGTCACCGCTGTGCCCTGCTTTACGGCCAGCCGGCGCTGACACAGTGCAGGGAAGCAGAACGCCGGGGGACGCGACAGACATCGGAATGTAAGTATGTAGTGTTTGTTTTTTTTTACATTTACACTGGTAACCAGGGTAAATATCGGGTTACTAAGCGCGGCCATGGTTACCAGTGAAGACATCGCTGAATCCGCGTCACACACGCCAACTCAGCGACGTCAGCGGGTGATCCAGCGACTAAATAAGGTGCTGGCCTTCTAGCTCTGACCAACGATGTCACAGCAGGATCCTGATCGCTGCTGCGTGTCAAACACAATGATATCGCTATCCAGGACGCTGCAACGTCACGGATCGCTATCGTTATCGTTGTTAAGTTGTTCAGTGTGAAGGTACCTTAAGTTTTTGCAGAGTCAAAGGTAGGAAAAGGTTGAATTCTACAGATCGTTTTGAGGTGCATGTGACCTGAACGAGCGAGTGATCTAATATAGGGGATGAAGGAAAGATAGGAGTCAAGTATAACCCAAAGACGGCAAGAGTGCTGCTCAGAAGTTATGCCAGAATCACACGATGAAATGGAAATTTGAAGTAGGATAGTGGAGGGAGGAAATATAAGGAGATCAGTAGTGATGAGCAAATATACTCATTACTCGAGATTTCCTGAGCACGCTCGGGTGTCCTCAGAGTTTTTTTTTTTAGTGCTCGGAGATTGTTTTCTTCGCCGCAGTTGAATGATTTTCATCTCATAGCCAGCATAAGTACATGTGGGGGTTGCCTGGTTGCTAGGGAATCTCCACATGTAATTAAGCTGGCTAACAGATGTAAATCATTCAGCTGCGGTGAAGAAAACTAAATCTCCGAGCACTAAAAAATACTCGGAGGACCCCCGAGCATGCTCGAAATCTCGAGAAACGAGTATATTCGCTCATCACTAGAGATCAGTTTTTACCAGATTCAGTTTTAGATAGAGGGACGACATGTTGGAGACAGCAGACATACAATTGCAGTTATTTTGTCTGGAGGCACCTATACACATTACTTGTGTACACATTAGATATTTTGTCCAAAACAGCGGGTTCAGCTGACTTTCATCTAATGTGTATGAACTAGAAGATGTCTTTTTTGCTAAAGCCCAGCTCACAAAGGCTGTCTAAATACTGGACAAAGCCCATAAGTAAAAGTGGCAATGTTGTTGGATTGTATATAAAAATGTGCTGTCAGATTGGAAAGGATATGCTTTTTTTTCCCCAAGTCATAACGCGGTGGTCTTCTGCCTGGTACCACCTTCTATATATATATATAATATATATTTTTTTTACATCGTGACCTTTTGGAGGTATAGCTTTTTTTTTTTCTAATTTAGTGTATGTATCTGTACCAATATTATTCATGTGTTCTGCTGCAAATGGGTGTATCTGTTTTGTTTGCAAGGCGTCGGTAAATATGCAGACATGTAAATGTTCATCCTTTGCTTGCCCTGGCTCTGCAATTGTTTGGGCCCATGGTGGCAGTGAGGCCCCATGCGCCCAGGTTTCATTTGGTGACATCCGGAGTTCATACATTGTGAATGTGTGTACTGCATGTACAGAGCGGGCTCCGGTGCTGCTTCGATGGAGCAAGCTCTGATTGCAGCATTTTAACCTCCTTAGATGCCACTGTCAGACGTGATAACCAAGTATTAATTCATTGGAGAGGCGATAAAAGGGACAACCACAAGATTAAAGGATACCAATATTGTGATGGCTGAGATGGCCTACAGTCTCCCCATGTCTGCCATGTTTTTGTAAAATTCTAAAGCCTTATCTGTGGCTGTATCTCATAGCAGATAATATTACAGTATTGTACAAGTGATCACAGATTCAAGTCCCCTAGGATGACCAGGAGAAAATGTAGACTTTTATTATTTAAAAAAATGAATATATGTAATATATGTGTGTATGTATAATATAATTTTTATATATTTTTTTCAAATCCTCTCTATCTCTCTCTATCTTCCATCTCGGAATATCAATAAAACCCTAAATCTGATAAATTAGGCTTATTGGCTCTACCAAAATATTAGAATATTTATCCTGAACACCGAAATGGAGGTACAAAAAACATTGAAATAATAAAATCACCCTTTTTTTTTTTTTTGGAAGCTTTGCGCCCCCAAAAAATGGAATAAAATGTTGTAAGCACCCTAAAATGGTCATGATGCAAACTGAACGAAAGCCTTGTACCAATGAAACCAAGCACCGTACAACTCTATCAACAGAAAACTAAATGGGTAGAACTGTAATGTGAGAGGAGCTCGAGAGAGGCCCAGTGGCAATCTATTGGCCAAGGTCCTGTATAAACCTGGAGTATTTAGGGGATCAACTAAAGATTGGGTTGTCCAGTGCCTCCTATTGATCCTCTTACTTTGTATTATTCGGGCACTACATGATACACAATCATACGCTGGTATTTTTGTGTCTTGTTATGAAAGTTTATTTGAACATCGGACACTTGGCTGAAACCTGCCCAGACACAGCAGTAGACTCTTGTCAACATGTCACCAGTTTCATTGATGGGACAACCTGTCTAAGATAATATCTGAGATTTTATGTAGGATAACAGGAAAGCCTTCTATAATATATTGATATGGCTAGATGAGCCACTTGGCAACTCCGGCTTATCTACATCAGTACCTCCATAATGATTGCCTTCTCTCTTGATGACTTTTCTTTGTATGATTGTTATGGACAAGTTGTGATACCAATATAATCTTCTAATACCAGAGCCCTAGATCCAGATCCGCATGGTTTCTGAGGCCCACTATTGAAGGTTGAGATGTGTGTTAAATTCATTAGATGGAAGCCTGAATGGAAGAGGAAAAACATAATCTGTACTTCATGGATAAGTGGAAGGCGATGACACCTTTCCCTTGTGACAGGGGCAGAGGTAACATAATTCACAATGCATCCAACCTCCTATGTATTGTCTTCCATAGGTGGATGCTGACTGATATTGATGATGTCTTCTGCTGGGTGGGATGGAAAAACAAACGAGATAATTGCACCTGTTTAGGTAGTTACAAGACCACTGTAGAAGAGGGATCTATAGAAGCAGCACACTTGCATTTTGTTAATATCCATTTATAGGCGTTGTTTTTTCTCGCCTAGTTGGAGGTACTCAGATTAGAAGCAGATAGACAGGAGAGGGCTCCTGTGCATGAGCAATATATGGGCCCTTTGTACTCCAATGGCTCATAATAATGCACAATTCAACTTTCTTTGGAGGTGGTGGTAGGCCCCTATTTGGGCGCACAGATTGCACAAACGGTATGACCACCCCTGAGCATCACTATCACCTATCCAATGGATTAATACTGGGTTAATTCGAGACAGACTGCTAGGACCTACACTGGCTGAAAAGAGACCTTGTTCCCCCAGTGAAAAAACTGCTGAAAGGAAGATTTTACTTTACTATAGTCTTTCTTTGAGACCTATTTGGATAACCTGGAAATACATTTTGCAGGTAGTAGAAGTGTTCAATAAAAGGCTCTTCCTATTAATGTGTTTAGATTACAAAACACATGGTTTATTTCTTATATTTGGTACTATATGGCAGTGACCTTCATATTCAACCAAGGACATAATCTGCAAGGTTTGTATGTTCTCCCCATGTTTGTGTGGGTTTCTCCAGGTTCTCTGATTTCCTCCCACACTCCAAAGACATACTGATAGGGAATGTTGATTGAGAGACCCATATGGGGTTAGTGCTGATGTCTGTAAAGCTTTGTGGAATTATTGGCGCTGTATAAGCAAGTAAAATAAATATCCAAATACCCTGTTTCCCCGAAAATAGGGCGCCCCCTGAAAGTAAGGCATGCTAGGGGGAGCACTGTGCCTGCTAATATAAGGCACCCCCCCCCCCGAAAATAAGGCATACCTTGTTCTGTGCATGGGGCATGCAGTTGTGTCTCGCTCCCGCTGTCCGGTGCCCTCCGGTGCCCGCCACTGCAGCCGCGCTGTTCGCAGGAGTTAATCACAGCCTCGGAGCTGTGTGCCGATCTCTGCCCATGAGCCCTGCACCAATCACAGCGCAGGAACCATGGGCCAGCTGACATCATCCATAGCCTCTGATTGTTCCTGGGCTCTGATTGGCCCAGGGCTCCTGCGCTCTGATTGGCCCAGGGCTCCTGCACCACCAAAGCACTGAAAGCAGCACCGCGGAGGAAACCAGTAAGAAAGTGTAAGGGTGTGTGTGTGTGTCTGTGTGTACAGTACACACATAGGAGGCTGCAGTGGGATACTGTGATAATGGGAGGCTGCAGTGGGATACCGGGATGATGGGAGGCTGCAGTGGGATACTGTGATAATGGGAGGCTGCAGTGGGATACCGGGATGATGGGAGGCTGCAGTAGGATGATGTGGGACGGGCGGCTGCAATACTTTACTGTTGAATGATGGGGGCTGTAATGGAATGATGGGAGTGCTGTATTGGGGACTGTAAAGGGATGATGAGGGCTGCAATGGGATGATGGGAATATTTGGGGCTGCAAAATGATGATGGGGCTGCTACGTAAAGAAACTGCTGTGGGTGATTGTTACAGTAGCGGTACAGTGTCCAGAAAGTGTGTGGGAGCCATTTTAGAGCCCTTATGTTTTGTGGCCCTGTGTGGAAGTCAGGCAATTACAGTACCGCACCGTAGTGTGTTACTTTGATTTGTTGTCTACTTTTCTGCTGAACGGTCTACCGTAAAGTACCGTACTGTAAAAGAAATACCGTAAACAATGGTGATACGGTATATTTTTACCCCTAGACGTGAGCGCTAAAAGAAAGCTATTCCGTCGAGTACAAAAAAGGAATCGTGGAAGAATCTTGGGGCAAAAATCTTACTGAATTCTGCAAAGAGAAAATGTTGAGTGTCCGATTGGTCCAAAAATGGCGAGCATATTACGGTAACCTCAGTCAACAAGTGGACAGCGGAAATGCTAAAAAGCGCAAGGTTGGATCTGGTCGGCAACCATTATATTCCGAGCTGGAAGACCTGATCTGTGAGTGGGTTGCTGACAGGAGAGCAAAGACATTGATTGTGACTAGGGCTCAGATTCGAGAATTTGCCCTTGCAATGGCACCACAGTTTGAAATTGCTCCTGAAGAATTCAAGGCATCACAACACTGGCTGGATAACTTCCTTCAACAAAGTGAACTGTCTTTGAGAAGATCCACAACACTCTTTAGGCTGGAAGATGCTGAAATTATTAAACGCGCATTTGCATTCAAGACCTTTGTTGATGACGCTGACTTCTCTAAATACAATCTTTCCAACATGATTGCCATGGATGAAACTGCAGTGTTTATGGGCCAAGCATCTCAAACAACAATTGAACAATGAGGTGCCTCCTCAGTGTACGTTCCCTTTACTGCTTATGAAAGTGCACGTGTTACCTGTATTTTGGCGATGCGTCTGGATGGCATTAAAGTCCCACCTTTACTCATTTCAAAGGGCAAGAAAGACAAGATTGAACGTGTTTCAGGCATTTATATTCTTGAAACTGAAAAAGCCTTGGCCACACAAGCAGTTATAAGGAAGTGGGTCGATTTAATGTTGCCGCTTGTTATGCGAGGGAGCCAAAGAGGAATGCTGATCAGGGATGCAGCCAGCACACACCGCGCCAAAGACATGAAGAACTTCCTTCATGAGAGAAAAACAGATCAAATAATGATTCCTGCAGGAATGACGGCTTATCTCCAGTCTCTTGATATCGCCATTAATAAGCTATTCAAGGACAATTTGCGTGTAGAAATTAATGACTACATTGAAAATAGAATGGAGAGAAATCAATGTGAAAACTTTGTGAAACCTAAACTGCCAGAGATTGTGACTTTGGTGAAGAATTCATGGGAGAAAATCACTGACACTTGCATTGCAAATGCACTACGAGCAGGCTGCCTTGACAAGAAGTGCTCATTTAAGGACAGGGCTATTGCTAGACATGAGAGATATGGGCCAATGATTCTGAAAGAAATGGAATCACAAGAAATTCCACAGGAACTTCAGAGTTTGGATTGTCATGATGATGTTCCAGAAGATGATGACATGGTTGTCATTGAATAAATCTTGTTTTGTGTTATTAATTATTGAGATCAGTAAATTAACCATTGTTCGTTGTTTTACATGTTGTGCATGGAAATACCGTAATTACAGTAGTAACAAGAAATTCTTGATACGATTCACAGTTTATTTGATTCTACTGTTTTGTGATGACTACTGTTCAGCATACGCTTGTATGTTGATAAATGTTAATCTTTTTGTTAAAAAAAGTTTGTCAATTCTTTTTCTTGAGAAAATAAGACACCCCCCCCCCCCCCCCGAAAATAAGACATGGTGCAACTTTCAGAGCAAAAATTAATATAAGACGGTGTCTTATTTTCAGGAAACAGGGTATGTATACATGCTCACTGTTCCTCATTCCGGAGTTTTGTTTTGTCTGAAGGAGGTCTGACCATGACAACTGGACCCTATAGTCTAAGAGGTGGTATCCTAATAGTACAACATCCATAGTCCGATCAGACTGTGCCTGTTGGCCACTTGCTGCAAGTATTGGAGCAGATTGAACTGTGTAGACATATACTTGGACTTTAAATTTTAGCGCTATGACCTCCCTACAACTATAGTCCCATGGACCGTGCCCAGTGTGTGCCCCTGCTTACTTCAGCTGCACTAATGATGCCAGCTACCAACTTTGACATACATATTGATATATAATAGGGACATGTTCACTCCAATATCCACCTAAAAAAGCAAGAATTTAGGGCATCTGCTTCCAAATCCACATCAAAAACCACCATATGAACATGCCCAAATGCATATCAGCCCATGTACTGTATATTAATATATTGGCAGCTTTTAATATCCAGCATTTTAGTTTAGTGCCCTTTTTAAGACCTCGCTCGAAAAGTTGACATCATGGAAAGATCATCTAGAGTCGCATCTTGTAGGTATTTGGTAAAATATTAATGAAGTGATTGATATCTTGCATTAGAATCTCACGGTCAGTGCACACACATCATATTTTGAGAACTCTGCTGACAGTCATAAAGCTGGAGGCTTTTTTTTTTCCGTACACAAATATTGTAATGAATTATCCCTCTACGAGTGCAATAACTGGCACTAAATATATTAGTAACATAATTAACTCTTCTGGGCATCTTTTGTGGGGTTTTCGCTATTGTTATTTGGACAGGTAACAAAATGATGTCTTGCTACCAGCTTCAGATTAGTTACTATAGAAGGATGACTGATTTGTATGCAGAACTATACACGTATGCAATGTATTGAATAGTTTGCAAAAGTATGCAAATTCCTAAAAAGTTAACAAATGTGTCTACATAACAAAACAAGGTCTAGGGTGTAAAGTTTTTCATTATGAAAAGGTATAGGCTGTGCAATGCTCCCTTGGTAAATTAAATATGCAAATAGCCAGTGGCGTAACTGGAGTCCTATTGGCCCTGGTGCAAATCTTGGACCCACCCACCTGGAACCCATCTGCTGTAAAAGATTCTGTCTTGGCTCCAGTTGTGTAATAATGGCTCCTGTTATAAATCCCATCCTGTCATAATGTTCCCAGTCCAGATGCCATACTCCAATACATTTAAAAAAAAAAAAAAAAAGGGGGTTAAAAAGGAAATAATTTTTCTTAGCTGTCCCCACTCTCATGTCTCAAACCTTCACAGCTGGCGTAGGAGGCAGGGCAGTGCATGTCAGTAATGTCATGTGATTGGCACACCGACGTCAACTGCCGGCCTCTGATTGGCTGGCATCATGTATAGCGATTGCGGTGCAGGAAGCCGGCAGCTCTCTGCACCACAATACATATGAGCTGAAATTGTGTTCAAGGATATACATTCAGCTAAAAACTGCAGTATCCCCTCCCCTTGTGTATCCTCACCTATCCCCTGTAGACTGTGAGCCCTCGCGGGCAGGGTCCTCTCTCCTCCTGTACTTGTGTGTGCCTTGTTTTACTCATGTTTATTGTACTTGTCTATATTTGCCCTGTTCACATGTAAAGCGCCATGGAATAAATGGCGCTATAAAAATGTATAATAATCTACAGTAAGGCTAGCACCTTGACTACATGGATGCAGTTACACCCATGCAAATTGCTTCTACAGAGGAAGAGAGCAGAGTTTCTGGTGATGTCTATTGAAAGCTTCAATCTGAAAAGGAAGCGGCGAACATTAAGAACCTGGCCACTTGGATTGGCATACACAGCCAAACTAGAAACTCAATTTGCAGGCACTGTTCAATATTTTGCCCTTCATCAGTGCGAAGCAAGAGAACTGGTTGCCTGGGCGAGAGGTCTTCTTCGAACATGTGGCACAAGTTTTTACTTCACTCTCTCTGTGAAGAGGCTATTTGCAAATAGATTATAAAAGGCGCCCATTTGGTCCTACACAGGAACTTGCCTATCATGGATACAATTGAACCTGGGCCCTGGAAACCTAAAAAGGTTCCTTTTGGCCCTATGAATAGACCAATACTAAAGACCCTTTATATTTTGGGTACTTGTTGAGGCACATAAGCCCCAATGAAGAATCTCCAAGTTATGTCTCTGGTACTACACTGTATATGTCGGCAAAGTTTAAAACCGCAAATGTACATGAAGTATGAAGAAACTCATAACAAAACCAAAATGCAGTCCCTTTCTAGTGTCTCTCCTTGATCACAGCAGCGCAAAATTGGATCCTGCTGATACACATTTTGGGAAGATGGGCAACACCGTAGACTGAGAGTTATATTCTTCATTCTTGGGTGCACTCTAGTGATGAGCAAATGTGCTCGGATAAGGTATTGTCCAAGCATGCTGTTATGCTAACTTAGTGTCTTCGATGTGCTCGAAAAATATGTTCACATCCCGGCGGCTGCATGTCTCGCGTCTGTTCGACAGCCACAAGACATGCAGAAGTGGAAACTCTAACCTATTTTTTTTTCAAGTATGCCGAAACCTCTCGGTTAGCAATCGAGAATGCTTGGATATCACCTTATCTGAGCACATGCGCGCATCACTAGTTCACTCCTTTCTATGAGTTAGAACAAAGCAAATACTAGTCGGGGACTTGAGTTGTACTTGTATGGGTGGCCATTTATTTGTACAGTACAAAGTAATGCTACTGAGCAACGTCTTGGCTGATCATGGATTCCCTCAGCAAAATTAGTGATCTTCTAGAGGTGCTTTGAGTGGGATCAAAGCAGAAACTTGTATCTGAAAACGTCTTTCTGTGATGAAACAACCCCTTTAAAACTCCATGGGCAGAGAGAAAGATCTACTGATTTTATGCCTGGAAGGCAATATTTTTACAGAAATGCTTAGATGTCTTAAATGTTTTTACATTTTTTTTTCTTTTTAATACAGCAATTATGTAAAACTACTAAATCATCTGCTATCTGTCTTGTAAACTCTTGGCTCAAATAAGGAGATAAATTGAAATCGCTACATATTGGCCAAAGGTGAAATTTGGCTCGCATGAAAAAATCCATAATATTGGACACCTTTTGAACCTCTCGTGAAATTCCATTCATTCTCGGTGGGGTTATATAACCCTCTCGTGCAAGTGCTGAATGCATTAGCCTGCACATAGGCCAGTATTGTTACAGGTGGAGGCCTTCTGTACCAGTGGGTGCTGAGATTTGTAGTTAAAAATTGCTCTAAACCACAGCTATAGTTGTAACAGATGAAGAACAGTCTACATTCTGGACAGAAGATCCGTACCTTACTTCATGCTACACATTTTCAGATTCTTTGGTAATGGTACACTCTTGTTTTCTAAGGAACCAAATTTCGATTTGTTAATGTGCTAAATAATTCTTCACATAACTTAAAGATTTCTTTTTTTTTATCCCTACCTCTGTTATGCTCTGGGATCCGGAGAGATATTGGAGCATAATTCGGCACATTTGATTTGATTTTCTGCAGATTTTTTCATCCCTATTTGCCATACGAAATGGTGTTTTTAATAAAGCAAAACAAAAAACCTATTGAATGATCTGGTGGTCAACCCTGTTTGTTATTGTAACCTTCATCTGTATTTTTCCTAAGGTTTTTGTGCTTTTTTTTTCTCCTATCTGCCCTTAAGCTCACAGCATTTAGCAGGAAGCTTACAATTTAGTACATATTGCAGAGCTACTATGTGGAAACTCTAAAGAACTTCCTTTCTCTATCAAGTGCTGTGTCACAACTAGCATCTCCAACCCCCTGTCCAACCTCAAGGCAGGTGCTTCTACTCAATGAAAATGGCTACATTGGTAAGGATCCAGTCGTCGTCCCGTCCGGCATTTGTATGTGACAGTCATGTTCTATTTTTCTTTCTACATTGAAATTCTGCTCCTGTTTTTGGTTTCCCAGTCACTTCCTAGACTTATTATAGTAATTTATGCTGAATCCTCTGTGAGGTTAAGATCGTAGCCTTTGCCCCATGTAACTCTAGGCTTTTGTTTTGGTAGCCGGCACCCTAGATAATTTGGGTCTGTTTCTTGCCTAATCGGGAACATTTATGAAAACATTTGTATAAGTAATCCATGGGAACTAGTGTAAATAAATAGAATTTTTTTTTGTTGTGAGACTTTTTGAATACCTGATTTTTAAATGAATACAAGTAGACTGCGTGTAGACAACAAGCAATAAATGTGTCCCAAACTGGTCTTTACACTGTACTTCTTCCTTTAAAAAGAAATGAGGTTTGTGAGGAGGTTCATGCTGTGAGAGAAAACACTTGGTGCTGAAAACACGTTGGCCAGTAATACTTGGTTTGACTGACCATAAGGAGCTGTAAACGCATATGTAGGAGTGTGGATCCTCTTTAAAGAAACCATTTTCAGACTTTCAGTTATTTACTTTCCTTTCTTCACACATCTGCAATGCAAGAAATGAAATGGCTATGATATACTTATATAGTGCACAAGAGCCTGGTGGTTCCAGCTCACCCGAGGTAGGCCAATTGCTTGAACGTTTCAGAACACCGCAGTCCTCCATTTTGAGTTTCACACCGCACTCTCGACGACCTCAAAATTAAAAGTAGCTCAGATACCTCACACGAAGAGTGCAATCACTGAAGGACATCATGGCTGGAAGAATAGAAGGACCATAAAGAGGAAGACCAACCACCCAATGGCTTGATACAATTCAGATGACACCAGAGAAGACCCTAGGTGATAACTTGCTGATCAGTGGATGGCTCCCCACCAGGACACTTGCCGTTCATCAGATAGAGGAACCTATAGCTGGTCGGACACCTTGCAGCTACTCCATCCATTCACCGTGGAACTGCTGGAAAAAGCTGAGTGCAGCACTCTGTAGCTCAATAGGGAATGCGTGGAGCAGTGGTCTAACTTATGCATTGCTGCTCCATTCAAACAGGGATAAAAGTTCCCAGTTTTTTGGATGTTTGGTTCCAAGATGTCAAAAAACCGTGAACAATAAGTAAACAGGTGATAACTTATTTTCACCATACAATCCCTTTTTAATTATGTGATCGAAGACCGTGATCAAACTGAATTTGTAAGCTGCATAAATTATATTGTCAACTTTGCTTGCTATTAGTTGTCAGCTTCTGTGCTTTTACTCTGTGTAACCTTCAAGCCCCGTGCCCTACTATGGTGTATGACCTCCAAGCTCTATGTCTCAATATTATATATGTATAATAACTAGTGTTGAGCATTCCGATACCGCAAGTATCGGGTATCGGCCGATATTTGCGGTATCGGAATTCCGATACCGAGTTCCGATATTTTTGTGATATCGGAATTGGAAGTTCCCAGTGTATGGTTCCCAGGGTCTGGAGGAGAGGAGACTCTCCTTCAGGCCCTGGGATCCATATTCATGTAAAAAATAAAGAATAAAAATAAAAAATATGGATATACTCACCCCTCCGACAGACCCTGGACCTTAGCGGTGCAACCGGCAGCCTCCGTTCCTAAGAATGCAGTGAGTGTACAGGACCTGCGATGACATCGCGGTCTTGTGATTGGTCGCGTGACCGCGACGTCATCGAAGGTCCTTCACTGTTGTGAACTCTGTTTTTGGGCTCCCTCTAGTGGTCACAAGCGGTACTGTGTAGTGTTGTCTTTCTGCAGGTTGGCAGCATCTGCTGGTTCATTATCCTTGGTTGGGTTTCCTATTTAGTTCACCTGGATACTCAGTTCCTTGCCTGCTCTCAATGTATTCAGTGCTCTTCAGATTCCTTGTGACTACCTTGCTCCCAGTCTCTCCAAGACAAGCTAAGTTTTTGTTTGATCATTTTTTGATTATCAGCATTTATTATGTTTTTAGTCCAGCTCGCTAAAATGTGATTTCCTCGCTTGCTGGTTGCTCTAGGGGACTGAGTTTCTCCCCCCCACACCGTTAGTTGGTGCGGGGGTTCTTGAAATCTCAGTGTGGATATTTTGTAAGGGTTTTTTACTGACCGCACAGACCCCTTTACTATTTTCTGCTATCTAATATTAGTGGGCCTCATTTACTAAATCTGTTTTCACCCCTCTGTATGTGCTTTCCTCTTACCTCACCGTTATTATATGTTGGGGGCTTCTATTTCTTTGGCGATTATTTCTCTGGAGGCAAGAGAGGTCTTTCTTTCTCTCTAGGGGTAGTTAGTTCCTCAGGCTTTCTCGAGACGTCTAGGATTTTTTAGGCACGTTCACCGGCTACTTCTAGTGTGTTTGGATAGGTTCAGATTTGCGGTCAGTCCAGTTTGCCACCTCCCTAGAGCTTGTCCTATGTATGTTACTTAGTTGGAGTAATTTTTGATCCTCAACCACTAAGGATCATAACACTTCACTCACTGCATTCTTAGGAGGCTGCCGGTTGCACCGCTAAGGTCCAGGGTCCGTCGTAGGGGTGGGTATATCCATATTTTTTGTTTTTATTCTTTATTTTTTACATGAATATGGATCCCAGGGCCTGAAGGAGAGTTTCCTCTCCTTCAGACCCTGGGAACCATCCAGGATAGCTTCCGATATTTGTGTCCCATTGACTTGTATTGGTATCGGTATTGGCGATATCCGATATTTTTTGGATATCGGCCGATCCAATCCAATACCGATACTTTTGAATATCGGAAGGTATTGCTCAACACTAGCGCCAAGTATTACAGGGTTAATGGTACTGCTGCGAATACAACACTCACCACCTAGGATTGTATTTGTCAAGAAATAACCACAAAAGATATAAGTATATATCTCAGTATTCGCGCTGATTTAACCCTGATAGGAAAAGACCAATATTATGAGTAACCCCCATTGCTGGTTGCATCATACTAAATTAAAACTCCAATCTAGCTGAAATTTCCTGTGTCCTGGTGTGATACTGTGCCTTCCTCAAATGGGGGACTGAGCTAAAGAGATCCTGTCACTTTTGTTAACACTTAACGTGCAGATATGAGGTTAACCTGCAGGTTAGTATAGTTAAAAAGGTGCTTGGCTGCCGTACTGAAAGTGCAGCTACAGGGAGATAAAGCCAGTGAGGAAAAAAAATAATTAACTCATACTCCTATGCCTGCACAGCTACAGTCATTTCTCATGGCACTGATTGTGAGCCAAAGAAGCAAGGCATATTTACAGCCGCCACTCAGTGACTGCAGCCGCTTTGTGTACACTTCCATGACTGAAAGCCAGTAGCACCTGGGAGGAATAAAGATTCATTTTCTCCCAATAGCTGCACTTTCAGTGTGATAGCTGGGCAACTTCATAATACTTTTAACCAGCGGACTGACCCTATATCTAAAGGTGAATAGTGTTCTCCAACGAGACTGGTTCCCTTATAAGAGTCATAAGCCGCACACTGAATTGAGTCTCTTGCACATCGAAAATACTTTTTTCATATGCTAAATTTTAAAAGAAATTCTCGGTCCAATATTTATTTGGCGAGTCTGAAATGCAAGATGAGCACAAATAAGCTTAGCTATTGCCTCTTAAATGCATGGTCGTTCCTAATGGAGCTTAATCTAATTTCTTACTCTAAAATCAAATCTTCTTGGCGCCAGATTCTGTGTGCGCTTATTTTTCTGTTTGGTCAAGAGAGAAACGTTTTTTATTTACAAGACTATAATACGAAACTGTGAGTTGCTGCAATCCCTTTATCAACAGTCAATATCTAATACAGATAAAGGTCTACAGAAAAAAATATCCCTTTAGTCTATATGTGACTTTTTTTTTTGTAGTAATTTTAAATTTTAATATAAATTTCATAAAATTGGAATCTTTTGAAATGTGCAAGATTTTTACCAATTGCAAAATCCACTCCATTGTGTGGCATTAAAGCAATGATCCGGAGTGGCACTGTGTCCTTTAGACCATTTCTTTGCTAGATGTACAATTAGTCCAGGTAACAAGCTTTTTTCCAGCAGATCAAGCAGACCTTCTGTCCAAGAAGCCTGCAAGCAGCAGCGTAAACCATAGCCTCCCTGCTGACTCTTACCTGCTATAATGGCCTGACTTATCATGTGCTTACTTGATTTGGGATTTTAGTATAAACCTGATTTTCTGGGTTATTGAACCCCTGGAGAGGTTAAACAGATAAGTTATTCCTCTATTCCATCATACTCTATCAAAGTACACAGTTAAACTGTGATAATCCTGTAAGGCCTTGTTCACACGTTCAATATTTGGTCAGTATTTTACATCTGCATTTTTTCAACCTCTCCTGATTTTGTTAATGAGGAGAGAGACTGAATCAAAAGTACCAAAACATACAAAAAAAATTATTGAAGAATAAATATCACAAGAATTTCAAGTTTTAAAAAAGAGGGTAAACCTTATATACAAGCAATTATTACATGGATTCCATAATCATGGATAAGTGATTACATCCATGGGTGTGAAAAAAACAAAAAAAAAACAAACGCTGAAGAAAAGGTCAGGATATAGTATATAGATGCAAACATAATATAGGGGAAACCGAATATACTTATACACGCCTTTTGTCTTAAGTATGTATGCCTTAAAATAAAGTGCCTTTAAGTATATTGGGTATATATGCCTTTGAATATAGTGAACTAGCATACAGTGCCTTGATTATTATAAAAACAAAGTGACAGCAGTATAGCCACTACATCGCTCCATATGCATGCCATTCAAAAATGAACATAATGTTAGTGAAATGAGGGAGAATTACCCATCTCAGTGATGTATCCCACCTAGACCTCTGCCACGTTCCCTGACGTGCATTTCGTGTTCAAATGATGTCGCTTCCTGGCTTTGGCTTACAAATGCTGAAGTGGTGACATGTTTCTATTATACTTTTTCCCTGATTGTCCCGCTCCTGATTTCTTGCTTACTTAGGCTGCCGTCACACTAGCAGTATTTGGTCAGTATTTTACCTCAGTATTTGTAAGCCAAAACCAGGAGTGGAACAATTAGAGGAAAAGTATAATAGAAACGTACGCACCACTTCTGCATTTATCACCCACTCCTGGTTTTGGCTTCCAAATACTGAGGTAAAATACTGACCAAATACTTGGTGAGCTTGTGAACATGGCCTGATGGATGTGTAATGTGTTGTTCATTACTGCCAACTATTCCTTATTGCATAAAAATCACTATGCCAAAGTTGACGTTTATGCCCCATTAGATGACATGAGCAGATTTAGCAATTGCATAACGTATGGGAAAAACAGAGCCCCAGCAAAGCTGTGGGCAGAGTGACACATAACTCTGCTTTGTAGGGGTGACAAGGTGATAAATGCTCTGCATGTAGGTGAGGAAATGGGGTGAAAAGTTTGAGGGGGGTGGTTATTTTTAAATGTGTAGATACATATAAATAGGGTGGGAAGGGCGGTGGGGCACTCATCTGTATGGAGGTACTCCAGGAAAATGTCCCGCCCTTATTTTCTCCTTTTTTGTTAGTCCAGAATATGGGCACAGTTAGGATGGTCATGGTGTCATTTCGGCTTGGCGGAGTGAAGGGGTTCTTGGAGTTTGTGGAATATTGTGGTGGGGGTTTTGTGCATCTAGTAGTTTGGGATTTGGGAATGGCCTGGTGGCGTTTTTGTGATTCTTCAAGGTGGGGTCCCTTGGAGGTCTGTGGCATGGTAAATGTTTCCCAGGGAGGAACATGCCCTCGAGCTGGTGGTCACGGCTGAGGGTAATGCCGGAAGATTTAAAAATATTTTGGGTAACATTTGGTGCTCCAAGAACCAAAAGTTGTTATTGCTGTGATTGTTATATAATAAAGGCCGACTTGACCAATTTTTAATCCAACACTCGGGTCTATTGTTATTTCATGAGGGGTAAAAGATTGTTGAAGGAAAAGTCATGGAGGAAAGGCAGTCTCTACAATACCCGAGTCATGTGCCATTCTCTGATTTCCAGCAAAATGTCACCACCTTGTGGAGGGCTCTGTGCTGTTCATATGAACCCGTGGCGGCCACTGATTAAAGGAAATGCTTAAAATGTGATACAAAATGTAAAAAAAATAAATACATAAAAAATTGGAAGATGTCTGAAAACAAAAGATTTGACACCGATGATGATTATTCGTTGCTGGTATATTAAAACTACTACATGTGAAACTACTCTACCATTACTTAATGAAAAAATCACATATCAAATATTATATTCTTTTCTTGCTATGGCCATGTTTGCTGTATACGTATAAAAACTGCTATGAGCAATGTGTGTGTGGTTGTGTTTTTTTTTTTTCCTTTCCCGGAACTGGTTCCAAGCTATGGTGATCTGAAGTTTTTCCATAAACTTCTCTATAGTACTTAAAAAAAATAAAATAAATAAATATGCCAAAAAAACCTCTAAAGAAGCTTTGGGGTATGTACACATAGTCTTTTTCATGTGGATTCTGCCTGGAACTTGCCGAAAACCACATTGCAAAACCAACGCTGAAAGTAAACATAACGTACAGCAATGAACAAAAATGACTTGACTCGTTTTAAATACAAAGAGTTAACGTGTACAGCCAAAGTCGCTATTGGTAAAAAAAAATATATATATAAAAAATTGTGTGCTTTTCATGGGAATATATATTCAGGGTTGAGCAAAAAGATTCTCTGGACTCTGGTTCAGTGGCTAAGTCTGTAGTCCATGGTCCCCTTTATAAGAACCCTGCGGACTTCATAACTGCTGGCATTCATGATGCCTCTTTTCATTAGTATCTTTGCGTTGGTTTGCACCCGTGAGCCGTGACTGCTCACTGTTGCTACTAATCAGAAGAGTCGCCAAGACTAGTGGCAGGTTGGAGGAGGTTCATTAGGCTCTCAACCGGGGACCATGGACTACCAACATTGCCACTGGACCAGGGTCCTGTGAATCCTTTTGTCCAACTATTGTCAACTTTGACCTTACAATCAGTGACTATTAGTGATGAGCAAATATTCTCGTTACTCGAGAGTTCTCGAGCACGCTCGGGGGTCCTCCGAGTATTTTTTAGTTCTCGGAGATTTAGTTTTTTCTTGCTGCAGCTGAATGATTTACATCTGTTAGCCAGCATAATGTACATGTGGGGGTTGCCTGGTTGCTAGGGATTCCCCACATGTACTTATGCTGGTTAACAGAAAAAAAACCTTCACTTTCTTGTTTTTTCTCACGTCTAGTCAGGACATTGTTCCATGTACACTGGACTTGACTTATCTGTGGTGATCTGGCATTTTTTCTACCCTTTTTCTTTTTTTTTGGGCTTATTATAAATCCCGAATGCCTGGTGGCACCATTTCTCATATGGGTCATCACTATACGCATAGCCCATCTATGTACAGTACTAGACAACAAATCTCAGTCATGTGTTTTTGATTCAGACTGCAAACTATTGTTCGGGATTTAATGGATTGTTATAAAGAACGGCTTCATTAAAATATTAACTACATCCAGATTTTTGGCTGACATTACAAATAGTTTGGGATCAAAATCGTTAATGTTTCATGACTCCGATCAGAATATTACAGGATTTGGTTTAGTAAACTACTGTTCTGCGGCAAAATAATTCTATCCAGCGGCAGCATCATTTTCATTAAGCACTGCAGTGATGGCAGCAGATATAGCATTATTGAGCATCGGGTACTTCATAGTTATTAGTGATGAGCGAGTATACTCGTTGCTCGGGTTTTCCCAAGCACGCTCGGGTGACCTCCGAGTTATTTGTTAGTGTTCATCGCCTCAGCTGAATGATTTACAGCTACTAGCCAGCATAAGTACATGTGGGGGTTGCCTGGTTGCTAGGGAATCCCACATGTAATCAAGCTGGCTAGTGGCTGTAAATCATTCAGCTGAGGCGATGAAAACTAACAAATAACTCGGAGGTCACCCGAGCGTGCTTGGGAAAACCCGAGCAACGAGTATACTCGCTCATCACTAATTTTTATCAAAATTTGCAAATAATGAAGGTTTCCCTTGTGGTGGTGGTGGTTTCTGTGAATCCTATTGACCTGAATTTTGAAAGTCATGATCCCCTCTCCATTCATCCACCTGGATGCACCACAACAGCCAAAATTGCAGACTGGTATTGCACGGCTTTTGTCACACTGCTTTTCTTCTGAATGGAACTGTGATGACCTAGTTTTAACTTTACAAAGGTAAATAAAGTTTAAAAACTTTCGGCATGGTATAGCCTCCTTTTCAGAAGTTGACTTTGGTTGCTTAAAAAAAGGGACAAAACCACTTTTCGAAGTACAGCATTGTATAGATGCAAAATGTCTGAGCCAGTATATTACTCAAGCTCCAAGGGTCAACTGAGCTTTTGCCCCTTAATTTCAGTGATTGGTAGGCGCCCGTATCTCACCATTCCTTCTGATTGAAATTTTAACATGATAAACATGGTCAAACTAAGAAAACAAAAATAAAATAACACACACCTTGTCAATTTTTTCCATTTCTACTTTTATTTTTTTTATTTTTTATTTTTTTTATATTCAGCGCGTAATCGATCATGAAGTCGTGATCTGGGACCCGAAAAAAACCTTGATCCTCACTGAAAAGCTCAAAGATGCTTGCATAGTACTTGGATGTCCATGGGGTTCTTAATCTTCCAAGCAGCAGTTGTCACGAGCTGCCCAGGACCCCTGTAATTGATTCTCACTTGAAGTTTGGGAAAATTATATATTACTCTATATTTTTTTAATAACCTATATATAATTTTAGTTTATTTTCTATTGTATTCATTTTGGACACGTTGTCTTCATGTCTCACAGCTACTGTTGGAAACTTGGAGAAACAAAGATCTGTGGTACTTTTTTTTTATGTTTAAGATGACTTTTTTGGCAGCTTGACTTTTTGTTGCCCTCATTGCCGGTAGCTCCTGTCTGTCGTTTCCTAAGACCATGATCTTGTGATGTCGTAGGCTCTAGGAAGCGACAGAGGTGCCCAGGAGATGCTGATCACAGAAGTGAAGTTCACCTGTAACAAAGGGCCATACTGGAGATCAGAACAAGTCTTTTGCTCGTTTGTATCAATGGAAACCAGTCTGATCTACCAATTGTGATGCATACCTTCCAAGATTTAAACTGCTGTCTGCGACATATTAAGTCCCACCCTTGGCCTCGTCAGGAGCCCAAATTTAGGGACACTATCCCTACCCCATTTATGGTACAATCTTCATAAAATGGGTCAGTTAGGAGCCATGCTGCAGTTTTAGGTTGGTTTCTTCTGCACTGCCTTATACTACAGACTAAGCAAAGGGAAAAGGTGATTTGCTTTAAAGTACAGCAGTAATTCAGAGACTATATTGTAGGATTTGCTATAAATGAGGGACCCTGCTGATGCTGTGAAGCGACTTGTATATTTTATATATAAAAAAATAATCCTAATTCTGTCATCTCTTCCAGGAAAAAGAACAATGAAGAAGGACAAAAGGAACAAAAAGAAGAAAAAGAAGTTGCTTGAAAGGGCTCAGGAGCAGCACAGTGTTTTCCTCGCCACAGACAGGACCAGTCAGTAAAGAGACTATATTTTTATTTTATTTTTTCATTTGCGAAGTGCACAAAGGCTGCTACATGCTCTTGCACACAGATGAACTGCAGAATGGCTGCTTTATTGGTTACTAATATTTTGTGAGTATATCACAAGCTTATTTGTGTTATTTATACTTTTTTATTTTTATTTTTTTTTCCAAGTTTTTCCTTTAAAAGAACACCAACAGTTGGAAATACTGAGTTGAATCAGTGACCTGGTGTAGATGTGTCAAAGACTCTCTCGCATTATTTTTTTTCAAATTTTTTTTAATTCAGTGCCTATGATGGAAACCGACAGTATTTTGGATCGGAACTGTTAACAGGACGTCATACAAAAAAAAACAAAAAAAGGACTTGTGTATATTTCTGTAAAGGACCAATGCGAAAAAAATGAACTGTTTGGAAGTAGAAATTTTAAATTAATTTTTTTATGTTTACGGTTCCTATATTGTACATTTTAAAACAATTGTATTTGAAGTCTTTTTGTTTAGCTGTTGTTGGGTCTCGGTGCCTATTATAACCAAACAGTTCTGTATTAATACTGTTAATGCTAATATACAGTAACTGCTTAATGTCCCAAATGGCGCAGCAGTTATCCCTTGTACATAGTGCTGAGACACTACTTATAATAAACTTATTTACCATGTATCCATAGGCCTCTTGCATTTATAGATTAGATAGGGCTCAACTGCAATTCTAGACAGAACCTAAAGTAGCACAGTTGCAAACAACTCCTTTAAGTCACATAAAGATGCACTCTCCAATACTCTATTGCTTGGTTTGACATATTCTGAGATGGAGTGAGATGATCATCTTTGGTTGGGGAAAGAAAAAAAAAAATTCTGGATACTCTGGTGGTTTTCAATATGTGGCCACCCAATGATTATGATTTCGTTAGCATGTAAGAATAATGTATTTAATTTTTATCTTGAGAAGATTGGAGCCACAACAGTTTTTCAGCCAAAACTAAACATGGCCATAACCATAAATTTGTATACCATGAACTTAAAGGGGTTTACCTCTACTTTTGTATTTATGGCCTATCCTTGTACATCAACCGATCAGATATTGATGGCCTTAATGCGACACACAGCACCCGCCGACAACCAGCTGCTAACAGTGGCAGCCGTAAGTTTTCAGATGCTGTCTACACATGACCGCTCCATCATTTCTATAGTGGCCAAAGGTCAAGTACTGCAGATCCACCTCCTAGTCATAAGCAGGGCCGGTTTTAGGAAAAGTGGGGCCCTAGGCAAAGTTTAAAATGGGGTCCCAAATGCTAACATATTGCACATCATACAGAAGCATATCGGTTGTATTTACATGCGCTGATCTCAGGCCGCTAAACAAGTGTGATCGACAATACTGAAGTCGTTGGATGCTTGTTTCCCGGCCTCTTTCCACCGTCTGAGAAAGAATGAAGGGGACAGAACGATCACTAATAGATCACTAACAGATCACCATACAGTATCATGTTATCAGCAGCACATCTACAGTTTACACCGGCAATGTGCTGCTGAGAACAAGGATTTTTATTCCGGCATAAACAATCCAATCACCCAAAGAATATGCAGCATTTTGCTTGTTTAGTATAATACACCCCATAGTCCTCCATATATTATAATGTGCACCATAGTCCTCCATATTGTAAAATGCACACCCCATAGTCCTCCATATAATATAATGTGCCCCATAGTCCTCCATATAGTATAATACACTCCTCATAGTCCTCCATATAGTATTATACACTTCCCATAGTCTTCCATATAGTATAATACACTCCTCATTGTCCTCCACATATTAAAATATACTCCTCAGTCCTCCATATAGCATAATACTCCTCACAGTGCTCCATATAGTATAATGCACCGCCATAGTCATCCATGTAGTACAATTTACTTCCCATAGTATAATGCACCCCATAGTTCTTCATATAGTATAATGTTTTCCCCATAGTCCTCGCAACAGTATAATTCAGCCCACATATAGTATAATGCAGCCACCACCCCACAGAGTATAATGCAGCCACCCCACAGAGTATAATGCAGCCACCCCACAGAGTATAATGCAGCCACCCCAGGGTATAATGTAACCCCCCCACAGAGTATAATGTAACCTCCCCATAGAATATAATGCAGCCCCCCCATATAGTATAATGTAGCCCCCTCATAGAGTATGATGCAATCACCCATCAAGGAATATAAATATAATACAGCCCCCCCATAGAATATAATGTAGCTCCGAACAAGATATAATACAGCCCACCTCCTCATAGAATATAATGTAGCCCCATCAAAGGGTATGATGCAATCATCCCTCATAAAATCTAATAAAGCCCCCCACAGAATATAATGCAGCCCCCCATAGTATATAATACAGCCTCCTCCATAGAATATAATGTATAATGTACCGCCCAAATATATAACACAGCCACATAGTATATAACACAGCCTCCCCCATAGAATAGAATATACCCCCATAGTATATAGCACAGCCCACATAATAGTATATAGCACAGCCACGTAGTACATAGCACAACCCACACAGTAGTATATAGCACAGCCCAAACAGTAGTTTATAGAACAGCCCACACAGTAGTATACAGCACTGCCCACAGTAGTATACAGCACTGCCCACAGTAGTATACAGCACTGCCCACAGTAGTATACAGCACTGCCCACAGTAGTATATGGAGCGCCCCCACTGCCACAGGGCCAAGGGGTACCCGGTACCGGGCCTCTCTGCCTCAGTTCTGGGGTTGTCACGGTGGCTAGACCCGGCCTGTGACCCTGCTGAGGGGCGTCCAATGAAGGTGGAGAGTGATGCTGTTGTGGTGTGGTGCCGGTCACAGTAAATAACAAGGACACTAGGTTGCAGTCTCTTTACCTCTTTACTGAAGGCTTCAGGATCCTCAGTCCGAAATACGGTTAACCGGGCTGCGTGAGTCCGGCCGGTCCGATGGCACCTCCAGAGTTCCCTTTGCAGGTGGAAATCTGTGCCTACCTTCTAGCACTTGTGTGTTGTAGTCCTTCCCTGCTGTGCTTACGGGATAGTCCTCACAACTGTTGTCTGTTTCTGAAGTTCCCTCACAACTCGATTATGATGTTCTGTTTCGCCCCCCAGATGATATGGCTAGGACGCACCCGTATGATGGGTAGGCTCGGAGGTCTTCCGGGACCCTAGAGTCACCCCTCTCCAGATGTTGCCCTCTCCAGATGTGTCTGCTTAGGTGATTTTGGGTGAGACAGCCCGCCTAGAACTGACTGTCCTGCCGTAGGTTTGAAGTAAGGCCTGGAGCTCAATACTTCCTCGGCATTCCGGCCACCGGCTACGCGCCTCAGTAGGATGTTGCCTCGTCTTACAGCACGACTCCTACTGGTGATTCTCCTTGTTGCGTTGATCTCGTTTCTCACTCAGCACAATAAACCTCGCTTCTTGTCCTTTCTTGGGGTACCGCCGCAATGAAGTGCAGGCGCGGTCCCGTAACATTCTTTTGGTTCGCTAGGCCTCTGTCAGGATCCCACCCCTGACAGGGACCCCCCTGAATCTTCCCCTGCAACACCCTCTGCCACAGGATGTTGCCTGGTTCCAACCCAGTCAGCTTCTGACTACCTTCCTATCTAACCCCCAGTTTTACCAGATTGTGAGGAGTGGCCTAATACATAGCACCCTTAGCTCCCCCTGGAGGCCAGACTGTGAAGTGTATTGGTGTCTGTGATACCTGGTCAGGTGAACTCCTTCAGTGCCATCAGACGTACCATAGCCCCCTTAGCGGCGGAGCATCAGTACTGCAACGACCAGGACTCTGGGGCGCTGCATATACAGCACTGCCCACAGTAGTATACAGCACTGCCCATACAGTAGTATACAGCACTGCCCACAGGAGTATACAGCACAGCCCACACAGTAGTATACAGCACAGCCCACAGGAGTATACAGCACAGCCCACAGGAGTATAGAGCACTGCCCACAGGAGTATACAGCACTGCCCACAGTAGTATACAGCACAGCCCATACAGTAGTACACAGCACAGCCCACATTCCCCTTGCCTCTCTCCTCCCGAGAATGGCCGCACAGTCCAGTAAAAAAAACCACAAAAAAAACACAAGCTCCTTACCTCTTCCTGATGCCCTATCCAATTTGCATTGCCAGATCTTTAATGGCTGCACACTTTAGACTATCTTATATTTTTGTTAAAAAAAAAAAAAAAGTAGCCCAGATAACTACTGTAATGTTAAAGGGAACCACAGGCAACATAAATTGCTATAGTATTTCAGAAAAAACTTACTGTGAAATGGCTGCTGGATCTGATGCTACTTTGATGCCAAATCCAAGAGGAGGTCCAGGTAACTTCTTCGCACTCCATTCTCGTATACCTACGGGGTCTCTCTGTGTGTGTATAAGAAGAAAACTGTCAGTCAAGGGGAGAAGGACGGGGAGAAACTATAGGTTCTGCCTCTTGGACTAGTAATCTGAGTCGCATTCTTACTGGCTGCTCTCTCAACGTAGGTGTACTCTGAAACGTCTGTCTATGATTCGTGCAGCCCATGAATTGAAATAATTCGTCAGCTGACTGAATCTTTGTTAAACTTTGCATTTATTTTACTGGACTGTCTTCACAAAACAAATTTGAAAGAAAAAAATAAATTCCTTAAGGAAAAAAAGTACGGGTCATATAATGGACAGATGTACATGATCCTCCAGAATAATATCTGTGCGTCATCAACTAGGAACTAAGGGGATGGGGAGAGAATGTCCTCCAAAAAGTATTTATGTATTCTCTTCAGATGTTAAAAAAAAAAATGATTCGGTGGATCCTGCTCTGGTCACTTACCGAGGTGAAGGTGCTATGGTTATCCAAGGAAAAATCAACTAATCTATGTTTTATTCATTACTAGGACCAGAAGGTACAAGCTTTCTCCAACCTCACACCATGGTAGTTCTAGTGCTGGTCAAAAAGATTCTGCTTCTCACAGTTGATATGAAGCAAAATTACAGAGGGCCAAAGGCAAATAGACATATGCCATATGTGCAAGAGGTACATTTAGATTTGAGCTACAAGGTGACTTTGGCTGTGTCTCAGGTTGTCAGGACAAAGATAATTGTGTCACGGCTACATCGCAGGATGATACCAACATTACCTCAAACCCAACAAACAAGCTGCAAAAATTCGACCCTGCTGTGGTTTTTTTTTGTATGTCTTGCTTGTTGCGTTCGCTGCAACCCCATTAAATAATATTGCGCTGAGTTGTAGCAGCTACGCATAACTATCTTTGGCTTCATTTCCTGAGTCACAGCCAAAAGTTGCCATGCAGACCCAGCCTTACTGTTCCATGGGAGACCCTTTGCCGGTTGCGAATTGTTAAGCTGGCCATACACTTTAGACCTGTGTCAGCCAGTGATCTGTGTATGGGGGCACTGGCCAAATGATTGGGAGAGATCGATCAGACATGTCTGATTTCAGACTACTGATCTCATTGCTCTTTCTGAAATAAGTTGCTGGCCAATGGCTTTCTCATAGAGCACACAGGAGCATTCCTGTGTACGGGATAGTTAGCTGAGGTGACGGTCAACTAGCTGATTTTACGGCCAACGGCCTTCTAATGTGCTTGGTTGTTCTGATGGGGTATGTTGGAATGGTTCGCCACAGTTATCACCACAGTGAAAACCAGAAAAGCCATGTTTTATATTGTTAGTTTTCTATTGTGGTCATTATATATACCCCAATCCTTCTTTTGACCTGAACCTACATGTTCCCCCTATTTACCCAGAAGAAAGCACTATGAATCTGAAAACTAAAAGGTAAAAACCACCAAGTGTATGGACAGCAAAATCTTCAAAATTTGGTTAATACATTTCTTTTTGAACTCTAATGCCCATCTATAAAGCAAGGCTGGCTGGTGGTATGGAATATGATTCTGCTGCTCAGGATTAATTTACATTGACTTGGTTGTGCCTTGTGAGGACAAGTAATATGGGAATCATTATATATGGCAAGTGGAAGATGAGGGAAAGCATTCCTTGTTCATATATGATCATTATACGGAGACATTTTTGCATCTGTTACTAATATTTATCTTCGCGTCTTGCGTGCATTGTTTTCAGAAATCTCTTTAAATCCCGCAGCCGTACTGCTGTAGATTGTTATCAGCTGTTCTTTTTACAAGGCTGCACTTTTAGATTATTCTTATAGTCAATCAATGACTTTCTGGCTAACATTTGATATGGTTCATAATACCACCTCCGTTATTTCAGCGGCAATGATGTCTTAATTTTCTTGACTTTTTCAAAGGTTTTTATGGGACTCTTGCAATTTCACAATAATATAGATGTGGTTTCCATTTAGTCATTATTTGTCGGCCCTGTTTAAGGTAAATACATTCAAAACAACAGACGGACTGGAATAGCTTAAGGCATAAATATCAACATGTGAAATGTTCGAGACAGACACTTTAAATTCATTATAGCCAGATTCACTTTTGCTTTTGTTTCAGTCTGATGCATATATACCATTGTTTCTGAAATCGAAATCCCTGGACATTCCCAGTTTTGTAGTGTAAACTTCATGTGAGGTGAGTGGAGGGATCTAAGGTTGTAGTTTAAAGAAAAAACAAAAAACAACTGGATTACAGTTAAAAATAATAATAAAATATATAATCTTTCGGCATCTTTATGGTAATTGAACTGGCCAGCTGCTTCACTGGTGATTCTTCATCATAGGCACACCTAAAAATGTCAGGATTTACCATTTGTACCTAGACCTTGGAGATGCCCAATGGTCCCTCCACAACATATGAATGGCACATGGTAAAGACTTGCCTGTGGTTTTGTCTTGAGGATGTAGAAGGTCTTCAACCTTTTTAGAGGGCCACCAAGGTTACCTATCCTTGAATGGCATGGATTTGGGGCAGGAATGTATCTAAAAGGCTTGTTTTGCCTTCTCTTCTTTTAGGATTTGGGATGGAAACTTGGAAACTTAGATGTCATATGAAATATATGAATTACGTCTACAGCGTTGCATGGCATTAATAAAGTTGCATTGTTAATAATGGGGTTGGTCCTGTTGCAGCCTAATGGGACTGTGATGTGACCGACACAAGGTGTTTGGATTTTTAGCTTCAAATTACTGTACATGTAAATTTGCCCCCTTAGATTTTTATTCCGTCTAGTTAACATAGGGGGGGAATTTTTGAAGCCGATATTAGAGGCTGAAATCTGTATGTCGGGTGCCGGTCCTGCTGGTGAAGTTCAGCCAAAGGTTCAAGGAAAAGGAAATAATCGGCACATCTGTCCATGATATATAAAAATGTAGTTCATGCTTTATTCAAGATTCATTAAAAACATGAAATCTAAAATATATATATATATATATATATATATATATATATATATATATATATATATATATACATACAAACCTGACACGTTTCTGGCATGCAAGCGACTTTAGTCTTATCCTATGAACTACATTTTTACATATCGTGGACAGCTGTGCCACTTATTTCCTTTTCCTTGAACCTTTAGTTATCATACCCATAGTGTATATTGATACCTGACAAACTGTGGGTTTTCCATGTGGATTTGTGGGGTGGGAGGGCAAGAAATTCACAGCATATAGCAGTGCAAGCAAAATGGATGCTACTTTACCAAATCTCACCCACATTATTTGGAAGCTGGCCTATGTTGTGAAATTTAAAATCTGCATAATATCAATGCATTGAGTGACATAAATAGCAAAATATGTAGAACAGGTAATACAGTAGAGTACAATGACATACAAGTGTATTAAAAAAAATCCATAATATTTGATGTAGTAGAAACATGGGCACTAAGCATCAGTCCTTATTCTGACTGGAGAAAAAACAAATATCACATAAAGTCCCTTATGATATACCAACCCAAAGTAACAAGTATTTGTGAAGAGTAATGAAAATGATACATGGTTTTCTAAATGTTTAAAAAAAAAATTAAAATCTAAATCTTAAAATTGTGACTTGCATTTATATTCAGTCTCCTGTAGCCTAATCATCCTAAATAAAATCCTGAGTGACAAATTGCCTCCAGAAGTCCAATATTTAGTAAATTGAGTCCACCTGTGTGTAACATTATTCTCGGTATGACTACGATTGTTCTGTGAAGGCCTTTAGAAGTTTGATTCTTAAATGTTCTCAAGCACACATAATTATGACGCCAATGAACACAAAATACAGATCGGGGATAAATTTTTGCGAAAAAGTGAAGCCGGGTTAGGTTAAAAAAAAAAATATATATATAGCCCAAGCTCTGAACATCTCACGAAACACTGTTCAAAAATGGAAGGCATATGGCACAACTGCAAACCGATCACAACATGGCTGTCTACCTAAGCAGACAGCATAAGCAAGGAGAGTACTAAATAGAGAAGCAGCCAAGATAGATATTCACAGTTCAGGTGGGAGAATCTGTCCACAGGAAAGCTATTGGTGTTAGCTTACATCTGCCTTTAAACTCAGTGAGTGCAATGTGAGAACCTCAAATTTTAGGCAGTGCTCATCTGCTAGATGTTCCTCACCTGGAATTGGGGTGAGGAACAATTTGCAGCATGCTGCGTATGGCCACATAAAAAGGCAGAAGCTCATCAACGAAAGTCAGTAATGTTTTTTAGTGTTTATTTCTGTTAATGTTGATGATTATGGCTTTCAGCCAATGAAAACCCAAAAGTCATTATCTCAGTAAATTAGAATATTTTATAACAGCAGCTTGAAAAAATGATTTTAACATCCAAAATGTTGGCCTACTGAAATGTATGTTGAGTAAATGTTCTCAATAATTGGTCAGGGCTCCTTTTGCATCAATTACTGCATCAATGTGGTGTGGCATGGAGGCAATCAGCCTGTGGCACTGCTGAGGTGTTATGGAAGCCCAGGTTGCTTTGATAACAAAAAACACCAAAACACAGGCAAAGATACTTACCTGTCCAGGCCTCTAAACAAATGCACTATTGTGGTGCAGTGGAATCAAGTAAAGATGGCAACTACACAGGTGCAGTAATACCAGCACCTTGTTGTTTTTTTGTTAGGGAAGGACTGGCAATTGTGAGGACCCTTGACGTGGGTTGCCAGCTTACGTATCGTGGCCATAATATCAACTAATACTTTACATACACATATATTGTGTTTTGTGCACTTTATTTATTTTTTGGGGTGCAGCTGGGCCCAGATGGCTCTGTAAACTGTGGCCTCTGTTCATATGGGATGCATTATAGTTAGCACTGGTCAGCCCGCCATAGGGCATCATTAATAGGCTGTAAGCCGGATGTTCTGCATTTTCTGTGTGAACATCGCCGCATACAGATTATTTTTTTTGTTTGCACTGGTGTGCCAAGCGGCCAATTTGTAGGCTGGCTGCCTCATCGGTATTACAGCACCTGTGTAGTTGCCATCTTTACTTGGGTCCACTGCACCCCGATAGTGCATTTGTTTAGAGGCCTGGACAGGTAAGTATCTTTGCCTGTGTTTTAATGTTTTTTTCAATAGTAGTGGATGATTTTTTTCTCTTTTGGTTGTTTTTGTTGCTTTGATAACAGCCTTCAGCTCTTCCGCATAGTTGGATTTGGTATCTATCTTCCTCTTGACAATACCCCATAGATTCTCTATAGGGTTAAGGTCAGGTGAGATTGCTGGCCAATCAAGCAGTGATACTGTTGTTTTTAAACCAGGTATTGGTACTTTTGGCAGTGTGGACAGGTGCCAAGTCCTGCTGGATAATTTTCCATCTCCAAAAAGATCTACACCAGCAGATGACATGGCTCCCCAAACCATCACTGATTGTGGAAACTTCACACTAGACCTCCAGCAGCTTGGCTTGTGGCCTCTCCACTATTCCTCCAGACTCTGAGACATTGATTTCCAAATGAAATGCAAAATTTACTTTCATCTGAAAACAACACCTTGGACCACTAAGCAACAATCCAGTTCTTTTTCTCCTTGGCCCAGGTAAGACTTTTCTGGCGTTGTCAATTGGTCATGAGTGGCTTGACACAAGGAATGTGACACTTGTAGCCCATGTCCTGATACATCTGTGTGGTGGCTCTTGAATCAATGACTCCAGCAGTAGTCCACTCCTTTTGAATGTATCTCAAATTTTTTGAGTGGTCTTTTCTCAGCAATCCATTCAAGGCTGTGGTTATTCCGGTTGTTTATGCACCTTTTTACCACACTTTTTCCTTCCACTCAACTTTCCATTAATATGCTTGGATACAAACTTTGGCCAAATTTTGCCAGTTTAAAGGAAAATGATCAGGAATCCGAATCCAAATGTGGAATGTTCATGATGAATTTGAGATTGGTGGATGTTTTCTGAACAAGTTTGCTTATCTCTACTTTGACAACTGCGCTTTGGGTCTTGATCGGCGAAGTCTGGGCTTTGGTACTTGACAAATGATGTCTCTCCTGCCCCAGTCTCCAGCCACTCTATGGTTGCTTTGACTTTGCATTCCACCGCTCACACAGCCTCTGTCTCGCTTGCTAGCAATAACTGCCTTCCCAACTTACTACCTCGGCCTTTTATATTTGACAACCCTGTCTCAGCTACCACCTGACCTGGCACCCCTTTCAAGTTCTTCCCTCCAGAAATGCTTCCTCCGTATTTTAATTCCGGCCTTCTTGGTTTGTTCAGCAGATGGCGACATTTGGTCTTAAGTGCCATAGAACATTAATGAACCACATCTTCTGCTCTCCACCTCTTTATGATAGCAGCATCATGCAGTGGGGATGATTTTTCTTGAGCATGAACAGGGAAGATGGTCAGTTGATGGGAAGATTGATGGAGCTAAATACAGGGAAAGCCCTTGAAAATCTGTTAGAGGCTGCAAAAGGCTTGAGTCTCAGGCGTAGGCTCAACTTCCAGCAGAACAACGATCCTAAACATACTGCCAGAGCTACAACAGAATAGTTTCAAATCTATGTGTTTGATTGGTCCAGTCAAAGTCCAGACCTAAATCAACATGTTAGGGCATGTTAGGTTAGGCTATGGGTTGAACTAGATGGACTTAAAGTCTTCCTTCAACCTTAATAACTATGTAACTATGTAATTGAGAATCTGTGGTGAGATTTGAAAATTGCTGTTCAGACACACTTTGTCCAATCTCTTAGCTAGAGCTAGTTGGCAAAGAAGACTGGACAAAATGATCCGCCTCTAGATGTACAAAGCTGGTAGACGTACCCCAAAAGATTTGTTGCAATAATTGCAGTGAATGGTGCCCTTACAACATATTGACTCCAAGGGGATTGAATATGTAAGGTCTGTGGTCTACAGAGGCATAATTCTAAGATAACAGCAGCACACACCTAGCCAGGACCTCCATTTTGCTGTAGCGTGGCAGATGCTCCCCTCACCCACGGCTTCCGCCCCTGCCCACTTTACAAATATAAATGCTTGTTACAATTTTCAGCTTTTTAATTTTTTTTTAGATCTTTAGAAAAACTTTACATTTCACAAATACTTGCTACGTTGTGTTGATATATCACCTAAAATCCCAATAAATTACATTTGTTTGTAGGTATAATGGAAACTGAAAGCCGTTTTCAAGGCACTGTATGTGTTTGCATGTACATATAATATAAATTATAGCTAGACTATTCCACCATGACCAAAAGAATTCTTGCAACTGGTACATACATTTCAATAAAATGACCTTAGTAAAGTCCACCAATTCTACATTTTCTTAGACTAAGATTGTCATGCAGGTTATCCAGGCCTTACAGATTACAGATTAAATTGTAGGTGTATGCACTGTACAGTCCAAAATGTCAGCTCACTCTAAAGCCTTCATGGACATTTTGTAGATTTAGTGGTTAGGACAAGGACACTTTGTAACCCCTTAGTGACTGAGACAATTTTTACCTTAATGACCAGGCCAAATGTATTAAATGTGACCAGTGTCACTTTAAGTGGCAATAACTTTTTTCAAGACATTGTATTTTGTGATGGCAGTAAAATTTGTTTAATATAACTTAATTTTTATGCCTTTAAACTAGAGCTATGTCACTCAAAATGGTTAATAGCATTTTCCCACGTGCCCACTTTACACTTTCATCATTTTTTATACATATTTTATTTTTGTTAGGAAATTACAAGGGTTAGAAGTTGACCAGCAATTTCTCATTTTTCTAACAAAATTTCAGGTGACTTTGGGAGGCCGATAAGACAGAAAATACCCAAAAATGGCTGCAATCGAAAGCGTGTTTGGAGAGCCCCTGATGTGCATGAGCAGTGGAAATCCCCCACAAATGACTGCATTTTGGAAACTAGACCCTGAATGAATGTATCTAGATGTGTGGTGAAGACCCTGAACGTTTATAACGTTGAGCCGTGAAAATAAAAAATCACATTTTTCAAACAAAAGTTTTAGCCCAACATTTATTTTCATAAGGGTAAAAGAAGACAATGGACCCAAAAATGTGTTGAACAATTTCTCCTGTGTATGCTGATACCCCATACATAGGGTAAAACTACAGTTTAGGCGCTCGGAAAGAAAGGAGTGACATTTTGGAACCCAGACTTGGATGGAATAATATGCGGGCGTCATGTTACATTGGGAGAGCCCCTGATGTGCCTAAACCATGGAAACTCCCAACAACTGACCTCATTTTGGAACCTACACCCCTCAACGATTTTATCCAGGGTTATCGTGAGCTTTTTTAACCCACAGGTACTACACAGAATTTTATAGCATTAGGTTGTCTTATTTTCTTGTTGCTTTAGCTCCAGATTTGTAATTTTCACAATGGATCACATTTAAAAATGGACCCTGTAATTTGTTATGCATTTTCTCCTAAACGTGATGATGTGTGGTCAAAACCTTTTGTTTGGGCACATGGCAGGGCTAGGAGCCCGAAAGAGCACTATTTGTCTGGAATAGATTGTGAATGGAGAGTCCCTGACATGCGTAAACAGCAGAAACCTCCCACAAGTGACCCAATTTGGAAAACTATACCCCTGAAGGAATTCATCTAGGGGTGTACGGAGCATCTTAACCTACAGGTGATTCACATTGTGTCAACATCATGTAAATACCCTACGTCTAAAATCAGTTTTATTAATTAAAACAAAGGCAACACTATACCACCTGTAGTGACAATCAAAAAACTAAAAGAAAATGTGCTCAAAACTCAAATACCAATATCCATATGGGTGGTGCTAGAAATCCCTAGATGGAGCACCTAAGCTAATGTGTAGATGGCGAATGGTGTATGACAGATGGACAGGCAACAGATGAGTATCGATGGTGTCCATGTATGATTTGATTTGCTGTGATTTATTGTGAACCCATTACGGGGTTGTTGTTTATATATTTGAGATACCTTCTTAAAGACATAAATGAAATGTATATGCAAATCGAGTTGGTTTACATCATATTGGATATCTAGGTGGAGGTTGGTCATTTGCATTTAATACCAACCACATCTTCTGTAAGAATACTTTCCACTGTCAACAGATAGGAATTGTTTATCTAAACACTGTATATCTCCATATGTGTTCATGCTTTGTTTTTAGGAAATGGGCGTCTAGTTAATCCTTAGCACAGTATTAACAATGTCTATTGGTAGTAGGGGTCCCTCTCTAGGATGTGGGTAGAGGATCTCCCTAGTGGCTGCAGGGTACACCAGGGCCCATAGAGCAAGCCACCATGGAGCGGGGGCGTCAATACATTCCCCCCCTAGGGTGTCAACCTCCGCAGCCAGGTAGGGGAAAGCTTAGGTGCTCCATCTAGGGATTTCTAGCACCACCCATATGGATATTGGTATTTGAGTTTTGAGCACGTTTTCTTTTTGTTTTTGATTGTCACTACAGGTGGTATAATTGTTGTGAATTCCGTTCTCGGGCTCCCTCCTGTGGTCATGAGTGGTACTTTGTGAGTTCTGTTCATGGGCTCCCTCTGGTGGCTTTGAGTGTTACGGCTGGTCTGTAGCTGGACTCCAGCTGCCTCGTTTCCTGCTAGGCTTGCTGCCTATTTAACTCCACCTGGACCTTTACTTGTTGCCTGCTGTCGTTGTATTCAGTACTGGTTCAGATCTCTCTGGGATTTCCCTTGTGACCTGTCTCCTCGTGGAGAAGCTAAGTTCATGCTAGTCCATTTTTGCTCATTGCTTTTTGAAAATGTTTCTCAGTATATGATGAGTTCAGTCCAGCTTGCTTATATGCTATTTTATTGCTAGCTGGAAGCTCTGGGGTGCGGAGTTGCACCCCTCACATTGTGAGTTGGTGTGGGGGTCTTTTTGTATTCTCTGCATGGATAATTTTTGTAGTATTTTATACTGACCGCACAGATTCCTTGCTATCTTCTGACTATTTAGTTATTAGCGGGCCTCATTTGCTAGAACCTGTTTTCATTTCTATGTTTGTGTTTTCCCCTTAACTCACCGTTATTATTTGTGGGGGGCTGCCTACACTTTGGGGAAAATTTCTCTGAGGCAAGTGAGGCTTTGTTTCTCTCTAGGGATAGCTAGTTTCTCAGGCTGTGAAGAGGCGTCTAGGCCGAGTCAGGAACGCTCCACGGCTGCCTATAGTGTGTGTTGATAGGATCAGGATTGCGGTCAGTAAAGTTCCCACATTCCCAGAGCTTGTCCTTATTTTTGGTTTACCTATCAGGTCAGTTCATGTGTTCCTAACCACCAGGACCAGAACATATAATGTTGCCTTTGTTTTAATTAATAAAAGTGATTTTAGACGTAGGGTATTTACATGATATTGGCTTTAGAACCCTTAATATATATATTTTTGAGTAAAGTGATTCACATTGTGTCCCCATAAAGTGTAGAGCCCCCATATATTGTAGTGCCCCCATTAATTGTGTTCAGCTTTATGCTTCTGGAGACACGCACCCGTAAATTAAGTGCCTTCTCTCCCTGTTACAATAATGCCAAACATGGCTGCTTACTGCGGTTTATTCACAGTGGGGCTCAGAATGATAGAGCATTTGGATTTGGGAGCGCAGAATTCACTGGATTTTATTTGAGGGGGTGGGAGCCATGATGCTTTTCTAGAGTCTTTGTTCTAGCAGTGACATGGGACCAACCTATAGTTCCAGTGACAGATGACGGACATGAGTGGGGGCTGGTTTTGTGCAGGATAAATTAGGTAACATTTTGGGGTACATAGTCATTCTTCCAGAAGAAGGCTGGATCACATTCTTGTGTGCTACGCTGATCACTTGTGTTTGGGTTTCCGTGTAAATCCCGCAAAAATGTGATTCAGAAGCAATCCCCAACTGAACCATCCACCATAATGAGGCAAATAATAATGAGGCAAATGGAGACACCTTTGGAGTCCAAATATGCTTTGCTATTTTTACAGACTAAAAACAATATTTTACAAAAATGAGTTTTTCTGCATTGTCATATTCTGAGAGCTGTAATTTTTATATTTTGTTGAATGAGCCATATTGGGGTTTGTTTTTTATGGGACAATTTGGTATATATAATTATATATATTATATAATTTTTTTACTTACGACTTTTTGATTGCTTTCTATTCACTTTTTTTGAGAGTCATTGTGATGAAAAAGCAACCTTTTTGGCATGTTTATTTTTTTTACAGCGTTCGCCATTAGTGTTGAGCGATACCGTCCGATACTTGAAAGTATCGGTATCGGAAAGTATCGGCCGATACCCGATACCAATACAAGTCAATGGGACTCAAGTATCGGACGGTATCCCTGATGGTTCCCAGGGTCTGAAGGAGAGGAAACTCTCCTTCAGGCCCTGGGATCCATATAAATGTGTAAAAGAAAGAATTAAAATAAAAAATATTGGTATACTCACCTCTCCGACGCAGCCTGGACCTCACGGAGGGAACCGGCAGCGTTCTTTGCTTAAAATTCGCGCGTTTACTTCCTTCCGTGAAGTCCCGGCTTGTGATTGGTCGCGTGCCGCCCATGTGGCCGCGACGCGACCAATCACAGCAAGCCGTGACGTAATTTCAGGTCCTTCAGTGATTTTAAAATTACGTTCTGGCTTGTGATTGGTCGCGTCACGGTCACATGGGCGACGCGACCAATCACAAGCCATGACGTCATGGGAGGCAGGACACGCGCTCATTTTAAAATGCGCACGTGTCCTGCCTCCCGTGACGTCACGGCTTGTGATTGGTTGCATCGCCCATGTGGCCGCGACGCGACCAATCACAGCAAGCCGTGACGTAATTTCAGGTCCTTCAGGATTTTAAAATTACGTTCTGGCTTGTGATTGGTCGCGTCGCGGTCACATGGGCGACGCGACCAATCACAAGCCGTGACGTCATGGGAGGCAGGACACGCACGCATTTTAAAATGAGCGCGTGTCCTGCCTCCCATGATGTCACGGCTTGTGATTGGTCGCGTCGCCCATGTGACCGCGACGCGACCAATCACAAGCCAGAACGTAATTTTAAAATCACTGAAGGACCTGAAATTACGTCACGGCTTGCTGTGATTGGTCGCGTCGCGGCCACATGGGCGGCACGCGACCAATCACAAGCCGGGACTTCACGGAAGGAAGTAAACGCGCGAATTTTAAGCAAAGAACGCTGCCGGTTCCCTCTGTGAGGTCCAGGCTGCGTCGGAGAGGTGAGTATAGCAAAATTTGTTATTTTAATTCTTTCTTTTACACATTATTACATTAATGTTGTTTCGATACCGATACCCGATACCACAAAAGTATCGGATCTCGGTATCGGAATTCCGATACCCGCAAGTATCGGCCGATACCCGATACTTGCGGTATCGGAATGCTCAACACTATTCGCCATACTGAATATATAATGTGTCAGTTTTATAGAGCGTATCGTTACAGATTTGGCAATACCAATAATGTGTTTTGGTTTTTTTGTTTGTTTATTTTGTTTTATGACAAGCGCTGCATTTTGAGTGGTAAAATAACTTTTTGTGATTTGTGTGCACTTTGTTGTGTGTTTTTACTTTATTTTTTTCATTTTTTTTACATTTTTTTTTTCAACGTGGGACAAGCATAATTTTTTTTGATTCCTGGTCTCATACACTGCTCTCATGCACTGTTGTACAAAAGTACTGCAGTCTGTGTCTCACTGACACAGCCTGTGAGACACAGCTTATAGCTGGAACTCACAGGTCACAGTATCCTGGGGTCATCACATAACCTTAGGGTACCATGGTAACCATTGGGACCCACGATTCTCATTGTGAGGTTCGATGGTTACTAAGAAGGTCTTGTGACCTCCTTGAAACAACTTAAATACCGCTGTCGCGATTGCCAGAGGTATTTAAGGGGTTAATTGGCACTGACTGGTCGCAAAACTGGCCTGGTCAGATAATGCAAGGTGTCAGCTGTCATGTATGTGTAGCTGACACCCGCAGGAATTGCCGCCGCTGGGCAGCACTATACTCTTATTCTTCAGTGCCGTTAAAAGGTGTATTGGCGGTTATTAAGGGGTTGACAAGATTCTCCAAAAATAGAAAAAAATAAAGGAAATATCATCCTAAATAAATTGTCAAATACCTTTTTTAATTACAAACCATGCTCATTATATCTAGGGATGTAATTGATATAGAATGGAAATAGATGCTGCCTTGCTAGTGATAAACCTGTTACTAGGACAGGTTCACGTGTCCATATGCAGTAGGGAGATCTGGAAACAGCTTTACACTATGTGGCATAAGCTATGTCCAAGCTATAGCAGCTGCTCATGGAGCGTCCCCATGGAGCCGTGGGGTTCTCGGTACTGGGTCCTGCGGTTCACAGGGGGATGTCACGGTGACTGACCCAGTCCGTGGCCCTGGGACGTCCGTATTAAACGGGAAAGGTCTTTAAAGGGAATGTTCATGATGCCACCTGTGGTATTCGGTCAGGGTGACCGACACTGCTTTAAGGGGTTCGCTGGGGTGATGTTATGGCAGCTAGATGGTATACCTTCCCACAGGTGACGTGTATCCCCAGGGCTTCCCGGTGTGTAGATGGTGGATGGTGAGAGGTGCAGTGAAGAACAAGGACACAAGGTTGCAGTCTCTTTACCTTTACTGAAGACTTCAGCATCCACAGTCCAGGGCACCAGATCACAGGGCAGGCAGAGTCCGACCGGTTTGGATGCTAGTCCAGAGTCCCCTTGTCCAGGTGGAAATCAGTAGCCTTCCTCTAGTGCTGCAGTGTTGTAGTCCCTTTCTGCTAAGCGTCTCATAAGGTCCTCACAACTGTTGTAGATGCTATGTCTCTCTCTCTGTCCCCTGGATAGTATAGGACAAACCAGTATGACTGGTGGCTTGAGGTGGTTTATAGGGACTCTATCATGCCACAGCCTCTAAGGGGGGCCACCTTGCCTCCTGGGTGTAGGGCGGACAGGTAACATGAAATTAGCTATCCTGCTGGTCTCTGGAGCAAGGCATAAAGAACATTACTCCCTCGGTGTTCCGACTAACGGGCTTCCGCGTTTCAGAAGGAGGCAGCCTGTGTAGGGCTGGTCCCCTTCTGATATCCACTCCTTTGCTACGACTTTATTGCACGCTCGATGCAATACAGTTCTGCCTTTGATGTCTCTTTCAAGGAGCTGCAGCTCTGAGGTCATGCACAGCTCCGTGTCCTTCTCCCTCGATCTCTGACAGAATCCCACCCCTGTCAGGGAACAACTACCTGAGCGAAGCTCAGCCACCAACTCACTAACTTTCCCTACAGGTCACCAGTTTTACCAATGTGGGGAGTGATCTAATAAATAGGAGCAAGAGCTCCCCCTGGTGGCCTGGAGTGTGAAATGTGTTGCATGTTTGTGATACCTGGATGCAGTTGTCCTTCTTTGCCTCCAAACGTAACATCGCTCTTCCCTAGAGGAAAATGACATTACTGCAATGACCAGGACCCTGGGGTGCTGCACTCGGCTTTCAGAAAGAGGTGAACAGCAGTCTAAGCAGCCTTTTCTTACCTCATTCCCCGTATTATCTTCTGTATCAGATCAGATAGACATGGTAGACAGCAGTATAAGCGGCCTCGTATTATCTCAGCACCCCTAATATCTCCAGTATTAGATCAGGAAGATAATGTGGACAGCAGTGTGAGCAGCCTCTTCTTACCTCACCACCCCTGGCATCTCCAGTATTATATCAGACATGGGGAAAGCAGTGTGAGCAGCCTCTTCTTTCCTCAGCAATACTGTTACCTGCAGTATTAAATCAGATACACAGGATGGACAGCGGTGTGATCAGCAACTTCTTATCTCAGCACCCTGATATCTCCAGTATTAGATCAGATAGACAGGGTGGACAGCAGTGTGAGCAGCATCTTCTTATCTCAGCACTCCTGGTATCTACAGTATTAGATCAGATAGACAGTGTAGAAAGCAGTGTGAGAAGCTTTATCTTATTGGATCCTCCCACTTTTGTGTCCAGTATTACATCAGATAGCTATCGACAGCAGTGTGAGCAGCCTCTTCTTACCTCAACATCTCAGGTGTCTCCAGTATTAGATCAGATAGACAGGGTGGACAGCAGTGTGAGCAGCCTCTTCTTACCTCAGCACCTCTGGTATTTCCAGTATTAGATCAGATAGACAGGATGGACAGCAGTGTGAGCAGCCTCTTCTTACCTCGGCACCTCTGGTATCTCCAGTATTAGATCAGATGGACAGGGTGGACAGCAGTGTGAGCAGCCTCTTCTTACCTTAGCACCTCTGGTATCTCCAGTATTGGATCAGATAGACAGTGTGGAAAGCAGTGTGAGCAGCCTCTTCTTACCTCAGCACCCTGATATCTCCAGTATTAGATCAGATAGACAGGGTGAACAGCAGTGTGAGCAGCATCTTCTTATCTCAGCATCTCAGGTGTCTCCAGTATTAGATCATATAAACAGGGTGGACAGTAGTGTGAGCAGCCTCTTCTTCCTTCGGACCCTTGGAATGTACAATATTACATTGGCTAGACAAGGTGGCCATTTTAGTTCTGTAGTTATTACATTGCTAGTCAAAAGGAGCATGATTTGCTAATTAAAGCTTTTTAGAAATGTATTATATTTTCTTAAGTTAATTACTTTTTTTCACGGAGAACACATTTAATAGATACTATATTACATTACTGGAATATTTTAGATTCCCTGATAACACATTTTTTATATTATTCCATTCCTGAAATATAAATTCCATCCACTAATGATATCTTTCCATAATCGTGAACATTAAAGTATAATCTGTTCTATTTGTTGGCAGAAATTAGATTTACACTAACTGGAAACAGAGGGCAAAGGTGATTTCAATAATTTTCCACCGCTAATAAAACAATTGGACAAAACTATTAATAAATCTGACTGGGCGAACAAGTGTTTTCATGCTGTAGGCATATTCTGCTCTATAAAGATTATCCTAATATTTATCTACAATGCAAACCTGCTAAATACTGATAAGCACAAATTGAAAACGCTGCATAAATATACAATCATCACGTGTTATTTTCCACAAACCGTAACAAATGTGATTTTCAAGTTGTTTTTTATCAATAATACAATAATAACCCTATTCTGCCTACTGAAACCTGGCTACATGTGGTTATATAAATATATTACATGGTGAAGGAATAAAGACAGTAGACAATCACATATTGTTATGTATGTGTGTTGAAGACCTCGTACCCAAAGTTTGGCCCTTAGTATGAAACCTACATTTTTTTTTAAAGGATTGTCTAAATTTTGTGAGAACATAGCTATTTTTTTTCCAAGGTGTCAAACTTATTTATGGGTTGTATCTAGTGTACTGCAGCGGGGTTGGTGCAGTGCAACAGGTAGGCAAACACATAACAGTTCAAAGCAAATGTCTTTTACTGTCTAAAGAAACTCACAACTGGAAAACAAATCCTCCGGATTGCAGCCGGGGAGTCAAGACAGTCCATATCCGAGACCGATTGCTGTCGGGGACTGCACCACCGTGTCACGCTGGAGGGGTGCCAGGCATTTTGCTTCCCTTGGCGCCGTGTTACGTCACACAGGCCAGATGTTGCAGAGCCACCTCCTCTGCAGTTTGCAAACCAAGACTGACACATCAATCCCTTTGCTGCAGGATTTTTACATGGAATCTGTGGCCATAGGCCACTTGTAAGACCCGGCTGGAGGGAGCGAACCGCCCTACTAGCATCCTGTAGTTCGCTCCAAAAATTAAGGTGCTTTACAGGTTTTCCTAAACATTGCCTTGGCCAAATAAATCGACCAGGTCCACACTTACTTTATTTTTGAACTGCAACCACAGCTATGCCTGTAACTGCAATGCACTCCTGTGGCCTCAATATGCTTCTATGCGCATCCTGAGGGATATATACAGGGCCGCCATCAGGGCATTACAGCCGTGACTGGCGTATGGGGCCCAGTGGGCAGAGGGGGCCCCTCTCATCTGCTCACCGGGCCCCTACCGGCAGCCGCAGGCTGAACCGGGCCCTTAGCGGCGGCCGGCGCTGCAGCTGTTTAAAGCTATTGACTTGCGGGCCTGCGCCCGCACGTCAATAGTTAACAGCCGCCAGCCAATCTGAGGCTGGCAGCTGGGGTCAGCCGCAGCGTGCATGTCGCTGGCGTCTGACGTCTTTGTCAGTCGCCGGCGAGTGCACGCTGCAGCTGCGTGGAGAGAGCAGGAGCGCGGCAGGTAAGCAGAACTTGTTTTTTTTTTTTTTTTTTATTTTGATCGGCGATCCGGGGGGCCCAGGGCAGAACGGCTGGACACACTGGGGCAGAACGGCTGGACACACTGGGGCAGAACGGCTGGACACAGTGGGGCAGAACGGCTGGACACACTGGGGCAGACCGCTGGACACACTGGGGCAGAACGCTGGACACACTGGGGCAGAACACTGGGGCAGAACACTGGACACAGTGGGGCAGAACGCTGCACACAGTGGGGCAGAACGGCTGGACACAGTGGGGCAGAACGGCTGGACACAGTGGGGCAGAACGGCTGGACACAGTGGGGCAGAACGGCTGGACACAGTGGGGCAGAACGGCTGGACACAGTGGGGCAGAACGGCTGGACACAGTGGGGCAGAACGGCTGGACACAGTGGGGCAGAACGGCTGGACACAGTGGGGCAGAACGCTGGACACAGTGGGGCAGAACGCTGGACACAGTGGGGCAGAACGCTGGACACAGTGGGGCAGAACGCTGGACACAGTGGGGCAGAACGGCTGGAGACACTGGGGCAGAACGGCTGGAGACACTGGGGCAGAACGCTGGAGACACTGGGGCAGAACACTGGAGACACTGGGGCATGACTGGAGACACTGGGGCATGACTGGAGACACTGAGGCATGACTGGAGACACTGGGGCATGACTGGAGACACTGGGGGCATGATTGGAGACGGGGAAGAATGGTGATATGGGCATGATTGGAGACACTGGAGGCAGGATTGGAGATGGATGGGGCAGGATGCATACGATGGAGACAGATGGGGCAGGATGGGGAGATCATATGGGGCAGGATGGATACTCATTAGGGCAGGATAGGAGAACATATGGCTGACGCCAGGAATGAGACACACGGGGGCCAGGATGGCAAATATTATTACCATAGGGGCTAATGTTGTGAAATTGGATTCTGGGCTCCCCCGGTGGCCACTTGTGGAATTTAACTTGTGTGCATCATCCCCTCTGTTCACCTGCTCCTATCAGGATGTGGGAGTCGCTATATAACCTTGCTCCTCTGTCAGTTTCATGCCGGTCAACAATGTAATCAGTAGCCTTTCTGTGCATGTTCCTGCTACTAGACAACTCCCAGCTAAGTTGGACTTTTGTCCTTGTGTGTTTTTGCATTTTGTTCCTGTTCACAGCTGCTGTTTCGTTACTGTGTCTGGAAAGCTCTTGTGAGCGGAAATTGCCACTCTGGTGTTATGAGTTAATGCTAGAGTCTTAAAGTAATTTCTGGATGGTGTTTTGATAGGGCTTTCTGCTGACCATGAAAGTGCCCTTTCTGTCTTCATGCTATCTAGTAAGCGGACCTCGATTTTGCTAAACCTATTTTCATACTACGTTTGTCATTTCATCTTAAATCACCGCCAATATATGTGGGGGCCTCTGTCTGCCTTTTGGGAAAATTTCTCTAGAGGTGAGCCAGGACTGTCTTTTCCTCTGCTAGGATTAGGTAGTTCTCCGGCTGGCGCTGGGCATCTAGGGATAAAAAAACGTAGGCATGCTACCCGGCCACTTCTAGTTGTGCGGCAGGTTTAGTTCATGGTCAGTATAGTTTCCATCTTCCAAGAGCTAGTTCTCATATATGCTGGGCTATGTTCTCTCGCCATTGAGAATCATGACAGTTTGACCGGCCCAAAAAAGGGTTAAATTACTGGCTGAGAAAGGAGAGAAAAAAGAAGTCTGCTACAATTTTTTTTTTTTTTTTTTCCCTCTAGTTCTGAGTGTGCTCTTAATTGAATCACTTGCTAGTCTGCCTATACTGCAGCCTTCCTCTCTTCCTCTCCTTCTAATCCTTGAATGGCTCTGTGTTCACCTGTTTCAAATGGATCTTCAGAGTGTAGCTACAGGTTTGAATAATCTCGCCACAAAGGTACAAAATTTGCAAGATTTTGTTGTTCATGCACCTATGTCTGAGCCTAGAATTCCTTTGCCTGAATTCTTCTCGGGGAATAGATCTCACTTTCAAAATTTAAAAAATAATTGCAAATTGTTTTTGTCCCTGAAGTCTCGCTCTGCCGGAGACCCTGCACAGCAGGTCAGGATTGTAATTTCCTTGCTCCGGGGCGACCCTCAAGACTGGGCTTTTGCATTGGCACCAGGGGATCCTGTGTTGCTCAATGTGGATGCGTTTTTTCTGGCCTTGGGGTTGCTTTATGAGGAACCTCATTTAGAGCTTCAGGCGGAAAAGGCCTTGATGTCCTTGTCTCAGGGGCAAGATGAAGCTGAAATATACTGCCAAAAATTCCGCAAATGGTCTGTGCTTACTCAGTGGAATGAGTGCGCCCTGGCGGCGATTTTCAGAGAAGGTCTCTCTGATGCCATTAAGGATGTTATGGTGGGGTTCCCTGTGCCTGCGAGTCTGAATGAGTCCATGACGATGGCTATTCAGATCGATAGGCGTCTGCGGGAGCGCAAACCTGTGCACCATTTGGCGGTGTCTACTGAGAAAACGCCAGAAAATATGCAATGTGATAGAATTCTGTCCAGAAGCGAGCGGCAGAATTTTAGACGAAAAAATGGGTTGTGCTTCTATTGTGGTGATTCAACTCATGTTATATCAGCATGCTTTAAGCGTACTAAGAAGCCTGACAAGTCTGTTTCAATTAGCACTTTACAGTCTAAGTTTATTCTATCTGTGACCCTGATTTGTTCTTTGTCATCTATTACCGCGGACGCCTATGTCGACTCTGGCGCTGCTTTGAGTCTTATGGATTGGTCCTTTGCCAAACGCTGTGGGTATGATTTGGAGCCATTGGAGGCTCCGATACCTCTGAAAGGGATTGACTCCACCCCATTGGCTAGTAATAAACCACAATACTGGACACAAGTGACTATGCGTGTTAATCCGGATCACCAGGAGGTTATTCGCTTTCTGGTACTGTATAATCTACATGATGTTTTGGTGCTGGGATTGCCATGGCTGCAATCTCATAACCCAGTCCTCGACTGGAGAGCTATGTCTGTGTTAAGCTGGGGATGTAAAGGAACTCATGGGGACGTACCTTTGGTTTCCATTTCATCATCTATTCCCTCTGAGATTCCTGAATTCTTGTCTGACTTTCGTGACGTTTTTGAAGAACCCAAGGTTGGTTCACTACCTCCGCACCGGGAGTGCGATTGTGCCATAGACTTGATCCCGGGTAGTAAATACCCTAAGGGTCGTTTATTTAATCTGTCTGTGCCTGAACACGCTGCTATGCGAGAATATATAAAGGAGTCCTTGGAAAAGGGACATATTCGTCCTTCGTCATCTCCCTTAGGAGCCGGTTTTTTCTTTGTGTCTAAGAAAGACGGCTCTTTGAGGCCGTGTATTGATTATCGACTTTTGAATAAAATCACGGTTAAATATCAATATCCGTTACCACTGCTTACTGATTTGTTTGCTCGTATAAAGGGGGCCAAGTGGTTCTCTAAGATTGATCTCCGTGGGGCGTATAATTTGGTGCGAATCAAGCAGGGGGATGAGTGGAAAACCGCATTTAATACGCCCGAGGGCCATTTTGAGTATTTGGTGATGCCTTTTGGTCTTTCAAATGCCCCTTCAGTCTTCCAGTCCTTTATGCATGACATTTTCCGCGATTATTTGGATAAATTTATGATTGTGTATCTGGATGATATTCTGATTTTTTCGGATGACTGGGACTCTCATGTCCAGCAGGTCAGGAGGGTTTTTCAGGTTTTGCGGTCTAATTCCTTGTGTGTGAAGGGTTCTAAGTGTGTTTTTGGGGTTCAGAAGATTTCCTTCTTGGGATACATTTTTTCCCCCTCTTCCATCGAGATGGATCCTGTCAAGATTCAGGCTATTGGTGATTGGACGCAACCCTCTTCTCTTAAGAGTCTTCAGAAATTTTTGGGCTTTGCTAACTTTTATCGTCGATTTATTGCTGGTTTTTCTGATGTTGTAAAACCATTGACTGATTTGACTAAGAAGGGTGCTGATGTTGCTGATTGGTCCCCTGATGCTGTGGAGGCCTTTCGGGAGCTCAAGCGCCGCTTTTCTTCCGCCCCAGTGTTGCGTCAGCCTGATGTTGCTCTTCCTTTTCAGGTTGAGGTCGACGCTTCTGAAATCGGAGCTGGGGCGGTGTTGTCGCAGAGAAGTTCCGACTGCTCCGTGATGAGACCTTGTGCTTTTTTTTCCCGTAAATTTTCGCCCGCCGAGCGGAATTATGATATTGGGAATCGGGAGCTTTTGGCCATGAAGTGGGCTTTTGAGGAGTGGCGTCACTGGCTTGAGGGGGCCAGACATCAGGTGGTGGTATTGACTGACCACAAAAATTTAATTTACCTTGAGTCTGCCAGGCGCCTGAATCCTAGACAAGCGCGCTGGTCGTTGTTTTTCTCTCGGTTTAATTTTGTGGTGTCTTACCTACCGGGTTCTAAGAATGTTAAGGCGGATGCCCTTTCTAGGAGTTTTGAGCCTCACTCCCCTGGTAATTCTGAGCCCACAGGTATCCTTAAAGATGGAGTGATATTGTCTGCCGTTTCTCCAGACCTGCGGCGGGCCTTGCAGGAGTTTCAGGCGGATAGACCTGTTCGTTGCCCACCTGGTAGACTGTTTGTTCCTGATGATTGGACCAGTAGAGTCATCTCTGAGGTTCATTCTTCTGCGTTGGCAGGTCATCCTGGAATCTTTGGTACCAGGGATTTGGTGGCAAGGTCCTTCTGGTGGCCTTCCCTGTCACGAGATGTGCGAGGCTTTGCGCAGTCTTGTGACGTTTGTGCTCGGGCCAAGCCTTGTTGTTCTCGGGCTAGTGGATTGTTGTTACCCTTGCCTATCCCGAAGAGGCCTTGGACGCACATCTCGATGGATTTTATTTCGGATCTGCCTGTTTCTCAGAAGATGTCTGTCATCTGGGTGGTGTGTGACCGTTTCTCTAAGATGGTCCATCTGGTTCCCTTGCCTAAGTTGCCTTCTTCTTCCGAGTTGGTTCCTCTGTTTTTTCAAAATGTTGTTCGTTTGCATGGTATTCCGGAGAATATCGTTTCTGACAGAGGGACCCAATTCGTGTTTAGATTTTGGCGGGCATTCTGTGCCAGGATGGGCATAGATTTGTCTTTTTCGTCTGCTTTCCATCCTCAGACTAATGGCCAGACCGAGCGGACTAATCAGACCTTGGAGACATATTTGAGGTGTTTTGTGTCTGCGGATCAGGATGATTGGGTTGCTTTTTTGCCTTTGGCGGAGTTCGCCCTCAATAATCGGGCCAGCTCTGCCACCTTGGTGTCCCCGTTTTTCTGTAATTCGGGGTTTCATCCTCGATTTTCCTCCGGTCAAGTGGAATCTTCGGATTGTCCTAGAGTGGATGCTGTGGTGGAGAGGTTGCATCAGATTTGGGGGCAGGTGGTGGACAATTTGAAGTTGTCTCAGGAGAAGACTCAGCTTTTTGCCAACCGCCGTCGTCGTGTTGGTCCTCGGCTTTGTGTTGGGGACTTGGTGTGGTTGTCTTCTCGTTTTGTCCCTATGAGGGTTTCTTCTCCTAAGTTTAAGCCTCGGTTCATCGGCCCGTACAAGATATTGGAGATTCTTAACCCTGTGTCCTTCCGTTTGGACCTCCCTGCATCCTTTTCGATTCATAATGTTTTTCATCGGTCATTGTTGCGCAGGTATGAGGTACCAGCTGTGCCTTCCGTTGAGCCTCCTGCTCCGGTGTTGGTTGAGGGTGAGTTGGAGTACGTTGTGGAAAAGATCTTGGACTCTCGTGTTTCCAGACGGAAACTCCAGTATCTGGTCAAATGGAAGGGATACGGTCAGGAGGATAATTCTTGGGTCACTGCCTCTGATGTTCATGCCTCCGATCTTGTCCGTGCCTTTCATAGGGCTCATCCTGATCGCCCTGGTGGTTCTGGTGAGGGTTCGGTGCCCCCTCCTTGAGGGGGGGGGTACTGTTGTGAAATTGGATTCTGGGCTCCCCCGGTGGCCACTTGTGGAATTTAACTTGTGTGCATCATCCCCTCTGTTCACCTGCTCCTATCAGGATGTGGGAGTCGCTATATAACCTTGCTCCTCTGTCAGTTTCATGCCGGTCAACAATGTAATCAGTAGCCTTTCTGTGCATGTTCCTGCTACTAGACAACTCCCAGCTAAGTTGGACTTTTGTCCTTGTGTGTTTTTGCATTTTGTTCCTGTTCACAGCTGCTGTTTCGTTACTGTGTCTGGAAAGCTCTTGTGAGCGGAAATTGCCACTCTGGTGTTATGAGTTAATGCTAGAGTCTTAAAGTAATTTCTGGATGGTGTTTTGATAGGGCTTTCTGCTGACCATGAAAGTGCCCTTTCTGTCTTCATGCTATCTAGTAAGCGGACCTCGATTTTGCTAAACCTATTTTCATACTACGTTTGTCATTTCATCTTAAATCACCGCCAATATATGTGGGGGCCTCTGTCTGCCTTTTGGGAAAATTTCTCTAGAGGTGAGCCAGGACTGTCTTTTCCTCTGCTAGGATTAGGTAGTTCTCCGGCTGGCGCTGGGCATCTAGGGATAAAAAAACGTAGGCATGCTACCCGGCCACTTCTAGTTGTGCGGCAGGTTTAGTTCATGGTCAGTATAGTTTCCATCTTCCAAGAGCTAGTTCTCATATATGCTGGGCTATGTTCTCTCGCCATTGAGAATCATGACAGGCTAATTAAGGGATATTATTACTGCAGTGATGTATTTATTTTATTTTTTGAGTATACTGTTTTAAATGGAGGGGCGGTCCTATTACTGTGTAGAGTGATACTATGTCGCCTTCTTCATGTGGTGTAATGTAGAAGTTGGGAAAATTAAGTAATGTGTTCTGCAAGTGGAACTCGAGATAATTGTGTTATTTCCTGCAGAGACAAGTCCTGGTTGGATGAAGTGATGGCGGTCTGTGCGGGATGAAAGATGAAGGACTTCACCTAGAGACGTCACTGGTGAGTCAGTGTGTTATCTATACACTGACACTATACACTGTATACTATATGCAGAGCTCCTGTGTATAATGTCACCGGTGATCACTGGATTACCTATACACTATATACAGAGCTCCTGTGTATAATGTCACTGGTGATCACTGTATTACCTGTACACAGACACTGCATACTAAGTACAGATCTCCTGTGAATACTGGCACTTATGGTGTTAGTATTGTGGGTTTTTTTTTATTATTGATCAGTATTGTAGTATTCAGTCACTATGTGGTGGTAATATGTGGTCTGGTCATGATGTTGTGGTATTTGTTCCTTGTATTTGATATTATTCGATCACTGTGGTGATAATATGTCATCTGGTTATGGTGTGGCGGTATTTGTGCCTTGTAGGTAGTATTATAGGTCACTATGGTGATAATATGGTGTCTGGTCATGGTGTTGTGGTATTTGTTCCTTGTATGTGGTATTATAGGTCATTTTAAAAATTGAAAAATAAATAAAAATATACCTAAATTGTATTGCATATTTTAACAAATATTTAATAGGTTACAGTAGAGTAGGGCCCGGCCAAAAGTGTCTACCTTGTCATTTTGGTGGCTTAAAAAATCTTTTGGCCAAAACAAAAGCTGCTGGTAATATGTGTGATCTGGTGATGGGAACTGTCAATGTGTGATAGGTGAGAAGTGGAATTTTTCCAAGAGCGGTGGGGCTGTGGACAGTTTGAGGGGGGGGAGCGTGGAGGTGGGGCTGGGGTGGAGCCTGGGCGGAGTCTCAAGGGGGCCCCGAAAATTTTGACAGTATGGGGCCCCGAAATTTCTAGTGGCAGCCCTGGATATATATCTACTCTCGCATATGATCCCCCTCACTGCCTCACACTAGAGATAAGAAAATAGATTTGTGATTCTCCAGTCCATTGGACAGTTCAGTAATCTGTGACCATTCTGAATGTAAAGAAGTTCTATCCAATACATTTATCTGCAGGTTTTACCCATTCTTTTTCCTTATCTAAAAATACTGAAGCAAAATGCACCCCAGACGAGACTATAGTTGGAGGTTAAAATGACGTACAGGTATAGCATCGCTTTAGAGTTGGCATCCATAGTATGGCACACAGAAATTTTCAGTGGTCACGTCACCTCAAAAATGCAATTGGATGTCTGGGCTCTGCATAGCAAAGGTAAATCCTAGTGTCAGGAGCAGGAAACCCTTTGAAAGTGATTGAATCTGTAAGGTTGTTGTAGGGGTTTATGTGGCAAATGGAAGGTTTGCCTTCACCGGTTTGTGTTCCTCTTTTTTTTTTAGGCACGTTGGAAAGTATACATTTTGCCACCAGTCTTATGGGGTCGGTCACATTAATAAATTTTAAAAGCAAAAAAAAAAGTCTAGAAAATGCATTGACTCAAATGCAGGCTTTATTCTCGCAGTTGATTACACACCATCTATGTCTCTAAGGAAATTAATTTTCTTTTCTGTAGATCATAGACACAAGACAATGATAAGTCATCTGCTCTGATTTCACATTAAGGTTATGTCCACAGTTGACTTATTCGCTGTGCAAAATCTTTTGTGGCAAAATTCCCACCAAATTGTGCTGATTTCAAGGTGAAAGGCTGCAGATTTATCTCCAAGGGTAAGATCCGTGAAAACTAACCTACCACATGAATTAATTTCTGCTGCAGATTTTCTCCATAGCGTGTGGCTGAAATCTCATCCAAAATACTGATACTGCATATCTGACCTGTACACATGTACCCTAAACATGTTTCTTGGGGTTGACTGAATAAGATGTTATGACTATAGTGTGAGCAGAAAGACGCTATCATCAGACACTTCTCATAGTGCTTGTCAAGTCAAAACTGTAGGATCAATGGCCTCATTCAATGGTCTTCTGGGGCCACTCACAAAGATGGTCACACACTACACATTATCTTTACCCGATTCTGTTCCATTACTAATCTCACTAACTCACCCCTCCCCCTGTCTGACCACAACCTACTGACATTTTCTTCCCTCTCCTCTCCTAGTGCGCAACCCCCACTCCACAAACTCTCACCCTTGCAGAAATCTCGAACACCTCAATTTACAATCACTCTGAGTCCCTTCTCCCTCTTACAGACATAGCTTCCCTTCATGACACATACGCTTCTGCCACTTTTTAAAACAAATAGGGAACAATGGTGTGCATTCAGTCAATTTAAGGCGAGGTGCAGGTGTTACGGACTACAAGAGTCCCAGTAAACAAATAATATTTGGAAGACGCCGCACACTCTAATTGTTGCTTATGCAAGATAGTGCAAATTTATTGGACAAAACTTAACACTAGTAACACATGGGAGCGATATGCAATTTTAGGATAAGCGACCACAGTAGTAACATATTACTACTGTGGTCGCTTATCCTAAAATTGAATATTGCTCCCATGTGTTACTAGTGCTAAGTTTTGTCCAATAAATTTGCACTGTCTTGCATAAGCAACAATTAGAGTGTGCGGTGTCTTCCAAATATTACTTTTTAAAACAACACAACCACTACACTCGATTCGGTCTCCCCCCTCATGCATAGCAAAACTCCTACAATCAACAGACAGCCCTGGCTGACCAGCCTGACCAAAGAACTGAGACTGGCTTCCAGGGTCGCTGAGCGGAGATGGAAGAGATCCCACTCTTCTGAGCACTTCATCGCATACAAGCAGTCCCTTGTCAGCTTCAAGTCCACGCTCACGGCCTCAAAACAAACTTATTTCTCATCTCTCATATCCTCCCTGTCTCACAACCCTAAACAGTTTTTCAACACTTTCAATTCTCTACTCCTTCACCCAGCACCTCCTCCCTCCCCCTCATTCCTGCTGAAGACTTTGCCTCTTTCTTTAAACAGAAGATCGATATGATCAGAGAAAGCTTTGGCATGCAGTGCCCAATGCCCCTCTTAGCTGCTCAACCCTGTTCCTTCAAAACCAGCTTCTTCACCATGACAGAAGATTAGCTCTCCATCCACCTGTGTAGATCACATCTCATCACTTGCACGCTTGATCCACTCTCTTCCCACCTCATCCATAACCTCACCAGTCTTCATCCCAACCCTAACACACCTCTTCAACCTCTCACTCACAACTGGTGTCTTCCTCACATCCTTCAAACATGCCAAGACCTCCTTACTCACCAAAATTCCACACTGTCTGTCTGCTATCTCGGCCTTCTTTTCTGCTCGCTTTCCAAAACTGAATATGGACAAAACAGAATTCATCATCTTTCCCCCATCTCACTCTATCCCTCCACCAGACCTATCCATCAATGTCAATGGCTGCTCACTTTCCCCAGTCCCGCATGCTCGGTGCCTCGGGGTGATCCTCGACTCTGCTCTCTCATTAAAGCCACAAATCCAAGCCCTTGCCTCCTTGTGCCGTCTCAAACTCAAAAATACTTCCTGGATCCGTGCTTTCCTCCTCAACGAAACCACAAAAACAGTAAATGCATGCCCTTATCATCTTCGGTCTTGACTACTGCAACCTCCCACTCTCTCTGGCCTCCCCTCTAGCAATCTGGCACCACTTCAATCCATCCTGCACTCTGCTGCCCAACTAATCTACCCGTCTCCCCACTATTCCCCAGCCTCTCCCCTATGCCAAGCCCTTCACTGGCTTCCTATCATCCAGAGGCTACAGTTCAAAACCCTTACTATGACATACAAAGCCATCCACAACCAGTCTCCTCCATACATCTGCGACATGGTCTCCCGGTAATTACCTACACGCTACCTTCGATCCTCACAAGACCTCCTTCTCTACTCCCCTCTTATCTCTTCTTCCAATAACCGCATCCAAGACTTCTCCCGTGCTTCCCCCATACTCTGGAACTCTCTATCCCAACACATCAGACTCTCACCTACCATAGACACCTTCAAAAAGAACCTGAAGACTCACCTCTTCCGACAAGCTTACAGCCTGCTGTGATCCTCAACCTACTGGACAGCCGCACGACCAGCTCTACCCTCTCCTAGTGTATCCTCACCCATCCCCTGCAGATTGTGAGCCCTCGCTGGCAGGGTCCTCCCTCCTTCTGTACCTGTTAGTGCCTTGATTTTTGCTCATGCTTATTGTATTTGTCTAGATTTGCCCCCTTTTCCCATGTAAAGCACCATGGAATAAATAGCGCTATAAAAATGTAAAATAATCAAGAGAGTTGAAACACACCCAACGACTGCTGCTTAGCCATAGATAAACATTCTTATCTCTGACCTCCTCTAGTGTTCACAGTTTTATCATCAGAAGGTTTTGGCACAACCTGGCAGAAATAGGCTATAACATATAGTAATACATAACATTTTTATATTCCTATATATATTAATAGTGGTTCTGAGAATCATTACTACAAGAAATTCGGTGCAAATATCTGAAAATACACTTCACCTTATTAAGACCTCATTTACACTAGCAATAAAATGTCTTGCTGGCCTATTCCTGCCCTTTAACGAAACCACATGTTCTCCTTTTTAAACATTACATTTTATGGAGGATGGCATACGTAGCAGATGTGCAAGATTCATCATGCTCAAGTACTACACAAGATTACATTATACCACCCTGCACCTTAATCTCAGGAATAAGACCAGAGTTGCCAATTGTCCAGAAATTTCTGGACAGTCCAATAAATATTTTAAAATGTTTTCCCTGTCCATAAAAATAAATTTGAGGTTTCCATGGTTTTTTGATGCTCAAGTAACATATATACATAGTTTTTACTGTAATTTTAAAGTTTAGTGAATGCAGCTGATGTCTTCATATCAGAATTATAGGCTGTAGACATGGATCACTTATGATCATAATTTATGATTTTACGATATATCTGTAAAAATATTGGTTGTCCATGATTTTTTGATCAGCCACCCAGAAGAAAGTCAAGTTGGCAACCCTGAATAAGACCACTGTGACGTTACCTCGTTAAGGCCTCTTCATGCTGTGGACCGCTCGGTCAACAGATCAATCTCCAGCTGTCATTGGATCCAAGTCAACAATGGGACACCTTGCTGAAGAGGACAGGCTCATAGTCTGGCATCTATTGCAGTTTTGCTCTACACCTTGATTAGAGCAATGGCGTGAGGTTAATAAGTTAGTTGTACGTCTGGCTCATAGCCCAATGTCATGGAAACACCTTCTGATTGATTGTGTAGATGCTATTTGATTCCTTTGGCTTGGCATGTGATGTCCAATTTCACTTGCAGTAGATAATTTAGCAATCATTGATCCGGTGGTACTGCCATACCTCCAAAGTGTACCTTGAGACTTTTCAACACGACATTACCTGGCCACATGTTGCTTGCGCTACTGTGAGCACCCTGCCTAGCTAATCTCTCTCTGTTTGTGAACAGCGATGAACAGGAGTGATCGCATAATAATCATCCCATCAGACTTGATCCAATTTTTAGAGTTTCATGTGAGTAAAAATAATTTGCTTTCATTCTGGCTGCTATGCTCTTCTCATATGCCACAGAATGGCACTAGGTGGTGGACCATTTGATCATCTGCAGATCCTGGCGACAACTGCTTCTTTCTCAATATTCAAATTCGCATGACTTGTCCATCTTTGTGTTGCATTTTCAGTGTTGAGTAGTTTAGAAGAAAAACCTAATTTATTATTGTTTAAATTTTTTTTCAATCATTTACATTGACTAAATTCTTCACGTTATAATGGTTCTGTGGACACCATATGTGTACATTTTTTTATGTAATATATTAGCAACACAATGTTTAGTGTTACTTTATTTTCCTTGGTTTTTACTTTTGCAATTTTTCAACATTTAAGAGTTACGCTTAAAGATCTTGGAAATTTTCAAAGTGTTTGTAAAATCATTGCCGCTGCCAAGGAGACCGACACCTGCTGCGGTCTGGGATTCCTAATGGAAATGGGGGCTGAACTTTATCTCCCTGCTCCTGTTCTCCTGTTTGTCAAGCTGCATTCAGGCGTAACAGAGAAGTAGGATTTCCGTTTAGGTCAGCCATGCCATTGGATAACGTCAGAAACAATATATGCTGAAGACTAAGGAAAAGTTCCAGCCCCAATACTGCTGGTAGAATGTTGATGATGCCCAATCTAAAAGAATGGCGCTTATAATTTGACTGGTATGTGCACCAAAAGCCGTTTTAACTTGACATGAAGGAGGTGGGCGGGCGCCATTCTTTATCTTTCTGCAAGATTTGCGTAAAAGGACAAGGACACTTTAAGTAATGATGGTTTTTGTTTATATATACGTATTTAATGTTCGTAAAAATGAACCTATAAACCAGAGATTGGAGATATTCGCTGCATGTCTACAAACCGTAAAAGAACAGCTCTTTTGATGACATTGGTTTTCCTTCTTTTGCTGGTTAATGTCTGGCTATAAACAGTAAATACATTTTATTCATGCTCGTAACCTTTCTCATTTTCTCTAAACATCTGTCCCCTGACCAGGCTTGGATGGTTTCCAGTCTACTTTTATATAACATTTGCGGATTTCTGGATGGTGGGTGATGACATTTTCAAGCTAGATACTGGTCAAAGTAAATAAGTATTTATAAAAGTTAGAGGAAAAAACTTTAACATTCATTCCAATCTTTGGTGAATCTTCACAAGAATATTTATATAAAAAATTAGGTTCACTAATAAATAACAATTACAATAATCATTGTCTTTACAAGTTAGAATTATCTTTATAAACAATTGGGAAAACAACTCCACATAGGAATATTTTTAGATGCTCCTTAGTGATGAGAACAACGGTCTCCATGCTATACAAGCGATCAGCCTGCAAATAATGATAGTCCCATATTGTGACAAAGTAAAAAAAGTTGCAAAAAGTAAAAAAAAATTGAAATAATTGTAAAAATATAAAAAATGATAATAACAAAATCAAAAGATATTGTACCCATAAATAAATATTTGTATTAAAAAAATATAAACAATAAAAGCACATATTTATTGCCACGTCCATTATGACCCAACCTATAGAACTGTCCCATTAGTTAACCCCTTTAGTGAACACCATAAAAAAAAAAAAATGGATTGCTGCTTGTTTCTGGAAAATACCCATGAAGTCAAAATTGTCAACACCTGTAGATAAATTCCCAAAGGGGTATAATTTCAAAAATGGGGTCAATTGAGGGGTGATTCTGCTCTTCTAACAATTGGTGGTTCTGTATATGGAGTCCACAAACTGTTCTAGGCAAATAGCGCTCCAGTCCTCTCGAGTCTCTACGTATGGCTAACTAGTACTGTCCAGCCACATATGGGCTATTGCCACATTCAGTAGAAATTGTGGGACAAATTATGGTGCCATTTTTACCAACTTCTTGTATGAAAAGGTAAAATATTTTCCTAAAAAAAAATTTGGTGGTCAAAATGTAGTTATTTTTTCTTTACTGCCATAAAATTCTGTGACACACCCGTGGAGTCAATATTATCACTAAATGAATTCATTGAGAGGTGTAGTTTGTAAACGGGGTCACTTATGGGGGGCACCTCATAGGCTCTCCCAATGGGTCAAGGCATCTGAAACCATAACAGTAAATTCTGGTGCTCCTTGCCTTTTGAGATTGCATACCAAATTATATGGTGCAATTTCTCCTGTTCCCCTTATGCAAAATTTGGGGCTACAATAACATTTTTGTGGGGAAAATGTGAATTTTTTATTTTCACGGCTCACTTCTGTGAAACACCTGGGGGTTCAAGGTGCTCACCACATATCTAAATAAATTCCTTCAGGGGTCTAGTTTCCAGAATAGGATCACGTGTGTGGGGTTTCTACAGTTTAGGCACATTAGGGGCTCTTCAAATCGGACATGAGGTGCGCTAATGATTCCATGAAATTTTGCATTCAAAAAGTCAAATGATGCTCCTTCCCTTCCGAGCCCTGCCGTGCGCCCAAACAGTAGTTTTCTCCCTCATATTGGGTGTCGGCGTACTCAGGAGAATTTGCACAACAAATTGTATGGTGCAGCTTCTCCGGTTACCCTTATGAAAATGCAACATTTGGGGCTAAAAACATATTAGTGGGAAAAATTTGATTTTTTAATTTATTTATTTATTTATTTTTTAATTTTCATGGCTCAATGTTATAAACTTCTGTGAATCCTCTGAGGGATAAAATGTGCTCACCACACATCCCAATCAGTAGCCTGAGAGGTCTATTTTCCAAAATGGTGTAATTTGTGGAGGATTTTCACTGTTTATGCACATCAGAGGCTCTCCAAATGCGACATGGCATCCGCCAATTGTTCCAGCAAATTTTGCATTCAAAAAGTCAAATAGCACTCCTTCCCTTCTGATCTCTGCACAAAAACAGTGGTTTGTGCTGTGAACTCCCAGGACATTTCTGATGGCACCGCAAGCATGAGAACTTTCTCACACTCGCAGTGATGTCAGTCAGGTCATAGGAGTACACAACGAGATACTGAGCAGTGGTAGCACATGCTGCTCAGTGTCTCTGCTAGATGGCAGACTGCATACTCACATCAAGCAACAATGCAGCCTGCCATCTAGATGTAGCAGAGCTAGACCTGTCATGGGACAAATGGATTATGATCTTCTCGTTGGACAAGTAAGGAATATTGTGGTTTATTATTTTAACTCTGTTACAGGAGACAATGACTGTGGATTGTCTGTGTCATTCTTTCAATAAAATGACTTTATTCTCGGTGTGTGTTTAATTACAATATAACTATAGGATTAGTAATGGAGAGGCATCCTAATCCATGGACTTGATGTCACCAGACAATAAAAAGGTGACATCAACCCCACAAATATGAACCCCACTTGCCATCGCCACAGGGCAAGTGGGAAGAGCCGGCCAAAGTGCCATTAGAGTGCCTTTTGTGGAGCGGCTGCGAGCTGCTGTTTTTAGGCTGGGGAAGGCCAATATCCATGGCCAATTACCAGCCTGGGAATAGCAAGCTTTAGCTTGGCTGGTTGTCAAAAATGAGGGAAAAGCAAAGGCCTTTTTTTAAGTTATTTATTTAAATAATTAAAAAGGAAGGTCTGGATGTGGCTCGCGACCCTCTATCAGAGCTAAATGTTGCTCTCCAGGTAAGAAAGGTTGGGGAACACGCTTATAAGCCATAGGCTGCTGTTTGCATATAATCTACAAAACATCAGCGCCCTGGTGCAGGTGTCCAACAGACGTGTCATCTTACTATGTGTGCAGGCAAAAAGAAGACGTACCTGCCCATATTTGATGAGTATAAACTTTTTTTTGTGGTGGGGTGCAACAAAGATGGCATTACTTTTGGAGTCACAAAACTTTTATGCATCAAAAGTTTTCTGAACATTCTGCTGTTATCATTATTCATAAATAAATTTCCTATGTAACCCAGTAACAAAAGTCACCCCATTTGATATCTTACTTTTTGAGGAGACTAGCAGCATCTAAGTTGAGACTACCAGGAACACATAATATAGTTCAGAATTAAATCATGTGAATACAATCTCCATTTTGCATGCAAAATACAATTTCAGTGACTATAATCGACATTGGGACAGTAATAAGCCAGCGGTAAGAGTGGTAAGGGGGAAGAGCAAACATATTTGAGTCCTTGTTTATTACCAGCACCTTAACCTCCAACAAAGGGATTTAAAGTGATTGCACCCCTCGATCACATTCTCAAATACACAGCATAAAATTTATGACAAAATTAAAAAAATCCTCTGTGACTCGAGATAAAAAAAAAAAAATTGATGGCAGAATTTATTGACTTGAACATTTTTAGTACGTGTTTCATTTTCGCTTATGGCCGACACTCCATGCGTCCTTCTATAGCTGACAGGATGAAGCCGTAAACCCGTTTATTAATGAGTCCATTCTGGTGAAGGAACAAACACCATCGCTGCTTCTACAGGAAGTTTACCGTCTGCAGGCCTTGATTTGATTACCGTCGTTGAGAAGCAGGGGTCACTTTAAATCAACTCATTTTCTCCCACTAAGTACATAATTACAGATTGCTCCTCGGCGCTGATTGTTTAAAGATCAGTCTCATGTGGATTAAAATTAAACAAACGCATATTTCCAATGATTTGTACAACTCTGTGTATTTATTATTTCACAAAACTTCTGGGGTCGTTGATATGGGATATGGTTTTTGTATCTTCATAGGTCTAGGTAAGACCTGGGACTCCATTGCACTGACGTTTCATATATTTATCTTAGGATAAAAGGACTCGGACTGGCCAAAACGTGTAAGGAATGGCTCCGGACACATGTGGAGAATGAGCAGTATATCTGTAATTACAAGGTAAAGGAAAATTAAACAGAAGTCACATTTTTTTCAAACTAGATCGGACAAATGGACAAATGTATTGTAAAGGAAGTTGCTGGTAATTTTTTTTAGGGTGATATTATCTTTGTATAACCATATGGAGCTAAACCTACAGTTATACCTAAGTTTTTGTGCCTAAGGAGTTAATGGCATTTGGTAGGTTGAGGATCGGTTATTGAAGCACCTCATATGATATACAGATGAGCCCTTCCTTACATTTCCTCTTGGCTCAATAGATCCCATCTGAGATGGATCAGATGACCAGCTCTGAAAAGAATGATACTCTGTCAGGAGATGCCTATGATATGTGTCTACATATGTTCACTTGGGGGTTGTAACGCACAATGAGAGGTTGCTACTGCTAGCATGTGGCGATATTGTACTGATATATTCTTGTGTTTATCTAAATTTACAGAAAGGTAAGGCTGAACTGAGGATATGTGGGTCCTCTCAGTCCCAATTCCCAGAAATTTCCCTTAGGCCTCATTCAGACGTCAGTTTTACCCAGATAAGCGTAATAATCGGACAGTACTATGTGACAGATTGCATTCATCCTAATGTTAATCAATGGGGCTGTGCACATGTCTGATTTTTTTTCCTCAGACAGCATCTATTTAAAGAAAAAATCACAACATGTCCAACTTAAATCTGATACTGTTAGGCGTCGAGTTCCCGCCTCTGCACAGGAGGAATCTCGAACCAGCTCCACTGGGGTCTCCTATTCTTCTCCAGTCGCAGTGGAGCCTGCTCAGCGGAGACGTCGGTCCCAGCGTCTGGCTAAAGCTGATACTGTGTGTCTGGTTACTACTGCCCTTCCAGGCTCTGCCTTTGTAGCCAGCACTGATCAGCAGCGAGCAGGTCTTTCTGGGACTAAGTCGTGCTTTTCCCATACTCAGCATGCCCACGGGACAACCTCCCATTGGAGGTCGGGGGTCACATGCTCATGTCCTGTTGCGGCTCCTATTGGACCATTTGGAAGGTCCCGTAGCACTGCCGCTATAAATGGTTCATATGGCCGCTCGGCCATGCGCTAGTGTATACTTGAAAATGTGTGCAGATGTGTGGAAGTCGCTCATTAATCATCCCCTCCCTAGTAATGTTGACTGTTCGCGTATGGTGGATGCTTGCTATCTAGCGCCCGACAGTGCTATCTGCACCTAACACACGATACAGCGTCTTATTGCTGTGACCGCCAGTGCGGCGCCGTGCGCTAATAGAGCGCTTTCCTGACCCAAGTCTGGGTGGTTAGTGGCGTCCGCCAGAGCGGCACTGCATTCACTCTTGTGCATTAAATTATTATTTCTGTTAAACTCTGACACCCCAGTAGCGGTGTTGAGCGCAAGAGGTCTAGAGGAACTCTTTCCCTGTGTCTTGGGATAGAGTTCTGTGACTCCTTGCTTGCGCTCTTTGTGTGGTACCGCGGCCCTGTGACGCAACAGAGTTCGCTTCCTTCATACCGGGTGAAGCTAACCCATGTGTGAATCCATATTCTACCTCCATATAGTCCGTCATTACTCAGCAGCAGGTTCCATCTCTGCACGGTGGACCCCGGGTTGCGAACGCACCTTATACCATCTTCCTAATTATTTGGTGCGTTCCGCTAGCCCTAACATATACTCTGATCACACTCAGCCATGCAAGTCAATGAGTCTGTGGAAACCATCGGACTTCACTCAGATAACTGACACAATGTAGAAGATGGAGAATTTTTTTCTCCATCCTTTCATCCAAGAGAATCGGATCATATCGTAATCACACTCTAATCAAACTTTGATCAGAGTCTGATTTTAATATTCGACCTGATTCTGTTGGATGAGAGAATACAAGGTCTTGTGATGCTATCCCAATGATCAGACTTTAATCAGAGTGTGGTCTCCATATCATGAGTTGTTCTCGTACGTGGAGAATTAAAAAAGAAAAAAAGGTTTCTCCACTTTTTCCTATGTGACAGTCCATGAAAATTGGACCACACTCTGATGTCATCCTAGTGTGGTACAAAATATTCATGGGTCCATAGAATTGCACTCCCTATTTTGATCTGACTCTAGATTCAAAACCGGACAGGTTGCCACGATTTTCTATGGACAGGACATGTGAATGGCCCCGTCGACTTTCGCAGGTATGAGTGCTATCCGTGAAAACCACACATAGCAAACATACTAGAACATTGGACATCTGAATGAGCCCTTAGACTAAAATATGGAATATCAAGAAGGTGTAGCCTTCGCTCTTACATTCGCAGCCTTTTTTCTTCGAATGAGGGTAAGCCATCTTGATCTTCCAATCTCAGGATCAGTGTGAATATACCATAAAAGTTTTTGATGTGAAGCCCCATTAAAATAAATGTCCACGATGCTAAGGCTTTGATCACACACAGGTATTCTCATTCAGGAACAGAGGCAAGGAATTTATGCAGAGAGCTGATCTATTACATAACAGATGCAAGCATTAGAAGGGCTTCATACACTGTTATGGGGTCTGTCTAATTTCCATTATAATTTCTGTTATTACTGAAATGAGGACATGGGAGCCCATTTGTGTGTTACAGATATGAAAACGTGTGGGAATATTGAGCAGTACCACCAAATCAACATATAAAATGTATCCGTTAGCTAGCTCTTGCTCATGATAGATATATCTGCCATTGGTAGTCTGGAAGGGTTAATGGCCATAAACACAATCTGTGGACAAAAGTATTGTGAAACATCTTAATAATTTAGTTTTTTTTGTTCACTTCCATTGCCAGATGTAAAATCTGATTCGTTATGGCTCTTTCCTCATGTGGAGACATTTCAGGACCTTAGGTATCCATGGTTATGACCACTGATTACACAAAACTTGTAAAAACTACTTGTTAATGTATGAAACTTGTAAAAAATACTTGTTAAATGCATGAAATGATGTTTTTACAGTCCAAGTAATACCTGCTTCAAAAAGGTATGTGTAAGGGCTCATGTATAAAAAATAAATAATTAAATAATAATGATAAAAAAAAATTATTCATCCACTACTTTGATCTGTATCAGACGATGGGTTCACAATAAACGGGTCAGGTTAACCATCCATTTGGCATCTGTTTTTTTTACAGATCTATTGCAATTATTAACATAGGAAACTGTATTTTTGCCTTTTGTTAGATATTTCACTGCTGATTTAAAAATGGATGCCATACAGATGTTAAAAACGGACATACGGAAAAATAACAGGCAAAAATTGTCTTTTTTTTTTCTGGAATAATTTGTATATGCTCGTCTGAACCCGACTTAACCCCTTTACCCCCAAAGGTGGTTTGCACGTTAATGAACAGGCTATTTTTACATTGTTTATAATTCTGGAACCCTTCAACGGATCCAGTGATTCTGAGATTGTTTTTTCATGACATATTGTACTTCATAATAGTGGTAACATTTCTTCGATATGAAGAAAAAAAACAAAAATTTGTCAAAACGTTTGAAAATTTAGCAATTTTCAAACTTTGAATTTTCATGACCTTAAATCACAGAGATATGTCACACAAAATAGTTAATAAATAACATTTCCCACATGTCTACTTTACATCAGCACAATTTTGGAACTAAAATTTATTTTTGCTGAAAGTTATGAGGGTTAAATTTGACTAGCGATTTTTCATTTTCCAACAAAATTTACAAAACCATTTTTTTAGGGACCACCTCACATTTGAAGTCACTTTGAGAAGTCTATATGATAGAAAATACCCAAATTGACACCATTCTAAAAACTTCACCCCTCAAGGTGCTCAAAACCACATTCAAGAAGTTTATTAACCCTTAAGGTGCTTCATAGAAATTTTTGGAATGTGGAAAAAAAATGAACATTTACCGTAACTTTGTTTCTCCAAAACTGTACTTCAGATCCAATTTTTTTATTTTGATAAGAGTAACAGGAAAAAATGAAAAAATTGACACGTCACTCCTCCTCATGTATATAAAAATACAGGTGCCTGAGACAAGGGTCACCACTCCCTTCTATTATAGTATAAGAAACAAAAGTCCCGGCACTCAAAATAGTATAATTAGACAAAAATAACTTTATTGAAGAAATACGTTCCAAAAATTAGCTGTGTAACGTTTCGGTCTCTACATTGACCTTCGTCAGACTAAAATAAATAAACAGAACAAAAGAACAAATTAAATATTTACAAATTGTGTATAAGATGATAGTCCACGTCCATTCATAAATACAAAAATACATAATCCATAATACTATAGTTCACTATAGATACAGAACAAAAACATAATAGTCGTTTTATTAACGAGAAAGCATGAAACAGTAGATTTGTTCTTGTATTAGTCTAATGACAATATAGCGACTAATAGGTGGCTTTACTGCAACCAAAATCCACCCAGGAATGGTCTGCATGTAAGAATCTCTTAATAGTGGGTCCATACAGGATAATCTGGTCCCATAATCATTAACAATGAAAATGTCTTAAGTAAAGGAGATATCTCCTGATAAAAAATACTCAGAAAAACCAAAATAAGCAGAAACTGAGAAAGAAAAAGAAAAAGAAAAAAGGAAAATTCGGCTGGTTATCTTACCAGGGAACTACAAAGTATGTGTGCTCATCTGAGAAGTCCTATGATTTATTATGGGCAAGGTGAGGCCATCCATTAAACAGTCCTAAAGATGAGACACCAAACACGGTAATAGTATTGCATCGGAGATCCCTTAAAATCACAGTAGCTGCAGAATACCTGGTGCTTAAGTATAAGTTCTTACCGGTAACGGACATAGTAGTGGGATCCGGCGCTGCCGCGTGCGGGGTGCATAGGAGTGATGGATGGACGCCATAACCTTGCTGAGGACGCCTCCTTCTAATATAGTGCTTAACCCGGAAGTGCTGGTGCGTGGATGGTTGCGCTTGCGTGACGCGGAGTGCATCACTGGTCCGCACATGGAACGCAACCTTGACCTGAGCGGCACTTACTATAAGCATCACCCCATGTGGGGCATTGTGTGTTACGGCGCGTCTATGCCGGAAGTGCGTCGCAGTGATTCCGGTAGAGCGGAAGTGCTCGTTGGAACGCTGATATGGAACGCAAACAGATGCCCAAAAGGGCGGTGCAGGGGGCAGTCCTCGTCGCTGGAACGTTAGATAAGTATATGTCCCCAGTAGGATAGAAAAAAAAGAATAAGGAAAATCACGTGGTAACCTAAGGGATATTAAGAAAAAACAAAATCAATGCATAGAATAAACATATTATACCAATGATAATAACGGCATATCCTACATAAATATTAGAATAACACATGAACATGTGACGCCTTGTGGCGGAGGGCAAGAGGTAATAATAGAAAAAAATTTTTAATTAAAATAAGCTAATCACATCAAAGTCTCTATTAAGACCCCGTGGTTCCATACTCTGTAAAAAGTGAATCCAAAAAGCCTCTCTTGCTAATAATTTTTTGGTTACATCTCCGCCTCTTCTATTCATGGAAACTTGTTCTAACACCAAGAAACGCAACTGAGCTATTGAATGTCCTGCTGTATTGAAGTAATATGGAATTGGAAGATGATTCTTTTTGCAGCGAATATCAGACTTATGATGGGAGATGCGATCTTTGATCGCCTGTGTGGTTTCGCCCACATAAATTTTCCCGCAGGGACACTTAATTGCATACACGACTAATTTGGAATTGCAGGTAAAGAAGCCATTAATTGGAATGTCTGCTCCTGTCTGGGGATGGGATATTTTGGGACCCTTCAGAACATTTGCACACTGTGCACATTGTAAGCAAGGGAACGTTCCCTTGCGTTGGGTGGACAAAAAGGTTTGCTTAGAGCTAATCGAGGCTGAGCCTACATCTGCTCTGATAATCTTATTCTTAAGATTCTTGGGTCTCCGAAAACAGGGCAAAAATGGTACTTGGAATTCAGGAATGTCAGGAAAGCTTTCTTGCAAAATGTGCCAATGTTTGCGAATCTTTCTATGTACCCTATACATAAATGGGTGAAACGTATGTACGAAAGCTACACGTCGAGAGCTGTCTAGTCTTGGAGATCTATTTTCAGTGTTCTGGGCCTGATGGAGGAGTTGTGGAGGATAGCCTCTCTGTAGAAATCTGTCCTTCATTTCTTCTAAACGCTGAGTGCGTGTTTGAGGGTTACTCACTATCCGCCTGACCCTTTCGAACTGTGAGATTGGTACCGACTTCTTTACGGCCTTAGGGTGACAACTCTGGAAGAGCAACAAATTGTTGCGATCAGTGTCTTTAGTATAAAGATCTATAGTTAAATTGCCATCTTCCTCTTGCAAAACTTTAGTATCTAAGAAATTTATCTCATGTTGGTTAAAATTGAGCGTAAATTTCAACTCTGGCCAAATAGCGTTAATATCATCTAAAAATAGTAGTAGACTCTCACTTGTGCCTTGCCAAAGGCAAAACACATCATCAATATAGCGACGCCATAATAGGCAGTGTGCTTGGAAGAGCCTATTAGAGTAAACGTAGTCTAGCTCGAAACGGGACATGAAACAATTCGCATATGGGGGGGCCACATTGGACCCCATTGCTGTCCCTTGTAATTGAAGAAAAAACTGATCCTCAAACATAAAAAAATTTTTTGTAAGTACAATTTCCAAAAGTTCCATAAGGAAATTCGTCACATTGGGTTGTATGCTGGATTCCTCCAATAATGCCTTCATGGCCTTGATACCTTTGGAATGCTGGATAGACGTGTACAAATTATTTACGTCAAAGGTGGCCAATAGAGTGCCCTGCGGTAATTTGCCATAATTTGTAACGAGCTGCAAAAAAGAACCCGTATCTAACAAGAATGAGGGAGTCTTTTTAATGAGGGGTGTTAAGATCTTCTCCAGTAGAATTGACAGCGGGGAAAGGACCGAGTCTGTGGAAGCCACAATGGGTCTTCCTGGAGGTTTATCAAGTCGCTTGTGTATTTTAGGTAACACATAGAAAATTGGGATTAATGGATGGCTTTTTGTCAGATACTCCTTGGTTTTTGTATCTATAATTTGTGCCTGTAGTGCTCTATCTAGTGTTACCGCAATTTGTTGTTGAATAATAGAGGTGGGGTTATTTGGTAAAGGTTGATATATCTCTGGGTTAGTTAATTGGGAGAGAATTTCTTCCTTATATGATGAGAAATCCATGACTACAATAGCCCCCCCTTTATCAGCAGGTTTAACTACTAACTCTTTATCCTCGATCAATTCCCTCAATGCTGTGTGATCGGCAACTGTGAGATTAGGTCGTAAATTAAAGTCCCCTCTAGAAATTTGTTTAGTATAATCAGAAATCTCCCTATTAATAAGTGCCACAAAAGTCTCAATCGGATGACTGTTTTTGGGTGGAGAGAAAGTACTACGTGTTTTCAGACCTAAATCAGTTAGGTTAATCGGTGTTGGACGTGTAGTAGACAATGTGGTATTCTCAGTATTTCTAAAAAATGCCTTAAGACGCAGATTCCTGTAGAACCTCTGCAAATCTACCTCCAACTGGAAAGTGTCAAAACGATAGGTTGGACAAAACGAGAGACCTCTTTGTAACAGATTGATCTGAGAATTATTTAAACACTTAGACGAGATGTTAACTACCAAGTTCGAGTTACCTGGGATCTGGTGTGCATCCCTAGTCGATTGGTCTCGGTGGCATTGACCCCCCCTCCTCGTCCTTTTCTTGGGTAAGTTCTCCTGCCGGAGCCTAAAAAAGAAGAAGATGAAGAAGAAGGTCGAGCAAAGTCTGGACGTTTGCTGTCGGAGCTGGACGCTGAGGTTCCGTCCATGTTCCTGTAGGAGCGAAAACTTCGACGAGAGGAGGAGCCTTGCCATCTGTACACCCGCTTTTGTAAATAGTCCTGTGTGTCTCGTATAAATTTCTGCCTCTTCCGTTTCTCTGTGTCCTTTCTGAAGATATCTATATTCTCCTTAGTACGAGATCTAATTACTTCAAATTCTTCCTTAGATAAGGAGTCTTTGAGTTGAGTCTCGATAGTTGCTACCTTTTCTTGGCAATTTTTTACCTCTTTGTTTAGAGTATCCAAAGTCAGTGCCATAAGGTCCAGAGAGCACTTATTTAGAATCGACTCAAACTTCTGGCAGAAATCTGGATTATCCTGAAAAAGGGTTGGTCTCAGAGAAACTCGAAGACCCCTTGGAATCCTCTGGGTCTTGATGTATTCGGCAATAGTGATACTGTGCAGTTCTAAACCAACCAGATGTCTGGTCTCTCGTTCCAAATCACGTGATTTAAACTCACTTCCGGAAATTTGCAAAAAGTCACCAGATGTAGTCACTTGTGCAACAATTTCGGCTATCTCTGTTTCATTATAAGAGAAGCCCGTAATGGACATCTTGTATTTTGTCCCCAGGAAAAACTTAGACCAAAAAATCTATAGAAGCAAAATTACAGAAAAAAGAAGGTGACAATTGGAAAAAAATAATAATAAGAAAATTCGGACTTTTTCTCAGAGGGTGCCCGTGAAATGCTGGTCACTCTTGAATGAAAAAATTGACACGTCACTCCTCCTCATGTATATAAAAATACAGGTGCCTGAGACAAGGGTCACCACTCCCTTCTATTATAGTATAAGAAACAAAAGTCCCGGCACTCAAAATAGTATAATTAGACAAAAATAACTTTATTGAAGAAATACGTTCCAAAAATTAGCTGTGTAACGTTTCGGTCTCTACATTGACCTTCGTCAGACTAAAATAAATAAACAGAACAAAAGAACAAATTAAATATTTACAAATTGTGTATAAGATGATAGTCCACGTCCATTCATAAATACAAAAATACATAATCCATAATACTATAGTTCACTATAGATACAGAACAAAAACATAATAGTCGTTTTATTAACGAGAAAGCATGAAACAGTAGATTTGTTCTTGTATTAGTCTAATGACAATATAGCGACTAATAGGTGGCTTTACTGCAACCAAAATCCACCCAGGAATGGTCTGCATGTAAGAATCTCTTAATAGTGGGTCCATACAGGATAATCTGGTCCCATAATCATTAACAATGAAAATGTCTTAAGTAAAGGAGATATCTCCTGATAAAAAATACTCAGAAAAACCAAAATAAGCAGAAACTGAGAAAGAAAAAGAAAAAGAAAAAAGGAAAATTCGGCTGGTTATCTTACCAGGGAACTACAAAGTATGTGTGCTCATCTGAGAAGTCCTATGATTTATTATGGGCAAGGTGAGGCCATCCATTAAACAGTCCTAAAGATGAGACACCAAACACGGTAATAGTATTGCATCGGAGATCCCTTAAAATCACAGTAGCTGCAGAATACCTGGTGCTTAAGTATAAGTTCTTACCGGTAACGGACATAGTAGTGGGATCCGGCGCTGCCGCGTGCGGGGTGCATAGGAGTGATGGATGGACGCCATAACCTTGCTGAGGACGCCTCCTTCTAATATAGTGCTTAACCCGGAAGTGCTGGTGCGTGGATGGTTGCGCTTGCGTGACGCGGAGTGCATCACTGGTCCGCACATGGAACGCAACCTTGACCTGAGCGGCACTTACTATAAGCATCACCCCATGTGGGGCATTGTGTGTTACGGCGCGTCTATGCCGGAAGTGCGTCGCAGTGATTCCGGTAGAGCGGAAGTGCTCGTTGGAACGCTGATATGGAACGCAAACAGATGCCCAAAAGGGCGGTGCAGGGGGCAGTCCTCGTCGCTGGAACGTTAGATAAGTATATGTCCCCAGTAGGATAGAAAAAAAAGAATAAGGAAAATCACGTGGTAACCTAAGGGATATTAAGAAAAAACAAAATCAATGCATAGAATAAACATATTATACCAATGATAATAACGGCATATCCTACATAAATATTAGAATAACACATGAACATGTGACGCCTTGTGGCGGAGGGCAAGAGGTAATAATAGAAAAAAATTTTTAATTAAAATAAGCTAATCACATCAAAGTCTCTATTAAGACCCCGTGGTTCCATACTCTGTAAAAAGTGAATCCAAAAAGCCTCTCTTGCTAATAATTTTTTGGTTACATCTCCGCCTCTTCTATTCATGGAAACTTGTTCTAACACCAAGAAACGCAACTGAGCTATTGAATGTCCTGCTGTATTGAAGTGATATGGAATTGGAAGATGATTCTTTTTGCAGCGAATATCAGACTTATGATGGGAGATGCGATCTTTGATCGCCTGTGTGGTTTCGCCCACATAAATTTTCCCGCAGGGACACTTAATTGCATACACGACTAATTTGGAATTGCAGGTAAAGAAGCCATTAATTGGAATGTCTGCTCCTGTCTGGGGATGGGATATTTTGGGACCCTTCAGAACATTTGCACACTGTGCACATTGTAAGCAAGGGAACGTTCCCTTGCGTTGGGTGGACAAAAAGGTTTGCTTAGAGCTAATCGAGGCTGAGCCTACATCTGCTCTGATAATCTTATTCTTAAGATTCTTGGGTCTCCGAAAACAGGGCAAAAATGGTACTTGGAATTCAGGAATGTCAGGAAAGCTTTCTTGCAAAATGTGCCAATGTTTGCGAATCTTTCTATGTACCCTATACATAAATGGGTGAAACGTATGTACGAAAGCTACACGTCGAGAGCTGTCTAGTCTTGGAGATCTATTTTCAGTGTTCTGGGCCTGATGGAGGAGTTGTGGAGGATACACAAGCGACTTGATAAACCTCCAGGAAGACCCATTGTGGCTTCCACAGACTCGGTCCTTTCCCCGCTGTCAATTCTACTGGAGAAGATCTTAACACCCCTCATTAAAAAGACTCCCTCATTCTTGTTAGATACGGGTTCTTTTTTGCAGCTCGTTACAAATTATGGCAAATTACCGCAGGGCACTCTATTGGCCACCTTTGACGTAAATAATTTGTACACGTCTATCCAGCATTCCAAAGGTATCAAGGCCATGAAGGCATTATTGGAGGAATCCAGCATACAACCCAATGTGACGAATTTCCTTATGGAACTTTTGGAAATTGTACTTACAAAAAATTTTTTTATGTTTGAGGATCAGTTTTTTCTTCAATTACAAGGGACAGCAATGGGGTCCAATGTGGCCCCCCCATATGTGAATTGTTTCATGTCCCGTTTCGAGCTAGACTACGTTTACTCTAATAGGCTCTTCCAAGCACACTGCCTATTATGGCGTCGCTATATTGATGATGTGTTTTGCCTTTGGCAAGGCACAAGTGAGAGTCTACTACTATTTTTAGATGATATTAACGCTATTTGGCCAGAGTTGAAATTTACGCTCAATTTTAACCAACATGAGATAAATTTCTTAGATACTAAAGTTTTGCAAGAGGAAGATGGCAATTTAACTATAGATCTTTATACTAAAGACACTGATCGCAACAATTTGTTGCTCTTCCAGAGTTGTCACCCTAAGGCCGTAAAGAAGTCGGTACCAATCTCACAGTTCGAAAGGGTCAGGCGGATAGTGAGTAACCCTCAAACACGCACTCAGCGTTTAGAAGAAATGAAGGACAGATTTCTACAGAGAGGCTATCCTCCACAACTCCTCCATCAGGCCCAGAACACTGAAAATAGATCTCCAAGACTAGACAGCTCTCGACGTGTAGCTTTCGTACATACGTTTCACCCATTTATGTATAGGGTACATAGAAAGATTCGCAAACATTGGCACATTTTGCAAGAAAGCTTTCCTGACATTCCTGAATTCCAAGTACCATTTTTGCCCTGTTTTCGGAGACCCAAGAATCTTAAGAATAAGATTATCAGAGCAGATGTAGGCTCAGCCTCGATTAGCTCTAAGCAAACCTTTTTGTCCACCCAACGCAAGGGAACGTTCCCTTGCTTACAATGTGCACAGTGTGCAAATGTTCTGAAGGGTCCCAAAATATCCCATCCCCAGACAGGAGCAGACATTCCAATTAATGGCTTCTTTACCTGCAATTCCAAATTAGTCGTGTATGCAATTAAGTGTCCCTGCGGGAAAATTTATGTGGGCGAAACCACACAGGCGATCAAAGATCGCATCTCCCATCATAAGTCTGATATTCGCTGCAAAAAGAATCATCTTCCAATTCCATATCACTTCAATACAGCAGGACATTCAATAGCTCAGTTGCGTTTCTTGGTGTTAGAACAAGTTTCCATGAATAGAAGAGGCGGAGATGTAACCAAAAAATTATTAGCAAGAGAGGCTTTTTGGATTCACTTTTTACAGAGTATGGAACCACGGGGTCTTAATAGAGACTTTGATGTGATTAGCTTATTTTAATTAAAAATTTTTTTCTATTATTACCTCTTGCCCTCCGCCACAAGGTGTCACATGTTCATGTGTTATTCTAATATTTATGTAGGATATGCCGTTATTATCATTGGTATAATATGTTTATTCTATGCATTGATTTTGTTTTTTCTTAATATCCCTTAGGTTACCACGTGATTTTCCTTATTCTTTTTTTTCTATCCTACTGGGGACATATACTTATCTAACGTTCCAGCGACGAGGACTGCCCCCTGCACCGCCCTTTTGGGCATCTGTTTGCGTTCCATATCAGCGTTCCAACGAGCACTTCCGCTCTACCGGAATCACTGCGACGCACTTCCGGCATAGACGCGCCGTAACACACAATGCCCCACATGGGGTGATGCTTATAGTAAGTGCCGCTCAGGTCAAGGTTGCGTTCCATGTGCGGACCAGTGATGCACTCCGCGTCACGCAAGCGCAACCATCCACGCACCAGCACTTCCGGGTTAAGCACTATATTAGAAGGAGGCGTCCTCAGCAAGGTTATGGCGTCCATCCATCACTCCTATGCACCCCGCACGCGGCAGCGCCGGATCCCACTACTATGTCCGTTACCGGTAAGAACTTATACTTAAGCACCAGGTATTCTGCAGCTACTGTGATTTTAAGGGATCTCCGATGCAATACTATTACCGTGTTTGGTGTCTCATCTTTAGGACTGTTTAATGGATGGCCTCACCTTGCCCATAATAAATCATAGGACTTCTCAGATGAGCACACATACTTTGTAGTTCCCTGGTAAGATAACCAGCCGAATTTTCCTTTTTTCTTTTTCTTTTTCTTTCTCAGTTTCTGCTTATTTTGGTTTTTCTGAGTATTTTTTATCAGGAGATATCTCCTTTACTTAAGACATTTTCATTGTTAATGATTATGGGACCAGATTATCCTGTATGGACCCACTATTAAGAGATTCTTACATGCAGACCATTCCTGGGTGGATTTTGGTTGCAGTAAAGCCACCTATTAGTCGCTATATTGTCATTAGACTAATACAAGAACAAATCTACTGTTTCATGCTTTCTCGTTAATAAAACGACTATTATGTTTTTGTTCTGTATCTATAGTGAACTATAGTATTATGGATTATGTATTTTTGTATTTATGAATGGACGTGGACTATCATCTTATACACAATTTGTAAATATTTAATTTGTTCTTTTGTTCTGTTTATTTATTTTAGTCTGACGAAGGTCAATGTAGAGACCGAAACGTTACACAGCTAATTTTTGGAACGTATTTCTTCAATAAAGTTATTTTTGTCTAATTATACTATTTTGAGTGCCGGGACTTTTGTTTCTTATACTATAATAGAAGGGAGTGGTGACCCTTGTCTCAGGCACCTGTATTTTTATATACATGAGGAGGAGTGACGTGTCAATTTTTTCATTCAAGAGTGACCAGCATTTCACGGGCACCCTCTGAGAAAAAGTCCGAATTTTCTTATTATTATTTTTTTCCAATTGTCACCTTCTTTTTTCTGTAATTTTGCTTCTATAGATTTTTTGGTCTAAGTTTTTCCTGGGGACAAAATACAAGATGTCCATTACGGGCTTCTCTTATAATGAAACAGAGATAGCCGAAATTGTTGCACAAGTGACTACATCTGGTGACTTTTTGCAAATTTCCGGAAGTGAGTTTAAATCACGTGATTTGGAACGAGAGACCAGACATCTGGTTGGTTTAGAACTGCACAGTATCACTATTGCCGAATACATCAAGACCCAGAGGATTCCAAGGGGTCTTCGAGTTTCTCTGAGACCAACCCTTTTTCAGGATAATCCAGATTTCTGCCAGAAGTTTGAGTCGATTCTAAATAAGTGCTCTCTGGACCTTATGGCACTGACTTTGGATACTCTAAACAAAGAGGTAAAAAATTGCCAAGAAAAGGTAGCAACTATCGAGACTCAACTCAAAGACTCCTTATCTAAGGAAGAATTTGAAGTAATTAGATCTCGTACTAAGGAGAATATAGATATCTTCAGAAAGGACACAGAGAAACGGAAGAGGCAGAAATTTATACGAGACACACAGGACTATTTACAAAAGCGGGTGTACAGATGGCAAGGCTCCTCCTCTCGTCGAAGTTTTCGCTCCTACAGGAACATGGACGGAACCTCAGCGTCCAGCTCCGACAGCGAACGTCCAGACTTTGCTCGACCTTCTTCTTCATCTTCTTCTTTTTTAGGCTCCGGCAGGAGAACTTACCCAAGAAAAGGACGAGGAGGGGGGGTCAATGCCACCGAGACCAATCGACTAGGGATGCACACCAGATCCCAGGTAACTCGAACTTGGTAGTTAACATCTCGTCTAAGTGTTTAAATAATTCTCAGATCAATCTGTTACAAAGAGGTCTCTCGTTTTGTCCAACCTATCGTTTTGACACTTTCCAGTTGGAGGTAGATTTGCAGAGGTTCTACAGGAATCTGCGTCTTAAGGCATTTTTTAGAAATACTGAGAATACCACATTGTCTACTACACGTCCAACACCGATTAACCTAACTGATTTAGGTCTGAAAACACGTAGTACTTTCTCTCCACCCAAAAACAGTCATCCGATTGAGACTTTTGTGGCACTTATTAATAGGGAGATTTCTGATTATACTAAACAAATTTCTAGAGGGGACTTTAATTTACGACCTAATCTCACAGTTGCCGATCACACAGCATTGAGGGAATTGATCGAGGATAAAGAGTTAGTAGTTAAACCTGCTGATAAAGGGGGGGCTATTGTAGTCATGGATTTCTCATCATATAAGGAAGAAATTCTCTCCCAATTAACTAACCCAGAGATATATCAACCTTTACCAAATAACCCCACCTCTATTATTCAACAACAAATTGCGGTAACACTAGATAGAGCACTACAGGCACAAATTATAGATACAAAAACCAAGGAGTATCTGACAAAAAGCCATCCATTAATCCCAATTTTCTATGTGTTACCTAAAATACACAAGCGACTTGATAAACCTCCAGGAAGACCCATTGTGGCTTCCACAGACTCGGTCCTTTCCCCGCTGTCAATTCTACTGGAGAAGATCTTAACACCCCTCATTAAAAAGACTCCCTCATTCTTGTTAGATACGGGTTCTTTTTTGCAGCTCGTTACAAATTATGGCAAATTACCGCAGGGCACTCTATTGGCCACCTTTGACGTAAATAATTTGTACACGTCTATCCAGCATTCCAAAGGTATCAAGGCCATGAAGGCATTATTGGAGGAATCCAGCATACAACCCAATGTGACGAATTTCCTTATGGAACTTTTGGAAATTGTACTTACAAAAAATTTTTTTATGTTTGAGGATCAGTTTTTTCTTCAATTACAAGGGACAGCAATGGGGTCCAATGTGGCCCCCCCATATGCGAATTGTTTCATGTCCCGTTTCGAGCTAGACTACGTTTACTCTAATAGGCTCTTCCAAGCACACTGCCTATTATGGCGTCGCTATATTGATGATGTGTTTTGCCTTTGGCAAGGCACAAGTGAGAGTCTACTACTATTTTTAGATGATATTAACGCTATTTGGCCAGAGTTGAAATTTACGCTCAATTTTAACCAACATGAGATAAATTTCTTAGATACTAAAGTTTTGCAAGAGGAAGATGGCAATTTAACTATAGATCTTTATACTAAAGACACTGATCGCAACAATTTGTTGCTCTTCCAGAGTTGTCACCCTAAGGCCGTAAAGAAGTCGGTACCAATCTCACAGTTCGAAAGGGTCAGGCGGATAGTGAGTAACCCTCAAACACGCACTCAGCGTTTAGAAGAAATGAAGGACAGATTTCTACAGAGAGGCTATCCTCCACAACTCCTCCATCAGGCCCAGAACACTGAAAATAGATCTCCAAGACTAGACAGCTCTCGACGTGTAGCTTTCGTACATACGTTTCACCCATTTATGTATAGGGTACATAGAAAGATTCGCAAACATTGGCACATTTTGCAAGAAAGCTTTCCTGACATTCCTGAATTCCAAGTACCATTTTTGCCCTGTTTTCGGAGACCCAAGAATCTTAAGAATAAGATTATCAGAGCAGATGTAGGCTCAGCCTCGATTAGCTCTAAGCAAACCTTTTTGTCCACCCAACGCAAGGGAACGTTCCCTTGCTTACAATGTGCACAGTGTGCAAATGTTCTGAAGGGTCCCAAAATATCCCATCCCCAGACAGGAGCAGACATTCCAATTAATGGCTTCTTTACCTGCAATTCCAAATTAGTCGTGTATGCAATTAAGTGTCCCTGCGGGAAAATTTATGTGGGCGAAACCACACAGGCGATCAAAGATCGCATCTCCCATCATAAGTCTGATATTCGCTGCAAAAAGAATCATCTTCCAATTCCATATCACTTCAATACAGCAGGACATTCAATAGCTCAGTTGCGTTTCTTGGTGTTAGAACAAGTTTCCATGAATAGAAGAGGCGGAGATGTAACCAAAAAATTATTAGCAAGAGAGGCTTTTTGGATTCACTTTTTACAGAGTATGGAACCACGGGGTCTTAATAGAGACTTTGATGTGATTAGCTTATTTTAATTAAAAAATTTTTTCTATTATTACCTCTTGCCCTCCGCCACAAGGCGTCACATGTTCATGTGTTATTCTAATATTTATGTAGGATATGCCGTTATTATCATTGGTATAATATGTTTATTCTATGCATTGATTTTGTTTTTTCTTAATATCCCTTAGGTTACCACGTGATTTTCCTTATTCTTTTTTTTCTATCCTACTGGGGACATATACTTATCTAACGTTCCAGCGACGAGGACTGCCCCCTGCACCGCCCTTTTGGGCATCTGTTTGCGTTCCATATCAGCGTTCCAACGAGCACTTCCGCTCTACCGGAATCACTGCGACGCACTTCCGGCATAGACGCGCCGTAACACACAATGCCCCACATGGGGTGATGCTTATAGTAAGTGCCGCTCAGGTCAAGGTTGCGTTCCATGTGCGGACCAGTGATGCACTCCGCGTCACGCAAGCGCAACCATCCACGCACCAGCACTTCCGGGTTAAGCACTATATTAGAAGGAGGCGTCCTCAGCAAGGTTATGGCGTCCATCCATCACTCCTATGCACCCCGCACGCGGCAGCGCCGGATCCCACTACTATGTCCGTTACCGGTAAGAACTTATACTTAAGCACCAGGTATTCTGCAGCTACTGTGATTTTAAGGGATCTCCGATGCAATACTATTACCGTGTTTGGTGTCTCATCTTTAGGACTGTTTAATGGATGGCCTCACCTTGCCCATAATAAATCATAGGACTTCTCAGATGAGCACACATACTTTGTAGTTCCCTGGTAAGATAACCAGCCGAATTTTCCTTTTTTCTTTTTCTTTTTCTTTCTCAGTTTCTGCTTATTTTGGTTTTTCTGAGTATTTTTTATCAGGAGATATCTCCTTTACTTAAGACATTTTCATTATTAATGATTATGGGACCAGATTATCCTGTATGGACCCACTATTAAGAGATTCTTACATGCAGACCATTCCTGGGTGGATTTTGGTTGCAGTAAAGCCACCTATTAGTCGCTATATTGTCATTAGACTAATACAAGAACAAATCTACTGTTTCATGCTTTCTCGTTAATAAAACGACTATTATGTTTTTGTTCTGTATCTATAGTGAACTATAGTATTATGGATTATGTATTTTTGTATTTATGAATGGACGTGGACTATCATCTTATACACAATTTGTAAATATTTAATTTGTTCTTTTGTTCTGTTTATTTATTTTAGTCTGACGAAGGTCAATGTAGAGACCGAAACGTTACACAGCTAATTTTTGGAACGTATTTCTTCAATAAAGTTATTTTTGTCTAATTATACTATTTTGAGTGCCGGGACTTTTGTTTCTTATACTATAACAGGAAAAAATGGACCACAAATTTGCTGAGTAATTTCTCCTGAGCATGCAGATCCCCATATGAGGGAGAAAACCACTGTTTGGGCGCACGGCAGAGCTCGGAAGGGAAGGCGCGCCATTTGACTTTTTTAATCCAAAATTTGCTGGAACAATTGGCGGACGCAATATCACATTTGGAGTGCCTCTGATGTGCCTAAACAAAGAAAATCCCCCGCAAGTGACACCATTATGGAAACTAGACCCCTCAAATTTTGCATTTTCATAAGGGTAACAGGAGAAATTGCACCATACAATTTGTTGTGCAATTTCTTCTGACTACGCCGATACCCCATATATAGGGGAATACTACTTTTCAGACACAGTGCAAAGCTCAGAAGGGAAGAGGTGCCATACTGGAGTTCAGATTTTGCTGGAATGGTTTGAGGGTGCCATGTCACATTGGCAGAGCCCCTGAGGTGCCAGAACAGAAACCCCCTATGTGTGAACTCATTTTACAAACTACACTCTCAAATGAATTTAGGGTGCAGTGATCGTATTGACACCACATGTGCCTCACAGAATTTTATACCATTGAGCGGTGAAGAAAGAATAAATTACATTTTTACCACTAAAATGTTGTTTTATCACCAAGTATTTAATTTTTCTAAGGGATAATAGGAACTTTTTTACAAGAAACTGAGGTCCATTTTTTTTTTTAATGCGCCAGTACCCTACATATATTTTTCAGACACAGTGCAAAGATAAGAAGGCAAGGAATGCCATGACCCACTGGAAGAGCACATGAGGTGCCAGAACAGCAGAACCCCCCATAAGTGACCCCATTTTACAAACTACACCTCTCAATGAATTCATCTAGGGGTGCAGTGATCATATTGACACTACGGGTGTGTCACAGAATTTTATACCATTGGGCAGTGAAGAAAAAATAATTACATTTTTAACAACAAAATTTAGTTTTAGCTCCACATTTTACATTTTCACACAATAAGTGGGCAAAAATGGCACCAGAATTTTGTCCCACAATTTCTACTGAACGTAGCAATACCCCATATGTGGCTGTACAGTACTACTTAGCCATACTAAGAGACTCGGCAGAAACGGAGCGCTGTTTGTCTCCTGGAGCTCAGATTTTCCTAGAACAGTTTGTAGACTCCATATATAAAGCCCCTAATTGCTAGAAAAGCAGAATCCTCCCTCAAGTGACCCCATTTTGGAAATTTATCTACAGGTGTAGTGTCGATTTTGACTCCATGGGTATTTTCCATAAACAAGCAACAATGAATGTTGCCAAGTAAAAAATGGCAAACTGCCGTTGTAGTGACCAGTACACTGTAGTGACCAGTACATTTCAGTCACCAGACGTTATGCCCAGACCGTGCTTCTTGAGACATGCACCTGTAAGTTAGGTGGACTCTCATCGCATCAGAAATGCCAAACATGTGGGCGCTAAATGTGGTTTAGGTACACTACGGGGCTCAGAAGGGAGAGGGCATTTGGATTTGGGAGCAGAAAATTTGATGAATTTCTTTTGGACAGTGAGGAGTCATTTCGCTTTTCCAGAGCCTTTGTATACCAACAGCATGGAAGCCCCCTATATTTCCCTTTACATATGACAGGTCTGAGTGGGGATTTGCTTTTTATGTGGATTGAGTTCAAGCTTTTATTGGGAACATTTTGCATAACATTTGGCATCACATTTATCTGGCGCTCTACGTTGCGCATTTTGGAGTTTCCATCTAAATCTCTGAGTGATGTGATTCAGATGAATCCCCTGCGGAATCCATTCACTATAATGAGACAGCAGAGTTTCTCTGGCCTCCGGATGGTATCTGTTCAGTGGTGTCCTTCTTTTCAGAAGTTCACAAAACTTTGGCTGATGGCATTTTTATGCAATCCTAAAAAGACAGACACTGCCGGATCACAGGTCAGATGGCGTCTACAGTGCCTCCATCTGCCTCATTATAAGGAATTTTCCATTGAGGGTTCCTTCTGAATCACATATTTCAGAGCTTTGCACAGAAACCTCGGTGTAAGCACTCATCACAGAGCGCAGGAGAAATGTGCGCCAAGCCTTACTGCGATCTTTGGGAGTCAGAATAAAAAAATCAACAGCAGGTGAAGAATTGGTTTTATTTATTTTTCACGCTGTTCCTCGTTCGGTATAAGTGGTTAGGTGACTTTATTCTTTGGTTCGGTGCGTTTACAGCAATACCAGATTTATATCAGCTTTTTATGTTTGGCTGCTGTCACACACTAAAGACGCTTTTAATTGTAAAAACTAGTTTATTGCATCACCATATTTTGAGAGCTATCATTTTTTCATATTTTGGCCCACAAAGTCAAGTGAGAGCTTGTTTCTTGCAGGACGAGTTGACGTTTTATTAGTACCATTTTCAGATACATGACATTTTTTTATCTCTTTCTATTCTGATTTTTGGGAGGCAGAATGAACAAAAACCAGCAATTCAGGATTTTTTTTTGGGGGGGGTTATGTCATTCCGCCTGTGGTAACATTGATAAGGCAGTTTTATTCTTCTGGTCAGTACTATTACAGCGATACCTCATTTATATTTTTCTTTATATTTTGGCATTTTTATACAATAAAAACAATTTTATAGAAAAAAATATTTTTGCATCACTTTATTCTGAGAGCTATAACTTTTTATTTTTCCGCTCATGGAGCTGGATGGCGGCTTATTTTTTGTAGGACAAGATGGCGCTTTCAGCGGTATCATGTTTATTTATATGTCTTTTGATCATGTTTTATTTCACTGTTTGTTCAGTGGTATGATGATAAAGCATTGTTTTTTGCCTTTTTTTTAATTTATTTTTTTATGTTTACTAAAGGGGTTAACTAGTGGGTCAGGTCATTCCGGAAGCGGCGATACCAAAAATGTGTACTTTTTTTTTTGTTTATGTTACTTTTTTCAAACAAATATTTATTTTTGGGTACAATATCTTTTGATTTTCTTCTTATTATTTTTTATTTTTAAAACAATATTTTTACAATTATTTTTCAATTGTTTTTAAACTTTTTTTAAACTTTTTTACTTTGTCCCTCTATGGGACTATTATTTTTTGCAGGCTGATCGCTTGTAAAGCAGGAGGATGCAGCAGCATCCCTATGCTATGCAAACTTTCAGCTCTGCACTGACAGAGAAAGTTGCTGATAATGCATTTGGCATGATCAAGCAACTTTCTTAGCTCTGGTGACCTGGATTTCGTCAGGACGACATCAGGTCACCATGGCAACGATCGGTACCTCGCGCCACACCACGGGGTCTCCGATCCAAGAGCAGAGGGCCTGTCATCCCTCTGCTTGCTCCTGGATTAAGTTGCAGCATTTAGGGGGATAAAGTGCCGAGAGCGGTGCGGAACTACTCCTGGAGCTGAGTGGTGGCTGTCAGCTGTCAGAATCAGCTGACAACCGGTGGCGATCATGCGCGCACAGCCTGTGTGCAAGAACGATTGCGATGCAGTAATAATTCGTCCCGTGTCAATAAGGCCCAGGGAGCGTGGACGTATTATTAATGCAAATGTCGGAGAGAGGCTAAAGGAAAGTTAAAGCAGAAGTTTTTGGCATGGAAGTTTCTTTAGTACCCTGCTCTTTTGCTACCTTTAGAACCTTCAGGTAAAGACAGGCTTTTCAGCTTTTTCCTTAGGCGTGGTGTAAATGATGCGTGAAGCAAGTGCAGATCTGCTGATATTGCGTGTGACTTCGGATATAGATGCAGTATTATCGTTAAAATAGAAATAAATGAACTGATACATTATTTTAAGTGAAATTGAAAGATAAAACGATCTTGAATGAAACACAAGATCAAAAGCAAAGAAGCCATCAAAGAACAAAACTATAATGTAACCTCAATGCTGGTGAATGCAAGTCTCAGAACGGCACAAAGGACTATGAATATAATTGGAGCCTTCCTGCATGGAGGAAGAAAAATGTAGATAATAATGGAAAAACTGAAAAATAAACGGAGAAAGAAGGCAGACACCCCCCGCTGTGTCATTTATCTTATTCTCTGCAAGCTAGAGCCCAAAATGAGCCCGTGTAAGTCATCGGCAGGTGTCGGACGTGGATATGACAGTGTGCTGAAATTGATCCCAGCTGGTCTCAACTAATGCACAGATGATGCAAGGACAATTTAATAAGAGTATGCCATCTCCTACAAGTGCCCCACGGCTCCTGCAGGTACAGATGTCATTGGTCACTTCTACCTGAGTTAGTATATCATATGGTTCTTATTCAATAGGTCCATATAACAATTATTCCATATAATAATAGGCACAATATCACTATCACATCTCAAAAGATACATTAAATTCATATATGGTACAGACGGTATATGATAAAGCTCTTATAATAGTAGATCCATTGAATAGGTCTACATGATATAAAGCCCACAACTGTAAAAAAAAGTCCCAATAAACTCCTATACATATATCAAATATCAATACAATATTAGATCAAGGTACAACAATTGAACATAAAAGATATACATCAGCAGACACAATAGATAAAAATACAAAGTTAACATTACCAGCAGGGCAGTAAACCAGGGACCCACCACACCTTTGGTGCAAGTGCCTCCGTCATCGCTGTGCTGAATGCCTTCGGCCAGAGGAACGTGATGGGTGGCCGCAGGCATTCAGCAATATCAGGATTTTATTTTCTTCTAAGTACGTCCCCTTCGAAAAGGCAGGAGGTAGCGCATTAGGAAGGTGGATGCCTTGCCTACCCCTCGTCCCAGGTTAAACTTACAGTAACAAAGTACTAGCTGTATAAAGAAGGTGAACATTGAAGTGACATGTCAAATTAGAAAGTCATTTGGTTGGACTACTTTTTTGTTTCTTCTACCAGTTAATAAGTTTAGGGGGCAGTTGCTTTCCCACATTTAACACTTATTTCCTTAATTAAGTGCAGTAATAGGTTAAAGGGAAAATCTCAATTGAATTTCCTACAGATGATCAACCATTTAGAAATTCAAATTTGCTTAATCTCAATACTGCAAACCATCTAATTGCCTTGGAAATAGATGTCTAAGACTCTAGGTCTTAGAAGAATGTATTGAACCCCTTTTAACCCTCTAAGGATCAAGGGACATTTTTGACCCATGCTTTTAAACTGAAACCAATTTGATTAAATAAACTTTTGGTTTTCAATGGGTTAATGCAAACACAGCTTTATTAATGTCCAGGTAAGCTTAACTTATCTGGTTATGTGAAAATGGATGGTAAATGGTAGTAAATAACAAGCTATTTAACAGCACACTGCAGATTCAGGCTTGTTAGGCTACTTAGATTAAAGAAACAAACCAAAATTAACCCTTTTTAGGGGAGGATGCCTGGCTTGCTCTTTTCATACACAGAGGCGGTTCAATTAGGAAAAGCCTTGACTTTTTTTTTATTTTTATACAGGGTGGTCCAAAAACTATCCCTGTATGGGGAGTTTGAAAAGCTTTTTCCTTTGCTAAATAAAGAAGAAAATATTATTCACAAGGTGTCCAAAAATCATCCCTTTATTTTGTAAGCAAAAACAGGTGTGCTTAGCAATTTTGAAAGTGAAGAAGTAATAGCTTCTCAGTTAGTAGTGAAAAAAATGATCCCTTCTTCAAAATCCACATCAGGATTTCGATTTTCAAAATGAGTAAAAAATTGCAAAGTATTTTTATCAAGCTGTCCAAAAATTATCCAAGAGCCAGAACAAGCTGTGTCAAAATGAAGAAGCAATGTCTTGTTGTCAAGAAGCGCTTTAAAAAATGTGTCCTATTTTGTATATCTACAAAAGTGTACATTTCACATCAGCAGTACAGTCTATCATTATGAAAGTGTGCAGTCGGCAGGTGTGGGGCTGGTGTGGCTGTGTAGAGGCAATGGCAGAAGCCAAACGTTAACCTGTGAAGCTGGCATGGTTGTGCAGTGACACTGGAAGACACTCGGTAGAGAATTAAAATGGAGCAAGTGAGGAGACGTCTGGCAGCATAGAGCCTGCGATGGTAGGCCTGCAGCAGTAGTTTTGCAGTATAGATGGCAGGATGGAAAGGGAGTCGATGCTAGGCTGAACATGGGCCATCAGCATTGGTGGCAATAGAACGTTGTAGATGGCAATCAACAGATAGACAGTCAAACAGAAAGTATGGTCAATTTAATAATTTGCATTAGCCGTGAATAAGTAAAAATTGGCAGTGATGGAATTGATGAAATTGGGGCTAAGGGTATAGGGAAAGGACACAATGCAGGTACGACTGAACCTGGCTGTTCAGACGGTGCAACCCTCTTTGTTGATGTGCATCAGGTAATTGCTATTGTAATTGCTGCTGCCTTGGTTGTTTATTGTAGCTTTCACATGGGTAGGAGGGTGTTCCTAAAATCATTCACAATTTCAGCAAAAATTGTCAATTTTGTTAAAGATAATTGCATTACAGAATTCCAAGAATTTTGATTTAATAATTTACAACAATTTTGCCCTGTGCAAGGGCAAGACATGCATGGAAGTGTTGTCTATGCATGGAACAGAGGGGGTTCTTTTGGTCAAACAAACGGTCATCACCTGTCTACTCTGCAAAGGTTCATCGAGTGGGTAATACATTTTGGTAATACGCCAATTCATCCATTCCAGAAAATCATTTATGATTTCAACAAAAACCTAACATTTTTAAGACAGAATTTCAAAAATATTGGTTTAAGTACCGGTAATAATAATTTTGCCTTTTGTGTCATGCCCTGCACAGCCCATTCCTAAGCAGGGTGCTACTCGGGAAAGTCCCTCCACATGCAGACACAATGAAATTTAATTTAATCAAAAATTACAAAGAAGGTAAAAGTTATGTATTGAAAATTTGATGCCTGTTTTGGTAAAAAATTAGCAATTTGTGCCAAAAACTGTTGGGGACAGTTTTAAAAAAAATAAAATAATGGCAGCTAGGTATTTTCCATTAAGGCTGAGAGCACACAGATGTTCTGAAAAAGACGTATAATCTAGGTGGTTTTGGCATCAATTGCTGTGAACTTGCACATGTGGGAGTTCAGTTTCCACACAGACTGATGAAAGGGTGCGTGTCTCTTGTGCACACAAAAGGCTAACTGATGACACAATGAAGGGAGAGGAGGAAGAGAATGAAAAGCAGTGATGAGGATGATGACGTCTGTGATGATAATGGTAAGGGACTACTTCTGGGTGTGAACTGGTTACTAGAAATATAACCATTAGGAGAACTACAGCTTGAGCCTTTCTCATCTTGCTGGTCAGTCTGCTTTCCCCACATGAACAGGTTTTGCCGATTAATGTGCTGATGAAATGACATAGTTCTTATTCAATGTGTGCCAAGATGTATCTGGCTTACTCTTCAACAGCACAGCCAGCACACTGCAATAGATTGGTCCTCTAGCAACATGAAAAAATATTCTCGCTTCTTGCACCCGTCATGTAAACACATAGGAATCACCACCACCATAACCACTACCACAGCTTTGAGTCAATGGTGAGCCTCCTCCACCAACAAGCAGATTTTTCCCCAGAGAATGTTTTGGCTGCACAGCATCTGCACTTTGTAGTGCTGAGGCCAATACCCTCCTCCTTTGATGACATCACCTCCTCAACACCCCTGCCTGGTTCTCAGGTCTTGTCCTCCACAAAATCATCATTATCATAATTCCTGAATCGGCTGACAGTTGCCTTTGTGTGGGAAATGGCAGGAGCTCCTTGCTCTCCTGCCTGCCTCCTACTGGAGCAGCCGCTAGGACCGTGGGGTACTTTGTACCAGGCCCGACACAGTTCCTAAAGGGGAAGGTCAAAGCAGCAGTGACCCGGTCCATGGCCCTGGGCGTCCAATTAAAGGGGAAGATTTTTTTAAAGGGGATGAAAAATGGGAGTAAAGTTTATGGGAGAAAAATGGAAGTGTTCGTGATGCCACCTGTGGTACTCGGCCAGGGATGGCTGATGCTGCTAAGGAGTCTACTGAGGCCGATAGTAGTGCAGCTGAGATGGTTCTGCTGCCCACAGGTGGAGCAGGGCCCCAGGGCTGCCAAAGAGTTAAAGTGATATTCTGATGATGGTAGTGGTGGTGCAGGGCAGGCGTCGCAGGAAAGAATTGGAGGGACACAGCAAGATGAAGTATTCACTTTTTACTCACAGTTCAGGTAGTGGGCCCCAGCCGGGGTGCTGTGTTCTCCAGGTAAGTGGTGCAGCAGACCCTCCAGCAACTCAGGGCTCCTATCCAGAACCCCCTTTTATAAGTCTTTCCTGGCCATCTTTCTACACTGGTTTCCACTCTTCCTGCCCAGCGTCTCACCCACAATGTCCTAAGCCAGCAACCACAAACCTGGTCGGGCGACGTTCTCTGAGTCACCTGGATTCTGGCCGGCTGCCTTTTTAGCCTGTTATGGGTGGATGTGGCTGTGGCTCTTACAGACACCACAGCCTTCAGTTTTCCAGTTAAGCCCTGAAGTCCTTCCACTAGATCAGGGGCCGGTTCCCCTTTCTGCGACCTGGTCCCTCCACCTGACTGGATACGGGCCCCACGGGTGGCTTCTGCACTTCCCGTACTCCTGAAACCCTTGCTATCTTCTGGGAGCTTCCTTCTTTTCCTTCTCCCTTCTCACTGTCAGGAGCTGCAGACCCTCATGTCTGCTCAGCTTCACTTCCTTTCTTCCTCTGCCCTTTTGCTCCTCCCTACCTGCTCCCCTGACTACTCCTCACTCTCTCCACCCACACCCTCTACCTATTAACCCTCTCCAGATTGGGATGAAGCCATCCTCCCTAAGGGTATGCCAGGTGCCCTGGCTGGAGTGGTGAGGTGTTGGCTGCAAGTGTTAGGGTTCTGTACAGTGTCCCCTCCTTACCAGAGAGTTGGGGTACCACACCTCTGGATGAGATGCAGCACCTCTGTGGTGACTGGACCTTCAGGGGTGCCACACTACCTTGAGATTTGCTCTGGCTCAGAGTACCACAGTCCCTACTACCATAACTCGCAGCGCTGGCAGCACATCTCCTCCAGCCCTATGTCTTGAAAAGACAACGCCTGACCATCTCTTCCAAAAAATCAACTGTTATACTGATATTGTTTCTTACTTAGCACAAAGAGTGGTGTAAATTAAAGGACTAAGGGGCTGTACATTAAGTATTCTGGTGTCAAAAAGGTGGACTCAACAGAACTCTGACTGTAGCTGATGGTGTCGCTGTCAGAGGCTATAAGATCCTATGGAAAAAGTAGAGAAAACAGCACACCCCTATGTGGGATGTGTCGTTTTCTCTACTTTTGCCACTAATCCAGTTGGTGGTCTGCAACTTTAAATGGCACTCCCACATCTTGAGACCAGTTTATGACCCCAATGGCAGAGGGTCTCAAAAGTACATACCAAGTCTGCAAACACAAAAAACCAGCTCATAGGGCAGTGGTAACTGGGCTGACCATATATCTAATCCTAGCACCACAAATAGCAGCAGCCGGGGAACGTGCCTACGTTGGTTCTAGACGTCTCGCGCCAGCCGGAGAACTAACTAACCCTAGAAGGGAAAAGATAGACCTTTCTTGCATCCAGAGAAAAGACCCCAAAAGTTGGATACAAGCCCCCAACAAATAATAACGGTGAGGTAAGGAGAAAAGACAAACGTAAGAATGAACTAGATATTTAGCAAAGAGAGGCCCACTGACTAATAAAAGAATATAGTAAGATGACTTATATGGTCAGCAAAAACCCTATCAAAATTTCCACGCTGGATATGCAAGAACCCCCGAACCGTCTAACGGCCCGGGGGAGAACACCAGCCCCCTAGAGCTTCCAGCAAAATCAGGAATCACATTTAGTACAAGCTGGACAAAAATAAGAGCAAAGCAAAAAACCAAAAAAGAAGGAAGCAGGACTTAGCTTAATTTTGCAAGATCCAAGACCAGCAGACAGGAGCAAACAGAAAGGAACTGATTACAACGATGCCAGGCACTGGACTGAGAAACCAGGAAGTTTATATAGCAACACCCCTGGACTAACGACCCAGGTGGGTGCCAAACTGAGGAAAGACAATCCCAGAGTCATATCACTAGTGACCACAAGAGGGAGCCAAAAAAGTCTAATTCACAACACAGTTTCTGTCAATATCAGAAGGCAACTGGTAATTCTGGAGTTTTTTTTATATTTTTGCTATAACATCATGCAGTGATTGAGATGAATGATGGGGCATATACTCCCATATGCCCTCTGCTTCCCCAAAGTGATACTCTTCACAGATCTAATGTAGGCCAATTGTCATTTGCGTTTTGTATTATTACTGCTGGGATGTTTGCTGCCAGATGTGCCAGTGGTGTTGCTGCCCAGAATCCGCCAGTAAAGAGCCCCATAAAATGAACATGATGCACAGCAATGTCAAAACAACATTGCTGTGTGCATGTTCTGTCTTTTGTCACTTCTTTTTAATGCTTGATGGTTCGCAAACCCTGAAGCAGTTAAAAAAAGTGACTCATTCTTTGAGCAGCTTACAGTCGCAAAAACCATGGGAAAACCAAAAGTATAGCCTCTTTCGGAAAAAGACCACTGGAGTTTCCTGTAGTGACTTCACCTGGAAAAACGTAAAGATGCCATGTGCAGATAGCCTTACTCCCCCTGATCAAATAAAATCTATTCTAGAATGCTACCTTATTTGTTAAGTACCACTCGGAAAGTAATTTACGACAACAGTATTGTTCGGGGGTCGTCCAGTTGTTAAATTCATTGATTCAAATAATTGTAAAACCATAACCTTTTTTAATCTATTTAATTATTTACGTTATTTTACCCTTGAACAAAAATTCAATGTAACCCAAAATGCTATGTTGCAAAGTAGTTACATGAAGGTTCATGCTCGGAAGTAAAATTCCCCAGCATACTTTATGGTCATGGGATGTATGGTTGATAAATTGGACAAATGTAGCATGCATTTGAATAATTAAAATCTGACCACATAAATATATGTAAAAGTTTTTTTCCCAATTGCATGCCTGGTACTTTCCAAAAAAGCTTGCTAGATTTGCATCACAAAAACAAGCACTGTGACAGGCCACTATATTCAGGTAGAGTTTACAGGTCTAATGTTGGATTACTACAACAAAGAAGTGTATAAAAAAATGTTTTTTCTTTTACAAAAATACACACTTCGTGACTCGTGAGGTAAACTGTTTTTTTAAATTTACGGATTCTGGAGATTTGTGATTTATGGCTTTCCTGCCTGAGACACACAAGCCTAGGTTTCAGGATTCTTCTTTTCTACCATAATTAGGACACAAGGCATTAACCCCTTCATGACCTTGGACGTATCCATACCTCCAGGTTGGTAAGTTCTTACCGACCTTGGATATATGGATATGTCCAGGAGATTTTGCCATACCACCGGATGTTCAGCGATTCTGACAGCTGACACCATGCATCGTCCCAGCAGTTTAAAGTTTAACCCCCTAAATGCTGTGATCAATCGAAGCATTAAGAAGGCAGGCAGAGGGAGGGAGATTACCTCTAATCAGTGCCCCTGCAATGACATCGCGAGGACCCGATTGTTGCCAGGGTGACTTGATGTCATCATGACGACATCAGGGTCATCAAACACTGCCAAGTTATTTAGATCATGCGCAGTGCGTGATTTAACTAACTTGTGTCAGTGCAGCATGGACAGTTACAAAGCATAACAATGAGAGTTCTGCCATTCTGGCACCTCAGACGCTCTACCAGTGGGTCATGGCACCTGCAAACCATAACAGTAAAATCTGCACTATAATATGGCGTGCCTTCCTTTCTGAGCTTGAAAATTATTTTGCAATTACATGTAGGGTATTGGCACACTCAGGAGAAATTTTGACAGCAACCTGAGCTCCATTCTTCCCTGTTAGCCCTTAGAAAAATTTAAAACTTGGGGCAGTTTAGTGGTAAAGATGTAATTATTCTTTCTTCCCTCACCCACCCAATTATATAAGATTCTTTTTGGCGCATATGGTGTAAATACGATCACTGCACCCCTAAATAAATTCATGGGGGGTGTAGTTTGTAAAATAAGGTCACATATGAGGGTTTCTCCTGTTCTGACGCCGCAGAGGCTCTGCCAATGTGACATGGCACCCTCAAGCCATTCTAGCAAAATCTGAACTCCAATATGTTGCTTCTTTCCCTCTGAGCTTTACACTGTGCTTCAAAAGTAGTTTTCGACCACATATGGGGTATCTTTGTACTCATGAGAAATTGTACAAAACATTTTGGGGCCCACTTTCTTCTGCTATGCTTGTGAAAATGAAAAGAATTGGCGCTAAAACAACATTTTTGTGGGAAAATATATATTTTTTTCCTTTTATTGTAAAATTCTGTGAAGCACCTGGAAGATCAAGGTGCTCACCACACATCTGGATAAATTAAATGAGGGGTCTAGTTTCCAAAATGGGGTCCCTTGTGGGGGGCTACCACTGTGTAGGCACATTAAGGGCTCTTCAAATGTAACATGACACCTGCAGACCTACCCATCAAAGTCTGCATTCCAAAACAACGTCACTCCTTTCATTCTGAGCCCTACCGTACACCCATACAGCAGTTTTCCCCCATGTGTGAACTCAAGAGAAATTGCACAACATTGAGTTCCATTTTATCCTGCTACCCTTGTGAAAATAAATAAAATCTGGGGGTTTAAGGTGATTAAAAAAGGTGACTTTTGAATTTATGTGTTTCTTTCTGGTTTGTCAAGAAAACAGACTTTTGCTTGGGTAAACCTGTAATATTGACTTGTAAGTTGACATTTGATATAACATATTGTGCTCTTATTCTTGATGACTAGTGATGTGTACTGATATGCTAATTACACATTTTCTAGACCAGATAGTTTGTTGATTTTTTAGAGGAGGAAAACTATGCAACTAGATCTCCATTCTTCCCCTTATATTTGTGAATAGTGGATGAATGACACTTGTTAATTATAAAAAGAGGTTATATGCCTCTGTATAGAGAGACACAGATACAGCCAAAGATTCAGCCAAGACATTCAAACATTCAATGACTCTACAGGACTGCAGCCAAGACATCCCAAGACTCCATCACGAGGGACACAGATTTATCATTCTGCAGGATGCCAATGTAGGGGACATCAGCACCATTTGGAAGAATGCATATCTGCTCCATCGGCCATCGCTGAACCATGGATACGTTTTGAGAAAGTCAGGATTGGGACCTGCCAGTCGTCTGGCTCCATGGAGAGGTTCGGAGAAGCCAGGTGGTGACCCTTTGGTCAACTGACCTTGTATCTGAATGGACTGTCACCTTTCTAAGCTTGTTGTTATCTTCTCTCTGTGTGCCACAGGTGGGGTAGTCGGCCCTGAAAGTTGAAGCCAGATTTTGACCCTCCAATCAATTGGCCTTGTAATTGAATGGACTGTCATCTTCCTACACTTGTTGTTACATCCTCTCTGTGTGCATGCCAGAGGGGGGGTAGTTGACTCTGAAAGCTCTGAAGTAATAGCTGCCATTATCCCGGCGAGTCCGCCGAAAGGTGAGACTCTGTAATGTGCACCATCTTGGGGTATTTAGCTGAGACTGTTCTACTTATTTGCCTGCTCTGTGGTTTTGTAAAGCATTGCCACACTGTTTTACCCTCACCCTGTGTTATCTGAGTAGTGTTATGCTCATGTTAAAAGGAGAGCAGGCGTTCGAAGATAACTGGTCCACGCGGTTCCGGCTAGCGGACCGGGGTGCAAGCCGATCCCCTGTGTCTCCACATGGCTCCTCAAATAAAATAAAAATCCTTTATTTCTTCAAATTAAAACATAGGTGCTTCAGGACAGCACTTCCAAGACTCCACTTCCATTTCAATCACTGCAGTTATCGTTGTGAAAGCTTGGCAACAAAATCAAGAGTGGCAGTCAATCTGCGAATTGTACCAACGATTGAAGTGATATAGTCAGGTGCTTGACCTACATATGGTGGGAAAAATAAGCATTTGATACACTGCCGATTTGGAAGTTTTCCCTCCTACAAAGAATGGAGAGGTCTGTAATTTTTATTATAGGCACACTTTAACTGTGATAAAAGTAGTGTTTCAGCTCCTCAGATAAAATTTAAAAAATCCTTTATTCATTCAAATTAAAAATTAAAAAATAGGTGCTCCAAGACAGCACTTCCAAGACAGGGGAAAAAGCATCGTGTTTTGATCACTGCAGCGATCTTTTTCAAAGATCGCCAATCCTCATGAATCAAATCGCAAACTGTTTCAATTCATGGGGACCAGCAAATAACAAGAAATTCATTTTGAAGTTGATTCACTGCGGTTTGATCCTCACATGTGTAGGATTTACCCTTACAAATAACCTACCAGAATCCTAAAAATGTTTTTAATGATGAATTTATTACAACTAACTGATGCTGTTAATAATATATGTAAAAATTATCCTTAATCACAGTTAGATCGAGGAGAAAGGTACTTCCTCCTCTACCTGCACAGGCTGGTATGTCAATCACACTGCTGACAAAGTTCTCCTAATACATTACAGGGGTAAATCTTCTCGACCCTCAACAGGTTGCCATTATTATGTATAAGTGTACCAAAAATTCTAAAACTTTGGAAGTCATACAGACATTACAGAAATTTAAAATGCTGGTGCTACTGGTGCTAAGACCACTACTGATTATTAAAATGAAAGAGCAGAAATGTCCATGTGATTTCTCCACTTGCTCCAAGACAGAAGAATTCAAAGGGAAAATAAACTCCAAGCAAATGTGGCGCTAAGCACCTATGGATTTTTTCAATGCATCCACTTCCAGTGAAAAATGTTAATAAAAATTAATTTATTTTCTCAAAATAAAAAAAGATAAAATATATTTGTAAAATATTTTTAAAATACAGTACAACACGCTTCGGCTGCTATTTTTACAGTGCAGCCTTCATCAGGTAGCAAAAAACAACAAAAAAAAGAACAGACATACAATAAGCACTATAGTGCCTGTGGGCCAGGGGCGGACTGGGCCAGGTGGCAAAGGGGCAAGTGCCCCCCAGGCTGGTCCCCCAGCAGCAGTTGCGGGCCGGTCCCCCCGGCAGCAGTTGTGGGACGCCCGGCCCTTTGCTGCCTAGAGGAAGGCTAGTGGCACTGTACTAACGTGTACAAGTGCCGGGCGGCCATCCCTGTGTTGTAGACACGCCCACTCTTCTGCACACTGTGTGGGCGTGTCTTCTGATCTCACCTCAGCAGCGCGCTGGCCAGGATGCTTCCTGTGACCTGCCATCCTCCGGTATGAGACAGAGCAGCTTCAGAGAAGAGGTCAGCAGGGGGGCCGGGGCAAGAGGTCAGGGACAGGGCCGGATCCTGCGTCGGAGGCTCTGAAGCACGGTGTGAGGATTTATTGCACCAGTGTGAACTTTCATGCAGCTCAGGTCGATCTGTCAGTGGGAGTCACAGGCTCCAGCGTCACCCGATCTGCAGGAAAGTTCAAACTGCAGCAATAACTCCCAGTCAGGGTCAGACCCCAGTATACAGAGTCATCCTGCACTGACTGCTCCTGAGCCTGGCTCCAGAACATTATATGTCACATATAATTCCATACATTATAATGTGAGGTCTGCAGCCAGTTTCTGGTGTGATCAGTGCATATTACACTGCAGGCATGTGCTCATAGTATAGGACATTACTACACAGATTAGTGTATGACTGGTGTGTAATATACCAGTGGTGGTGAACCTATGGCACGCATGCCAGAGGGGGCACACAGAGCCCTCCAGATGGGCACGTGCGCCATCTCAGCACTATCGCTGCCACCACTCTCTTCCCTAGCGTCGGTGCTGCAGCCACTCTCCTCTGCTCCTAACTCCCCCATCAGGCCACGCGCCGTTCCATCAGTCTGCGCACGGGCTGAGGACGGGGATCTCGCACGGGTTGAGGACGAGGATGGCGTGCGGGTTGAGAAGAGTGGTTGCGGCACTATTGCCAAGATGGCGCCCGTGCCCACAGGTAGGACTGATAGATGAAGAGACCAGATCAGCGTTGGAACGGGCAGAGGTAAGTGGATTTTTTTTTTAATGTGAGGCCATTATACTATATGCAGCGTCACATGGGACCATTATACTGTATGCAGCATGATGTGTGGCCATTATACTGTATGCAGCATGATGTGTGGCCATTATACTGTATGCAGCATCATGTGTGGCCATTATACTGTATGCAGCATCATATGTGGCCATTATACAGTATGGAGCACTATGTGTGTCCATTATACAGTATGAAGCATCAAGTGGGGCCATTATACAGTATGGATCATCATCTGGTTCCATTATACAGTATGGAGCACTGTGTGGCCTTTATACAGTATGGAGCATCACGTGGGGACATTATACAGTATGGAGCATCACGTGGGGCCATTATTCAGTATGGAGCATCATCTGGTTCCATTTTACAGTATGGAGCATCATGTGGGGCTATTATACTGTATGGAGCACAATGTGTGGCCATTATACAGTATGGAGCTTCATGTGGGGCCATTATACAGTATGGAGCATTATGTGGGACCATTATACAGTATTGAGCACTATGTGGGGCCATTATACAGAATGGAGCATCATTGTGTGGCCATTATACAGTACGGAATACAGTATGGAGCATCATGTGTGGCCATTATACAGTATGGAGCACTATGTGGGGCCATTATACAGAATGGAGCATCATTTGGGACCACAATACTGTATCAAGCACTATGTGGGACCATAATTCTGTATGGAAGGCAATGCAGAGCCCCGTTATGCTGTATAGAGCACTATGTGAGGCCCATTACACTGTATGGAGGACTATGTGGAACCATTACACTGTATGGAGGACATTTTGTGCAGATTATACTGTATGGAGAGCTGTGTTGGGTTTACCTTTGGAAAATCACACTGTGATGGGGTCATCATTCTTTGTTATTCTATAGTATAGACACTATAGGGCGCTAATGTAGGAGTTGTCTTTCTAATATAAAACCTCAGTATTGCGGTTAAATTGCCGTGTTGGCACTTTGTGATAAATAAGTGGGTTTTAGATTGCAGTTTGGGCACTCGGTCTCTAAAAGCTTCGCCATCACTGTAATATACTGTGTTACAGACATCCAGACATCATCTCATGTCTATACAACCTTTATACCTAAAGCACCAATTGGTTGCTGGTATAAAATAGAAGTGACAAAAACTTGTATTAAAAATATAAATTATTATTTCAATATTAAAATGATTTAAAACAGGAAATGGTACTGAAAGAAAACTGAGGCAAATTAACTCATATAATTTAGAATTTTAGCAGCATAGATATACGATATAGCAGCATGAGTCTAAATAGTATCTATTGCCCAAAACCTTGGCTAAAATACATTAATATGTAGGACGTGTGCCTATATATAGGGGCTATGTGAGGGCTCATACTATATAGGGGCTCATACTGAATATAGGGGGCTATTTGGGGCTCATACTGTATATAGAGAGGCCATGTGAGGGCTCATACGAAATATAGAGGGACATGTGGGGGCTCACATTTTTTTTAAGTGTCTATGAGGCGGCTCATACTGTACATAGTGGGCTATGTGAGGACTCACACTAAATATAAGGATCTATGTGAGGGCTCATACTGTATATAGGGGGAACCTGTTGAGCTCACACTCCATATAAGGGGTTATGTGACAGCTCATGCTGCAGATAAAAGTTATGTGGAGGCTCATACCTCATATGGCGGGCTGTGTGTGGACTCATACTGTATATACGGGAGATGTCAGTATACTTAAAGGGAACCTGTCACCAGGTTATTACCATATAACCTATGACCACCACCTTTCAGCCCCATGTGACAGTGTTCTAATGCTGTGTATATGACGCCCTGTGACGTAAAAAAATAGGTTTTATTATACTCACCTACTGGGCAGTCCGGTCCGATGGACGCTGCTGGTCTTGTGCCTCCTCTCATCTTGCGATGGTGTTCTCCTTCCCTCCTTCGTTTGGGTGATGCATCCTATGTCATCCACACAGTGTTCCCCATTGTGCTCCTGCTGTGCAGGCGCTCTTCTGTCTGCCCTGCTGAGGGCACAGCACAGTACTACTGTATAATGCTCATGCGTCAGCGCTCTTTGCCCGCACATGCGCAGAACTTTGCTCTGCCCTGAGCAGAATTAATTTCAGCTTATAGGTTTGGCCTCCACGACAGTCATGGTCTGTCACGTGGCCCCTCTGAGAAATTATATTTGATGTGTATACAGATGATATGTAACTGATATATCACATACCACGGGCTGGATTACATCCGGATTAGCTGCAGATTGAAAGCTGCGTACAACCGCAGTGTTCAACCCGCAGCGTCCAGATGTTACAGCATAGTGGAGGGGATGTTATGAAATCCCGTCTCCACTATGCGTGCGAACATGCACCCGGCGGCCCTGCGATTATGGACACGCGGCGCGTCTTTTTAGAACACAGCATGTCTGTTCACCTTGCGGTAATGATCCGTCTCCGCAAGGTAAAACACAGGGCCCTATGTGTGAGGTGCGGTGATTCCGGATGTGTGCAATGAACACATCCGGAATCACCGCTCGTACACAAGGGGGCGGGGCTTTGGGTGGAGCGGGTTTTCCGCTCAATCCGGACCGTGGACACGCACCCTAAAAGAATCCTCCTGTGTGTAATGACTCTATATAATATAGGAGTTTCACTTTTTGTATCGAACAAATTAAATAAATTCACTTTTTGATGATATTGTCATTTTGTGAGAAGCTCCTGTATATGACCTGTCAGTCTCTTTACAATGTAAGTCAATGGATCCTCATTTTGAGCCTGGTTCTCATGCTCCATAGACTTATATTGTAAAAGCCACTTATGGGTCACTGAGCACAGGGTGACCCATAGAGTCTGAATAGCCCTCAGGTGACTTAGAAGAGGAGCGGCGCTGTATACTGGAGAAGACTGCGATCTGTGAGTCCATTAACACACTGACACTGCACTAAATTAACATTTAGGCTATGTGCACACGTCAGGATTTTCTGCAGAATTTTCCTAAACAAAACTGGACTTTTTCTGCAGGAAATCCGCTTGCGTTTTTTTTTTGCGTTTTTTTATTCCGGAGCTTTCCCAATGCATTATATAGCGGAAAATTCATGAACATGCTGCGTTTTTTACTGCGATGTGCTTTTTTCATGGAAAAAAACGCAACGTATGCACAAATTGTGGAATGCATTATAAATGATGGGATGCATATGTATGCGTTTTTTAAGAGTCTTTATCGTGTTTTTATAGGGGAAAAAAGTGAAAAATCCTGAACTTGTGCACATAGCCTTACACAGATTTAAAGAAAAAGTTGATGACTGTTTCTTAAGGTGGACTGTTTTGTTTGTTTTACAATGAAGGTGAGTATATATGAATCAATTCTATGAGGACAAAATGCAATTTCCAAGCCACACACTTCTTTTTTCCAACACGGTTTCCTGGGCTCTAGATGATTTTCTGCAGTGATTCTGTGTGATGGCACGTTACTGAATCATGATAGAGCACTGTACACATGGTCACGATTCCCTGGAATTGCCAGCGTAGTGATTGCAAGTATGAGTTTGCATACTTGCGATGCTCACGAGCAGACTAGAGTCTGAGACAACTCTCTGAGTAGCTCACTGAGAGAAGTGGATGAGAATCTAGTCAGCATTTGACCACAACTATCCCATCATTACTCCGACTTTATCTTTTCAAACTCTTGTAACCTCTACTCCCTTTTAAAATCAGCCAGAGGTAAACACAATGAGGGTACGTGTCCACGGTCAGGATGGCCGGCGGTATCGTCGGAGCGGCAAACCCGCTCCGCGCTAAGCCCCGCCCCCTTCTGGGACGCGATGATGCCGGATGTGTTCATTGTACACATCCGGGATCATCGCACCCCTCGCATAGGGCCCTGTGTTATTCCTTGCGGCGATGCAGCGTCGCCGCAAGGAACACGGACATGCTGCGATCTGAAAAGACGTGCAGCATGTCCGGAGTCGCAGGGCCGCCGCGTGCGTGTTTCCACGCATAGTGGACACGGGATTTCAAAAAATCCCCTCCACTATGCTGGAACATCTGGACGCTGCGTGTATGACGCTGCAGCCCCACGCAGCGTCAACCACGCAGCGTTTCCTGACCGTGGACACGTACCCTAAGGATGTGCCGCTGCTAATGGGCCACTGCTGTGTACTTTCCCCCCAGGCCAAAACTTGCCAGCCAGCCCCTGCTGTGGGCCCTAACAAACCAACACTTTTGAGAAAAGTTTCTTGAAATGATGGTTACAATTTAGTAGTAATTGAGTGGCAGTTTCCAAGGCTCCAATTAATTTATATGCTAGTAAATTGCCTCGCTTTATCCCTTTGCCTTTTTTTAATCTCTCCCACATATTTGTATTAATAAAGCAGCAAGTACTGCACTTGGGGGTATCTGCCTATGTTTTTTATTATATTTGTTGCCATAGTTTATGGAAGCTGGATTTCTGCACATGTCTCTCATACTTGATACTGAATTATTTCTTCATTAGCATATCATTAACATGTCTACACATCCTGTGATTTCCATAATTCCATGACTTTTACTTCTTGGTGCTGCAATTGCACTGTTGAGGAGTTTGTATATGCATATGTTCAGTTGAAATCAGAAGTTTCCATACACTATATAAAAAGACACATCTGGATGTCTTTCTCAATATCTGACATGAAATCAGAATAAAGCTTTCCCGTTTTAGGTCAATTAGCATTACCATAATTATTAATATTTGCCAAATGCCAGAATAATGAGAGAGAGAATGTTTTAAGGAATTTTTATTACTTACTGCAAAGTCAAAAGTTTACATATATTTCATTAGTATTTCGTACAATTGCCCTTAACCTGAATGACTTGGGTCAAACGTTTGGGATATGCTTCCACAAGCTTCTCACAATATTGAATTTGGGTCTATTCCTCCAGGCTCCACCCCAGCCCTGCCTCCACCGCTTGAACTGTCCACAGTCAAAAGATTTTTAAAGCCACCACCACGACAAGGTCGGGTCCTACCCTACTCTAACCTATTAAACATTTGTTAAAGTATCCAATACAATTTAGGTATATTTTTATTTACTTTTCAGTTTTTAAAATGACCAATACCACATACAGAGGACAAATACACCGCACCATGACCAGACCACATATTACCACCACATAGTGACCAAATAATGGCACATATAAGGAACAAATACCGCCACTCCATGGCCGGACAACATATTACCACCACATGTGACTGAATACTACAATACTGATCAGTAATAATAAAAAAAAACAATACTAATATCACCATAAGTGCCAGTATTCACAGGAGATATGTACTTAGTATGCAGTGTCTGTGTACAGGTAATACAGTGATCACCGGTGACACTATACACAGGAGCTCTGTATATAGTATATAATGTAAAGGTAATTTAGTGATCACTGGTGACATTGTACACAGGACTACTGTATATAGTATACAGTGTATAGCATCAGTGTACAGGTAATACACTGACTCACCAGTGACGTCTCCAGGTGAAGTCCTTCATCTTTGCTTTCAATCTTCATCCAGCACAGATCGCCATCACTTCTTCCAACCAGGGCTCATCTATGCAGGAAATAACATTTATCTAGAGCACCGCTTGCAGAACACATTACTTTTTTTTTTCCCAAATTCTAAACTAAAACAGATGAAGAAAAAAAGCGACAGTGTTGGTCTGCACAGTAACAGGATCACCCCACCCCCATTTAAAACAGTATCCTCAAAAAATAAAATAAATACAATACTGCAGTAATAATATCCCTTAATTAGCCCCTATTGTAACAATATTCCCCATCCTGGCCCCCGTATGTCTCATTCCTGGCTCCAGCCATATGTTCTCCTATCTTGCCCCATATGATCTCCCCATCCTGCCCCATGATCCTGCCCCATCTGTCTTCATCCTGCCCGATCTGTCTCCATTCTGCCCTGTGTCTCCATTCTGCCCGCGTCTCCATTCTGCCCGTGTCTCCATTCTGCCCCTTGTCTCCATTCTGCTCCGTGTCTCCATTCTGCCCCAGTGTCTGCATTCTGCCCCAGTGTCTGCATTCTGCCCCAGTGTCTCCATTCTGCCCCAGTGTCTCCATTTTGCCCCGGTGTCTGCATTCTGCCCCATGTCTCTTCTGCCCCAGTGTCTGCATTCTGCCCCAGTGTCTGCATTCTGCCCCGTGTCTGCATTCTGCCCCAGTGTCTGCATTCTGCCCAGTTTCTGCATTCTGCCCCAGTGTCTCCATTCTGACCCAGTGTCTGCATTCTGCCCCAGTGTCTCCATTCTGCCCCTGTGTCTCCATTCTGCCCGAGTGTCTGCATTCTGCCCCCATGTCTGCATTCTGCCCCCGTGTCTGCATTCTGCCCCCGTGTCTGCATTCTGCCCCAGTGTCTCCATTCTGCCCAAGTGTCTGCATTCTGCCCCAGTGTCTGCATTCTGCCCCAGTGTCTGCATTCTGCCCCAGTATCTGCATTCTGCCCCAGTGTCTGCATTCTGCCCCCGTGTCTCCATTCTGACCCCGTGTCTCCATTCTGCCCCATTGTCTATTCTGCCCCAGTGTCTTCATTCTGCCCCATGTCTGCATTCTGCCCCAGTGTCTGCATTCTGCCCCAGTGTCTCTATTCTGCGCCAGTGTCTGCATTCTGCCCCAGTGTCTCCATTCTGCCCCAGTGTCTGCATTCTTCCCCAGTGTCTGCATTCTTCCCCAGTGTCTGCATTCTGCCCCAGTGTCTCCATTCTGACCCCGTGTCTCCATTCTGCCCCAGTGTCTGCATTCTGCCCCAGTGTCTCCATTCTGCCCCAATGTCTCCATTCTGCCCCAGTGTCTGCATTCTGCCCCAGTGTCTGCATTCTGCCCCAGTGTCTCCATTCTGACCCAGTGTGTTAGGGCTAGCGGAACGCACCGAGGAAAATAGTTTTTATTGTTATTGGTGCGTTCGCAGCCCGGGGTCCACCGTGCAGGAGAACCTGCTGCTAGACAAATGGCAGCACTATATTGTGGTATTGGCTAGCTCGGTTAACTCACAGAGCAGCCGTGAAAGCAAAGCTCTGCTCCCTGTTAACTTCACAGGAGCACAGGCTAACTACCCAAGAGAGAGCAGTCAGTGGTCATGCATGCATGCAAAACTCCTCGCCGGAGGTGCCAGCATTCTAGGGGCTTATTTCAGCCAGGTCCCTGAATGTACTCAGACACACAAACTCCTCGCCGGAGGTGCCAGCATTCTAGGGGCTTATTTCAGCCTGGTCCCTGAACACAATCACACATGACCACACTGGCGCAAAGCACATAATTTAGAAAGACACTAGCGCATGGCCGTGCGGCCATGCGAGCCTTTTATAGCTGCAGCTCGAACAGGACCTTCCAAGAAGGAGCAATGAGAAGCTGCCGCAAAGCCTGAGCACCTTCAGGACCTTCCTGGAGGACCAATGGGCTTTGCTGCAGTATCCAAGCATGTGACCCTCAATCTCCAATGAGAGATCTTACCCTGGGCATGCTCAGAAGGAGAAAAGCAAGACTTAGTCCCAAAAGCGTCTGCTCACCGCTGCCCAGCACTGACTACAATAGCAGAAGCTGGAAGAGCAGCAGTAATCCTCCTAACAGAGTCAGATTGTTATGACCCCAATGGCGAGGGTCTCAGAGGAACGTGGAAGTCTGCAGAATACAAAAATCCAGCTCATAGGGCAGTGGTAACTGGGTTGACCATATATCTACTCCTAACGCCAACACTAGAAGTAGCCGGGGATCATTCCTACGTTGATTCTAGATGACACGCGCCAGCCGGAGAATCTAGCTACCCCTAGTAGAGGAAAACAAAAGACCTTTCTTGCCTCCAGAGAAGGGGACCCCAAAGCTGGATAGAAGCCCCCCACAAATAATGACGGTGAGGTAAGAGGAAATGACAAACACAGAAATGAACCAGGTTTAGCACAGAGAGGCCCGCTTACTGATAGCAGAATAAAGAAAGGTAACTTATATGGTCAACAAAAACCCTATCAAAATCCACACTGGAAATTCAAGAACCCCCGAACCGTCTAACGGTCCGGGGGGAGAACACCAGCCCCCTAGAGCTTCAGCAAAGGTCAGGATATAGATTTGGAACAAGCTGGACAAAAATACAAAACCAAAACAAATAGCAAAAAGCAAAAGGCAGACTTAGCTGATATAACTGAAACCAGGATCAGTAGACAAGAGCACAGCAGACTAGCTCTGATAACTACGTTGCCAGGCATTGAACTGAAGGTCCAGGGAGCTATATAGCAACACCCCTAACTAACGACCCAGGTGCGGATAAAAGGAATGACAGAAAAACCAGAGTCAAAAAACTAGTAACCACTAGAGGGAGCAAAAAGCAAATTCACAACAGTACCCCCCCCTTAGTGAGGGGTCACCGAACCCTCACCACGACCACCAGGGCGATCAGGATGAGCGGCATGAAAGGCACGAACTAAATCGGCCGCATGAACATCAGAGGCGACCACCCAGGAATTATCCTCCTGACCATAGCCCTTCCACTTGACCAGGTACTGAAGTCTCCGCCTGGAGAGGCGAGAATCCAAGATCTTCTCCACCACGTACTCCAACTCGCCCTCAACCAACACCGGAGCAGGAGGCTCAGCAGAAGGAACTACAGGCACAATGTACCGCCGCAACAAGGACCTATGAAATACATTGTGAATAGCAAACGACACAGGAAGATCCAGACGAAAAGATACAGGATTAAGGATTTCCAATATCTTGTAAGGCCCAATAAAACGAGGTTTAAATTTGGGAGAGGAGACCTTCATAGGAACAAAGCGGGAAGAAAGCCATACCAAATCCCCAACGCGTAGTCGGGGACCCACACCGCGGCGGCGGTTGGCAAAGCGCTGAGCCTTCTCCTGTGACAACTTCAAGTTGTCCACCACATGATTCCAGATCTGCTGCAACCTATCCACCACAGAATCCACCCCAGGACAGTCAGAAGGCTCCACATGACCCGAAGAAAAGCGAGGATGGAAACCAGAGTTGCAGAAAAAAGGCGAAACCAAGGTGGCGGAACTAGCCCGATTATTAAGGGCAAACTCGGCCAACGGCAAGAATGTCACCCAATCGTCCTGATCAGCAGAGACAAAACACCTCAACCTGAAAGGGAAGTGAGACATCAGGCTGGCACAAAACAGGCGCCGAAGTAAACCGGCGTTTCAACTCCTGGAAAGCCTCCACGGCAGCAGGAGCCCAGTTAGCTACATCGGAGCCCTTCTTGGTCATATCCGTCAAAGGTTTCACAATGCTAGAAAAATTAGCGATAAAACGACGGTAGAAGTTAGCGAAGCCCAAGAACTTCTGAAGACTCTTAACTGACGAGGGCTGAGTCCAATCAAGAATAGCTCGGACCTTGACTGGGTCCATCTCCACAGCAGAAGGGGAAAAAATGAACCCCAAAAAGGGAACCTTCTGCACACCAAAGAGACACTTTGAGCCCTTGACAAACAAAGAATTTTCACGCAAAATTTTAAAGACCAACCTGACCTGCTCCACATGCGAATCCCAATTATCAGAAAAAACCAAAATATCATCCAGATAAACAATCAAAAATTTATCCAGATACTTCCGGAAAATGTCATGCATAAAGGACTGAAAAACTGAAGGCGCATTGGAGAGCCCAAAAGGCATCACCAAGTACTCAAAATGACCTTCGGGCGTATTGAATGCGGTTTTCCATTCATCACCTTGCTTAATGCGCACAAGGTTGTACGCACCACGAAGGTCTATCTTGGTGAACCACTTGGCACCCTTAATCCGGGCAAACAAGTCAGACAACAGCGGTAAAGGATACTGAAATTTGACAGTGATCTTATTTAAAAGCCGATAATCAATACAAGGTCTCAAAGATCCGTCCTTTTTTGCCACAAAAAAGAATCCCGCACCAAGAGGGGAAGAAGACGGACGAATATGTCCTTTCTCCAGAGACTCCTTGATATATGAACGCATAGCGGTATGTTCAGGTACCGACAGATTAAACAGTCTTCCCTTAGGAAATTTACTGCCTGGGATCAAATCTATAGCACAGTCACAGTCCCTATGAGGAGGCAGTGCACTGGACTCAGACTCACTGAAGACATCCTGATAATCAGACAAATACTCCGGAACTTCCGAAGGCGTAGAAGAAGCAATAGACACAGGCAGGGAATCCCCATGAATACCACGACAGCCCCAACTTGAGACTGACATAGCCTTCCAGTCCAGGACTGGATTATGGGTCTGTAACCATGGCAGCCCTAAAACGACCAAATCATGCATTTTATGTAAAACCAGGAAACGTATCACCTCGCGGTGTTCAGGAGTCATGCACATGGTAACCTGTGTCCAATACTGCGGTTTATTTGCTGCCAATGGTGTAGCATCAATACCCCTAAGAGGAATAGGATTTTCTAATGGTTCAAGAGTAAAACCACAGCGCTTAGCAAATGAGAGATCCATGAGACTCAGGGCAGCACCTGAATCTACAAACGCCATGACAGGATAAGATGACAGTGAGCAAATCAAAGTTACAGACAGAATAAATTTAGGTTGCAAATTACCAACGGTGATAGGACTAATAACCTTAGCTATACGTTTAGAGCATGCTGAGATAACATGTGTAGAATCACCACAGTAGTAGCACAAGCCATTCCGGCGTCTATGAATTTTCCGCTCATTTCTAGTCAGGATTCTATCACATTGCATTAAATCAGGTGTCTGTTCAGACAACACCATGAGGGAATTTGCGGTTTTGCGCTCCCACAACCGCCGGTCAATTTGAATAGCCAGTGCCATAGTATCATTCAGACCTGTGGGAATGGGAAAACCCACCATAACATTCTTAATGGCTTCCGAAAGGCCATTTCTAAAATTAGCGGCCAGTGCACACTCGTTCCAATGTGTCAGCACGGACCATTTCCGAAATTTTTGGCAATACACTTCAGCCTCGTCCTGCCCCTGAGACATAGCCAGCAAGGCCTTTTCTGCCTGAATCTCAAGATTGGGTTCCTCATAAAGTAAACCGAGCGCCAGAAAAAACGCATCAAGATCAGCCAATGCCGGATCTCCTGGCGCCAGCGAAAAAGCCCAATCCTGAGGGTCGCCCCGTAAGAACGAAATAACAATTTTTACTTGCTGAGCAGAATCTCCAGATGAACAGGGTCTCAGGGACAGAAACAATTTACAATTATTCACGAAATTCCTAAACTTAAACCTGTCTCCGGAAAACAGTTCAGGAATCGGTATTTTAGGTTCTGACCTAGGATTTCTGATAACATAGTCTTGTATGCCCTGCACACGAGTAGCCAGCTGGTCCACACTTGTAATCAAGGTCTGGACATTCATGTCTGCAGCAAGCATAGCCACTCTGAGGTAAAGGGGAAGAAGAAAAAAAAAACTCTGAATCTTCTTTCTTATAATCCCTCTTCTGCAATGCATTAAACATTTAATACTGGCCTGGCAAACTGTTATGACCCCAATGGCGAGGGTCTCAGAGGAACGTGGAAGTCTGCAGAATACAAAAATCCAGCTCATAGGGCAGTGGTAACTGGGTTGACCATATATCTACTCCTAACGCCAACACTAGAAGTAGCCGGGGATCATTCCTACGTTGATTCTAGATGACACGCGCCAGCCGGAGAATCTAGCTACCCCTAGTAGAGGAAAACAAAAGACCTTTCTTGCCTCCAGAGAAGGGGACCCCAAAGCTGGATAGAAGCCCCCCACAAATAATGACGGTGAGGTAAGAGGAAATGACAAACACAGAAATGAACCAGGTTTAGCACAGAGAGGCCCGCTTACTGATAGCAGAATAAAGAAAGGTAACTTATATGGTCAACAAAAACCCTATCAAAATCCACACTGGAAATTCAAGAACCCCCGAACCGTCTAACGGTCCGGGGGGAGAACACCAGCCCCCTAGAGCTTCAGCAAAGGTCAGGATATAGATTTGGAACAAGCTGGACAAAAATACAAAACCAAAACAAATAGCAAAAAGCAAAAGGCAGACTTAGCTGATATAACTGGAACCAGGATCAGTAGACAAGAGCACAGCAGACTAGCTCTGATAACTACGTTGCCAGGCATTGAACTGAAGGTCCAGGGAGCTATATAGCAACACCCCTAACTAACGACCCAGGTGCGGATAAAAGGAATGACAGAAAAACCAGAGTCAAAAAACTAGTAACCACTAGAGGGAGCAAAAAGCAAATTCACAACACAGATTGAGCGAGATGCTGAGACCGATGTCTCCGCTGAGCAGCCTCCACTGTGGCAGGAGAAGAATGGGAGACCGCAGCGGAGATGGCCCGAGATTCCCCCTGTGCAGAGGCGGGAACTCGACCCCTAACACCGTGTCTCCATTCTGCCCCAGTGTCTTCATTCTGCCCCCATGTCTCCATTCTGGCCCAGTGTCTGCATTCTGCCCCAGTGTCTGCATTCTGCCCCAGTGTCTGCATTCTGCCCCAGTGTCTCCATTCTGCCCCAGTGTCCGCATTCTGCCCCAGTGTCTGCATTCTGCCCCCGTGTCTCCAATCCTGCTCCCGTCCTTGTGCCTCCATCCTGAAACATTGCGGCTTCTTACCTGGCCGCACTCCTGTGGCGAAGATCCCTCCCAGCGTTTCAGCACGCACTCGCCGGCGAATGACAATTACATCATACACCGGCGATGCACGCTGATGTCAGCTGCTAGCCTCCGATTGGCTGGCGCTTTAACCATTGATTTGCGTGCCCGCAAGGCAAACTGAACCTGCATCTTGGACGCAGGGTCAGTAACTGCTAGAAGCCGCCTGCCACTGGGGCCCGGGCTCGATGAGCAGAAGAGACCGGGCCCCCTTTGCCCACCAGGCCCCATACGCCAGTCAGGGTAGTAATGCCCTGATGGTGGCCCTGCCTCCTGACAAAACTTGTTTACCTTATCCAGGTTTGTAATTCGCCTTGCTCACACCTGCCTTTTCAGCTTTGTCCAAAAATTTTCATTAGGATTGAGATCAGTTCTTTGTGATGGCCACTCCAAAATATTGACTTTGTAATCCTTAAGCCACTTTGTTACTATTTTGGCAGCATGCTTTGGGTTATTGTCCATTTGGAAGACCTATTTTTCCCAAGCTTTAACTTCCTGGCTGATGTCTTTAGATGTTACTTCAGTATTGCCACATAATCTTCTTTTCTCATGATGACATCTATTTTGTGAAGTGCTCCAGTCCCTCCTGGAGCAAACCTACCCCAGAACATGATGCTGCCACTCTCGTGTTTCACTGTAACGATTGTCATTATGCCCTAAAAGTTAAATTTTTTTTTCATCAGACCACAGGACATGTCTCCAAAAATTAAGGTCTTTTTACTGTGTACATCTGCAATCATTAATCTGACTTTTTTATGTTTCTTTTGGAGTAATGACATCTTCCTGGCAGAGTGGCCTTTCAGCCCATGTTGATACAGTACTCGTTTCACTGTGGATATTGACACAATCTTACCAGCTTCTGCCATCATCTTCACAAGGTATTTTGCTTTTGTCCTTGGGTTGATATGCACATGTAGGACCAAAACACGTTCATCTCTGGGACACAGAACCCGTCTCCTTCCTGAGCGGTATGATGGCTGGACATTCCCATCTTGTTTGTACTTGGGTATAATTGTTTGTACAGATATAGGAGGCACCTTGAAATTGTACCCAAAAAAGAGCCAGACTTGTGCAAATCCACAATTCTCTGCCTGATAACTTGGCTGATTTCATTAGCCTTTCCCATGATGCTACACACAGAAGCAGTGTGTTTCAGGTGTGCATTAAAATACATCAGAAGCTTCCAAACAGATTACATCATCATATGGGCAGACCAGAATTGTTTAAAGGCATAGTAATTAGTGATGAGCGAGTATACTCGTAAGTAGTGTTGAGCATTCCGATGCTGCAAGTATCGGGTATCGGCCGATACTTGCTGTATCGGAATTCCGATACCGGGATTCCGATACTCTTGTGGTATCGGGTATCGGGTATCGGAACAACATTAATGTTAAAATGTGTAAAATAGAGAATTAAAATAAAAAATATCGCTATACTCACCTGTCCGACGCAGCCGGGACCTCAGCGCAGGAACCGGCAGCGTTGTTTGTTTAAAATTCCCGCTTTTACATGGTTACGCGAAGTCCCGGCTTGTGATTGGTCAGGGCGGCCATGTTGCCGGGCCGCGGACCAATCACAGCAAGCCGTGACGAAAATACGTCACGGCTTGCTGTGATTGGTCCGCGTCCCGGCAACATGGCCGCCATTAACCAATCACAAGCCGTGACGTCACGGGAGGCTGGAAACGCGCTCATTTTAAAAAGGGCGCGTGTCCAGCCTCCCGTGACGTCACGGCTTGTGATTGGTTGCGTCGCGGTCAACCAATCACAAGCCGGGAGGCTGGACACGCGCCCATTTCAAAATGAGCGCGTCCAGCCTCCCGGCTTGTGATTGGTTGATCGCGGCGCAACCAATCACAAGCCGTGACGTCACGGGAGGCTGGACACGCGCCCATTTCAAAATGAGCGCGTCCAGCCTCCCGGCTTGTGATTGGTTGATCGCGGCGCAACCAATCACAAGCCGTGACGTCACGGGAGGCTGGACACGCGCCCATTTTAAAATGAGCGCGTGTCCAGCCTCCCGTGACGTCCCGGCTTGTGATTGGTCAGGGCGGCCATATTGCCGGGACGCGGACCAATCACAACAAGCCGTGACGTAATTTCGTCACGGCTTGCTGTGATTGGTCCGCGTCCCGGCAACATGGCCGACCTGACCAATCACAAGCCGGGAATTCACGTAACCAAGTAATAGCGCGATTTTTAAACAAACAACGCTGCCGGTTCCCTCGCTGAAGTCCCGGCTGCGTCGGACAGGTGAGTATAGCGATATTTTTTATTTTAATTCTTTCTTTTACACATTTATATGGTTCCCAGGGCCTGAAGGAGAGTTTCCTCTCCTTCAGACCCTGGGAACCATCAGGGATACCGTCCGATACTTGAGTCCCATTGACTTGTATTGGTATCGGGTATCGGTATCGGATTGGATTCCGATACTGTGACGGTATCGGCCGATACTTTCCGATACCGATACTTTCAAGTATCGGACGGTATCGCTCAACACTACTCGTAAGTCGAGATTTCCCGAGCACGCTCAGGTGTCCTCCAAGTATTTTTGAGTGCTCGGAGATTTAGTTTTCATCACCGCAGCTGAATGATTTACATCTGTTAGACAGCTTGATTACATGTGGGGATTCCCTTGCAACCAGGCAACCCCCACATGTACTTATGCTGGCTAGCAGCTGTAAATCATGCAGCTGCGTCAACAAAAACGAAATCTCCGAGCAATTACAACTACTCGGAGACCCCCGAGCGTGCTCGGGAAATCTCGAGCAACGAATATACTCGCTCATCACTAATAGTAATCTTAGTGTATGTAAACTTTTGACTTTGCAGTAAGTAATAAAAATGCCTTAAACATTCTCTCTCATTATTTAGGTAAATGGCAAATATTAATAATCATGGTAATCCTAATTAACCTAAAACGGGAAAGGTTTATTCTGATTTCATGTCAGATATTGAGAAAAACATGCATATGTGTGTTTTGTATATACTGTATATAAGCAATTAAGCTCCTTGGTTGCCCTGTTTTTACTCCACCAATAAATTCAACAAATCCTTTATGAGTTGTCAACCCTAGACATGTTCAGATCAATTGCCAGACCTTTTATCCAGCAACCGTTTCATTTATTCTGATTAAAGTCTGTCATTTTCACTTACCTTTTAGGATTACCCTAAACTTAAACTTTGACAGGAAAAGCTTAAAAAACAAAACTTCAAAAAATTAAAGTCATGAATTAAAAGCAATCTGTTCTAAATTAACCACCCCCTCCTCTTCTCTTTGACCATTAACCAACTTGACCAACATTTCAACCTTAGGTAGCCCTTGGCCTTTGCTGTGGTGCATGAAGCAGATGAAGATTATAGAAAACTTCCTTCTTGTAGCATATAAATTAAGGTATCGCTGCTCTTCCTTCTTTCTCCTCACCCTGCACGGCATACTATGTAGAAGCAAAGTGTAATTATTGCCAACTGCTGCGTAATCAAAACCGTCTACATATTTCGAGCTGGTAGAAAGGAGTCATGCCTTCAGCACATGGGGTAAAACGTTACTCAGAGCTCATAGAAGACCCTTGTGTTGTGTATTAAAGCAAAAGCGTGAGCAGATCCGTGTCTTGTGGTGGGTTCTGAATTACTCTTATGAAGCTTGGCCCTTCCTCTCTTTCCTATATTGTGGTGCAGATATGATTATCGGAGGATGTGGGATACAAGATGGGGCTCATATTTTATTGTGAACTTCACATGTTCTACACATTGTAACAAGCAATCACATCTTTTTACCAGACATGGGCATGATGTTCAATTCAGCAAACTAGCTCATCCGAGGCCCTTGTGTGCACAGACAGATCTGATGCTCACTTTTGGGCCTTATGTGTCTAATAAGGTGAAGGTGGCCTCTAGCCAGTTTGGCTTGTTATTATTATGTTGGGCATTATTTTTCTTTTTTTTTCGCACCGTATGTTTCTGCATGCCATGGATTCTTATTGTCAGATAGATCTTTGCGTTTCCATTCCTCACATGGACATATGTTAAGTACCTATTGACCGCAGCCATGTACTGCACGTTATCCCCCCTATTGATTCAAATAATTTTGCTCCACAACTGAGAACATCTGGCCACTGTCGATTCTGGGAGTGTGTGTCTCCGGGTCAGTGTTTGTGCCAGTGTCACACATCCATCGATTAGATAATGATAAGGATAGGCCATCAATATAAAAGTCCCAGACACAACCCCTTTAATTGTCTGTTCATTTTCCAGTAATGCATTCTGTTATTATTATTTATTATGCTTTGCTTATTTAGCGCTATCTTATTCCACAGTGGTTTACAGACATTATCATCACTGTCCCCAATGGGGGCTCACAATCTAAATTCCCTATCAGTATGTGGAGCGGCCCCCAGACGCAGGACAGCGGGGTACTCGGATCCGGGTCTCTCGGTTCTGAGGATGTCACGGTGGCCCGACCTGGTCCGTGGTCCTGCTAAGGGGCGCCCAATAAAAGGTGTAGATGATGGTGTAGGTCGCAGTAAATAACGAGGACACAGGGTTGCAGTCTCTTTACCTCTTTACTGAAGGCTTCGGCATCCGCAATCCAGAGCACTGCTAACAGGGCTGGCTGAGACCGGCCGGTCCGAAGACACATCCAGAGTTCCCTTTGCAGGTGGAAATCAGTGCCTACCTACTAGCGCCTGGGTGTTGTAGTACTTCCCTGCTGAGCACCACGGGATAGTCCTCACAACTGTCATGTATGTTTCTGTTCTTTCTCTCCGTCCCCCAGATGATATGAATAGGACGCACCCGTATGACGGGGTAGGCCTGGAGTTATTTTATAGGGACCCTAGAGACGCCCCTCTCCCACAATTGCCCCCGTTGTCTTCATTAGGTGATTAAGGTGAGGCAGCCAACCTAAAATTAACTGCCCTGCCGTTGGTTTGAAGTAATGCGTAGAGCCCAATACTTCCTCGGCGTTCCGGCCACCGGCTACGCGCCTCAGTAGGATGTTGCCGATCTCGGGGCACGACTCCTACTGGTTCTATCGCCTTTGTGCTGTGATCTCGTTTCTCACTTCTCCACAATATACTTCGCTTCATGTCCTTTCTTAAGATGCCGCCGCAATGAAGTGCAGGCGCGGCTCCGTAACGATCTGTCCTTTCGCTAGGCCTCTGTCAGGATCCCACCCCTGACAGGGACCCCTCTGGATCTTCCCAAGCAACACTCTTCTCTCACTAGATGTTACCTGGGCAAAACCCAGTCAGCTTCTTCCTAACTTCCTATCCAACCCCCAGTTTTACCAGAGTGTGAGGAGTGGCCTAATACATAGAACCTTTTGCTCCCCCTGGTGGCCAGAGGGTGAAGTGTAATGTGTGACTGTGATACCTAGTCAGGTGAACTCTTTTAGTGCAATCAGACGTACCATCACTCCCCTTAGCAGCGGAGTGACGTTACTGCAATGACCAGGTCTCTGGGGCACTGCACTCCCCCCCCGTTAAATCCAGTACTCCCGGACTGGGAAAGAAAAACAACAATACATGTTAGAAAAAGACATACAAAATTTTGAAATGCAATAAACAAGTAAATTTAACAGTGCTTCCCTTTATGGGAGGTGAGAACACTTGAACGTTACAAACTGGAACATATTTACATAGTGCTTAAGATTTTAAATAACATTTATTAAATAACTGACTATAAATAACCATTATTACCCAGCCGGGCATTCTATCTACTAAGTGCAAATTCTGAACAATAATTTAACTTTCTCCTTTAAGGGCGTAAGGCAGGTACCCACTAAAGGCATAATACAAGACTAAAAGTGCAAATCAACATTTTCCTGAGCTCTCTTTCTCCTATGCAGGACTCTCTTGTCTACCCCCACGGGCCTACTGCATCTTTCCTTGGCTCTCTATCATTAGTTCCGATAATCACTTTAACTTCAATTTTATTCACATATCATTATCAACATTTCTATTCCTTATCACTATCTTTCTATCTACATACTACTACTAGGTAAAACATTATTACTATTCAACTTTCTTAAAGCAACATTATATTTCGGCTAATTGCAACAGTGAACATTCCCTTTAAGAGGGACATCTCAAGTCTCTTTGAGGTAGTGCAAACTATCAATTTGCCAGTCTGCGGTAAACAAGAACTTCTGCGCTGTATCCAGGAACAGTCTCTTCAAAAAGCTCTTTTCTTTGTAAAACCAGTAGGGGGCACCTTTAAGAAGGTGCAAACTATACACAACAACAGTTTATGAATCATTCACCGTCCATGATTCGGCAGTCTTTTAAAACAGTGATGAACTTTGTGCAAAACATAAAACAATAGGGATCCCGGGTAAATGAAGGGATCCCTTTAAGAACTAACCCTGGTCGGGTTTAAAGCAGCAAAACAAGAAAAGCAGTTTTAGAGAACTATTTACAGTTGTTCTGATTCTGAGGTTTACTTGGGTAACAGCGAAGGTCTTACCCTGCACACCCTTCTCCCTGGCCGGGAAAGGGCGGAGTCCGGGTTCTGCTCAGCTTGATCAGGGGCAGCGGTCGTTCCCGTTGCAGGCCCGGTCTCCTGGGCTTCTGGCGCTGCTAGGAGAGCAATGCACCGCTGAACATTCCGGGCCCACCAGGTGGTCCCCCTCTGATACCGATCATAAGCCACAGCGTCTCCTGGGCGCAGATCGCGGTCAGCATCCTCCTGTCTGTAGCAGGGTTCCACCTCACCTCTGTCAACGCGGACCCTCACAGGCAGTCCAATCTCCTGCACCAATCCCTCTCCTTCCCGGGGGTTGAAGGCCACAACGACTCCCCATTGTGGCGGGGAATCGTCCACATCGCCCTTCAGATCAATCGTGGCCGCGGGTCGGGTCTTTTTCCTCCATGCAGCCACCAGGCGCTGACAGTGTTTCATCCAGGGCAGGATCTTCAGGTCCCACTCCCGCAGCTCATGGCCTGGTGATGGGGTCCGTGGGTCCTCCGCAGTCGGAGTGGGTGAAGAGGAGAACGCGGGAGACAGATGAATCTCCGCAGGGTGCTCAAGCCAGGCACTCACGTGAGAGTGGGCTTCTCAGCAGCACGCCAGCTGCCGGGCTTCGGCCGCGGCCACCCATTCCTCTGGTGACTGGCTGCTGGGTCTCCCCATGGGCAACTCTGCGAAAGTCAATCCCCTCAGCGATGGTGGATTCGGGTTCGCTTCTGGGGATGAGGCCCTGCGCCGAGCCCGAGTGTCCCCACGTGGCTGCCTGGAAGAGTCGCCATGCCTGTCCCCTCCTCTGGGTCTTCTTCCCGCGCTCTCTTTCGGGGGCGGCCCCATCTCCATGGTCTCCACCCCCCATAGAGGATGAGAAAGCGGACCTCGGCTGCTGATGGACACATCCTCAGGATACAGCAGTGTTTAGACTGGGCGGCCATTGTCTTCACGCTCTTCAGTTTGTCCACACCCACAAGTCCACGCCCTTCTTCTTCTCCTGCGCTCCTCGTGGCGCTGTAATGGCGGCGGTTTTGGCGGGAATTTTTGGCGGCAAATAGCAATACACAGTCTTTGCAATAAATCACAATTCAAGCACAATTCAGTCACAGTTCCAAGGCACACATGACCTGATTCCTCAGGCTTAAGTAGATCCTGTTTGTGACGCCAAGTTGGAGCAGCCCCCAGACGCAGGACAGCGGGGTACTCGGATCCGGATCTCTCAGTTCTGAGGATGTCACGGTGGCCCGTCCCGGTCCGTGGTCCTGCTAAGGGGCGCCCAATAAAAGGTGTAGGTGATGGTGTAGGTCACAGTAAATAACGAGGACACAGGGTTGCAGTCTCTTTACCTCTTTACTGATGGCTTTGGCATCGCAATCCAGAGCACTGCTAACAGGGCTGGCTGAGAACAGCCGGTCCAAAGGCACATCCAGAGTTCCCTTTGCAGGTGGAAATCAGTGCCTATCTACTAGCGCCTGGGTGTTGTAGTACTTCCCTGCTGAGCACCACGGGATAGTCCTCACAACTGTCATGTATGTTTCTGTTCTTTCTCTCCGTCCCCCAGATGATATGGATAGGACACACCCGTATGACGGGGTAGGCCTGGAGTTATTTTATAGGGACCCTAGAGACGCCCCTCTCCCACAATTGCCTTCGTTGTCTTCATTAGGTGATTAAGGTGAGGCAGCCAACCTAAAATTAACTGCCCTGCCATTGGTTTGAAGTAATGCGTAGAGCCCAATACTTCCTCGGTGTTCCGGCCACCGGCTACGCGCCTCAGTAGGATGTTGCCGATCTCGGGGCACGACTCCTACTGGTTCTATCGCCTTTGTGGTGTGATCTCGTTTCTCACTTCTCCACAATATACTTCACTTTGTGTCCTTTCTTAAGATGCCGCCGCAATGAAGTGCAGGCGCGGCTCCGTAACGATCTGTCCTTTCGCTAGGCCTCTGTCAGGATCCCACCCCTGACAGGGACCCCCCTGGATCTTCCCAAGTAACGCTCTTCTCTCACTAGATGTTACCTGGGCAAAACCCAGTCAGCTTCTTCCTAACTTCCTATCCAACCCCCAGTTTTACCAGAGTGTGAGGAGTGGCCTAATACATAGAACCTTTTGCTCCCCCTGGTGGCCAGAGTGTGAAGTGTAATGTGTGACTGTGATACCTGGTCAGGTGAACTCTTTTAGTGCAATCAGACGTACCATCACTCCCCTTAGCGGCGGAGCGACGTTACTGCAACGACCAGGTCTCTGGGGCGCTGCATATGTCTTTGGAGTGTGGGAGGTAAACCCATGCAAACATGGGGGAGAGTATACAAACTCCTTGAAGATGTTGTCCTTGGTGGGATTTGAACCCAGGACCCCAGCGCTGCAACGTTGCAGTGCTATCCACTGTGCTGCCCTATCCTGCGTGTGCATGTTCACTGTGCTGAGTCATCCAGTAATTCTGCAGTAGTTCAGGAATTAAAATCTGTCCAGGAGACCAAGAGCAGCTGGTAAAACAAAGAGTAATAGATAGAGGTTATTTATGGGCTACTTTCCCTCAAGTCTAATGTCAGTCGCAGAGGGCATGTGTGGTGAGCAGAAGCCATGTTACTGTAGTTTCTAGTAGATGAATAATGGAAACATCTTGAGCTGTGTGCTGCACCATATTACAGAGAACATTTTGCCCCTTTTACTATGCTGAGCATAGCAAACTATTCACCCATATAGGAGAGCTAGAAGAGACTACCGCAACAGAGATTGTCCCTCTTAAAGAAGATAGCAGTTTGGCAGCGATGGTGAATTCATGCTACTTGGAATAACCACCACAGCCAAAGCCAGGTGAGCCCTAACCGGTTGCATGAGAGAGTGTAATAATAGTCACATCCTTGTGGGTACTCCACAGAGCCAATAGTCAGCATTGGAACGATAAGTTATGCTGAACTTTGGAGGGAAGCCAGAAAAGCAAGGAGGCATTCTGATAGAAGCCAGTAACCGAATGAGGTGGGCGGGTTATGTCAGGGGATGCCTTGGAGGAACCAGAAGTTTGGTTGACCTACGTGATGGCGTGCAGTAGTGATTCTGAAGATACCGTGTATGATACAATTGGGCCCTACTGAGACAGATGTCTAAGTTGAAACAAACAGGAAGGTGGCAGGGTACTAATAGTGGTGCAGGCCCCCCAAATGCACAGCATTTCAGTAAAGGTGGAAGAAGCTTTTGTAAGAAGCTATTTGCTGCTCAAATTACACACGTGGTCAAAAATGTTGGTACCCCTCGTTTAATCACAGAAAAACCCACAATGGTCACAGAAATAACTTGAATCTGACAAAAGTAATAATAAATAAAAGATCTATGAAAATGAACAAATGGAAGTCAGACATTGCTTTTCAACCATGCTTCCACAGAATTAAAAAAAAATAAAACTCATGAAATAGGCCTGGACAGAAATGATGGTACCCTTAACTTAATATTTTGTTGCACAACCTTTTGAGGCAATCAATGCAATCAAACGATTCCTGTAACTGTCAATGAGACTTCTGCACCTCTCGACAGGTATTTTGGTCCACCCCTCAAGAGCAAACTGCTCCGTTGTCTCTTGTTTGAAGGTTGCCTTTTCCAGATGGCAGTTTCAGCTCTTTCAAAAGATGCTCAATAGGGTTTAAGTCAGGGCTCACAGAAAGTCACTTCCGAATAGTCCAATGTTTTCCTCTTAGCCATTCTTGAGTGTTTTTAGCTTTGTGTTTTGGGTCATTATCCTGTTGAAAGACCCATGGCCTGTGACTGAGACCAAGCTTTCTGACACTGGGCAGCACATTTCTCTCTAGAGTCCCTTGATAGTCTTGAGATTTCATTGTACCCTGCACAGATTCTAGACACCCTGTGCCAGATGCAGCAAAAACAGCCCCAGGACTTAACAGAGCCTCCTCCATTTTTCACAGTAGGGACATTGTTCTTTTCTTGATATGCTTCATTTTTCCATCTGTGAATGTAGAGCTGATGTGCATTGTCAAAAAGTTCAATTTTTGGTCTTATCTGTCCATAGGACATTCTCCTAGAAGCCTTGTGGCTTGTCATCATGTAGTTTCGCAAATTCCAGTCTGGCTTTTTTATGATTTTTTTTTTAATAATGGCATCCTCCTTGGACATGGCTGTTGTGTGCCGTAATACTGATTAAATAGATATCTTTGGTGAAGAAATCTGCTTTGTGGTTCTTCTTTAATCATCAGTTGAAGTTTTCTGGTAATTAGATATTGGTGCCCATGGGCTGGACTGTAAACTGGTTCTTCTCCTCCATGTCCATTCTCCATGTTCATTTTAAACACATATACAATATACCACAGTTCCAAACACAAACGACATTAAGAAGAACTATTATCTTACAGCATCATACTATTTAGTAGAGATGAGATCATTCGCAGAGAATGGAGTTTAAGTCGACTTTCCTGAAATTCGGGAATTCACACAATTTCAGTACACATGGTCCCCATCTCTGGGTTACCTTCCTGGAGCTCCTGTTCCACACAATGACCTCCTGTCAGTCCTCTCTCTTGGGGAAGCTGTCGAACTGGGATCACCATCCCTGTGGCCAGTGCACTTCCGACAGTCCAGATCCTCAGACAGACGATAGCTCCCCCAAAAGCAGTACGATCACTGACTCTGCACATTCGGCCTCTCTATGTGCTGTTCAGGACGTCTGTCCCCACTTGGAACCGTCCAACACACAGGCCACCAGATCCAAGGCCTCATCGTGTGCTCTTCACGACGTCCATCCCCACCTGGGACCATCCAGCACACAGGCCTTCCAGGACCTTACACACGGACCAATGAGGTCCATACATTCTCTAACATGTGACCGCACCATGGTCACATTATACACTAGTAACCACTCCCATACGTGGGAGGTGTGTGTGGTTAGTCAGAGCCACCCAGCTCTCCAACTAACCCTGTAAGCCTCCCTTTAAAGCTACACAACAATACTTGTCAGACTACAGGTCCCAGAACAACATTATCGGCTTACAGCGCAGACTCCCTCTGCGACACATACCGGCCATTTACAATCATGCCTGACGTTGTCTCATCATCACAGTTATGCCTGCGACTGCCATGCATTCCCATGGCCTCAATACGCCTAGGTGCGCATTCTGAGAACATACAGCACCCCCTAGCTCAAACAGGGGTCACTGCATCACAGTGTATATAGCGACACACACAAAAGAAAAACTAGCTATATATAGCAGGTCATGCAAAATGAATAACAATTAATATAGTCTATTAGAGGTATCAGTACAAATAATCCATTTGGCAAAGAATGCATGAAAACATTTAAAAAGTGCACAACAGCACAAAACTTAATAAAAGAACCACCAGACCTTCATGATAAATGTTGGGGTTAAAAAAAACCTATATCATCTTATAAGATGGCAATCCTGCTAACATAGAAAATGCAACATATCACATACTGTGTAAAGTGCTAAGTGCAAAGAAAATTTTTGTAAGATATGAAGGTTCAAGGTAATAAATGAACAAAATAAAGTATACCAATAAATAATGTAGCGCTAAATATATATAAAAATTGTAAAGATTTCCAGAGTGCATACTACAGAAAAAACAAGAAGCTCTTCTAATGGAGTATATGTGGTCAGTTATATAATATCTATCTTTAGATAATTTTTAACCCACAAAGCCATTTCATGTGAGAAAAGCTCCAGCTCTTTTATAAATGCAACAGATCATTGCTTAGACTGGTCTCTGGAAAAGGCACTTGCCAAATCCATTCACAACGCAATGTTCTGGCTATCTGATGGACCCTCAATAACAAAATAACAAAAGTAGAGGCTGAACTTTGTTCTATGAATGAATAAAATAAAAGATAAATGCCAATTGTCCAAGTTTTGAATGTGGAGGTGTAACTGAGGCTGGTAAACACAAGATTTACTGAGGTTATTTTAGAGCAGTAGTCACTTATGAGCGATAGGAGAAGATGCTTTGGCTAATCGCAATTTATGAACTTATGAACTCCACAGTTTCACTTCTCCACAAAGAGTCACAAGAGGGGGGGGCTGTATTGGGTGCAGCTAAAAGGAAGCCCCCACATGACTGCATTGCCATGGGGAGGAGTGGAGAATTTTTTAAAAACGGTAAATAGGTGTCCCGGGATTGGTAGGTTTAGGTATGGGGCGGGGTTTGGTTAGGATCAGGAGGCGGGGGCTGGGGAAAAAGTGCGGGAAGGGATCAGTCTTGCTGTGACAGGTGAAGAGAGTCCCTCCCACCCTCCCTTTTTTGGTGGTAATCCGAGACGAGCATACTTTTAGGTGGGGGTAGCGGTGTGGGTTGGTTTTAATTTGGTTTGCGTTTTCTGTTATGTTCCACTCAAATAGGAGAAAGAATTTTTGTCATTGTCACAGTGGCAGGTTGGCGGGGGGTGGGGTTCTTGGAGTTCGTGATGATGCTTATATGGTTGATCTGGCTTTTGTTATGGGCTCTGGACGGGGAGTTTACCTCGGGAGCTTTGGGGTTTGTTTGCCCGAAACGGGTTACATGGTGCCCTCGAGCTGGTGGTTACGGCTGAGGGTAATTAAATGTTTTTGGTTAAAATTTTTGTGGTGGCTTTCTGCCTATTATGAGCCACATTTTTTAGCTCCAAGAACCCTCCCCTCAAGGCTTTTTACATTTACAATGGTATACATGTTGTTATTCATGTAATTGTTTGTTAATAAAATGGCCGCTGTGGCCAAATTATCCAAAAGAAATGAATGTGTTTGTGTGAATTTCTAGGGTGGGTAAACGGAGTTGTTAAGGGGAGTAGGGTAGTTGGGGCAGAAGATTACCTACGAAAAGGATCCTATATTGGTGATACGCGGTCATGATCTCAGTGGTTACACATTTATTAAATACTCTATATAAGTGTAACATGGGTTTCATTTATAGGTCAGTGTAATTATTGCAAGAGGTCGCTTACCCTTGATATACCTTCTTCACTTATTCATATTATTATTCATTTTTCTGTATCAAAAAAAGTGTTTTTGATTTATCTATTGGTATCCTGTGGCATTTTACCTCTTGGTGTGGCCTCCATCTTTTGCACACTGTGTCTCCATGTTTTTACCGTTTTGTATGCTATTAAGATATATATTTTAATCCAGTCCTAATAAAGTGTTGACATTTTTAAGGCATTAGCTTCTTTTTCTTTTTCTGATGATTTTGTCTATTGGAGGCTGCCTACCCTACGCATTTCATATGATTTGAAGAACACCTATATACAGCACTATTTTGCATAAATTAACTTAAAAAAGGCCCCAAAAATTGAATACAGTCTGTTAGGTCAGGCTGAGGCCTGCCTGATGTTTGGGTTTGAAAAATCGTAGATTTGCAGGCATACTGATTAGATATTATTTCGCTACTAATAAAAACATTTGTGTTGAGCATTTGAAATAGTGCAGTAGTCCATTTAAAATGGTTAAGGCAAGGGGCAAGGGATGGGGAAGTGGACGTGATGCTGATGGTGCATCCAGAGGACGAGGCCGTGGCCAAGGTGAAAGTGGGCAACAACAAAGACCCACATGTTCTCGCTCGACCTTCCTGTCCCAGTTTCTAGGGGACCACAGCACAGCACTTTTGAAGCCAGAGCAGTGTGAAACGGTTGTTGGTTGATAATGCTTCCAGTCAATTAGCCACCACCACCACCTTGTCTTCCACATGGTCAAGTCTGAGTAGCCGTGAGTGTGGCCAGGATATTCCTCACCCTGATCCTCCTTCCTCCAACAATGCCTAGTGCCCTGAGACAACTGATCCCACACTTGGACACTCTGAAGAGCTGTTCAGTTTTCCATTTCAAGATTCAGAAATCTCTGCCTGTCAACTTGAAGTGGGGAAAGATGAGATCGCATGGAGAGCGGTGACAAGAAGGCGATGGTGGGAAAGTGTCACAAGAGGTGGACGATGATGAGACACATTTGCCAGAAAGTCAGGAGGAGGAGCAGGGTGCGGATGTGGAAGACGAGGTGGTGGATGACATAGTGACTGACCGAACCTGGCAGGAGGACATGCATAGCGAGGACAGCAGCCCAAATGGGGAAGGAGGCATATCCCCCCAACAGGCAGGAAGAAGCAGTGTGGTGGCCACAGACAGAAGGCGTGCATCCGTTCCAAGTAACACCAACATGACGGAAGTTGCCATTCCAACTGTTAGATCTTCCCGAGTCTGGGTATTTTTTAAAGACTCTGCAAATAACCCCAAACAGGCCATTTGCAGCACCTGCCATGCCCGCATCAGCAGGGGTAGCAAAACAACAAGCCTGACCACCACCAGCATGATCAGGCACATGCAAGCAAAGCACCTGACTTTGTGGGCCAGGCTCCAGGACCACTGCCTGCTGGTCACACCACTGCTTCTTCCACTGTTTTGCGTAGAAGCCAATCCCCAGCACACCGTGCATGTGAAGGTGCCTCTAGCCCTGCACCTGTTGTGGCCCACAGTCAAGCAGCACCATCAGCAAGCCCATCTAAGTCCTTGTCCCAGCGCAGCGTTCAGTTGTCTATAACCCAGTCTTTGGAACGCAAGTTGAAATACCCCGCCAATGCCCCACAGGCCTCAATTCTACTATTTCTTTTCTGCTTGTGCTAGAAATGTTGCCTTTTAGGCTTGTTGAGATGGAAGCTTTCTGCAACCAGATGGCGGCGGCCGTCCCAAGGTACTCGGTCCCCAGTCGCCACTATTTCTCCCGATGTGCCGAACCGGCATTACACCAGCATGTGTCCCACAACTTTACCCGTGCCCTCAACAATGCTGTTACAGGGAAAGTCCACCTAACCATGGACACGTGGACAAGTGCTTGTGGGCAGGGATGGTACATCTCAATGACGGCACACTGGGTTAACATAGTGGAAGCCGGGACCCAGTCGGATCTTGGGATGGAACACATTCTCCCCACGCTGAGGATTGCTGGCCCTACGTCAATCAGGGTTGCCCCCACAGTCTACAGCTCCTGCACCACCTCCTCCTCCTCCTCCTTCTCCTCCACCTCTTTATCCTCCATCTCTGAAATCAACACATCCGTCAGAAGCTGGAAGCACTGCAGCACTGCCTCAGCCAAGCGGTAACAGGCTGTGCTGAAGCTAATCTGCCTAGGTGACAAATCGCACAATGCAGAAGATTTGTGGACAGCGCTGAAACAGCAGTCAGATGTTTGGCTGACACCGCTGAACCTACAGCCAGGCATGGTCATGTGTGACAATGGCCGTAACCTGGTGGCGGCTCTGAGGCAAGGTGAGCTCACACACATACCTTCCTTGGCCCATGTGCTTAACCTTGTGGTTCAACGTTTTCTGAAAAGCTACCCAGAGTTGCTGGATCTGCTAGTGAAAGTACACCGTCTGCCTGCCCATTTTAGAAAGTCAGCTACAGCTTCAGCTGCCCTTGCTGTGCTTCAGCAGCATTTTCAGCTTCCAGCTCACCGACTGTTGTTTGATGTCCCCACGCGCAGGACCTCTACGCTGCATATGTTGGAAAGGATTTGTGAGCAAAAGAGGGCCGTTGTTGACTACCAACATCAACAAGGTCGTCGAATTTCAGGTCAGACTCCACACATAAGACCTCAGGAATGGACATGGATGTCAGACATTTGTAACATTCTCCAAAACTTTGAGGATTGCACCAAGATGGTGAGCAGCGATCATGCCATAATTAGCGTCACAATCCCACTTCTCAGCATTCTGAAGACCTCTCTGCTCACAATCAAAGAGGATGCATTGCAGGTGGAGCACGAGGACATGGAGCAAGGAAACATACAGGGGGATAACACTCAGCCCAGCCTCATGTCTTCTCAATGTGGATTGGTAGGCAATGAGGAGGAGGAGGAAGAACAGGAGCTACTTTCATGCACTATAGATGGTACTGCAAACATATCTGTATTTGCTTCTGTTCAGCGGGGATGGCCTGAGGACAGGGAGGAGGAGGATGAGGAGGAGGAGGACAGCATGGTCAGTCGTCCTGTTGGTGAGGACACGGAAGTCTTGCCTGTTACCAGTCTGGCATGCATGGCTGACTTTATGCTGCACTGCATTTCACGTGACTCTCGGATTATCAAAATTTTGGGTGATACTCATTACTGGTTGGTGACACTTCTAGACCCACACTACAAGGAGAACTTTCAATCTCTTCTGCCTGAGGCAGAGAGGTGTACTAAAATGTTGCAGTACCAGAGGACCCTTGTTGCAGAATTACTTAGAAAATTCCCATGTGAGAACGCTGGCAGCAGACGTCAGACTTTGTTGTACAACCAAGAAGTCCAAGCGAGAGAGACAGAAGTACAATCCAGCTCAGGCAGGGGAACAATGGCCAAGTTCTGGGACAGTTTTCTCAGACCCTCCCATCATGGCAGCACAGAGGCAAGGGGTGCTGTCACTAGAAGTGCAATATTTGCGAAGATGGTGAGGGAGTACCTTGCAGATCGTACAAACATCCTCCGTGATTCCTCTGTGCCTTTTAATTATTGGGTATCCAAGCTGGACACGTGGCATGAACTGGCTTTCTACGCCTTGGAGTGTTATGACCCCAATGGCGAGGGTCTCAGAGGAACGTGGAAGTCTGCAGAATACAAAAATCCAGCTCATAGGGCAGTGGTAACTGGGTTGACCATATATCTACTCCTAACGCCAACACTAGAAGTAGCCGGGGATCATTCCTACGTTGATTCTAGATGACACGCGCCAGCCGGAGAATCTAGCTACCCCTAGTAGAGGAAAACAAAGACCTTTCTTGCCTCCAGAGAAGGGGACCCCAAAGCTGGATAGAAGCCCCCCACAAATAATGACGGTGAGGTAAGAGGAAATGACAAACACAGAAATGAACCAGGTTTAGCACAGAGAGGCCCGCTAACTGATAGCAGAATAAAGAAAGGTAACTTATATGGTCAACAAAAACCCTATCAAAATCCACACTGGAAATTCAAGAACCCCCGAACCGTCTAACGGTCCGGGGGGAGAACACCAGCCCCCTAGAGCTTCCAGCAAAGGTCAGGATACAGATTTGGAACAAGCTGGACAAAAATACAAAACCAAAACAAATAGCAAAAAGCAAAAGGCAGACTTAGCTGATATAACTGGAACCAGGATCAGTAGACAAGAGCACAGCAGACTAGCTCTGATAACTACGTTGCCAGGCATTGAACTGAAGGTCCAGGGAGCTTATATAGCAACACCCCTAACTAACGACCCAGGTGCGGATAAAAGGAATGACAGAAAAACCAGAGTCAAAAAACTAGTAACCACTAGAGGGAGCAAAAAGCAAATTCACAACAGTACCCCCACCTTAGTGAGGGGTCACCGAACCCTCACCACGACCACCAGGGCGATCAGGATGAGCGGCATGAAAGGCACGAACTAAATCGGCCGCATGAACATCAGAGGCGACCACCCAGGAATTATCCTCCTGACCATAGCCCTTCCACTTGACCAGGTACTGAAGCCTCCGCCTGGAGAGGCGATAATCCAAGATCTTCTCCACCACGTACTCCAACTCGCCCTCAACCAACACCGGAGCAGGAGGCTCAGCAGAAGGAACTACAGGCACAATGTACCGCCGCAACAAGGACCTATGAAATACATTGTGAATAGCAAACGACACAGGAAGATCAAGACGGAAAGATACAGGATTAAGGATTTCCAATATCTTGTAAGGCCCAATAAAACGAGGTTTAAATTTGGGAGAGGAGACCTTCATAGGAACAAAGCGGGAAGAAAGCCATACCAAATCCCCAACGCGTAGTCGGGGACCCACACCGCGGCGGCGGTCGGCAAAGCGCTGAGCCTTCTCCTGTGACAACTTCAAGTTGTCCACCACATGATTCCAGATCTGCTGCAACCTATCCACCACAGAATCCACCCCAGGACAGTCAGAAGGCTCCACATGACCCGAAGAAAAGCGAGGATGGAAACCAGAGTTGCAGAAAAAAGGCGAAACCAAGGTGGCGGAACTAGCCCGATTATTAAGGGCAAACTCAGCCAACGGCAAGAATGTCACCCAATCGTCCTGATCAGCAGAGACAAAACACCTCAAATAAGCCTCCAAAGTCTGATTGGTTCGCTCCGTCTGTCCATTAGTCTGAGGATGGAAAGCAGACGAAAACGACAAATCAATGCCCATCCTACTACAAAAGGATCGCCAGAACCTGGAAACGAACTGGGATCCTCTGTCTGACACAATATTCTCAGGGATGCCGTGCAAACGAACCACGTTCTGGAAAAACACAGGAACCAGATCGGAAGAGGAAGGCAGCTTAGGCAAAGGAACCAAATGGACCATCTTGGAGAAGCGATCACATATCACCCAGATAACGGACATGCCCTGAGATAGCGGAAGATCAGAAATGAAATCCATGGAGATATGTGTCCAAGGTCTCTTCGGGACAGGCAAGGGCAAGAGCAAACCGCTGGCACGAGAACAGCAAGGCTTAGCTCGAGCACAAGTCCCACAGGACTGCACAAATGACCGCACATCCCTTGACAAGGAAGGCCACCAAAAGGACCTGGCCACCAGATCTCTGGTGCCAAAAATTCCCGGGTGACCTGCCAACACCGAGGAATGAACCTCGGAAATGACTCTGCTGGTCCACTTATCCGGGACAAACAGTCTGTCAGGTGGACAAGACTCAGGCCTATCAGCCTGAAATCTCTGCAACACACGTCGCAGATCCGGAGAAATAGCTGACAAGATAACTCCATCCTTAAGAATACCAACAGGATCAGCGACTCCAGGAGCATCAGGCACAAAGCTCCTAGAAAGAGCATCGGCCTTCACATTCTTAGAACCTGGTAAATACGAGACAACAAAATCAAAGCGGGAGAAAAACAATGACCAGCGGGCCTGTCTCGGATTAAGGCGTTTAGCAGACTCGAGATACATCAGATTTTTGTGATCAGTCAAGACCACCACACGATGCTTAGCACCCTCGAGCCAATGACGCCACTCCTCAAATGCCCATTTCATGGCCAACAACTCCCGATTGCCCACATCATAATTTCGCTCGGCAGGCGAAAACTTCCTAGAGAAAAAGGCACAAGGTTTCATAACAGAGCAACCAGGGCCTCTCTGCGACAAAACGGCCCCTGCCCCAATCTCCGAAGCATCCACCTCAACCTGAAAGGGAAGTGAGACGTCAGGCTTGCACAAAACAGGCGCCGAAGTAAACCGGCGTTTCAACTCCTGGAAAGCCTCCACGGCAGCAGGAGCCCAGTTAGCTACATCGGAGCCCTTCTTGGTCATATCCGTCAAAGGTTTCACAATGCTAGAAAAATTAGCGATAAAACGACGGTAGAAGTTAGCGAAGCCCAAGAACTTCTGAAGACTCTTAACTGACGAGGGCTGAGTCCAATCAAGAATAGCTCGGACCTTGACTGGGTCCATCTCCACAGCAGAAGGGGAAAAAATGAACCCCAAAAAGGGAACCTTCTGTACACCAAAGAGACACTTTGAGCCCTTGACAAACAAAGAATTTTCACGCAAAATTTTAAAGACCAACCTGACCTGCTCCACATGCGAATCCCAATTATCAGAAAAAACCAAAATATCATCCAGATAAACAATCAAAAATTTATCCAGATACTTCCGGAAAATGTCATGCATAAAGGACTGAAAAACTGAAGGCGCATTGGAGAGCCCAAAAGGCATCACCAAGTACTCAAAATGACCTTCGGGCGTATTGAATGCGGTTTTCCATTCATCACCTTGCTTAATGCGCACAAGGTTGTACGCACCACGAAGGTCTATCTTGGTGAACCACTTGGCACCCTTAATCCGGGCAAACAAGTCAGACAACAGCGGTAAAGGATACTGAAATTTGACAGTGATCTTATTTAAAAGCCGATAATCAATACAAGGTCTCAAAGATCCGTCCTTTTTTGCCACAAAAAAGAATCCCGCACCAAGAGGGGAAGAAGACGGACGAATATGTCCTTTCTCCAGAGACTCCTTGATATATGAACGCATAGCGGTATGTTCAGGTACCGACAGATTAAACAGTCTTCCCTTAGGAAATTTACTGCCTGGGATCAAATCTATAGCACAGTCACAGTCCCTATGAGGAGGCAGTGCACTGGACTCAGACTCACTGAAGACATCCTGATAATCAGACAAATACTCCGGAACTTCCGAAGGCGTAGAAGAAGCAATAGACACAGGCAGGGAATCCCCATGAATACCACGACAGCCCCAACTTGAGACTGACATAGCCTTCCAGTCCAGGACTGGATTATGGGTCTGTAACCATGGCAGCCCTAAAACAACCAAATCATGCATTTTATGTAAAACCAGGAAACGTATCACCTCGCGGTGTTCAGGAGTCATGCACATGGTAACCTGTGTCCAATACTGCGGTTTATTTGCTGCCAATGGTGTAGCATCAATACCCCTAAGAGGAATAGGATTTTCTAATGGTTCAAGAGTAAAACCACAGCGCTTAGCAAATGAGAGATCCATGAGACTCAGGGCAGCACCTGAATCTACAAACGCCATGACAGGATAAGATGACAGTGAGCAAATCAAAGTTACAGACAGAATAAATTTAGGTTGCAAATTACCAACGGTGACAGGACTAACAACCTTAGCTATACGTTTAGAGCATGCTGAGATAACATGTGTAGAATCACCACAGTAGTAGCACAAGCCATTCCGGCGTCTATGAATTTTCCGCTCATTTCTAGTCAGGATTCTATCACATTGCATTAAATCAGGTGTCTGTTCAGACAACACCATGAGGGAATTTGCGGTTTTGCGCTCCCGCAACCGCCGGTCAATTTGAATAGCCAGTGCCATAGTATCATTCAGACCTGTGGGAATGGGAAAACCCACCATAACATTCTTAATGGCTTCAGAAAGGCCATTTCTAAAATTAGCGGCCAGTGCACACTCGTTCCAATGTGTCAGCACGGACCATTTCCGAAATTTTTGGCAATACACTTCAGCCTCGTCCTGCCCCTGAGACATAGCCAGCAAGGCCTTTTCTGCCTGAATCTCAAGATTGGGTTCCTCATAAAGTAAACCGAGCGCCAGAAAAAACGCATCAAGATCAGCCAATGCCGGATCTCCTGGCGCCAGCGAAAAAGCCCAATCCTGAGGGTCGCCCCGTAAGAACGAAATCACAATTTTTACTTGCTGAGCAGAATCTCCAGATGAACAGGGTCTCAGGGACAAAAACAATTTACAATTATTCACGAAATTCCTAAACTTAAACCTGTCTCCGGAAAACAGTTCAGGAATCGGTATTTTAGGTTCTGACCTAGGATTTCTGATAACATAGTCTTGTATGCCCTGCACACGAGTAGCCAGCTGGTCCACACTTGTAATCAAGGTCTGGACATTCATGTCTGCAGCAAGCATAGCCACTCTGAGGTAAAGGGGAAGAAAAAAAAAAAAAAAAAAAACTCAGAATCTTCTTTCTTATAATCCCTCTTCTGCAATGCATTAAACATTTAATATTGGCCTGGCAAACTGTTATGACCCCAATGGCGAGGGTCTCAGAGGAACGTGGAAGTCTGCAGAATACAAAAATCCAGCTCATAGGGCAGTGGTAACTGGGTTGACCATATATCTACTCCTAACGCCAACACTAGAAGTAGCCGGGGATCATTCCTACGTTGATTCTAGATGACACGCGCCAGCCGGAGAATCTAGCTACCCCTAGTAGAGGAAAACAAAGACCTTTCTTGCCTCCAGAGAAGGGGACCCCAAAGCTGGATAGAAGCCCCCCACAAATAATGACGGTGAGGTAAGAGGAAATGACAAACACAGAAATGAACCAGGTTTAGCACAGAGAGGCCCGCTAACTGATAGCAGAATAAAGAAAGGTAACTTATATGGTCAACAAAAACCCTATCAAAATCCACACTGGAAATTCAAGAACCCCCGAACCGTCTAACGGTCCGGGGGGAGAACACCAGCCCCCTAGAGCTTCCAGCAAAGGTCAGGATACAGATTTGGAACAAGCTGGACAAAAATACAAAACCAAAACAAATAGCAAAAAGCAAAAGGCAGACTTAGCTGATATAACTGGAACCAGGATCAGTAGACAAGAGCACAGCAGACTAGCTCTGATAACTACGTTGCCAGGCATTGAACTGAAGGTCCAGGGAGCTTATATAGCAACACCCCTAACTAACGACCCAGGTGCGGATAAAAGGAATGACAGAAAAACCAGAGTCAAAAAACTAGTAACCACTAGAGGGAGCAAAAAGCAAATTCACAACATTGGAGGTCCTGGCCTGCCCTGCTGCTAGCGTTTTGTCAGAGCGGGTTTTTAGTACCGCTGGTGGAATTATCACAGATAAATGCATCCACCTGTCAACTGAAAATGCTGACTGGCTGACTCTTAAAAATGAACAAGGCCTGGATTGGGAAAGACTTCTGTACACCACCAAGTGAAACCAGCGAAACATAACCTCAAATACATTCTCTCTTTTGGGGAGGTGTATTCTCATGCACCTCTTTACAACCACACATGGGTGTAAAGCTTCCACATTTGGTCTGTTTGTTGTTCTCCTTATCCTCATGCTCATCATCCAGAACCACTAGATGACCAGGGTGAACGTGCTCTGTACTGTTATAGGCCGGTGATTTTTAGGCACGAGGGCTGTGAAGGCACTATTTAATTTTGTAAAAACAGGACCCCACATTGGGGAATTGGGCATTACATTACATTGGGCCTACTTCTTAAGTCTGTCTCCTGCAATGTGTCCTTTAACTGCCACTAGATGACAAGGGTGCACGTGCTCAGTACTGTTATAGGCCAGTGAATTTTGGGCAAGTGGGCTGTGATGGCACTATATTTTTAAGTCCAAAAAGGACAACACATTGGGGAATTGGGCATGACATTACTTTGGGCCTACTTCTTAACTCGGTCTCCTCCATCTGTCCTGTACCTGCCACTAGATCACCAGGGTGAACGTGGTCTGTACGGTGCATTTAGCGCTAGGGGGCTGTGACGGCACTATTTTAATCAGTCCAAAAAGGACCCTACATTGGGGAATTGGGCATGGCATTCAATTGGGCCTACTTCTTAGCTCTGTCTCCTGCAATGTCTCTTGTTTAACTGCCACTAGATTACCAGGGTGAACGTGCTTTGTACTGTTACAGGCCGGTGAAGTTTGGTCAAGGGGGGCTGTGATGGCACTAGTCTATTTTTACAAAAAGGTACCCGACATTGGTGAAACCACATCCTTGTTGGCAAACACTTCATAACGTTTGTGTACCTTAAAGAGCTCACTTGAAAAGCTCCTTTTTGTATTGCCTGGTTGCTAATATTGGACACAATACACTTCATATAACTTTGATAAAGCAATGCTGTTACTTTGCCTCAGTAGTTCATTAAAAATATAGCTTTGTCCACTATATTAGTTTCTATCCTTGCGAGTCTTAACTTTGCCTCAAATGTACAAATGGAGAATATACAAATGGCGATTTGTAAACAAGATTGTCTGAATGCATTCAGCATACAGTATTTCAATCACATACCTGCATTTCTTGTAAAACATTTAGAGATGTGACAGACAATGCTCATAGTGAAACAAGCTTGATAAATGTTTGTTTATTCACTTCACAAACAGTTTTAAGTCTCTATATGTTTGCTGTTTGTCATTGTAAAACATTAAGGTTTACTGAAACTATGCCGGTGGTGGTTTGATCTAAATCCTTGTGGCTTTTATTTTCTAGGGGTTTTTGGCCCCTCGTCTGATGACTCCATGATATCTCAGTTTCATCCAACCTTGAAAAGTGGCCACTTGAAGGTGTGGGTGAAACTAGAGTTACTACATAGTGTTATTCACTATATAAGACCAGAGAAACATGACTAAGACAGATGCCAAAACTGGGGTACCTGTACATGTGCAGTGTGCTGATACCTGCATAATTGGGGATGCCCATGCAGTGTAGGTGTTCTCCCAGGGGTACTCTGTCTTGGTGTTGCTTCTCTGATATTCCAGACGGATGATGTTTAAAAGCCTCTTGGTGATGATCTAAGTATACTGTATGTAGTTAATGTTCATATATGCGTAATCACTATATTTATTTAATCCTTATATGTACTTATTAACCTGTGTATGTTAACACATACAAAAGTGTACGCACTCACATTATTCAATTATACTATTCCTTGAATTTTGTAGTTTGCAATAAAATTGCTTTGTATTGCAAGTATTAGCCTTTTTTAAAGCCGTATCTGAACCTTAGTGTTAAAAACATGTCAAATAAAATTGCCAAATTCTCCTGTAAATAATTGTGCAAAGAGGGAACCATCATACCATTAAAAAATACGAGTGAATTTTCCTGGGCCCATCCAGTATGTGGGTTCCAAGGCCTAATGGGCAGCACGGTGGCGCAGTGGATAGCACAGCAACCTTGCAGCACTGGAGTTCAAGCCCCACTAAGGACAACATCTGCAAAGAGTTTGTATGTTCTCTCCGTGTTTGCGTGGGTTTCCTCTGGGTGCTCCAGTTTCCTCCCACATTCCAAAGACATACTGATAGGGAATTTAGATTGTGAACCCCAACGGGGACAGTGATGATAATGTATGCAAACTGTAAAGCGCTGCGCTAACATGCGCTATATAAAAATAAAGATTATTATTATTATTAATGGGTTGCATATGACTGACCGTGCAGCAGGGCTGGCCTTCCTGCCAATGTATAAAACAAAGGAGAATGGAGCACAAAATGCATATTGTGAAGTGGATTTTCATGGGCCCATCCAGTATGTGGGTTCCAAGGCGTAAGGGGGGCATATGAATTGGTAGCAGGGCAGGCCTTGCATTCAATACAACATTTTTTCAGGAGGCCCTCCTGGACATCTTATGAAAGGGTATTATGGTGCGTCATAATTCTTGGCAGCTCATCCACTCACAGCATAGGCTACAACAGCTTAGGAGACCCACTGTTTCATAATGGCCCTTTAAGAAGATTAATGCCGCCTGATGCACCAGTAAAAATAGGCTCTGTGACTTTGAGTCCCTCCTTCGTAAATGAAGCAAGATGGGTCTGCTTATGTGTCACACACCACATGGCCAGTTAGGGTTGTTAAATGTTACCATGACATTTCCCAGTGAATGCATTTGTAGTGGTTGAAATCAATGTTAAAGTTGGAAAACGCTTCAAAAACGCTGCGTCTGAACTAAGCCTAAGTGGGAGAGGACATTTTTGGTCTGGGGTTAAATATTTGGCCTTACAGGCAAGTCATTAACCTGCAAAGGATGTACCTTCCTTGACATATTTCCCAGCAAAACCCGTTTTGGTTTCGTTTTCATGTGTTTTTTGTGGCATCGGGAAAAATGGCATGAATCTCTGAAAAAAATTATTAAGGCTGTGAACTAGGAGTCAGGAATGCTTCCAGGGGCGATCCCCATGAGGTCCCTGTGTCATTTGAGCATTGTTTCCATTATTTTCCGACTTTTTTATACCTTAAAAGGACCCCCAGGGGAAGATCACGGTAAAAATACTCGGTTCTCCTATAGACTTACATTGGGCTCGTTGTTCTGGCCGAGTACCCGAGTATTCCAATTTACTCGACCCGAGCAACGAGCACTTGAGCACTTTAGTGCTTGCCCATCACTAACATGGATGTAAAAACTGGGCAAACGGTTGGCACGTGGATGAAAATTAAAAGAAAATCCAGTTTCCTGGATGAGACGCAAAGGATTTTTTCACAGTCTCTTCTGCAGGTGCCCTAAAACTAAGGTTATGTCACTGTGCAAGATCTTGGGGAGAGGCCCAGCAAATAACGAAGACTGGACTGTCAGTCAGACACCGGAGCCAGGAGCCAGGGAGCGGGATAAGGCATGAGGGTCGGACAGCTGGGAGTGCTTTTACCCACCCCAATGCAGCTGATTTGCATATAACGTTAATGTCATATTTCTCAACAATGCAGGGACGGATTTCTACATAAAATAGGGTGTCAGCATATATACAGCCTTCCCTATAATTTTACAGTGGGTACGGAAAGTATTCAGACACCTTTACATTTTTTACTCTTTGTTTCATTGCAGCCATTCGGTAAATTCAAAAAAGTTCATTTTTTCTCATTAATGTACACTCTGCACCCCATCTTGACTGGAAAAAAAACATAAATGTAGAATGTTTTGCAAATTTTTAAAAAAAGAAAAGCTGAAATATCACATGGTCACAAGTATTCAGACCCTTTGTTCAGTATGGAGTAGAAGCACTCTTTTGAGTTAGTACAGCCATGAGTCTTCTTGGGAATAATGTAACAAGTTTTTCACCCCTGGATTTGGGGATCCTCTGCCATTCTTCCTTGCAGATCCTCTCCAGTTCCGTCAGCTTGGATGGTGAACGTTGGTGGACAGCCATTTTCAGGTGTCTCCAGAGATGCTCAATTGGGTTTAGGTCAGGGCTCTGGCTGGGCCAGTGAAGAATGGTCATAGAGTTGTTCTGAAGCCACTCCTTTGTTATTTTAGGTGTGTGCTTAGGGTCATTGTCTTGTTGGAAGGTGAATCTTCGGCCAAGTCTGAGGTCCAGAGCACTCTGGAAGAAGTTTTCATCCAGGATATCTCTGTACTTGGCCACATTCATCTTTCCTTTAATGACAACCAGTCATCCTGTCCCTGCAGCTGAAAAACACCCCCACAGCATGATGCTGCCACCACCATGTTTCACTGTTGGGATTGTATTGGGCAGGTGATGAGCAGTGCCTGGTTCTCTCCACACATACTGCTTAGAATTAGAAAAGGTCTATCTTCATCTCATCAGACCAGAGAAACTTATTTCTCATAGTCTGAGAATCCTTCATGTGTTTTTTTAGCAAGCTCTATGCGGGCTTTCATATGTCTTGCACTGAGGAGAGGCTTCCGTCGGGCCCCTCTGCCATAAAGACCCGACTTAGTGGAGGGCTGCAGTGATTACTGACGTTGTGGAACTTTCTCCCATATCCCTACTGCATCTCTGGAGCTCAGCCACAGTGATCTTGGGGTTCTTCTTTCCCTCTCTCACCAAGGCTCTTCTACCACGATTGCTCAGTTTGGCTGGACGGCCGGTCTAGGAAGACTTCTGGTGGTCCCAAACGTCTTCCATTTAAGGATTATGGAGGTCACTGTGCTCTTTGGAACCTTGAGTACTGTAGAAATTCATTTGTAACCTTGGTCACATCTGTTCCTTGCCACAATTCTGTCTCTGAGCTCCTTGACCAGTTCATTTGACCTCATGATTCTCATTTGGTCTGACATGCACTGTGAGGCCTTATATAGACAGGTGTGCACCTTTCCAAATCAGTCTAATTAAACACAGCTGGACTCCAATGAAGGAATAGAACCATCTCAAGGAGAATCACAAGGAAATGAATAGCATGTGACTTAAATATGAGAGTCTGAGCAAAGGGTCTGAATACTTATGACCATGTGATATTTCACTTTTTCTTTTTTTTAAATTTGCAAAAATTTCTATTTTCTATTTTTTTCACTCAAAATGGGGTGCAGAGTGTACATTAATGTGAAAAAACGAACTTTTTTGAATTTACCAAATGGCTGCAATGAAACAAAGAGTGAAAAGTTTAAAGGGGTCTGAATACTTTCTGTACCCACTGTAGGTAGAAATTCCTCCTGACAGGTTTCTGCATTCACTCATTTTTTTCTCCAAATTTGTTAAAATGCGCTCTATTTTCCCTTTGGAGTGATTTATGAACGCCAGCATTTTTTGCGTCATTTTACAAAGCTGACAAAATAATGCTCTTTATTTTTGTTTTTAACCTTTTTTTGTGACTTGTTTTAGTTCAAAAAGTCACACATTTTGTAAAAGTATTGCAAACATTGCTGGCATACAATACTACAGACTTTAAAAATGGTGCAGATGAAAAAAGAAATTGGGTGCAAAATGAAAATAAGGGAAAAAACATAAAAAAAACTAGACAAAATAATGTTCAATAAGGAATCAACACCCCTGACATCATGCAAAAATAATTAAGTATCTGGTCTCCTTTGAATGATTTTGAGTAAAAAAAAACAGTGAATACCGAAATACAAGGATAAGTAACTTAAAAAATTGCAAATGATGAGCTGGGATTTTAGTTTTTGACTCAAATTATTATATCATCTAGCGCTTAACATTTCTTGTGATGCTTGGATGAATGAACAGTAATTCTTACTTTTTCCTGATCACATGTCAGGATGACTGACCCCATTACTTGTGTATTGGCTCCACCTAGTGGCCCATATTAGATAATGTCACATCAAAATACCATTTGTTTTATTGATGTTTGCTTGACCACTTATAAATGAGACTACCCAGGGCGATCTTTGCAAATGTGCATGGAGGGTTGTAGGTTGTGGTGCGTGGCACTAGCGAAAGAAAATAAATAATGTCATCCCGGTCCCTCCACCAGATCAAATAACAAAACTGGTGTGTTTACAGAAGGGGAAGGTTGCATTTATTTGTATTCATGTGTGAAGACGAGAGAAGAGCGAACCCGAACTGTGAAGTTTGGTTTTCACTGGTGCTGAAGTCCGAACATGGACTTCTCCCAAAAGTCTGTTGCACTGTTTGGGTTAGGATGTCGAATAAAGTTTGCTCAAAGGCTGCAGCTGCAGCAGAGTGGGCACTTACAGAGCCATCACAGCTACGCCAAGTATTGGCATGGCTGTGATTGGCCAGCACATTACATGACCCGGCCTGTATAAATGCCAGAACACAGGATGTGCCACCATTCTATTCTCAGCCTGTGCCCAAACAGCCTGGTGCAGAGTACCCTAAACCAGCCTGGTGCAGAGTACCCTAATACAGCCTGGTGCAGAGTACCCTAATAGAACCTGGTGCAGAGTACCCTAATACAGCCTTGTGCAGAGTACTCTAATACAGCCTGGTGCAGAGTACCCTAATACAGCCTTGTGCACAGTGTCCTAACCCAGCCTGGTGCAGAGTGCCCTAACCCAGCCTGGTGCAGAGTACCCTAATAGAACCTGATGCAGAGTACCCTAATACAGCCTGGTGCAGAGTACTCTAATACAGCCTGGTGCAGAGTACCCTAATACAGCCTGGTGCAGAGTACCTTAATACATCCTGGTGCAGAGTTCCCTAATACAGCCTGGTGCAGAGTACCCTAATACAGCCTGGTGCAGAGTACCCTAATACAGCCTGGTGCAGAGTACCCTAATACAGCCTGGTGCAGAGTACCCTAATACAGCCTGGTGCAGAGTACCCTAATACAGCCTGGTACAGAGTACTCTAGTACAGCCTGGTGCAGAGTACCCTAATACAGCCTGGTGCAGAGTACCCTAATACAGCCTGGTGCAGAGTACCCTAATACAGCCTGGTGCAGAGTACCCTATTACAGCCTGGTTCAGAGTACCCTATTACAGCCTGGTTCAGAGTACCCTATTACAGCCTGGTTCAGAGTACCCTATTACAGACTGGTGCAGAGTGCCCTAATACAGCCTGGTGCAGAGTACCGTAATACAGCCTGGTACAGAGTACTCTAGTACAGCCTGGTGCAGAGTACCCTAATACAGCCTGGTGCAGAGTACCCTAATACAGCCTGGTGCAGAGTACCCTATTACAGCCTGGTTCAGAGTACCCTATTACAGCCTGGTTCAGAGTACCCTAATACAGCCTGGTGCAGAGTACCCTATTACAGCCTGGTTCAGAGTACCCTATTACAGCCTGGTTCAGAGTACCCTAATACAGCCTGGTGCAGAGTACCCTATTACAGCCTGGTTCAGAGTACCCTAATACAGCCTGGTGCAGAGTACCCTATTACAGCCTGGTTCAGAGTACCTTATTACAGCCTGGTTCAGAGTACCCTATTACAGCCTGGTTCAGAGTACCCTATTACAGACTGGTGCAGAGTGCCCCCAAAGTGATCAGGATCGTTGTGGGAGATTATGGATTATCTTCTCTGCGGACAGGTGAGGAATATTGTGGTTTATTATTTTCTTTTTGTTGGAGGAGACATCGGTGTTTGTGGATTAGGCATTTTCATTAAAGGAGTCTGTGTCATTATTGTGTGTGGTATTTCCTGAGGAAGAAGTCATATACAAACTTCGAAACGCGTTGAATAAAACCACCATTCCTTTTCATCAATACATTTGGATTTCCATTTGTTCAGCAGAGCGGACAATATCCACAAAAATCCTTTATATACTTCCTGACATGGTCAATCCTTGACCCGTGGATCTGCAGCAGCTGACGTTTATATGCCCCATCAAAGGGGCACCATGTGAGCAGTTTTCTGTATAACAGATTTTGAAATTGTCAGATAAGACCCTATGTGCGCTTCCTCTCTCCTATAGTTTTTTTGTTTTATTATTTCAAATAAAGGACTTTATTCTGGGTGTCAGCGTTTTTATACAATATCACAATGGGGTACTAATGGATAGATGTCTTATAGACGCCTCTCCATTACTAACCTCGGGGCTTGAAGTTACCTGACAATACAAAGGTGATATCAACCCCACAGATATGAACCCCACTTGCCACCGTTACAGGCCAAGTGGGAAGAGCCGGGCAAAGCGCCAGAATTGGCGCATCTAATAGATGTGCCTTTTCTGGGCAGCTGCGGGCTGCTATTTTTAGGGTGGGGCGTCAATATCCATGGCCCCATACCAGTCTGAGAATACCAGCCCCAGCTGTGAGCTTCAGCAATGCTGGTTGTCAAAAATGAGGGGGACCCCACGTCGTTTTCTTAAAATCATTTTTTAAATAATTGAAAAAACAGCATGGGGACCCCTCTATTCTTGGTAACCAACCTTGCTGAAGCTAACAGCTGAGGGTTACAGCCCCCAGCTGTGAGTATTGCATGGCTGGTTATGAAAAATAGGGGGGAACTCATGCAGGTTTTTTTTTTATTATTATTTATTTACAGTGCAGGAGCTGCTGATGAATACCCCATCATCCGCTCCTGCTCTTACTGTTATTAGCGGCAGCAGGTGTCGGATGATGGGTAGTGTTGAGCATTCCGATACCGCAAGTATCGGGTATCGGCCGATATTTGCTGTATCGGAATTCCGATACCGAGATCCGATACTTTTGTGGTATCGGGTATCGGTATCGAAACAACATTAATGTAAAAATGTGTAAAAGAGAGAATTAAAATAAAAAATATTGCTATACTCACCTCTCCGACGCAGCCTGCACCTTACCGAGGGAAGCGGCAGCGTTCTTTGTTTAAAATTCGCGCTTTTCTTTCCTTACGTGAAGTCCCGGCTTTGTGATTGGTTGCGTCGCAGTCACATGGGCGACACAACCAATCACAAGCCGTGACGTCACGGGAGGCTGGACACGCGCGCATTTTAAAATGCGCGCTTGTCCAGCCTCCCGTGACGTCCCGGCTTGTGATTGGTTGCGTCGCGATCAACCAATCACAAGCCGGGAGGCTGGACACGCGCGCATTTTAAAATGCGCGCTTGTCCAACCTCCCGTGACGTCCCGGCTTGTGATTGGTTGCTTCGCGACGCAACCAATCACAAGCCGGGACGTCACGGGAGGCTGGACAAGCGCGCATTTTAAAATGTGCGCGTGTCCAGCCTCCCGTGACGTCACGGCTTGTGATTGGTTGCGTCGCCCATGTGACTGCGACGCAACCAATCACAAAGCCGGGACGTAATTTTAAAATCCTTAAGGACCTGAAATTACGTCACGGCTTGCTGTGATTGGTTGCGTCGCCCATGTGACTGCGACGCAACCAATCACAAAGCCGGGACTTCACGTAAGGAAAGAAAAGCGCAAATTTTAAACAAAGAACGCTGCCGCTTCCCTCGGTAAGGTGCAGGCTGCGTCGGAGAGGTGAGTATAGCAATATTTTTTATTTTAATTCTCTCTTTTACACATTAATATGGATCCCAGGGCCTGAAGGAGAGTTTCCTCTCCTTCAGACCCTGAGAACCATCAGGAATACCGTCCGATACTTGAGTCCCATTGACTTGTATTGGTATCGGGTATCGGTATCGGATTGGATCCGATACTTTGCCGGTATCGGCCGATACTTTCCGATACCGATACTTTCAAGTATCGGACGGTATCGCTCAACACTAATGATGGGTTGTCCCATCAGCTGACTCCAGTGACTGGAGGTAATCTGTATACCTCCGATCACAGCTGAGCACTCACTTTGTCTTTTGACAGCATGGGAGCCGTGGCTCTCTGACCGACAGGGATAGTTTCCCTGCAGATCAGAAGCGGTGTTTGCTGTGCTGTCATGCATATGACAGTATGTCAAACACTATATTGTCGGGCCCTTCATTCAAGTGAATGGGGTTCGGGTCTGCTATGCTGGATGACAGGCTGTATGGATGCTTCACGCAGCCTGCCATCTAGATGTAGCGGAGCTGACTGTTAGGTCACATCCTGCTGGGCCAAGTGTTATGCGATGTTTTCTCGCATAGCTCTAGCCCGTATTCTATGGTAGCATGACACCAGCCTTCATCAGCCACTCCTGCGCTGTAAATAAATAATTTAAAAAAAACCTGTGTGGGTTCCCCTGTATTTTTGATAACCAGCCAGGCAAAACTTAAAGCTGGGGGCTGCAACCCTCAGCTGTTAGCTTCAGCAAGGCTGGTTAACAAGAATACAGGGGTCCCCATGCCATATTTTTAATTTTTTAAATAAATAATTTAAAAAAACGGCATGAAAGCCCCCCATTTTTGACAACCATCCTTGCTAAAGCAGACAGCTGAGGGCTGATATTCTCAGGCTGGTAAGTGGCTTTGGATATTGCCCCCAGTCTAAAAATAGCAGCCCACAGCCTCCCAGAAGAGGCGCATTGATTAGATGCGCCAATTCTGGTGCTTTGCCCTGCTCTTCCCACTTGCCCTGTATTGGTGGCAAGTGGGGTTCATATCTGTGGGGTTGATGTCACCTTTGTATTGTTAGGTGACATCAAGCCCACGTATTACTAATGGAGAGGTGTCTATAAGACACCTATCCATTACTAATCCTATAGTTACATGGTAAATAAAGACACAGCCAGAATAAAGTGTTTTATTAGAAATAAAAGAAAACACACTTTTCCTTTTTTATTTAAGAATAACAAACACAGTTATACTCACCTAACACCTAATTCCACTGAAGCTCTCGATCTCCTGTAATAAAACTAAAATAAAAAACCAACAATAAACCAAACCTGTCACATGCTGTAATCCATGTCTGGGGGCTAAAAAGTTTTCAACATGGATGTGACCGTCCAGACTGAGAACCACTGGTGAATGATCTGCTGCGAGCGCAGTATCAATGACCAACGGTGACATCATCGAGGCTGGGCTGAACTGCGGTGACCTCAGGACGGTGGGAAAATGCCAGTGATGAGGTTCTCCTTCCATTCAGCAATTTTGCCATGCATTTCAACATTTTTGCTGCCCCCCCAGACCTCTTTGTAGGGTCTGCTGGAAAAATGTTCGGATTTACCATTGACTCTCATTATACTTGTTATGAGCATCTGAGCATTAGGAATTGCTTGGTTGAGTAATGAACATCTGATCATTTTAGTGCTTTCTCATCCCTAGTCAGCAGTGGGGACCACAAGGATCTGTACTGGGAGCAGCGGAGACCACAAGGATCTGTGCTTGGACGAATTCTTTCTAATCTCCTTATTAACAACTTTGTTGATGGGAATTAGAGTAAAGCATCAGTCTTTGCTTATGACACCAAACTATGTAGGATAACAAAAGCTCACTTTACGGTATAATATTATAAACCGATCCAGATTAGATGTATGAATGGTAAATGAGGTTTAATGTAGATAAATATAGAGTAATGCACCCAGGATGGAGTAATCCTATTGCTGTATATACAATAAATGGAAATATATTCAGAACTACAGAACAGGAGAAGGACTTGGATATTCTGGTTACAAGTAAGCCGAGCAGCAGTACTCAATGTCAGGCAGCAGCAGCAAAAGCAAAGAAGATTTTAGGCTGTATAAAAAGAGAGAGAAAATCCAGTGATCTCAATGTATTTTTACCCCTTTATAAATCACTGATGAGGCCACATATACAATATTGGATCCAGTTTTGGGCTCCACATTTTAAAAAAGATATTTGGAGGTTAGAGTCAGTTCAAAGGCAGAAACTAGATTATTACAAGGGTTGGAAGGCAAGGCCTCTCATATGATGGGAGGTTGGAAAAGTTGGGCTTTTTTAGGTTAGAAAAAAGATATATCAGAGAATATCTCATTTATATGTATAAATGTCTGTATAGAGGACTGGTGCATGACTTATTACTTCCAAAGACCGTACTAAGGACCAGGGGGCACTCATTACTGGTTGGAGAAAGGCGATTATGGCAGCTAAATAGGAAAGGGTTCTTTACAGTTAGAGCAGTCAGACTGTGGAATGCCGACCACAAGAGGCAGTAATGGGTGACACTAACAGCTTTTATACAAGGGCCGGATGATTTCCTCACAACAAATGGTATTATAAGTTATAAATAATCTAGTGATAGAGAATGTAGTACTGGTGGAAAAAGGATGAAATTAAAGGCGATAGCCGAGACTTTTTTTTTACAGATCCGTTGCTGTTATTAACAGGAAGCTGTATTTTTACTATTATTATATTTTAAATTGTTGATGCAGAAAACAGATGTCGTACAAATGTAAAAATCAGACATACGGATTACTATATGGATGAAAAATCATCTGTTTCTTCTAGATGAAAAAGAAATGAATTTGCATGAGCTCGTCTGTCCCTTTTTGAATTGTTAAGCTGTAGCAGGGATCCAAACATATGAAAAAGAGCTACCCGATATCTGCTTTACAATATCACCATCTAGTGGACATTTAGTCATATGCAACAGTTAACTTTTCTTATTATTTGTGGCGGGAGACATATACATTTGCCACCCATGTGAAAATAGTTTACCTACTTCATACTTTATCGAAAATATTTTATTCATGTCAGTTGCTATACCCCCTACCTCACACACATTTTGTTACGACAGTTGAATTATTCACAGGCATTATTGGAGGTTACCATCACATTTTGGTTAGTCATCAGATTCTTGTAAAAAATGTCTCCATAATGAGCTCAGGATGACCAACCGTCCAGAAATTCCAGGACACTCCGTATAAATTGGTAACTTTTTTGCCCTGTTCATAAAAAAATTAAGGTGTCTGTGATTTTTTTTTTTTTAAGTTGAAGAAAAGTCTACAGATTGTGCTGACTGCAATTATCAACATTCTGCCAGACAGGAGGACCAGGGAATGGCGCTCTCTTTGACACCAAGAAAAATCAAGGTCATGAAATTTCAGTTTGCTATTAGGTAAAAAAATTTATATTCAAACTGATAAAAACTATATACACAGCTCAAAAAAAATAAAGGGACACTAAAATCCCACATCCTAGATATTACTGAATGAAATATTCCAGTTGTAAATCTTTATTCATTGCATAGTGGAATGTGTTGAGAACAATAAAACCTAAAAACAATCAATGTAAATCACAACTAATGTCCCACGAAGGTCTGGAGTTGGAATGATGCTCAAAATCAAAGTGGAAAATGAAGTTTCAGGCTGATCCAACTTCAGTGGAAATGCCTCAAGACAAGGAAATGATGCTCAGTAGTGTGTGTGGCCTCCACGTGCCTGTATGATCTCCCTACAACACCTGGGCATGCTCCTGATGAGGCGGCGGATGGTCTCCTGAGGGATCTCCTCCCAGACCTGTAAAAATATCTGTTCGTAATTTTTTGATAAGCTGTACAGAAAAAAGGTCAAGTTCGCAACACTGGATGCTCATCCAGATGTTAGCACTGTTCCACCCGCTACTGTTAACCTATTAAATGCTGCTGTCAATTTCTGTGCCTCTCATGATGCTATTTCTGTGAAAACTGCCCTGTATCTGACGTTCATAGGAGATTGTGATTTTTTTCGATATACAGCAATGCTGTGTAATTGCTGTATATAGCACAAACAATCAGATGATCACAGGTTCAGGTCCCTTAAGGGGACTAACAAATACAGTGAAAAAAAAAGTTTTACAAAATATGAAAAAAAATTAAAAAGTGCAAAAGTTCAAATTACCCCCCTTTAAAAATTAAGAAGTAAAAAAAAATACATATATTTGGTATCGCTGCATTTGTGAAAGCCCGATTCACTAAAATATAAAACAAATGAATCAGCGTAACAAGAAAAAAAAAAGCCAGAATTCGCGTTTTTTGGCCTCCGCAAAAGCAACAAAAATTTAATCACAGGATATCAAAATATTTTATCCATCTGAAAGTGCTACCAATAGAAACATCAACTCAGAGAGCAAAAAATAAGCTCTCACTCAGGTCCATATCCTGAAAATTGAAAATAATACTACTCTCAGAAAATGGCGACACATGCAACCTTTTTTTATTGCAAATTTCAAAAGTTTTTTTCACGACTTAAAATAAAAACTATACATGGTTGGTATCTCTGGAACCGATCATACTGACATGGAGAATCATACTGCTAGGCCATTCTTACCATAAAATGAACACTGTAAATAAAATCCCTAAAAACTATTGTGGAATTACACTATTTTTGCTATTTCGCTGCCCTCTGAATTTTTGTCCCGCTTTCCAGTGCATCACATGTTAAAATGGATGGTGTCTTTGAAAAGTACATCTCAGTCTTGCAGAAAAAAACCCCCTCACATTGTTATGTCGATGGAAAAATAAAAAAGTTATGGTTCTTTTCATAATGGGAGGAAAAAACGAAAGAGCAAATACAGAAAATTGCCCTGTCGAGAAGGGGATAAACAGTAATAAAAAACTCAGTTGTGGAAATGTATGTGTTGAAAGCAGGAAAACTGAGCAAGTTTAACCCCTTCCAGCAAATGGGTGTAATTGTACATCCAGATTGAAGGTGATTTCCTGTGATTGGGATATGGAGCGCCCCCACAATAAGGGCAATGGGGTACTCGGTACCGGGTCCTTCGGTTCGGGGGATGTCACAGTGGCCCGACCCGGTCCATGGCCCTTTGAGGGGCGTCCAGTAAAAGTAAAAGTTTATATGATGTTTGTGACGCCACCTGTGGTATTCGGTCAGGGTGACCGACGCTGCTCAGGGGTCCGCTGGGGTGATGGAATGGCAGCTAGATGGCATACCTTCCCACAGGTGAAGTGTATCCCCAGGGCTTCCCAGAGGTGTAGATGGTGGATGGTGTAAGGCGCGGTGAATAACGAGGACACAAGGTTGCAGTCTCTTTACCTTTTACTGAAGACTTCAGCATCCACAGTCCAGAGTACAGACCACAGGGCAGGCAGAGTCCGGCCTGTCTGAAGGCAAATCCAGGGTCCCCTTATCCAGGCAGAAATCAGTAACCTTCCTCTAGCGCCTGGGTGTTGTAGTCCCTCCCTGCTGAGCAACTCGGTAAGGTCCTCACAACTTTCGTGGATGTTTTAGATGTTATTTCTTCCTCTCTGTCCCCCAGATGGTGTGGATAGGACAAACCCGTTTGACTGATGGCCTGAGGCTTGTTTATAGGGACCCTAGAGACGCCCCTACCCCCACAATTTGCCACTGTATCTTCTTAGGTATTAAGGTCGGGCAGCCAACTTGGAATTGACTGTCCTGCCGGTCTCTGAAGTAATGCATAGAGTCAATTACTCCCACGGTGTTCCAGCCAATGGCTACGCGCCTCAGAAGGAGGCAACCTATTTCAGGGCAGAACTTCTCCTGGTGTTTTCTCCTTGTGCTGTGACTTTGTTTCTCACTCTCCACAATACACTTCTCTTCGTGTCCTTTCTTAGGATGCTGCCGCACTTGGGGCAGGCGCAGCTCCGTGTCTTTCTGTCTCGTGCTAGGCCTCTGCCAGGATCCCACCCCTGACAGGGACCCTCTGTCTGCAGCTCAGATGTTCCTCCTTTCCCCCTGTCTGCCTGACAGGTGTTGCCTGGGCCGAGCCCAGTCAGCTTCTGCCTAACTTTCTATCCAGCCCACCAGTTTTACCCTAATGTGAGGAGTGCCCTAATAGATAGGAGCATGGCTCCCCCTAGTGGACTGGAGTGTGAAGTGTAGTGTGTGTTTTGTGATACCTGGTAAGGTGAACTCCTTTAGTGCCATCAGACGTAATATCACTCCCCCTGGTGGAAGAATGACATTACTGCAACGACCAGGACTCTGGGGCGCTGCAGATACATCTCATAAATGGCATGGGCACAGGGGTGTCAGATAGCCAGGCTCCTGCTGCAAGTGCTGATACCAGTAATCATAGCGCCGATTAGCACTTTAATCCCGTTGTGAGCACATTGGTGCTCCCCGCAGTGTGATCTCAGGGTACCAATGGTTGCTATGGCAAGAGGGAGGCCTGACCTTTGTGTCTGCTATAACTCTCTTCCAATCTAATCCCACCAGGGACAGAGCCTGATTGGCTGTCAATCACGAACTATTGGAACTAGTGGAACTATTGCTCTGTAGTACATAAGCATCACAGTGCATTATCATTCGTACCAAGTTCCCTTCGTGGGAGTAGTAACCACTGTAACAAGAAATAAATGTTTTTAAGTGCTATAAGAATGTGTTTATCTATAAAAGAGACCTCTCAAAAAGTCATATATTTTGTATCATTGTATCGGTAACGACCCGCACTATAAAACTGAATCCATTTTCATCTCATATGTGAATGGCGTAGAAAATATGAAAAACTAAGACATACTTGCCATTTTTAGTAATCTTGGCTGAAAAAAAACCTGTTTTTTAAAAAAGTAATCAAAAGGTCATATATATACCAAAATGGTATCAATATAGTACAGCTCATTACGCAGAAAATATGAAAATATGCCATATAATGCTTCTTTAACCCCTTCACCCCCAAGGGTGGTTTGCACGTTAATGACCGGGCCAATTTTTACAATTCTGACCACTGTCCCTTTATGAGGTTATAACTCTGGAACGCTTCAACGGATCTTGGCGATTCTGACACTGTTTTCTCGTGACATATTGTACTTAATGATAGTGGTAAAATTTCTTCGATATAACTTGCGTTTATTTGTGAAAAAAACGAATATTTGGCGAAAATTTTGAAAATTTCGCAATTTTCCAACTTTGAATTTTTATGCCCTTAAATCACAGACATATGTCACACAAAATACTTAATAAGTAACATTTCCCACATGTCTACTTTACATCAGCACAATTTTGGAAACAAATTTTTTTTTGTGACGGAGTTATAAGGGTTAAAATTTGACCAGCAATTTCTCATTTTTACAACACCATTTTTTTTTAGGGACCACATCTCATTTGAAGTCATTTTGAGGGGTCTATATGATAGAAAATACCCAAGTGTGACACCATTCTAAAAACTGCACCCCTCAAGGTACTCAAAACCACTTTCAAGAAGTTTATTAACCCTTTAGGTGTTTCACAGGAATTTTTGGAATGTTTAAATAAAAATGAACATTTAACTTTTTTTCACACAAAATTTATTTCAGCTCCAATTTGTTTTATTTTACCAAGGGTAACAGGAGAAAATATACCCCAAAATTTGTTGTACAATTTATCCTGAGTACGCTGATACCCCATATGTGGGGGTAAACCACTGTTTGGGCGCATGGCAGAGCTCGGAAGGAAAGGAGCGCCATTTGACTTTTCAATGCAAAATTGACTGGAATTGAGATGGGACGCCATGTTGCATTTGGAGAGCCCCTGATGTGCCTAAACATTGAAATCCCCCACAAGTGACACCATTTTGGAAAGTAGACCCCCTAAGGATCTTATCTCGATGTGTGGTGAGCACTTTGACCCAACAAGTGCTTCACAGAAGTTTATAATGCAGAGCCGTAAAAATAAAAAATCATATTTTTTCACAAAAATGATCTTTTCGCCCTCATTTTTTTATTTCCCCAAGGGTAAGAGAAGAAATTAGACCACAAAAGTTGTTGTGCAATTTGTCCTGAGTACGACGATACCCCATATGTGGGTGTAAACCACTGTTTGGGCGCATAGCAGAGCTCGGAAGGGAAGGAGCGCTATTTTACTTTTCAATGCAAAATTGACTGGAATTAAGATGGGATGCCATGTTGCGTTTGGAGAGCCCCTGATGTGCCTAAACATTAAAAACCCCCACAAGTGACACCATTTTGGAAAGTAGACCCCCTAAGGAACTTATCTAGTTGTGTTTTGAGAGCTTTGAACCCCCAAGTGTTTCACTACAGTTTATAACGCAGAGCCGTGAAAATAAAAATTCTTTTTTTTTCACAAAAATGATTTTTTAGCTCCCAGTTTTGTATTTTCACAAGAGTATCAGGATAAATTGGACCCCAAACGTTGTTGTCCAATTTGTCCTGAGTACGCTGATACCCCATATGTGGGGGGGAAACACTGTTTGGGCGCATGACAGAGCTCGGAAGGGAAGGAGCGCCATTTGGAATGCAGACTTAAATGGATTGGTCTGCAGGCGTCACGTTGCATTTGCAGAGCCCCTGATGTACCCAAACAGTACAAACCCCCCACAAGTGACCCCATATTGGAAACTAGACCCCCCAAGGAACTTATCTAGATGTGTTGTGAGAACATTGAACCCCCAAGTGTTTCACTACAGTTTATAACGCAGAGCCGTGAAAATAAAAATTCTTTTTTTTTTTCACAAAAATGATTTTTTAGCCCCCAGTTTTGTATTTTCACAAGGGTATCAGGATAAATTGGACCCCAAAAGTTGTTGTCCAATTTGTCCTGAGTACGCTGATACCCCATATGGGGGGGGGAACCACTGTTTGGGCGCATGACAGAGCTCGGAAGGGAAGGAGCGCCATTTGGAATGCAGACTTAAATGGATTGGTCTGCAGGCGTCACGTTGCATTTGCAGAGCCCCTGATGTACCCAAACAGTACAAACCCCCCACAAGTTACCCCATATTGGAAACTAGACCCCCCAAGGAACTTATCTAGATGTGTTGTGAGAACTTTGAACCCCCAAGTGTTTCACTACAGTTTACAACGCAGAGCCGTGAAAATAAAAAATCCTTTTTTTCCCACAAAACTTATTTTTTGGCCCCCAGTTTTGTATTTTCCCAAGGGTAGCAGGAGAAATTGGACCCCAAAAGATGATGTCCAATTTGTCCTGAGTACGCTGATACCCCATAAGTTGGGGTAAACCCCTGTTTGGGCACACGGGAGAGCTCTGAAGGGAAGGAGCACTGTTTTCCTTTTTCAACGCAGAATTGGCTGGAATTCAGATCGGATGCCATGTCCCATTTGGAGAGCCCCTGATGTGCCTAAACAGTGGAAACCCCCCAATTATAACTGAAACCCTAATCCAAACACACCCCTTACCCTAATCCCAACAGTAACCCTAACCACTCCTCTAACCCAGACACACCCAACCCTATTCCCAACCGTAAATGTAATCCAAACCCAAACCCTATCTTTAGCCCCAACCCTAACTGTAGCCCCAACCCTAGCCCCAACCCTAACCCTAGCCCTAACCCTAGCAATAACCCTAGCCCTATCACTAGCCCTAACACTAGCCGTAACACTAGCCCTAACCCTAGCCCTAACCCTAACCCTAGCCCTAACCCTAGCCCCAACTCTAGCCCTAACCCTAGCCCTAACCCTAACCCTAGCCCCAACCCTAGCCCTAACCCTAGCCCTAACCCTAACCCTAGTCCTAACCCTTGCCCTAACCCTAACCCTAACCCTAGCCCTAACTCTAGTCCTAACTCTAGCCCTAAACCTAACCCTAATGGGAAAATGGAAATAAATACATTTTTTTATTTTTTTATTTTTCCCAAACTAAGGGGGTGATGAAGGGGGGTTTGATTTACTTTTATAGCGGGTTTTTTAGCGGATTTTTATGATTGGCAGCCGTCACACACTGAAAGACGCTTTTCATTGCAAAAAATATTTTTTGCGTTACCACATTTTGAGAGCTGTAATTTTTCCATATTTGAGTCCACAGAGTCATGTGAGATCTTGTTTTTTGCGGGACGAGTTGACGTTTTTATTGGTAACATTTTTGGACACGTGGCATTTTTTGATCGCTTTTTATTCCAATTTTTGTGAGGCAGAGTGATCAAAAACCAGCTATTCATGAATTTCTTTTGGGGGAGGCGTTTATACCGTTCCGCGTTTGGTAAAATTGATAAAGCAGTTTTATTCGACAAGTCAGTATGATTACAGCGATATCTCATTTATATCATTTTTTTTATGTTTTGGCGCTTTTATACGATAAAAACTATTTTATAGAAAAAATAATTATTTTGGTATCGCTTTATTCTCAGGACTATAACTTTTTTACTTTTTTGCTGATGATGCTGTATTGCAGCTCGTTTTTTGCGGGACAAGATGACGTTTTCAGCGGTACCATGGTTATTTATATGCGTCTTTTTGATCACGTGTTATTCCACTTTTTGTTCGGCGGTATGATAATAAAGGTTGTTTTTTGCCTCGTTTTTTTTTTTTCCTTACGGTGTTTACTGAAGGGGTTAACTAGTGGGGCAGTATTATAGGTTGGGTCGTTACGGACGCGGCGATACTAAATATGTGTACTTTTATTGTTTTTTTAATTTTATTTAGCTAAAGAAATGTATTTATGGGAATAATATATATATTTTTTTCTTTATTTAGGATATTTTTTTTATTTTTTTTTTACACACATGTGGGGAATTTTTTTTAACTTTTTTACTTTGTCCCAGGGGCACAGCACTCTGTCAGATCGACGATGTGCTGTGCAGGGCTGCAGGCTTACCAAGTGTCTGCTCTGAACAGGCACTCGGTAAGCCACCTCCCTCCCTGCAGGACCTGGATGCCGTGGCCATCTTGGATCCGGGACCTGCGGCGAGGAGGGAGGTAGGAGACCCTCGGAGCAACGCGATCACATCGCGTTGCTCCGGGGCTCTCAGGGAAGCCCGCAGGGAGCCCCCTCCCTGCGCGATGCTTCCCTATACCGCCGGTACACCGCGATCATGTTTGATCGCGGTGTGCCGGGGGTTAATGTGCCGGGGGCGGTCCGTGACCGCTCCTGGCACATAGTGCCGGATGTCAGCTGCGATATGCAGCTGACACCCGGCCGCGATCGGCCGCGCTCCCCCCGTGAGCGCGGCCGATCGCGTATGACGTACTATCCCGTCGGTGGTCATACGGGCCCACCCCACCTCGACGGGATAGTACGTCTGATGTCAGGAAGGGGTTATACAGAAAAATACAAAATTAAGGGGTCTTACCATATAAAAACCATAAGGACTCTTTCACACGTCAGTGTTTCTGGTAAGTGTGGTTACAGTTTTTACAAATGACATCTGTGTGTCATCAGCGTGACACATGCCGGCCGCCTGGGAATCAGCGGTACTGTTTGCGATGTTCCCCTGCACCGGGTGCTGAAGACAGCTCACATCATTGTCCCCTGCTTGCACTGCGATCGGCGGTAGCAAGGAACAATGTTGAGAGTTGTATTCAGCTGATAACAGCCAGAGCAGGCGGCAGCTGATGGGAGTACTCATCAGCCGCCGCCTGCGCAATAAATAATAATTTTTTTTTTAAAATTACGCAGGTTCCCCATTTTTATTGATAACCAGGAAGGTAAAACTGACAGCTGTGGGCTGCAACCCTCAGCTGTCAGCTTTAGGAAGGTTGATTATCAAGAATAGAGGGGTCCCCATGCCGTAATTTTTAGTTATTTAAATCATTTTAAAAAACTCACAAACAGAGCACAGCTGCCAGAATACTCACCGGGTGCTCATCAGAGATCGCGGTGAGTATCCATTCCTCTTCTCTACTGATAATACTTAAGACAAATGAATAGTCTGAATACTCATTTCTCTTAAGTATCAGCACACGTGACGGCCGGCCGCAGCAGGAAGGCTCCGGCTGAAAAGCACGCTACTGAGAAGCAATGAATACTCACCGCGATCTCTGATGAACACCTGGTGAGTATTCTGGCAGCTGTGCTCTGCTTGTGAGCAGCACATGATGTCCCTGCCATACGCTGCTTACAAGCATTAAGCAGCTGCTGGCACTGGAGCAGGACGTTGCGACTGCAAGGGAGCGGAGGAAGGTAAGAGTAAAGGTTTGTAAGTACCCATCTACTCCTTCTCCGTTGGGGACAACAGAGGTGCTGCCAGGGAGTAGGAGCAAGCCTCTACCCTCACCACGAGCTAACCCTGAGTTTCAGAGTCCTCTTAGGAGGAGGGGTCAGAGGAGGGTGGTGGTTCCCTCTGTGCATAGTGGGGGTGTGAGTGGGGTGACACAGGGGGACGCCTCTGTTGTCAGTTCTGTAAAGAGTTCATCATCTTGTGGCAAATGTATGCATGGAAATAAACATTCAGGTCCAGACCTGTGTGTGAACGAGTACGTGTCGGTGTCCACCAAAAACATCAGGTCGAAGTGTGTTACTGGGACCTGGCAATCGGGCCATATCGGGTGTCAGCCATTCTCAGACCGCCTCTGGAGCCTACGTTGTTGTCACTTGAATCAGGCTGCATTTGCCATAAACTTGAGGGTCAGGTGACTGGCGAGTTGAACTCTGGTGGATTGAGGCATCCACACCGTACGTCGGTTTCGGGTGAGGTCTGGTGTTGAGGGTCCAGAGGCCCCTCATTGAAAGGGGGGTACTGTCACGTTCCATTTTGGATTTGTGGCAGATCTGGTTTCTATAACTTAAAATGTTTTTCCTTTCAGGCCATCAGTAGTGTTGAGCATTCCGATACCGCAAGTATCGGGTATCGGCCGATACTTGCAGTATCGGAATTCCGATACCGAGATCCGATACTTTTGTGGTATTGGGAATCGGAATCGGAAGTTCCCAGTGTATGGTTCCCAGGGTCTGAAGGAGAGGAAACTCTCCTTCAGGCCCTGGGATCCATATCCATGTAAAAAATAAAGAATTAAAATAAAAAATAGGGATATACTCACCCTCTGACGCGCCCTGGTAGTAACCGGCAGCCTGCTTTGCTTAAAATGAGCGCATTCAGCACCTTCCATGACGTCACGGCTTCTGATTGGTCGCGTGCCGCTTATGTGACCGCCACACGACCAATCACAAGCCGCGACGTCATTCTCAGGCCCTAAACTCCTCATTCTAGGAATTTAGGACCTGAGAATGACATCGTGGCTTGTGATTGGTCGCGTGGCGGTCACATGAGCGGCACGCGACCAATCAGAAGCCGTGGCGTCATGGAAGGTGCTGAACACGCTCATTTTCAGCAAAGCAGGCTGCCGGTTAACGGCGGTAAGGTGCAGGGTAGGGTTGAGCGAAACGGGTCGATCATTTTCAAAAGTCGCCGACTTTTGGCTAAGTCGGCGTCTCATGAAACCCGATCCGACCCCTGTGCTTGTCGGCCATGCGGTACGCGACTTTCGCGCCAAAGTCGCGTTTCAATGACGCGAAAAGCGCCATTTCTCAGCCAATGAAGGTGAACGCAGAGTGTGGGCAGCGTGATGACATAGATCCTGGTCCCCACCATCTTAGAGAAGGGCATTGCAGTGATTGGCTTGCTGTCTGCGGCGTCACAGGGGCTATAAAGGGGCGTTCCCGCCGACCGCCATCTTACTGCTGCTGATCTGAGCTTAGGGAGAGGTTGCTGCCGCTTCGTCAGAAGCAGGGAGAGCGTTAGGCAGGGTCCACTAACCACCAAACCGCTTGTGCTGTAGCGATTTCCACTGTCCAACACCACCTTCGGTGTGCAGGAACAGTGGAAGCTATTTTTTTTTTTTTCCTCAGCGCGGTAGCTCATTGGGCTGCCCTAGAAGGCTCCGTGATAGCTGTATTGCTGTGTGTACGCCACTGTGGAAACCAACTGCTTTTTTCAAAGCACATATCCTCTTGTTCCTTTCTGCACAGCTATCTTTTTTGTTTGTCCACACTTTTTATTTAATTTGTGCATCAGTCCACTCCTATTGCTGCCTGCCATACCTGGCTTAGATTACTGCAGGGAGATAGTAATTGTAGGACAGTCCCTGTTTTTTTTTTTTTTTTTGTGGGAGATTAAGATTGGCATTTCTGCTACAGTGCCATCCCTGTGTGTGCCATCTCTCACTGAGTGGGCCATAGAAAGCCTATTTATTTTTTCCGTGATTTGTGTTCTAAATTCTACCTCAACACAAAAACACTACATCAATCAGTGGTAGAAAAATATTGGCCTCAGTCAGGGCTTGTGTGCCACTGCTGTGTGTGCTATCTCTCATTCAGTGGGCCATAGAAAGCCTATTTATTTTTTCCGTGATTTGTGTTCTAAATTCTACCTCAACACAAAAACACTACATCAATATTGGCCTCAGTCAGGGCTTGTGTGCCACTGCTGTGTGTGCTATCTCTTATTCAGTGGGCTATAGAAAGCCTATTTATTTATTTATTTTTTTTTCTTATTATTTGGTTTCTAAAGTCTCCCTGAAAAAAAAAATAAATAAATAAAAAAACAGTGGGAGAGTAATATTGCCCTTTCAGCTTGTGTGCCAGTCTTGACTCCTGGGTGTGCCACCTCTCTCTCTAATTGTGGGCCATAGAAAGCCTTTTTTTTTTTTTTTTTAAATATTATTGGGTTTCTAAAGTCTCCCTTAAAAAACAAAAAATATATAAAAAAACAGTGGGAGAGTAATATTGCCCTTTCAGCTTGTGTGCCAGTCTTGACTCCTGGGTGTGCCACCTCTCTCTCTCATTCAGTGGGCCATAGAAAGGCTATTTATTTTTTTGGTTTTTTTAATATTATTTGGTTTCTAAAGTCTCCCTGAAAAAAAAAAAAAACATAAAAAAACAGTGGGAGAGTAATATTGCCCTTTCAGCTTGTGTGCCAGTCTTGACTCCTGGGTGTGCCACCTCTCTCTCTCATTCAGTGGGCCATAGAAAGGCTATTTATTTTTTTGGTTTTTTTAATATTATTTGGTTTCTAAAGTCTCCCTTAAAAAACAAAAAATACATAAAAAAACAGTGGGAGAGTAATATTGCCCTTTCAGCTTGTGTGCCAGTCTTGACTCCTGGGTGTGCCACCTCTCTCTCTCATTCAGTGGGCCATAGAAAGGCTATTTATTTTTTTGGTTTTTTTAATATTATTTGGTTTCTAAAGTCTCCCTTAAAAAACAAAAAATACATAAAAAAACAGTGGGAGAGTAATATTGCCCTTTCAGCTTGTGTGCCAGTCTTGACTCCTGGGTGTGCCACCTCTCTCTCTCATTCAGTGGGCCATAGAAAGGCTATTTATTTTTTTGGTTTTTTTAATATTATTTGGATTCTAAAGTCTCCCTGAAAAAAAAAAATACCTAAAAAAACAGTGGGAGAGTAATATTGCCCTTTCAGCTTGTGTGCCAGTCTTGACTCCTGGGTGTGCCACCTCTCTCTCTCATTCAGTGGGCCATAGAAAGGCTATTTATTTTTTTGGTTTTTTTAATATTATTTGGTTTCTAAAGTCTCCCTGAAAAAAAAAAAAAACATAAAAAAACAGTGGGAGAGTAATATTGCCCTTTCAGCTTGTGTGCCAGTCTTGACTCCTGGGTGTGCCACCTCTCACTCTCATTCAGTGGGCCATAGAAAGGCTATTTATTTTTTTGGTTTTTTTAATATTATTTGGTTTCTAAAGTCTCCCTGAAAATAAAATAAAAAAAACTTAAAAAAACAGTGGGAGAGTAATATTGCCCTTTCAGCTTGTGCGCCAGTCTTGACTCCTGGGTGTGCCACCTCTCTCTCTCTAATTGTGGGCCATAGAAAGCCTTTTTTTTTTTCTTTTTTTTTTTAATAATATTTGGTTTCTAAAGTCTCCCTGAAAAAAAAAAAAAAAAAAAACATAAAAAAACAGTGGGAGAGTAATATTGCCCTTTCAGCTTGTGTGCCAGTCTTGACTCCTGGGTGTGCCACCTCTCTCCCTCTCATTCAGTGGGCCATAGAAAGCCTATTTATTTATTTTTTTTAATATTATTGGGTTTCTAAAGTCTCCCTTAAAAAACAAAAAATACATAAAAAAACAGTGGGAGAGTAATATTGCCCTTTCAGCTTGTGTGCCAGTCTTGACTCCTGGGTGTGCCACCTCTCTCTCATTCAGTGGGCCATAGAAAGCATTTATTTTTTTTTTTCCTTGATTTGTGTTCTAAAATCTACCTCAACACAAAAACACTACATCAATCAGTGGGAGAAAAATATTGGCCTCAGTCAGGGCTTGTGTGCCACTGCTGTGTGTGCTATCTCTCATTCAGTGGGCTATAGAAAGCCTATTTATTTATTTATTTTTTTTCTTATTATTTGGTTTCTAAAGTCTCCCTGAAAAAAAAAAAAAACATAAAAAAACAGTGGGAGAGTAATATTGCCCTTTCAGCTTGTGTGCCAGTCTTGACTCCTGGGTGTGCCACCTCTCTCTCTCATTCAGTGGGCCGTAGAAAGGCTATTTATTTTTTTGGATTTTTTAATATTATTTGGTTTCTAAAGTCTCCCTGAAAATAAAAAAAAAAAAACTTAAAAAAACAGTGGGAGAGTAATATTGCCCTTTCAGCTTGTGCGCCAGTCTTGACTCCTGGGTGTGCCACCTCTCTCTCTCTAATTGTGGGCCATAGAAAGCCTTTTTTTTGTTGTTTTTTTTTTAATATCATTTGGTTTCTAAAGTCTCCCTTAAAAAACAAAAAATACCTAAAAAAACAGTGGGAGAGTAATATTGCCCTTTCAGCTTGTGTGCCAGTCTTGACTCCTGGGTGTGCCACCTCTCTCTCTCATTCAGTGGGCCATAGAAAGGCTATTTATTTTTTTGGTTTTTTTAATATTATTTGGTTTCTAAAGTCTCCCTGAAAATAAAAAAAAAAAATACCTAAAAAAACAGTGGGAGAGTAATATTGCCCTTTCAGCTTGTGTGCCAGTCTTGACTCCTGGGTGTGCCACCTCTCTCTCTCATTCAGTGGGCCATAGAAAGGCTATTTATTTTTTTGGTTTTTTTAATATTATTTGGTTTCTAAAGTCTCCCTGAGAAAAAAAAATAAATAAATTAGGTGGGAGATTAATATTGACATTAGTGCTTGAGTGACAGTCCTGCGTGTGTGTCATCTCTGTGATTTTGTGCCACAGAAAACAGAGTGTGTAACATTGTGCCTGATTTTCCTTGTGGTCTCACCAACCTGTTAAGGGATATTGAAATCATACTGAAGTTATAGCTCACCGTGTAAGTTGTTTGACAGCAACAAATAAAGTTACTTTGGTTAAGATTTTAAAACAATGAGGAAGTCTGGTGCAAGAGGTCGTCGTGGGCGTTCATTGTCAGCTGGTAATGATGGTAGTGGTAGTGGAGCATCAGGTGGTCGTGGGGATAAAAATATTCCACCTAAGTCTGGAGCTGTGGAGCCAGTTTCGTCGTCAGGCTACACAAGGCCTCGAACGCTCTCTTTTCTGGGAGTAGGAAAACCGCTTTTAAAGGCGGAGCAGCAACAGCAAGTTTTGGCTTACATTGCAGACTCAGCCTCTAGCTCTTTTGCCTCCTCTTCCGAAACTGGTAAATGTAAAAGCAGCGCGTCGCTTGTGGATGTTCACGGTCAGGGACAAGTCGCTTCCTTGTCCTCCTCAGCAAAAACTACAACAAGAGAGAAGGATGCAGCAGGCGACACAACGGGTCACTCCATGGAGCTCTTTACACATACCGTCCCTGGCTTAGAAAGTGAAACATTTAACAGGCCATGCCCATTACAAGTAGATTCTGACATGGAGTGCACTGATGCACAGCCACAGCCAGAGTACTATGCTGCTCCTTTGACTCAGACCACCACATTGCCCTCTCAGGGTACAGATCCACAATTAGACCCTGATGAGACTATGTTGCCCCGCCACGAACGCTATACCACCGACCGACACAGTGACACAGACGAAGTTGCACACGAGCTCGAAGAGGAGGTAATAGATGACCCAGTTATTGACCCCGATTGGCAGCCATTGGGGGAACAGGGTGCAGGCGGCAGTAGTTCAGAAGCGGAGGTGGAGGAGGGGCCGCAGCAGGCATCAACATCGCAACAGGTTCCATCTGCCGGGCCCGTATCTGGCCCAAAACGCGTGTCAAAGCCAAAACCTGTTGGAGGACAGCGTGGCCATCCGGTTAAAGCTCAGTCTGCAATCCCTGAAAAGGGATCCGAGTCTAGGAAGAGTGCAGTCTGGCATTTTTTTAAACAACATCCAACTGATCAGCGCAAAGTCATCTGTCAAAAATGTTCAACTAGCTTAAGCAGAGGTCAGAATCTGAAAAGTCTAAATACTAGTTGCATGCATAGACACTTAACCACCATGCATTTGCAAGCCTGGACTAACTACCAAACGTCCCTTAAGGTTGTAGCACCCTCGGCCAATGAAGCTAGTCAGCAACGCAACATCCCTTCCGTCACTGTAAGGCCACCATTTTCCGCACCACCGGCAGTATCTGTGCAGGTTTCTTTGCCAGCCAAAAGCAGTCAGGGTCAGGGAACCACCAGTTTTGTAGGAGGAAATATTGCATCTAGGGCACCGGCGGAAACAATACCGTCTCCAACCGTCTCTCAGTCTGCCATGTACACCGGCACACCCGAAAGTTCCACGATCTCCAGCTCTCCAGTCCAGCTCACCCTACATGAGACTGGTTAGAAAAAGGAAGTACTTATCCTCGCATCCGCGTACACAGGGTTTTAACGCCCACATAGCTAGACTAATCTCGTTAGAGATGATGCCCTACCGGTTAGTTGAAAGCGAAGCTTTCAAAGCCCTGATGGAGTACGCTGAACCACGATACGAGCTACCCAGTCGACACTTTTTTTCCAGAAAAGCCATCCCAGCCCTGCACCAGCATGTTAAACAGCGCATCGTCCATGCACTCAGGCAATCTGTGAGTACAAAGGTGCACCTGACTACAGATGCATGGACCAGTAGGCATGGCCAGGGACGTTATGTGTCCATCACGGCACACTGGGTGAATGTGGTGGATGCAGGGTCCACAGGCGACATCAATTTAGGGACAGTTGTGCCTAGCCCACGGTCTAGGAAACAGTTGGCTGTAGGCGTTCGCACCCCCTCCTCCTCCTCCTCCTCATCCTCCTGCAGAAGCTACAGCTCTTCCACAGAACGCAGTCTGCCAACCACTCCATCGGCAGATGACACTGTTGCACACCAGTTGTCCCATTATGGGCCAGCTACTGCCAAGCGTCAGCAGGCTGTATTGGCTATGAAGTGTTTGGGCGACAACAGACACACCGCGGAAGTTCTGTCCGAGTTCTTGCAACAAGAAACGCAGTCGTGGCTGGGCACAGTAGATCTTGAGGCAGGCAAGGTAGTGAGTGATAACGGAAGGAATTTCATGGCTGCCATCTCCCTTTCCCAACTGAAACACATTCCTTGCCTGGCTCACACCTTAAACCTGGTGGTGCAGTGCTTATTGAAAACTTATCCTGGGTTCTCCGACCTGCTCCTCAAAGTGCGTGCACTTTGCTCACATATCCGACGTTCGCCTGTACACGCCAGCCGTATGCAGACCTATCAGCGGTCTTTGAACCTTCCCCAGCATCGCCTAATCATAGACGTTGCAACAAGGTGGAACTCAACACTGCACATGCTTCAGAGACTGTGCGAACAGAGGCGTGCTGTTATTTATTTGTGGGAGGATACACGGGCAGGCAGTAGGATGGCAGACATGGAGTTGTCAGGTGTGCAGTGGTCTAAGATACAAGACATGTGTCAAGTCCTTCAGTGTTTTGAGGAATGCACACGGCTGGTTAGTGCAGACAACGCCGTAATAAGCATGAGCATCCCCCTAATGCGTCTGCTGATGCAAAGTTTGACGCACATAAAGGAGCAGGCGTCTGCACCAGAGGAAGAGGAAAGCCTTGATGACAGTCAGCCATTGTCTGGTCAGGGCAGTGTACAGGACGAGGTAGCGGGCGAAGAGGAGGTGGAGGACGAGGAGGATGATGGGGATGAGTATATTTTTAATGCCGAACCTTTCCCGGGGGCACAGGAAATTGGTTGCGTGTCACGGCCGGGTTCTGGTTTTTTGAGGGACACAAGTGATGTAGATTTGCCTGCAACTGCCCCTCAACCAATCACAACCGGAGATTTGACAACTGGAACTTTGGCCCACATGGCGGATTATGCCTTACGTATCCTAAAAAGGGACACACGCATTACGAAAATGATGAACGATGACGATTACTGGTTGGCCTGCCTCCTTGATCCACGCTATAAAGGCAAATTGCAAAATATTATGCCACATGAGAACTTGGAACTAATATTAGCAACCAAACAATCAACTCTTGTTGACCGTTTGCTTCAGGCATTCCCAGCACACAGCGCACGTGATCGTTCTCACACGAGCTCCAGGGGGCAGCAGACTAGGAGTGTTAGGGGTGCACACATCAGAAGTGGCGTTGGACAGAGGGGTTTTCTGACCAGGTTGTGGAGTGATTTTGCTATGACCGCAGACAGGACAGGTACTGCTGCATCAATTGAAAGTGACAGGAGACAACATTTGTCCAGTATGGTTACTAACTATTTTTCATCCCTTATCGATGTTTTCCCTCAACCGTCATTCCCATTTGATTACTGGGCCTCCAAATTAGACACCTGGCCAGAATTGGCAGAATATGCATTGCAGGAGCTTGCTTGCCCGGCAGCAAGTGTCCTATCAGAAAGAGTATTCAGTGCTGCAGGTTCAATATTAACCGAAAAAAGGACTCGTCTGGCTACCCAAAATGTTGACGATCTAACATTCATTAAAATGAACCACAACTGGATTTCGAAATCTTTTGCCCCACCTTGCCCGGCCGACACCTAGCTTTCCTATGAAAAGCTCTTGCCTGTGAATTACTTTTCTAATGTCTAATTTGCTGCAGCTGATTGTACAGCATACGACATGTTTACACCTCCCTAAATGGCAAAACTCCCCACACGGGGCCGTGGTATCGCGACTTGGCGCAAGCACCCGTGAGACTGCTGTTTGTCTGAAGAGGTGGGTGTGCTCGCTTTTGGTTGACGGCATTGCTACTGGGTCCCTCATAGTACAATGTAGTGTCTCTGGCGGTGGTGGTGCGCACCCAACGTCAGACACACCGTTGTAACATGAGGGGCCCTGGGGCGGTCCCGCCGGCCTCAAGAGAGTTCCCCCCTACCCCAGCTCAAAATGTGCTCTACCACGTGCAAAATTATGTCGCACAGCTCCACCAATCTTTAGTCTATTCGCTGACATCATTCAATGTCTGGCACTGACAATACAAATTTGTAGACATCTATGATGCAACTTAAAGTAGTCTGTGTCTGTGTCCTATATTGGCACCATTAAATAGTTACTGCCAAATTACTATGTCAGAAACTCAGTAGATGAGCCCACCCCTGTACCTAAGTATGCCACCTTTTTTTTTGTTTTGGTTGTTTTGCGAGACATTAACATCTATTTATATTTTGGGAGTACTGGGACAGACACTCCTTGCACTACTCCTCCACTCACCACCAAGCTGCCTGTGTATCCATGTAACCGCTGTAAAGCTGCCATGAGCCTATTGTTTGTTATTTTAGGCCTTTGATAGCCTGTCTGCGGTCCCTACTTTAAATACTCCTCCACTCACCACCAAGCTGCCTGCCCGTGTATCCATGTAACCGCTGTAAAACTGCCATGAGCCTATTGTTTGTTATTTTAGGCCTTTGATAGCCTGTCTGCGGTCCCTACTTTAAATACTCCTCCACTCATCACCAGCTGCCTGCCCGTGTATCCATGTAACCGCTGTAAAACTGCCATGAGCCTATTGTTTGTTATTTTAGGCCTTTGATAGCCTGTCTGCGGTCCCTACTTTAAATACTCCTCCACTCACCACCAGCTGCCTGCCCGTGTATCCATGTAACCGCTGTAAAACTGCCATGAGCCTATTGTTTGTTATTTTAGGCCTTTGATAGCCTGTCTGCGGTCCCTACTTTAAATACTCCTCCACTCATCACCAGCTGCCTGCCCGTGTATCCATGTAACCGCTGTAAAACTGCCATGAGCCTATTGTTTGTTATTTTAGGCCTTTGATAGCCTGTCTGCGGTCCCTACTTTAAATACTCCTCCACTCACCACCAAGCTGCCTGCCCGTGTATCCATGTAACCGCTGTAAAACTGCCATGAGCCTATTGTTTGTTATTTTAGGCCTTTGATAGCCTGTCTGCGGTCCCTACTTTAAATACTCCTCCACTCACCACCAAGCTGCCTGCCCGTGTATCCATGTAACCGCTGTAAAACTGCCATGAGCCTATTGTTTGTTATTTTAGGCCTTTGATAGCCTGTCTGCGGTCCCTACTTTAAATACTCCTCCACTCACCACCAAGCTGCCTGTGTATCCATGTAACCGCTGTAAAACTGCCATGAGCCTATTGTTTGTTATTTTAGGCCTTTGATAGCCTGTCTGCGGTCCCTACTTTAAATACTCCTCCACTCATCACAAGCTGCCTGCCCGTGTATCCATGTAACCGCTGTAAAACTGTTATGAGCCTATTGTTTGTTATTTTAGGCCTTTGATAGCCTGTCTGCGGTCCCTACTTTAAATACTCCTCCACTCACCACCAAGCTGCCTGCCCGTGTATCCATGTAACCGCTGTAAAACTGCCATGAGCCTATTGTTTGTTATTTTAGGCCTTCGAAGCCTGTCTGCGGTCCCTCCTTACACTAGGCCTCCACTGACCAGACCACTGCTGCCCGTGTACCCCTGGAACCAATTTTAAAGTGCCTACAGCCAGCCCATTTTATTGTGTTAGGCCTTCGAAGCCTGTCTGCGGTCCCTCCTTACACTAGGCCTCCACTGACCAGACCACTGCTGCCCGTGTACCCCTGGAACCAATTTTAAAGTGCCTACAGCCAGCCCATTTTATTGTGTTAGGCCTTCGAAGCCTGTCTGCGGTCCCTCCTTCCACTAGGCCTCCACTGACCAGACCACTGCTGCCCGTGTACCCCTGGAACCAATTTTAAAGTGCCTACAGCCAGCACATTTTATTGTGTTAGGCCTTCGAAGCCTGTCTGCGGTCCCTCCTTCCACTAGGCCTCCACTGACCAGACCACTGCTGCCCGTGTACCCCTGGAACCAATTTTAAAGTGCCTACAGCCAGCCCATTTTATTGTGTTAGGCCTTCGAAGCCTGTCTGCGGTCCCTCCTTCCACTAGGCCTCCACTGACCAGACCACTGCTGCCCGTGTACCCCTGGAACCAATTTTAAAGTGCCTACAGCCAGCCCATTTTATTGTGTTAGGCCTTCGAAGCCTGTCTGCGGTCCCTCCTTCCACTAGGCCTCCACTGACCAGACCACTGCTGCCCGTGTACCCCTGGAACCAATTTTAAAGTGCCTACAGCCAGCCCATTTTATTGTGTTAGGCCTTCGAAGCCTGTCTGCGGTCCCTCCTTCCAATAGGCCTACACTGACAAAGGTACACCTGACAACAGACACATGGACCTGTAGGCATGGCCACGGAAGGTTACGTGTCCTTTGTGGCTCAATGGGTTAATGTATTGGATGCATGGTCCACACAGGGGACAGCCTGCTAAGTCTGTATGCAGTCCCTAATTCAAGTTGTCCTCAACTGAATAAAGCTGAGCTTCTACCTTCTGGCTCTCATTAAGTGTTTTTTAAAAAACAAAATGGTGGTTAGGGCCTACTAACGGCTTCTGCCCCTCCCTGGTGTTGCCCTCAACTGAATAAAGCTGAGCTTCTACCTTCCGGCTCTGATTAACTGCTGTTTTTAAACACATTGCTGGTTCCGGCCTACTAACGGTGTCTGCACCTGCCTGGTGTTGCCCTCAACTGAATAAAGCTGAGCTTCAACCTTCTGGCTCTCATTAAGTGTTTTTTAAAAAACAAAATGGTGGTTAGGGCCTACTAACGGTGTCTGCCCCTCCCTGGTGTTGCCCTCAACTGAATAAAGCTGAGCTTCAACCTTCTGGCTCTCATTAAGTGTTTTTTAAAAAACAAAATGGTGGTTAGGGCCTACTAACGGTGTCTGCCCCTCCCTGGTGTTGTCCTCAACTGAACAAAGCTGAGCTTCCACATTCTGGCTTTCGGCCTATACTATCAGATATTAAACTGCATTTGGCCTACTAGTGTGGTTAGGCCCTTGAAACAGTGTCTGCTGCTCTTGGGTTTGCTACTCCACTGAACAAAGCAATGCCGCCTGTTTAGTCCTGTTACCAATTTTGATCTGCATTTAGCCTACTTTATTCTTTGGCCCTATATCTGTTTCCTCATCATCCTGCCCATTGCCCAGCCACTGCTAGATGAGTCTGCTGGTACATTGACCTAGACCACTACATTCCCCTTGTACTCTACACAGCCAGAATCTGACCCTGCTGAAAGTAAGGTTCCCCTTCCCGCATATTATACCACCTTACACAGGGACAAAGAGGAAGGTGCAGATGAAAGTGCAGGTTCCTTCATCAGGTGGGGGGGCATACTCGTTGGCGACGTCACTGGCACAGGGCCACTCAGAGTACGCAAAAGTGTCGCTGCTGGTGGGAGGCGCCCCCGCCATGCAAACACACCGCCGTACTTTGAGGGGCCCTGTGCCAGTGCCAATGCGAACGAGTGGGCCCCCCCTGCTTGCTCAGGATCACAGCACTTGCAACGTTGAAATACTTACCTCTCCCTGCTCCACCGCCATGACGTAGTCCATGTTTCCTGGGCCCACTAAAACCTTGAACCAGCCCTACCCCCACAACTTTTGCCAAATGACCACCAATTTCCAGTGCCCAACTATTATTATAAAGTTAATTAAGATTGACAAGCTTCAGAAAACAAGAATGGATGTTTTTGGCAGTAAAATGTGCACTGTAGGTGTTTTCCTGGCCTCCACTCACTGCCGGCTATGCTTCCCCATTGACTTGCATTGGGTTTCGTGTTTCGGTCGATCCCCGACTTTTAGCGATAATCGGCCGACTTCACTCGACTCGACTCTGGACTAAATCGGGTTTCACAAAACCAGACTCGATCTTAAAAAAATGAAAGTCGCTCAACCCTAGTGCAGGGGCCTCCGGACGGGTGAGTATATCAATATTTTTTATTTTAATTCTTTATCTTACACATTAATATGGATCCCAGGGCCTGAAGGAGAGTTTCCTCTCCTTCAGACCCTGGGAACCATCAGGATACCTTCCGATACTTGGTGTCCCATTGACTTGTATTGGTATCGGGTATCGGTATCGGCGATATCCGATACTTTTCGGGTATCGGCCGATACTATCCGATACTTTCAAGTATCAGACGGTATCGCTCAACACTAGCCATCAGGAGTTAATATCAGTTTCTCCCAGCTGGCCTGCTGGTGTAATTGCATTGCTGCTGGGTCAGCTGATGTGGGCGGTGACCACTCCCACCATCCTTTAAAAGTTCACCTGATGCATCAGCTGACTGTCAGTGTTAGAGCAATCTACAATGACCAAGCTGGAGTAAAGAGCTCTTTGGGTGCAGTGGTGCTTCAGCTGAATACATTGATCTGGTGTTTTTATCCTGCTGTGTGGTGCTTTGCAGCAGAAAGCTAAGTGTTGTATTTTTGTTACCTCGTCCCTTTGGTGTCTGTCCCTTCCCTCTGTTTCTTACCTGCAGTGGTGCAGCTAGTGTCCGTCACCCGCCAGTGCGCTAGCTAGGGCAGTTATAGGTGACATTTAGGGATGAGGTATCCTGACGTCGGCAGGGGGAAGGACTTTTATAGGGTGTTAGGTGAGAATATGGACAGGCTCAGGTCTGAGCTCAGGAGGTGACTGTCTCTGATTCCCTAGTGTCAGGGCCTTCCTCTCCCCTATTCCATCGGCATTGTGTTGTTGTGCTGTTTGGTGACCGACCAACCGTTGGGTCATGTCACACTGGGTCAGTCACTCCGTGACACTTAGATGTTGCTTTCGCTTTTGACCTTGGAATTTAAGAAGTGTTAAATGGCTGGAATCATGCATTACTGACTGTTACAGAAGGAGCTCAGCTGTATGTAACAGTTGTGAAGGAGTGAACAAAACTCTTTTACTTGCCCACAGCAACCAATCATAGCTCAGGTATCATTTTTTGGACAGCTCCAGTAAAATGAGTGCTGCAATATGATAGGTTATTTTGGGCAATAAAGACCATTTTTGTTGTAGTCAGTTTTGATAAATCTACTTCAATGCCTCGAAGTCACTTGGGTCCACATGTTGAATTAGGCATCTGCCATTTCTGCCACCCCCGACTGTGGCTTGGCTAGAGTACTACAATTTGGTATTTAATCCTCGCCTTTTTGATATTAATATCAAGGACTCTCTACGGCCATCTCTCTAGCTAGCTACATGGCAATTAGCTCACAAATGACTGTAAGAGTTTTTCTCTTTTTGACATAAAATCATGCTGAACATGGCCTTGGTGCCAATTACACACCTTACCACACCATCTATTTCCCTTAGCAATGAGAATGCCATTGCATGACATCACCATGCCTTTGCATTCTCCAAATGGCTACTGTCTGGTACTACAAGACACCACTTCCTCATGAACAAGGGGCCCAGGAATGATTTTGCCCATTGCTATACCAGACACAATGAGGCCTTAAGTTGCCGATCTAAAGAGTGGGAAATCCACCAGGTGCCAACCACCGCAACACACATCAAACATTTTACCTTTTCTCATAATTATAAAATATTTTATTATTGCTTGTAATCTAAAGAATAAGGTATAACTTCTAGATCAGCTGGGGTCTAACCACTCAGTCACTCTTGTCTGAATGTTTGACACCCGCTCATTTCATTCTCTATTGAACTGGAGCTCTGATGTCTCCAGCAGTCCCATTGAGTAGTGTCCTTCAATTGCAGCCTTCGCAGCCCACCAACAGATCATATCTTCACGATTTTCTTTGTATTGCACAGATGATCATTCTATCACTTGTACAACTCTAAGGAAATCCTGAAAATGTGATTTGTTGATCGGCCATGAGGTCTGGAGTTAAGGAAAACTGTCAGACAATGAACAGACTGGTGGTTGAGCATGCTCGGATCTATTCAGATGAAAGTCAAAAATACCCTGTTCTGATGACTGGTAGACAGGCTCAAAATGGCCCACAGTGGAACAGATGATTCCCCTGGTGGGCCCCTGTGCATGAGTGGACCTTCAACCCTCTTATATGAGCAGTAATGGGCACAATACACTTAAAATACTATGTACAGAAAGGGCCAGGATCTCATCATTCATTTAACATTTGTGAGTGAGGTAATATTTGCATGTAGATGAACAGTGGCCCCCCAGAGTCAATGTTGCTGGAGGGCCCCTGGCATCCCAGGTCAACACTGTCAGTGTGGGTCTCAGTGGTGGGACTCCATCTATCTACTACTTATCACGCACATATATACAGTTGAAACCAGAAGTTTACATACACTATATAAAAAGACACATATGCATGTTTTTCTCGATATCTGACATGAAATCAGAATAAACCTTTCCCATTTTAGGTCAATTAGGATTACCATAATTATCAATATTTGGCAAATGCCAGAATAATGAGAGAGAGAGAGAGAATGTTTTAAGGGATTTTATTACTTACTGCAAAGTCAAAAGTTTACATACACTAATGGAGCGCCCCCAGACGCAGGGCCGCGGGGTACTCAGTACCGGGCCTCTCAGTCTCAGTCCTAGGGTTGTCACGGTGGCTAGACCCGGTCTGTGACCCTGCTAAGGGGCGTCCAATGAAAGGTGTGATGGTGGTGCGTGGTGCAAGTCGCGATGAATAACGAGGACACAGGGTTGCAGTTTCTTTACCTCTTTACTGAAGGCTTCATGATCCACAATCCAGAGTACTGCTAACAGGGCTGGCTGAGACCGGCCGGTCCGAAGGCACATCCAGAGTTTCCTTTGCAGGTGGAAATCAGTGCCTACCTTCTAGCGCCTGCGTGTTGTGGTACTTCCCTGCTGAGCACCACGGGATAGTCCTCACAACTGTTGTGTCTGTTTCTGATGTTCTTTTCTCACAACTCGTATCTGTTCTGATGTTCTTCCTCCGTCCCCCAGATGATATGGATAGGACGCACCCGTATGACGGGTAGGCCTGGAGTTCTTCCGGGACCCTAGCGTCACCCCTCTCCCACAATTGCCCCCTATGTCTGCTTAGGTGATTTAGGTGAGACAGCCAACATATAATTAACTGTCCTGCCGCTGTTTGAAGTAATGCTTGGAGCCTAATACTTCCTAGGCGTTCCGGCCACCGGCTACGCGCCTCAGTAGGATGTTGCCACGATCTTAAGGCACGACTCCTACTGGCTTTATCTCCTTTTTGCTGCGATCTCGTTTCTCACTTCTCCACAATAAACCTCGCTTCGTTTCATTTCTTAGGATGCCACCGCACCGGGTGCAGGCGCGGCTCCGTAATGTTCTGTTCTTTTCGCTAGGCCACTGTCAGGATCCCACCCCTGACAGAGATTCCCCTGAATCTTCCCCTGCAACACCCTCTGCCACAGGGTGTTGCCTGGATCCAACCCAGTCAGCTTCTGACTAACTTCCTATCCAACCCCCAGTTTTACCAGATTGTTAGGAGTGGCCTAATACATAGAACCCTTTGCTCCCCCTGGTGGCCAGAGTGTGAAGTGTAATGTGTGACTGTGATACCTGGTCAGGTGAACTCCTTAAGTGCCATCGGACGTACCATCACTTCCCTTAGTGGCGGAGCAGTCAACGACCAGGACTCTGGGGTGCTGCACTAAGATTACTATACCTTTAAACAATTCTGGACTGCCCATATGATGGTGTCATGTGTTTGGAACTTCTGTTTTTTCGGCACCATCTGAATTAGAGACACACCTGTTGATGTATTTTAATGCACACCTGAAACAAACTGCTTTTTGTGTAGCATCATGGGAAAGTCTCAAGAAATCAGTCAAGATATCAGGAAGAGAATTGCGGACCTGCAAAAATTTGAATCATCCTTGGGTAGAATTTCAAGATACCTGAAGATGCCTCATTCATCTGTACAAACAATTATACACAAGTGCAAACAAGATGGGAAAGTCCAGCTATAATACCACTCAGGAAGGAGACGGGTTCTGTGTCCCAGAGATGAACCTGCTTTGGTCCAACATGTGCATATCAACCCAAGGACAAAAGCAAAAGACCTTGTGAAGATGATGGCAGAAGCTGGTAAGATTGTGTCAATATCCACAGTGAAACGAGTACTGTATCATCATGGGTTGAAAGTCCACTCTGCCAGAAAAAAACAAAACATTTTTTCAAAAGAAGCATAAAAAAGCCAGATTAATGTTTGCAAATACACACAGGAACAAAGATCCCAATTTTTGGAGACGTCCTGTGGTCTGAAGAAACTAAGATTTAAATTTTTGGACATAATGACCATCTTTATGTTTGGAGGAAAAAGGGAGAATCTTGGAAGCCAAAGAACACCATCCTAACTGTGAAAAACGTGGGTAGCAGCATCATGTTGTGGGGTTGTTTTGCACTTCACAAAAGAGATGCCATTATGAGAAAAGAAGACTATGTGGCAATACAGAAGCAACATCTCAACACATCAGCCAGGAAGTTAAAGCTTGGGTGGAAATGGGTCTTCCAAATGGAGAATGACCTGAAGCATACAGCCAAAACAGTAACAAAGTGGTTTAAGGATAACAAAGGCAATGTTTTGGAGTGGCTATCACAAAGCTCTTATCTCAATCCTATTGAAAATTTAAGGGCAAAGGTGAAAAGGCCAATGTGAGTAAGGGGACCTACAAACCTGCATCAGCTACACCAGTTTTGTCAGGAGGAAAGGGCCCAAATTCCAACCAACTATTGTGAGAAGCTTGTGGAAGGTTATCCCAAACATTTAGTCATTTAGTTTAAGGACTATGGTACCAAATACTAATGAAATGTGTGTAAACTTTTGACTTTGCAGTAAGTAATTAAATGCCTTAAAACATTCTCTCAAATTACAGGCTTATCCAACTTCAGTGGAAATGCCTCATGACAAGGAAAAGATGCTCAGTATTGTGTGTGGCCTCCACGTGCCTGTATGACCTCCCTACTGTACAATGGCAGGGCATGCTCCTGATAGGTGCCGGGTGGTCTCCTGAGGGATCTCCTCCCAGACCTGGACTAAAGCATCCGTCAACTCCTGGACAGTCTGTGGGGCAACGTGACGTTGGTGGATGGAGCGAGACATGATAACCCAGATGTGCTCAATCGGTTTCAGGTCTGGGGAACGGGCAGTCCAGTCCATAGCTTCAATGCCTTTATCTTGCAGGAACTGCTGACACACTCCAGCCACATGAGGTCTGGCATTGTCCTGCATTAGGAGGAACCCCGGGCCAACCACACCAGCATATGGTCTCAGAAGGGGTCTGAGGATCTCATCTCGGTACCTAATAGCAGTCAGGCTACCTCTGGTGAGCACATGGAGGGCTGTGCGGCCTTCCAAAGAAATGCCACCCCACACCATTACTGACCCACTAGCAAACCGTTCATGCTGAAGGATGCTGCAGGCAGCAGATCGCTCTCCACGGCGTTTCCAGACTCTGTCACGTCTGTCACATGTGCTCAGTGTGAACCTGCTTTCATCTGTGAAGTGCACAGGTCGCTAGTGGCGAATTTGCCAATCCTGGTGTTCTGTGGCAAATGTCAAGCGTCCTACATGGTGTTGGGCTGTGAGCACAACCCCCAACTGTGGACTTTGGGCACTCAGACCATCCTCATGGAGTCAGTTTCTAACCGTTTGTGCAGACACATGCACATTTGTGGCCTGCTGGAGGTCATTTTGCAGGGCTCTGGCTGTGCTCCTCTTGTTCCTCCTTGCACAAAAGGCGGAGGTAGCGGTCCTGCTGCTGGGTTGTTGCCCTCCTACGGCCCCCTCATCTCCTGGTGTACTAGCCTGTCTCCTTGTAGCGGCTCCAGACTCTGGACACTACACTGACAGACACAGCAAACCTTCTTGCCACAGCTTTCACTGATGTGCCTTCCTGGATGAGCTGCACTACCTGAGCCACTTGTGTGGGTTGTAGAGTCCATCTCATGATACCACTAGTGTGAAAGAACAACCAACATTCAAAAGTGACCAAAATATCAGCCAGAAAGCATTGGTACTGAGATGTGGTCTGTGGTGCCCACCTGCACAACCACTCCTTTATTGAGGCTGTCTTGATAATTGCCAATAATTTCCATCTGTTGTCTATTCCATTTGCACAACAGCATGTGAAATTGATTGTCAAACAGTGTTGCTTCCTAAGTGGACGGGTTAATTTCACAGAAGTTTGATTTACTTGGAGTTATAGTCTTTTTTTGTTCCCTTTATTTTTTTGAGCAATGTATATATATATATATATATATATATATATATATATATATATATATATATATATATACACAGAGAGAGGGAGAGAGGGAGAATCACACACAAATTATGGACATGTAGCAGTCTCTGGCTGCGTAAACATCCGATCACACACGTTATATATGACTGCTACTTGAACAGAGCAGAAGCCAAGAAGAATGATTCCACATACTTTATACATGAAGTTTTTCGTTTGCTCACTAGGTGTCACAAGTATATCATACATAGCTGAATATACCACTATTTCTGTGATGACATCAAAGTCATTGCCTTGTATTCTTCCGCACACAACTGAGCAGCTACACAACCACATTCTGTTAGTGCATCTCTAGATTAGGTTAAATGTATTAATTAGCTCATTCAGTGTTGAAATTGATTTATTCTTGCATTGAATTGTGTTATACATCAATATGAAAATAAAAAGATGTTGACACACCTGAGCCCTAGAGGCTGAGGAGACTGAGAGGCCTCTCTTTTATGAGGCCCCAATTACTTTAATAGGCATAGATACAATATCCTTATTTTAGGATGATTTTAGTTGTGTGTGACCTTCATGCACACGCCTCTTCATGAATGAGGAACGTTTGACTCCAGCCCATCTCCTCATCAAGACCAGCGTGAAATCTTCTATAGTCATGAGCTGGTGGAGACTTCAGCTACAATATTTCTGGCTCCTATAATAGTAAATGTGTTGCGCTATGGTAGGTTATGCATTTTTTTAGAAATGTGCCAAGGAAGCTCAAAAGAGTAAAGAATTGAAAAATGAAAAAATACTACAAATTTCCCCACCAGAAAACATAGAAAGATGATACTTTCTCCCTATAATGTTTACAAACAAAAGAAAACAAAGGGAATTATTTAAAAAAAAAAATGCGTAAAGCATAATGTCAACTTGGGTCATAGCTCTACACCCCCACAAGGCACCACAATCGGAAGCAGGAATGTATAGAAAAGTAGTAATGATAAATGTGCATATACTGTAAGTGGATCAATAAACTGCAAAGCATAGTTTACCTATAAATAAAAACATGGTAAATAATGAAATCAAAAAGATGGAGGCAGAACAATAATTATAAATTTTAAACTGGAATAAGACTTAATCATGATGATATAAAAATAATCATTTTTACATAGTCCACAATGGCCTACCATCCCCATGTTTCGCCAAATAATGTCTTCATCAGGGGTGGGGCAGTTTTATACACTTATGGTTTATAGACTTTTATCCTTCTATATTATTTCTAAATACTCTTTTTCAGTGATTACTTTGTGGAGATACAAAGTTCATACTGCACCCACACATATAAATGATACACCATTTGAAAGGTAAACTTGCCCCCTTCAGCAAGAAAATATCCAGACAAACCACACATCCACGATGTGATCACAAAATATAGTTTAAACATTAAATTTCATAAACCTGCAGTAAGGAAAAATGACCTGCAGGTGGCACCACACTACCCCAAAGCACACTACCACAAAGCTGCTTACAGACATCACAAACAAATCCTAACATTTGCCTTCAGGGCTTTCCAGCTTGCAGAACTCCTTGCCCAGCCAATTTCAGGCACATTGGAGGATTGCACACTTCACTGCAGGTGAGTCACATATGCAAACACATTTGTAAACATGCACTGCCTATTCAATTGCAGACGTGCTCCGTTTATACTCCACCGACACACACAGTCAAATTTGCCTTGGGGTCTTTCCAGCTTGCCGAAGTGCTTGCCCAGCCTATTTCAGGCAAATTCGAGGATTGCACACTTCACTACAGGTGAATCACATATGCAAACACATTTGTAAACATGCACTGCTTTTTCGGTGATTACTTTGCCCCACACACACACAAATAATACACCATTTGAAATGTAAACTTGCCCCCTTCAGCAAGAAAAGACACAAACAAACCACACATTCACAATTTGATCAATAAATACATGGGCCAACTAGTTATTACTTATTTTCTAAATATTCTAGAGTAGTTTTTTTGTGTGCAACCGTGACCCATATTGGTACTATACTTCACCCATTTTCTTGTGTTTGTAAATGGTTTTATGAAGCTCTATTGTCTTGCTTTTCTTTTCTTTTTTTTAATAACTGTAGCTATGTATCTATATGTTTTTGGTGTGCAGTTCTTTTATTACATGTATTCTTGTTTTCTGCTTTTGTGTTGATCTCTTATTTGGTTCATTGTATGTCAGTATTAAGTTGAGCAAGGTATGGTGGTATTTACAGTGAAGGAAATAATTATTTGATCCCTTGCTGATTTTGTAAGTTTGCCCACTGACAAAGACATGAACAATCTATAATTATAAGAGTAGGTTCATTTTAACATTGAAAGATAGAATATCAAAAATAAAATCCAAAAAATCACATAGTATATATTATTTAAAATTATTTGCATTTTGCAGTGAGAAATAAGCATTTGATTCCTCTGGCAAACATGGCTTAATACTTGGTGGCAAAACTCTTGTTGGCAAGCACAGCAGTCAGACATTTTGTGTAGTTAATGATGAGGTTTGCACACATGTAAGGAGGAATTTTGGTCCACTCCTCTTTGCAGATCATCTCTAAATCATTTAGATTTTGAGGCTGTCGCTTGGCAACTCAGAGCTACAACTCCATCCATAAGTTTTCTATGGGATTAAGGTCTGGAGTCTGGCTAGGCTACTCCATTACCTTAACCCCTTCATGACCTTGGGATTTTTCGTTTTTCCGTTTTCGTTTTTCGCTCCCCTCCTTCACAGAGCCATAACTTTTTTATTTTTCCATCAATTTGGCCATGTGAGGGCTTATTTTTTGCGGGACGAGTTGTACTTTTGAACGACATCATTGGTTTTACCATGTCGTGTACTAGAAAACGGGAAAAAAATTCCAAGTGCAGTGAAATTGCAAAAAAAGTGCAATCCCACACTTGTTTTTTGCTTGCCTATTTTGCTAGGTTCACTAAATGCTAAAACTGACCTGCCATTATGATTCTCCAGGTCAGTACGAGTTCATAGACACCTCACATGTCTAGGTTATGTTTTACCTAAGTGGTGAAAAAAAATTCCAAACTTTGCAAAAAAAAAAAAAAAAAAAATTGCGCCATTTTCCGATACTCGTAGCGTCTCCATTTTTCGTGATCTGGGGTCAGGTGAGGGCTTATTTTTTGCGTGCCGAGCTGGCGTTTTTAATTATAGCATTTTGGTGCAGATACGTTCTTTTGATCGCCCGTTATTACATTTTAATGCAATGTCGCAGCGACCAAAAAAACGTATTTCTGGCGTTTCGATTTTTTTTCTCATTACGCCATTTAGCGATCAGGTTAATGCTTTTTTTTTATTGATAGATCGGGCGATTCTGAACGCGGCGATACCAAATATGTGTAGGTTTGATTTTTTTTTTATTGATTTATTTTGATTGGGGCGAAAGGGGGGTGATTTAAACTTTTATGTTTTTTTTATTTTTTTCACATTTTTAAAAACTTTTTTTTTTCACTTTTGCCATGCTTCTATAGCCTCCATAGGAGGCTAGAAGCAGGCACAGCCCGATCGGCTCTGCTACATAACAGCGATCATCAGATCGCTGTTATGTAGGAGAATTGCAGGTGTGCTGTGAGCGCCGACCACAGGGGGGCGCTCACAGCCACCGGCGATCAGTAACCATAGAGGTCTCCAGGACCTCTATGGTTACCATTCAGAAGCATCGCCGACCCCCGATCATGTGACGGGGGTCGGCGATGACGTCATATCCGGCCGCGCGGCCGGATGCGGTAGTTAAATGCCGCTGTCTGCGATTGACAGCGGCATTTAACTAGTTAATAGGCGCGGGCAGATCGCGATTCTGCCCGCGCTTATTGCGGGCACATGTCAGCTGTTCAAAACAGCTGACATGTCCCGGCTTTGATGCGGGCTCACCGCGGAGCCCTGCATCAAAGCAGGGGAGCTGACCTCGGACGGTATAGTACGTCCGAGGTCAGAAAGGGGTTAATGTGTTTCTTTTTGAGCCACTCCTTTTTTGCCTTGGCTGTATGTTTTGGGTCATTGCCTTGCTGGAAGGTCCAGCCACGATCTATTTTTAATGTCCTGAGGGAGCGAAGGAGGTTGTCACTCAGGATTTTATGGTACATGGCTCCATCCATTCTCCCATGGATATGCTGAAGCAGTCATGTGCCCTTTGCAGAGAATCACCCTCAAAACATAATGTTTCCACCTCCATGCTTGACAGTGTGGATGGTGTTCTTTGGTTCATAGGCAGCATTTCTTTTCCTCCAAACATGGCGAATTGAGTCAATGCCAAATAGCTCAATTTTTGTCTCATCTGACCACAGCACCTTCTCCCAATCACTCACAGACTCATCCAGGTGTTCACTGGCAAACTTCAGACGAGCCTGCACATGTGCCTTCTTGAGCAGGGGGACCTTGCGGGCACTGCAGGATTTTAAGTCTTTACGGTGTAATGTATTACCAATGGTTTTCTTGGTGACTGTGGTCCCAGCTGCCTTGAGATCATCAGCAAGTTCCCCCCGTGTAGTTTTAGGCTGATCTCTCACCTTCTTTATGATTAAAGATACCCCACAAGGTGAAATTTTGCATGGTGCCCCAGATCGATGTTTATTGAAAGTAATTTTGTATTTCTTACATTTTCTTACTATTGCACACTTGTCTCCTTCTCACCCAACATCTTACTTATAGTTTTGTAGCCCATTCCAGCTTTGTGCAGGTTTATGATCTTGTCCCTGACATCCTTATCAAGCTCTTTGGTCCTGCCCATGTTGTAGAGGTTAGAGTCTGACTGATTAATTGAGTCTGTGGACAGGAGTCTTTTATAAAGGTGACTATGTAAAACAGCTGTCTTTAATGCAGGTAAGTTAGCTAACGAGTTGATTAGGAGCAAGAACTCTTAATGGTTGGTAGGGGATCAAATACTTATTTCTCACTGCAAAATGCAAATACATTTATGTAATTTATACAATGTGATTTTCTGGATTTTATTTTTGATATGCTATCTCTCAGTGTTAAAATTAACCTACCCTTAAAATTATAGACGGTTCATGTCTTTGTCAATGGACAAACTTACAAAATCAGCAAGGGATCAAATAATTATTTCCTTCACTGTATGTAGTCATTGTGTCACTCAGACTTACTCAGTGAACATTGGATTATTTTTCGAGTGTATGGTGGTGGTAGTGCATGTATGGCATTGTTTTTCAAGCAACTGTATGGAAGTGGACAACATTTGGCACTGTTATTTCAGTACCATACAGTCCAGTGCTATGGCTGCTACAGGAAAAATGTAGCAATACATTACATGTTGGCATTCAAATCTCTCATCTGCCATAATGGGGAGCTGCTTTAGCCAAAATGTTCTGGCTCACACGACTGTTAAAAATTCTTACAAATGCAAATTCACCACCCAAAGAAACATAATGAACGCAGACAACTGTGCGCTGACCTCAGTCCAAACACTGCATAAAATCTTGCTGAACACATTTGCACAACAGATGTTGTTATTTTTTTAAAACCTCTTTTTACACATATCTTTTCATATTTCAAACTTTTTCTGAGTTAATTGGAAGCAGAGCTAGTGTCAATCTCCGATATTTCTGGAAATAAGCTTAAAAAATTACAAATACATACAAATTCCATTAAAATCCATGATACATTAATGTAGTAATAAATAAATAACAAATATAACTTAGAAAAGTCTAGTAATAGTTAAGAGTATATAATATCGTATTAATAATATATGAAAATATCATTGACTTTTTTTTTTAGATTAATATCTTAAACTCTAAAAGAATAATATGCAATAATACATGAATATATAAGATAATAAATTATGGAACTACTAATACAAGTAATAATTACTTAAATAGATGTTCCAAATGATGCAAAGCGCTTCACCTTCATAGGTCTGGGAGCTGTACTGTCAATGCTCATTCAATAAAGGCTAAATTATTATGTTCTGTCACTACCGTGACTTGATGATCTGCCTCCTCCAAACAATGTTTCCATTCTTCAAAAGCTAATTTAACTGTGAGTAGCTCGCAATTTCCAACATCATAATTTATCTCTGCGAATGAAAATTTCCTAGAAAAAAATACACATGGTCACAAGTTGGTCAGAGTTTTGGAACCTTGAGATATTACAGCCCCTACCACAACCTCTGAAGCATCCACTTCCACAATGAACGGTTTCGAGAGAATGGGTTGGATTAAAACTGGAGCACACTTAAAATACTTTATTAATTTATTAAATTTCCCAATAGCATCTAGTGAAACAAAACAATCTGAGAAAAACCCGTAATACATTTTCTGTAGAAATTGGCAAATCCTAAAAAACATTGTAACGTTTTAAGGTCACAAGGTTGAACCCAATCAATTATGGCCTGCACCTTCCCAGGATCCATCTTAAACCCTTCAGCTGATAAATTGAACCCCAGGAACTATATCTCTTGGTCAGAAAAGTACATTTCTCCAGTTTAGCAAATAAAGAATTATCTCTAAGTTTTCATAAAACAAAGCAGACATGTTCATGGTACGAATCCAGATTGGGTGAAAAAAATAGAATGTCATCAAGGTAAATCACAATAGACCTTCCAATACAATCAGAAAAAATACAGTTCATAAAATTTTGAAATACCGCTGGCGCATTAGTTAACCCAAAGGGTATGTGCACACGTTGCAAAATTTGCTGCAAATCCGCAGTGGATTGGCCGCTGCGGATTCACAGCAGTTTTCCATGAGTTTACTGTACCATGTAAAGCTATGGAAAACAAAATCCGCAGTGCACATGCTGCAGAAAAAAAGGCGCGGAAACGTAGCGTTTATTCCACAGCATGTCAATTCTTTGTGTGAATTCCGCAGCGTTTACACCTGCTCCATAATAGAAATCCGCAGGGGTAAAACCGCAGGTGGAATATGCACAAAATCCGCAAAAAAATTGTGGTAAATCTGCAGTAATTCCGCAGGAAATTCGCAGTGCGGTTCACCTGCGGATTTACCAAAATCAGTCCGGAAAAATCCGCAGAGTAATCCGCAGCGTGTGCACATACCCTAAAGGCTTGACAAAATTTTTAAACAGGTCCTCAGATGTTAAAAATGCCTTCTTACACTCATCGCCCTCCTGGGTGCGAATCAAATTATAAGCCCCTCTCAGATCAAGTAAGTAAGATCAAGCTGATTATAAAGGTCACGGATGAGAGGAAGTGGCCAAGTATTTTTAATAGTAATTTTGTTTAATTAATGAAAAACGAGACAAGGAAAAAGGCCACAATCTTTCTTTTTACCAAAGAAAAATCCAGCAGCAACTGGCGAGGAGGAAGTATGGATATGACCCTTCCATAAACTTGTGTTTACATATTCTTTCATGGCGGTACGTTCAGGACCCAATAAATTATACAAGCAAGCTTTAGGTAATCTGACATTAGGAACAAGATCAAAAGCACAATCATAAGGATAATGAGGATGTAAAATATCTGCTTCTTTTTCTGAGAACATATCTTTGAAGTCTTTCTGATACCCCGGCAGACCCTCCAAACTAGAAGAGCACATTTGTACAGAACTTAGACATTTCTTATGACACTTGGGGATCCACTTAACAATATTCTTCCAACACCAATCAATAACAAGATTGTGAATACTGTGAGGCAGTGACTTTTGTCACAGGTAGGGGTCGCTGTGTGTTCTCCCCAGGTTGTGCATGGAGACGGATGAAGTCCATAGGTGGATGTCCTGTACCCGAAAGAGTCGGATGTGGACATTCCTGTGCCCGGAGGTGTACCGGAGGTGGATGTCCTGTGCCCAAAAGAGGACTGGCATGTGTAATGATTGCAAACAGGTGGATATGGTGTCTGGCTGCTATCCGGAGGATATTCTGGGCTGTGTACAGCTGTGTGAGTAAAGAGTCAGCGATGCAGGACACCCACGGGAACTAGTCAGAGGAGGACTGGCGTGTGTAGTGTCTGCAACATGTGAAGCTGTGTTTGGAGACTGTAATATGGCGTGTGGTTGCCCCACTGATACTGGACAAGGAGAGGTCTGACGTGTTTAGGGACTGCAATCTAAAAGCCATATGATGTGTAGTGCCATGAAACGGGCACTGAGACGAGATGCAACTGTGTGTATTGAACTTTGATGACGTGTACTATAAAATGCTATGCACCTTTATGTGTGAAGTAACTCATTAAAGAGATTTTTGTGTTTTAACTTTGTGGGTCACTGCCTCTTCACTGCATATGGTGCTACCGCGGCATTACAATACATAGACATGAAAACTCCAATACCAACCCAGTAGTTAAATTGTTCAACACATAGAGTGAAGAGTTCCCACTCTAATTGGGAATTCCACCGTTACCAGCTGGACAAGATTTTGGAGTAATGGTGTCTTGTAAATGCCAAGAATTTGTATAGGTCTGTCCAACCCATCCAGAATCAAAGAAGTTGGCAGCAGACCCACAGTCAATGAAGGCTAACACAGGTAACCATTGATTCTAAAAAGTAGTTCCATATCTAGCAGTGTGAGGAGTTGGCTACTTACTAAAGACTATTAGACCAATGCCCGTAGAGTGGAGTCCACGGATCTATGAGATATAGACTTTTCCAGCACACAGCATTGGTTGCATCAATGTTATTGTTATGTTTTATTAGACATTTGCTTGCTCTGTTTTTTTTAGAAACTAGCGCGCTTGTCAGTTTATCCTCAGGAATCAATGTTTCCATTCAATGAAAGCAAGCAGAGGAGGACATGCTGGATGGACTTTATGTATACCTAAGGCCAGATAGGAGATGGCTAAAGGTAAATGTAAAGCAATCATTCAATTAGTATCATCTGTATCTCAAGGTCTCAAGCCATTGTTCCCCCAGCGACTAGGCCCATTGTGTGGAAGGGGATAATAGACCCAGGGGAGCTGTCACTGCAGGGGGTCTCAAATGTGTAAGGGGTAGGGAGGTAAAGAAGCCATGTTTATAGTCAGGGAGTTTTCGGAGTGATGTCAAAGAGAGAAGATCGATGATGACGTCCTGGAGGACATGGATAGATGACCTATGGAGTTTGGAGATCGGTTGCCAGCTGGGCTGAACATACATGCTACTGTTGAGGGATTTGTCACCTGGATTTCAGGAACTTATCTGGAATTGTTGCTGCTGGATTCATGGGCTTTGTTTGTGTTACCTGTCATTTGGAGGAGCGTGGACTTTGACTACAGACTATATGGCAGGAGATACAAAATCTGTGGGCCAACCAAAAGTTGGAAGACAGTTAATATCACCTGGTACGGGTGCAGTCGGACTACTGGCCCCGGGGAAGGGATCTTGTGTACTAAGGACATTGTATTTTGGCCATCTACCTGGATTTGTTGTAAAACCATGAATGTATAGAAAAAAAATAGTTGCATAGTTAACCTACCTAGTTAATTATTACAACCCACAACCTCAGATCTTCACAAGCAGTATTTTGTCTTAGGAGTAAAAAGGTACCTGGGAGTCTGGATGACCTCCTCGATAATCAAACAGACTTATGCATTTCCAGTCAACTTGCTTGTGGGCGTGCTGAGCAGTCCTTAACCCCTTCACCCCCAAGGGTGGTTTGCACGTTAATGACCAGGCCAATTTTTACAATTCTGACCACTGTCCCTTTATGAGGTTATAACTCTGGAACGCTTCAACGGATCTTGGCGATTCTGACAATGTTTTCTCGTGACATATTGTACTTCATGATAGTGGTGAAATTTCTTCGATATAACTTGCGTTTATTTGTGAAAAAAATGGATATTTGGCGAAAATTTTGAAAATTTCGCAATTTTCCAACTTTGAATTTTTATGCCCTTAAATCACAGACATATGTCACGCAAAATACTTAATAAGTAACATTTCCCACATGTCTACTTTACATCAGCACAATTTTGGAACCAAATTTTTTTTTGTTAGGGAGTTATATGGGTTAAAAGTTGACCAGAAATTTCTCATTTTTACAACACCATTTTTTTTTAGGGACCACATCTCATTTGAAGTCATTTTGAGGGGTCTATATGACAGAAAATACCCAAGTGTGACACCATTCTAAAAACTGCACCCCTCAAGGTGCTCAAAACCACATTCAAGAAATTTATTAACCCTTCAGGTGTTTCACAGGAATTTTTGGAATGTTTAAATAAAAATGAACATTTAACTTTTTTTCACACAAAATTTATTTCAGCTCCAATTTGTTTTATTTTACCAAGGGTAACAGGAGAAAATGGACCCCAAAAGTTGTTGCACAATTTGTCCTGAGTATGCTGATATCCCATATGTGGGGGTAAACCACTGTTTGGGTGCATGGCAGAGCTCGGAAGGAAAGGAGCGCCATTTGACTTTTCAATGCAAAATTGACTGGAATTGACATGGGACGCCATGTTGCGTTTGGAGAGCCCCTGATGTGCCTAAACATTGAAACCCCCCCACAAGTGACACCATTTTGGAAAGTAGACCCCCTAAGGAACTTATCTAGATGTGTGGTGAGCACTTTGACCCAACAAGTGCTTCACAGAAGTTTATAATGCAGAGCCGTAAAAATAAAAAATAATATTTTTTCACAAAAATGATCTTTTCACCCCCATTTTTTTATTTTCCCAAGCGTAAGAGAAGAAATTAGACCACAAAAGTTGTTGTGCAATTTGTCTTGAGTACGAAGATACCCCATATGTGGGTGTAAACCATTGTTTGGGCGCAGGGCAGAGCTTGGAAGGGAAGGAGCGCCATTTGACTTTTCAATGCAAAATTGACTGGAATTGAGATGGGACGCCATGTTGCGTTTGGAGAGCCCCTGATGTGCCTAAACATTGAAACCCCCAACAAGTGACACCATTTTGGAAAGTAGACCCCTTAAGGAACTTATCTAGATGTGTGTTGAGCACTTTGACCCAACAAGTGCTTCACAGAAGTTTATAATGCAGAGCCGTAAAAATAAAAAATCATATTTTTTCACAAAAATGATCTTTTCGCCCCCATTTTTTTATTTTCCCAAGGGTAAGAAAAGAAATTAGACCACAAAAGTTGTTGTGCAATTTGTCCTGAGTACGAAGATACCCCATATGTGGGGGTAAACCACTGTTTGGGCGCATAGCAGAGCTCGGAAGGGAAGGAGCGCTATTTTACTTTTCAATGCAAAATTGACTGGAATTAAGATGGGACGCCATGTTGCATTTGGAGAGCCCCTGATGTGCCTAAACATTAAAACCCCCCACAAGTGACACCATTTTGGAAAGTAGACCCACTAAGGAACTTATCTAGATGTGTTTTGAGAGCTATGAACCCCCAAGTGTTTCACTACAGTTTATAACGCAGAGCCGTGAAAATAAAAATTCCTCTTTTTTTTCACAGAAATGATTTTTTAGCCCCCAGCTTTGTGTTTTTACAAGGGTAACATAATAAATTGGACCCCAAAAGTTGTTGTACAGTTTGTCCTGAGTACGATGATACCCCATATGTGGGGGGAACCACTGTTTGGGCGCATAACAGAGCTCGGAAGGGAAGGAGCGCCATTTGGAATGCAGACTTAAATGGATTGGTCTGCAGGCGTCACGTTGCATTTGCAGAGCCCCTGATGTACCCAAACAGTAGAAACCCCCCACAAGTGACCCCAAATTGGAAACTAGACCTCCCAAGGAACTTATCTAGATGTGTTGTGAGAACTTTGAACCCCCAAGTGTTTCACTACAGTTTATAACGCAGAGCCGTGAAAATAAAAATTCCTCTTTTTTTTCACAGAAATGATACTTAGCCCCCAGCTTTGTATTTTTACAAGGGTAACATAATAAATTGGACCCCAAAAGTTGTTGTCCAGTTTGTCCTGAGTATGCTGATACCCCATATGTGGGGGGGAACCACTGTTTGGGCGCACGGCAGAGCTCGGAAGGGAAGGAGCGCCATTTGGAATGCAGACTTAAATGGATTGGGTTGCAGGCGTCACGTTGCATTTGCAGAGCCCCTGATGTACCCAAACAGTAGAAACCCCCCACAAGTGACCCCAAATTGGAAACTAGACCTCCCAAGGAACTTATCTAGATGTGTTGTGAGAACTTTGAATCCCCAAGTGAAACACTTAATAATTTTTATTTTCACGGCTCTGCGTTATAAACTGTAGTGAAACACTACAGTTTATAACGCAGAGCCGTGAAAATAAAAATTATTATTTTTTTCACAAAAATTATTTTTTAGCCCCAGTTTTGTATTTTCGCAAGGGTAACAGGATAAATTGGACCCCAAAGGTTGTTGTCCAATTTTTCCTGTGTACGCTGATACCCCATATGTGGGTGTAAACCACTGTTTGGGCACATGGCAGAGCTCGGAAGGGAAGGAGCGCCGTTTGGAAAGCAGACTTAGATGGATTGGTCTGCAGGCGTCACGTTGCATTTGCAGAGCCCCTGATGTACCTAAACAGTAGAAACCCCCCACAAGTGACCCCAAATTGGAAACTAGACCTCCCAAGGAACTTATCTAGATGTGTTGTGAGAACTTTGAACCCCCAAGTGTTTCACTACAGTTTACAACGCAGAGCCGTGAAAATAAAAAATCTTTTTTTCCCACAAAACTTATTTTTTAGCCCCAGTTTTGTATTTTCCCAAGGGTAACAGGAGAAATTGGACCCCAAAAGATGTTGTCCAATTTGTCCTGAGTACGCCGATACCCCATATGTTGGAGTAAACCCCTGTTTGGGTACACGGGAGAGCTCTGAAGGGAAGGAGCACTGTTTTACTTTTTCAACGCAGAATTGTCTGGAATTGAGATCGGATGCCATGTCCCGTTTGGAGAGCCCCTGATGTGCCTAAACAGTGGAAACTCCCCAATTATAACTGAAACCCTAATCCAAACACACCCCTAACCCTAATCCCAACGGTAACCCTAACCACACCCCTAACCCTGACACACCCCTAACCCTAATCCCAACCCTATTCCCAACCGTAAATGTAATCCAAACCCTAACCCTAACTTTAGCCCCAACCCTAACTGTAGCCTTAACCCTAGCCCCAACCCTAACCCTAACCCTAGCCCTAACCCTAGCCCTAACCCTAGCCCTAACCCTAGCCCTAACCCTAGCCCTAACCCTAGCCCTAACCCTAACCCTAGCCCTAACCCTAGCAATAACCCTAGCCCTAACCCTAGCCCTAACCCTAACCCTAGCAATAACCCTAGCCCTAACCCTAACCCTAGCAATAACCCTAGCAATAACCCTAGCCCTAACCCTAGCCCTAACCCTAGCCCTAACCCTAGCAATAACCCTAGCCCTAACCCTAGCCCTAACCCTAGCCGTAACCCTAACCCTAGCCATAACGCTAACCCTAGCCCTAACCCTAACCCTAGCCCTAACCCTAACCCTAATGGGAAAATGGAAATAAATACATTTTTTTTATTTTTTTATTTTTCCCTAACTAAGGGGGTGATGAAGGGGGGTTTGATTTACTTTTATAGCGGGTTATTTAGCGGATTTTTATGATTGGCAGCCGTCACACACTGAAAGACGCTTTTTATTGCAAAAAAATTTTTTTGCGTTACCACATTTTGAGAGCTATAATTTTTCCATATTTGAGTCCACAGAGTAATGTGAGGTCTTGTTTTTTGCGGGACGAGTTGACGTTTTTATTGGTAACATTTTCGGGCACATGACATTTTTTGATCGCTTTTTATTCCGATTTTTGTGAGGCAGAATGATCAAAAACCAGCTATTCATGAATTTCTTTTGGGGGAGGCGTTTATACCGTTCCGCGTTTAGTAAAATTGATAAAGCAGTTTTATTCTTCAGGTCAGTACGATTACAGCGATACCTCATTTATATCATTTTTTTATGTTTTGGCGCTTTTATACGATAAAAGCTATTTTATAGAAAAAATATTTATTTTGGTTTCGCTTTATTCTCAGGACTATAACTTTTTTATTTTTTTGCTGATGATGCTGTATGGTGGCTCGTTTTTTGTGGGACAAGATGACGTTTTCAGCGGTACCATGGTTATTTATATATAGTCTTTTTGATCGCATGTTATTCCACTTTTTGTTTGGCGGTATGGTAATAAAGCGTTGTTTTTTGCCTCGTTTTTTTTTTTCTCACGGTGTTTACTGAAGGGGTTAACTAGTGGGGCAGTTTTATAGGTTGGGTCGTTACGGACGCGGCGATACTAAATATGTGTACTTTTATTGGTTTTTTTTTTATTTAGATAAAGAAATGTATTTATGGGAATAATATTTTTTTTTTTTCTTTATTTAGGAATTTATTTTTTATTTATTTTTTTACACATGTGGGAAAAAATTTTTTTTACTTTTTTACTTTGTCCCAGGGGAGAACATCACAGATCAGTGATCTGACAGTGTGCACAGCACTCTGTCAGATCTGCGATCTGCTGTGCAGGGCTGCAGGCTTACCAGCGCCTGCTCTGAGCAGGCACTCGGTAAGCCACCTCCCTCCCTGCAGGACCCGGATGCCGCGGCCATCTTGGATCCTGGACCTGCGGCAAGGAGGGAGGTAGGAGACCCTCGGAGCAACGCGATCACATCGCGTTGCTCCGGGGGTCTCAGGGAAGCCCACAGGGAGCCCCCTCCCTGCGCGATGCTTTCCTATACCGCCGGCACACCGCGATCATGTTTGATCGTGGTGTGCCGGGGGTTAATGTGCCAGGGGCGGTCTGTGACCGCTCCTGGCACATAGTGCCGGATGTCAGCTGTGATATGCAGCTGACACCTGGCCGCGATCGGCCGCGCTCCCCCCGTGAGCGCGGCCGATCGCGTATGACGTACTATCCCGTTGGTGGTCATACGGGCCCACCCCACCTCGACGGGATAGTACGTCAGATGTCAGAAAGGGGTTAAGGAAATGTCCAGCATGATCACAATAGAGGCAGAGCTGGGAACATGCCAAAATCTCTTCTTAACGGCTCGAGAGCTGGCAGCTCCAACCTTCATTGGTTCCGCCTCAGGTACGTAGGTGACTGATACTCCCTGTCACCCATCACGCCTCTCCTGAATTCTTCAATCCATTCGAGTGGCCTGAGTCGTGGCTTCCCACTAGGAACAAGGTGGGGTATGCAGAGCTAGAGCATCCTTGAGAGTATCTGAGAGACCTCTGTGGAACTGGCACCCTAGAGCTGCATCATTCCACAGCACTTCAGTAGACTATTACCGGAACTCGAAACTATAGTCATCAACAGTTTGGCCCCCCCTGTGTCAGGTTCATGATCTTTGCCTCTGCAACCTGGATCCTGTCAGGTTCGTCATAGATCAGTAAGGCATTAAAAAAGGCATAATAAAAGACTGCTCTGGGGCTAGTGGGGACAAAGAAGATTCCCAAGTCTGAGGGCCCCTCACAGTAGGGACATGATTGTTCCCACCCTCTGTGACTTAAGATTGGGGTCATAAGGTAAGAAATTGTCAAAATGTCTCCCTGAATAACATAAACTGTTTTTTATTCCCTGAAAATGTATCAGCCAGTGCCACTACTGGTTCAGGAGAGACCAACTGCACGTCAGAAGGTACAGAACTACAGTCGGTGGTGGAGAGCTTTAGGATGCACCCATATTGCTAGAAAAATGACCCTGCAGCTCGGACTATCAAGAGTTTAGCTTCTGGTGCTCCCTGGCCAGATCCTGGATCATCGGGCTAGCAATACATTAACATTAGAGATGGGCGAGCTGTAAAGTGCTTGGGTGCTTGTTGCTCGAGTCGAGCAAATTGGAGTACTCCGGTACTCGGCCAGAACAACGAGCCCAATGTAAGTCTATGGGAGACCAGAGTATTTTTTACCGTGATCCCCTCTGGGGGTCCTTTTAAGGTCTAAAAACGTCTGAAAATGATGGAAACCTCATGGGGATCGCCCCTGGAAGCATTCCTGACTTTTAGTTCACAGCTCTAATCATTTTTTTACGAGATTCATGCCATTTTTCCCATTGCCACAAAAAACACATTAAAACGAAACCAAAACGGGTTTTGCTTGGAGATATGTCAAGGTACATCCTTTGCAAGTTAATGACTTGCCTGTAAGGCCAAATATTTCACTCCAGACCGAAAATTTCCTCTCCCACTTAGGCTTAGTTCAGACGCAGCGTTTTTGAAGCGTTTTACAACTTTAACATTGCTTTCAACCAGTACAAATGCATTTACTGGGAAATGTCATTGTAACATTTAACACCCCTAGCTGGCCATGTGGTGTGTGACACATAAGCAGACCCATCTTGTTTCATTTACGAAGGAGGGACTCTTAAAGTCACAGAGCCTATTTTTACTGGTGCAACAGGCGGCATTAATCTTCTTAAAGGACTTTTATGAAACAGTGGGTCTCCTAAGCTGTTGTAGCCTATGCTGTGAGTGGATGGGCTGCCAAGAATTATGACGCACCACAATACCCCTGTCATAAGATGTCCAGGAGGGACTCCTGAAAAAGTGTTGCATTGAATTCAAAGCCTGCCCTGCTACCAATTCATATGCACCCCTATAAGCCTTTGAACCCACATAGTGGATGGGCCCATGAAAATCCACTTCACAATATGCATTTTGTACTCCCGTACTCCTTGGTTTTACACATTGGTGGCAAGGCCAGCCCTGCTGCATAGTCATATGCACCCCATTAGGCCTTAGAACCTACATAGTGGATGTGCCCATGAAAATCCACTTCACAATATGCATTTTGTACTTCCGCACTCCTTGGCTTTACACATTGGTGGCAAGGCCAGGCCTGCTGCATAGTCCTATGCACTCCATTAGGCCTTGGAACCCACATAGTGGATGTGCCCATGAAAATCCACTTCACAATATGCATTTTGTACTCCCGTACTCCTTGGTTTTACAATTTGCCAGCAAGGCCAGCCCTGCTGCATAGTCAGTCATGTGCACCCCATTAGGCCTTGGAACCCACATAGTGGATGTGCCCATGAAAATCCACTTCACAATATGCATTTTGTACTCCCGTACTCCTTGGTTTTACACATTGGCGGCAAGGCCAGCCCTGCTGCATAGTCATATGCACCCCATTAGGCCTTAGAACCCACATAGTGGATGTGCCCATGAAAATCCACTTCACAATATGCATTTTGTACTCCCGTACTCCTTGGTTTTACACATTGGCGGCAAGGCAAGCCCTCCTCAAAGGGGGGGATCTGCCAGCTGACGTACTATTCCGTCAGCTGGCAGAAAGGGGTTAACCAAGATCTTCAAGTTGCCACTTTTCAAGGTTGGATTAAACTGAGATATCATGGAGTCATCAGACGAGGGGCCATAAACCCCTAGAAAATAAAAGCCACAAGGATTTAGATCAAACCACGACCGGCATCTTTTCAGTAAACCTTAATGTTTTACAATGACAAACAGCAAACATATAGAGGCATAGAACTGTTTGTGAAGTGAATAAACAAACATTTATCAAGATTGTGTCACTATGAAAATTGTCTGTCACATCTGTAAATGTTTTACAAGAAATGCAGCTATGTGATTGAAATATACTAGTGCCATCGCAGGCCCCTTGCACAAAATTCACCGGCCTATAACAGTACAGAGCACGTTCACCCTGGTGATCTACTGGCAGGTACAGGACAGATTGCAGGAGACCGAGTTAAGAAGTAGGCCCAATGTAATGTCATACCCAATTCCCCAATGTGTTGTCCTTTTTTAAAAAAATTAAAGAGTGCCATTACACCCCCCTTGGCCAACATGCACCGTACAGAGTACATTCACCCTGGTGATCTACTGGCAGGTACAGGACAGATTGCAGGAGACCGAGTTAAGAAGTAGGCCCAATGTAATGTCATGCCCAATTCCCCAATGTGCTATCCTTTTTAAAAAAAATAAAAGAGTGCCATCACAGCCCCCTTGGCCAAAATGTACAGACCACATTCACCCTGGTGATATAGTGGTTCTGGATGAGGAGGATGAGGATAAGGAGGAGGATAAGAACAAACAGACCAAATCTGGAAGCGTATACCCATGTGTGGTTGTGAAGAGGTGCATGATAATACACCTCTCCAAAAGAGAGAATGTATTTGAGGTTATGTTTCGCTGTTTTCACTTGGTGGTGTACAGAAGTCTTTCCCAATCCAGGCCTTGTTAATTTTTATAAGAGTCAGCCTGTCAGCATTTTCAGTTGACAGGCAGATGCGCTTATCTGTTATAATTCCACCAGTGGCACTAAAAACCCTCTCTGACAGAACGCTAGCAGCAGGACAGGCCAGGACCTCCAAGGTATAGAAAGCCAGTTCATGCCACGTGTCCAGCTTGGATACCCAATAATTAAAAGGCACAGAGGAATCATGGAGGACGTTTGTACGATCTGCAAGGTACTCCCACACCATCTTCCCAAACATTGCACTTCTTGTGACAGCACCCCTTGCCTCTGTGCCGCCACGATGGGAGGGTCTGAGAAAACTGTCCCAGAACTTGGCCATTGTTCCCCTGCCTGAGCTGGATTGTTTTTCTGTCTCTCTTGCTTGGAGTCCTTGGTTGTACAACAAACTCTGACGTCTGCTGCCAGCGTTCTCACATGGGAATTTTCTAAGTAATTCTGCTACAAGGGCCCTGTGGTAGTGTTACATTTTAGTACACCTCTTTGCCTCAGGCAGAAGAGATTGAAAGTTCTCCTTGTAGCATGAGTCTAGAAGTGTCACCAACCAGTAATGAGTGTCACCCAAAATTGTGATAATCCGAGGGTCACGTGAAATGCAGCGCAACATAAAGTCAGCCATGCATGCCAGACTGCTAACAGGCAAGACTTCCGTGTCCTCACCAACAGGACGACTGACCATGCTGTCCTCCTCCTCATCCTCTTCCCTGTCCTCAGGCCATCCCCACTGAACAGAAGCTAACACAGATGTGTTTGTAGTACCATCTATAGCGAATGAAAGTAGCTCCTGTTCTTCCTCCTCCTTCTCCTTCTCATTGCCTACCAATCCACGTTGAGAAGACATGAGGCTGGGCTGAGTGTAATCCCCCTGTAAGTTTCCTTGCTCCATGTCCTCGTCCTCTGCCTGCAATGCATCCTCTTTGATTGTGAGCAGAGTGTTTCAGAATGCTGAGAAGCGGGATGGTGATGCTAATTATGGCGTCATCGCCGCTCACCATCTTGGTGCAGTCCTCAAAGTTTTGGAGGATGTTACATATGTCTGACAACCATGTCCACTCCTGAGGTTTTATGTGTGGAGTCTGACCTGAAATTCGACAGCCTTGTTGATGTTGGTAGTCAGCAATTGCCCTCTTTCTGCTCACAAATCCATACAACATATGCAGCGTAGAGTTCCAGCGCATGGGGACATCACACAACAGTTGGTGAGCTGGAAGCTGGAAGCTGAAAACGCTGGTGTGGCACAGCAAGGGCGGCGAAAGCTGTAGCTGACTTTCTAAAATGGGTAGACAGACGGCGTACTTTCACTAGCAGATCCGGCAGCTGCGGGTAGCTTTTCAGAAAACATTGAACCACGAGGTTAAGCACATGGGCCAAGCAAGGTACATGTGTGAGCTCACCTTGCCTCAGAGCCGCCACCAGGTTACGGCTATTGTCACACACGACCATGCCAGGCTGTAGATTCAGCGGTGTCATCCAAACATCTGACTGTTCTTTCAGCGCTGTCCACAACTCTTCTGCATTGTGCGGTTTGTCAGCTATGCAGATTAGCTTCAGCACAGCCTGTTGCCGCTTGGCTGAGGCAGTGCTGCAGTGCTTCCAGCTTCTGACTGATGTGTTGATTTCAGAGATGAAGGATGAAGAGGAGGAGGTGCAGGAGCTGTAGACTGTGGGGGGCAACCCTGATTGACGTAGGGCCAGCAATCCTCGGCGTGAGGAGGATGTGTTCCATCCCAAGGTCAAACTGGGTCCCGGCTTCCACTATGTTAACCCAGTGTGCCATCATTGAGATGTACCATCCCTGCCCACAAGCACTTGTCCACGTGTCTGTGGTTAGGTGGACTTTCCCGGTAACAGCATTGTTGAGGGCACAGCTAATGTTGTGAGATACATGCTGGTGTAATGTCGCTATGGCACAACGGGAGAAATAGTGGTGACAGGGGACCGAGTACCTTGGGATGGCGGCTGCCATCAGGTTGCGAAAATCTTCCGTCTCATCAAATCTAAAAGGCAGCATTTCTAGAGCAAACAGAAAATAAATATTAGAATTGAGGACTGTGGCCTGTAGGGCGTTGGCGGGGTATTTCCACTTGCTTTACAAAGACTGGGTTATAGACAACTGAACGCTGTGCTGGGACAAGGACGTGGACGCGCTTGATGATGGTGCTGCTTGACTGTGGACCACAACAGGTGCAGGGCTAGTGGCATCTTCACATGCACGGTGTACTGGGGATTGGCTTCTACGCAAAACAGTGGAAGAAGCAGTGGTGTGACCAGCAGGCAGTGGTCCTGAAGCCTGGGGTTCGGCCCACAAAGTCGTGTGCTTGCATGTGCCTGATCATGCTGGTGGTGGTCAGGCTGGTTGTTTTGCTACCCCTGCTGATGCGGGCATGGCAGGTGCTGCAAATGTCCTGTTTGGAGTTATCGGCAGAGTCTTTAAAAAAAAAAAAAACAGACTAGGGAAGATCTCACAGGTGGAATGGCAACTTCACTCATGTTGGTGTTATGGGGAACGGATGCACGCCTTCTGTCTGTGGCCACCACACTGCTTCTTCCTGCCTGTTGGGGGGTATGCCTACTTCCCCATTTGTGCTGCTGTCCTCAGTATGCATGTCCTCCTGCCAGGTTAGGTCAGTCACTATGTCATCCACCACCTCGTCTTCCACATTCGCACCCTGCTCCTCCTCCTGACTTTCTGGCAATTGTGTCTGATCATCGTCCACCTCTTGTGACACTTTCCCACCATCGCCTTCGTGTGACCAGGGCTGGTCAAAGCTTTGGGCAGTTCTACATGCAATCTCATCTTTCCCCACTTCAAGTTGACTGGCAGAGATTTCTGAATCTTGAAATGGAAAACTGAACAGCTCTTCAGAGTGTCCAAGTGTGGGGTCAGTTGTCTCAGGGCACTCGGCATGGTGGGAGGAAGGAGGATCAGGGTGAGGAATATCCTGCCACACTCGCGGCTACTCAGACTTGAACATGTGGAAGACAAGGTGGTGGTGGCTAAGTGACTGGAAGCATTATTCGCTATCCAACCAACAACAGTTTCACACTGCTCTGGCTTCAATAGTGGTGTGCTGCGGTCCCCTAGAAACTGGGACAGGAAGGTCGAGCGAGAAAATGTGGGTCTTTGTTGTTGCCTACTTTCACCTTGCCCATGGCCTCGTCCTCTGGATGCACCATCAGCATCACGTTCACTTCCCCGTCCCTTGCCCCTTGCTTTAGCCATTTTAAATGGACTACTGCACTATTTCAAATGCTCAACACAAATGTCTTTATTAGTAGCGAAATAATATGTGATCAGTGTGCCTGCAAAACTACGATTTTTCAAACTCAAACATAAGGCAGGCCTCAGCCTGGCCTAACAGACTGTATTCAATTTTTCTTTTTTTTAAAGTTAATTTAGGTGAATTAGTGTAGAATTTAAGTATCACACAGCCAAAAAATAAGTACGCCGGCCTACAGTGTCCAAACTTGGATCAGAGATATATGAGTTCTCTCACAGAAATACCACACTGGCAAATCTGTGGCCTTTGAATTTTTTTTAATGCTAAATAGCGCTGCATAGAATTTGAGTATCACACAGCCAAAAAATAAGTACACCGGCCTCCAATGCCCAAAATTAGAGCACAGAGATATATGACACTGTAACGGAAATACCACACTGGCAAATCTGTGGCCTTTGAATTTTTTTTTATGCAAAATAGCGCTGTATAGAATTTGAGTATCACACAGCCACAAAATAAGTACACCGGCCTCCAATGCCCAAACTTGGAGCACAGAGATACACTCACCGGCCACTTTATTAGGTACACCTGTCCAACTTCTTGTTAACACTTAATTTCTAATCAGCCAATCACATGGCGGCAACTCAGTGCATTTAGGCATGTAGACATGGTCAAGACAATCTCCTGCAGTTCAAACCGAGCATCAGTATGGGGAAGAAAGGTGATTTGAGTGCCTTTGAACGTGGCATGGTTGTTGGTGCCAGAAGGGCTGGTCTGAGTATTTCAGAAACTGCTGATCTACTGGGATTTTCACGCACAACCATCTCTAGGGTTTACAGAGAATGGTCCGAAAAAGAAAAAAAATCCAGTGAGCGGCAGTTCTGTGGGCGGAAATGCCTTGTTGATGCCAGAGGTCAGAGGAGAATGGGCAGACTGGTTCGAGCTGATAGAAAGGCAACAGTGACTCAAATCGCCACCCGTTACAACCAAGGTAGGCCTAAGAGCATCTCTGAACGCACAGTGCGTCGAACTTTGAGGCAGATGGGCTACAGCAGCAGAAGACCACACCGGGTACCACTCCTTTCAGCTAAGAACAGGAAACTGAGGCTACAATTTGTCCAAGCTCATCGAAATTGGACAGTAGAAGATTGGAAAAACGTTGCTTGGTCTGATGAGTCTCGATTTCTGCTGCGACATTCGGATGGTAGGGTCAGAATTTGGCGTAAACAACATGAAAGCATGGATCCATCCTGCCTTGTATGGAGCATCTTTGGGATGTGCAGCCGACAAATCTGCGGCAACTGTGTGATGCCATCATGTCAATATGGACCAAAATCTCTGAGGAATGCTTCCAGCACCTTGTTGAATCTATGCCACGAAGAATTGAGGCAGTTCTGAAGGCAAAAGGGGGTCCAACCCGTTACTAGCATGGTGTACCTAATAAAGTGGCCGGTGAGTGTATATGACGGCTGTAACAGAAATGCCACACTGGCAAATCTGGAGCCTTTGAATTTTTTTAATGCAAAATAGTGCTGTATAGAATTTGAGTATCACACAGCCAAAAAATAAGTCCACCAGCCTCCAATACCCAAACTTGGAGCAGAGATATATGAGGGCTCTCACAGAAATACCACACTGGCAAATCTGTGGCCTTTGAATTTTTTTTAATGCTAAATAGCGCTGCATAGAATTTGAGTATCACACAACCAAAAAATAAGTACACCGGTCTCCAATGCCCAAACTTGGAGCACAGAGATATATAACGAGTGTAATGGAAATACCACATTGGCAAATCTGTGGCCTTTGAATTTTTTTTTTATGCAAAATAGTGCTGTATAGAATTTGAGTTTCACACAGCCGAAAAATAAGTACAACGGCCTCCAATGACCAAACTTGGAGCACGCAGATATATGAGGCCTTTTTCAGTGAATTTAAAACACGAAAAAAAAAAAGGGGCACAAGGGTAGCACACACAACTATGCTATTTATGCATGACAAACTATAACTTTTCAACAGGCCTCAGTCTGACAGAGCAGACTGTATATATATTTTTTTTTTGGGGGGGGAATTTTTTGAAAAAGGAAGAAAGGTATATAGACAGTAAATAAACTGCAGCAGCCGCAGCAGCAGGCAGTTATGGAGCTTTGGGAAGGATGCAGTGGGAGCAATGGACGCACATACAGTGCCTGCAGGCCTTGCACTGATGTGGATATGCTGTGCCCTGCCTACCTAGCGCTGCAATATCGGGACCCACAAATTAGCCCTAAAAATGACTTTTGGTTTCTGAGGAGTTGTGGATGTAAGAGTTACAGACCTACACTAACTCTAAAAACCATGATTCTGACCCTATCTCTGCAGCAGCTCTCCCTACACTCGCTGAAACAGGAACAGAATGCAACGAGCAGGGCGGCGCCTCGTCTCTTATACTCGGGATGATGCTGTGCGGCCCAGCCAATCACTGCACGACCACAGCAAAGATGGCTGCAGCGTTTCATGGCCTGGCAGACAATCCCTGTACCCTGACTGGGTCTCTAAAGTCGGCCAAAAATGCTGGGTGGAGACTACAGTTGCCGCCGAATAATCCCGGAAATGCTCACTGCTAGCCGAGCGTAGCGATACTCGGGCGAGTAACAAGTAGTGGCGAGCACATTCGCTCATCACTAATTAACATCTATCATATAATTTGTGGTTAACTGTTTCATAACAGATGCAATAAATTATAATTCATAGTAACATAATGGAGAAAATTGTTATTATAACTTAAAGGGATGATTCAGATTTCAGCCAATTCTTCAAACTTTCATACTTTAATTACATAAATTCCACAGTTGTCAATAAGATTGCTTGCAGTCATTGAGTATTTAAGATCCTTCATTTACTTCTAGTAGATAACAATCTGTCCTGTTCATGTGATGATCAAAGACAAGAACGACAAGTTGTTACAACAGACAGATCTGATAACTCTACTGTAACGAGCCATGCACTTGCGCGTCCATTAAATGATAAGGACAAACTTTTATCCTCCTGGCAATCACTTTAGGTTCCAATTCACTAAAACATCAAGCAGAGGTAATTGAAAACTTTGAGCAATTGATACACCAAGTATTTTCTAGGAAATTCAATAATGTCTCATCATGCAAAGAATATCATATCTTTGTGTAGTTTTAAAACTCGTAAAGTGCAGATGAATATTTTATATTTGCAGACTATACATATGCAGATATTTCCTTGTATTCCTATGACTTCTGGCCATGGCAGTAAATTTGTGTATCTGAATTAATGTGAATAATGTGTGTTAATGTGTTTCATATGGGATCTTATTTCAAACAAAGTGTAAATGAAGCTCTGCTATTACAGAACATGGGGCTCTCGGGGAGCGGTGATGTGTTATAGATATGTTGTATCTCCTCACCCATGATAAAAAGGTCAAACACAACCGTATGTTATAATCTTATCCTGAGCATCAAAGTCTCAAGTGGCATCAGCTGTTTCTTTTAATTTTCGGAAGAATGAAAAGCTGATATAGTAAAATGAACCATTGTTCGGGTGAAAAAGGGGTAGTATAATATAAAATAGAATAAAATAATTTAAAATATTGCGATACACTACAAAACAACATACATTGATTAAGACCAGCATTGTGCATGACAGTCTAATTAATGAAAAGTGACTTTGGTGGTTGTCAACTACTTTATCATTGATGGCCTATCCCTAGGATAGGTCATCACATCAATGTCTGATCATTCAGGATCCGACACCCGGCTGATCAGCAACTGTAGGTGTTGGCGGCAGTGGCTGCAGGCCAGAACTGCTCAATTGCAGAGCTGCTCAGTCTTCTGATAGTGGCCACGGCTGGGCCATTTTCCCACGATGTGAGCAGTGCTATAAATGAGATGACCGTGGATCATCATCTATGACCTCTTGTGACCTCTCACATCAGCACTACACACTGCAGGAGCATAATCATGCTCCTGTCTCAGTGTGAACTAGCTGGCAAGGAGAGCAGTCGCATCTTATCAATGCATCGCCATTACTAACCTGTGGGCTTGATGTCATCAGCTATAAAACATTTGACATCAACCCCATAACTATTATTCCACTTACCACTGCACCAGGGCAAGTGGGAAGAACCGGGCAAAGTGGCAGAATTGGTGCATCTAATTAATGCGCTGTTTCTGGGGCAGCTATGGGCTGTTATTTTTAGGCTAGAGAGGTCCAATATCCATGCACTCTTCCCAGTTTTAGAATAAAAGCCCCAATGGCTTGGCTGGTTGACAAAAATGGGGGGGACCTCATGCCTTTTTTTAAATAAATTATTTATTCAAATAATTAAAAAACATGGCTTGGGGACCCCTCTATTTTTGATAACCAGCCAATATAAAGCTGACAGCTGGGGGTTGCAGCCCGAAGCTATCAGCTTTACCTGTACTGGTTATCAAAAATAGATGGCAACCCATGCCATTTTTTAAATTTATTTATTGCATAGTGAGAACAGGTGTAGCATAATGAGACTAGCACTCTCATCAGCCGATACCTGTGACTGGCGGTAACCTTTTTATCTTGCCGGTCACAGCTAGGGGCCAATGTTTAAAGCCTGGGAAGGGGTAATACTCATGGAGCTTCCCAGGCTATTAATATCAGCTCACAGCTGTATACTTAGCCTTTAGTGGCTATTAAAATGGGGGACCCTAAAAAATGATGTAGGGTCGCCCTATATTTAATAACCAGCAATGGCTATGCAGACAGCTGCAGGCTGATATTAATAGCCTAGGAAGGGGTCATGGAAACTGAACCCCCAGGCTAAAAACATTTACTCTCAGCCACCGCAGAAAGATCGCATCTCTAAGATGTGCCATTTGTGGCACTTAGCCTCTCTCTTCCCACTTGCCCTGTAGCAGTGGCAAGTGGAGTGATGGTTGGGGGGTTGATGTAACTTTTGTTTTGTCAGGTGACATCAAGCCCAGAGGTTAGTAATGGAGAGGCGTCAATAAAACACCCCGATTACTGACCCCATAGTCACATTGTATAAAAACAAAGACACCCAGAAAAAAGTCCTTTAATTGAAAGAATGGCACGGACTTCTTTAATAATCTTAATTAAACCATACTTACAACCTCACCGAATTCCACCGAAGCCCTCATTCTCCTGTAATAAAACTGCGGCTCTCTGACCGGTGGGAATGATTTCACCGCCGATCAGAAGCGCTACGCCGGTGTTTCCCATGCTATAACACAGCTTAGGAAACACCAGCTTTTGTGCTGTGTATGTTTGGCTATATTCGGCGATTTAATCGACAATTAAATTGGCGAATATTGCAAATTCGCCGATCGTGAGACGAACCGAACATTGATACATTCGCTCATCTCTACTAGGAACTTGCTCTCCACTGTGGGGATAAGCACTAGCATGCAGTCCCCTGGCTGGAACAGCCTCAGCCTTGCTGTTCGGTTATATACTCTTGCCTGTGCCTCCTGTGCTTACAGAAGATATTCCTTCACTATAGGCATTACTTTCACCATCATCTCTTGCAACTGGGCAACATGCTCTATGATGCTCTGATGTGGTGTGACCTCACCTTCCCAGGTTTCATTGGTGATGTCCAGGAGCCCTCGTGGATGTCGACTGTACAGACGCTCGAACAGCGAGAAGCCAGTGGAGGTCTGAGGAACTTCTCTGACCGAGAGCAGAAATAGAAGCAGATAGTCCCAGTCTCGTCCGTCCTTCTCAATGACCTTTTTGAGCATGGCCTTTAAGATCTTATTGAAGCACTCTACCAGGCCATCGGTCTGTGGATGGTAAACTGAGGTTCGCAGCTGGGCAATCTGGAGGACTCTACACAGCTCCCTCATTACTTTGCTCATGAAGGGGGTTCCCAGGTCCACAAAAATCTCCTTTGGCTGACACGTCCTAGGAAAGATAGGTACAAGCTCCCAGGCGATACTCTTGGCTGCTGTTGTTGACAGGGGTGGATTAAGGGTAGCCAGGGCCCGGGCTCAGACACTGTGGGCCCCCCGGTCATGTGATGGGGTCATGTGATGGGGTAATGTCATGCGACGGGGTCATCATATACCTGAACCAGATTATTCCAGAAAAATAGTTGCTGTATGAAACTATAACCTGTCAAACATCCATTGATCTAGTCAATTTACCCTTCAGTTAGGGAGAGAGAAAAAAACAAAAAAAAACACAATACTATCACTATAAGTGCCAGTATTCACAGGAGATCTGTACTTAGTATGCAGTGTCTGTGTAGAGTTAATACAGTGATCACCGGTGACATTGTACACAGGGCCTCTGTATATAGTATACAGTGTATAGTGTCAGTGTATAGGTAACTCTGACTCACCAGTGACGTCTCTAGGTGAAGTCCTTCATCTTTCATCCAGCACAGACCGCCATCACTTCATCCAGCCAGGACTCGTCTCTGCAGGAAATAACACAGTTATCTCGAGCTCCGCTTGCAGAACACATTACTTAATTTTTCCCAACTTCTACATTACACCACATGAAGAAAGAGGCAACATAGTGTCACTCTACACAGTAACAGGACCGCCCCCCCCCCATTTAAAACAGTGTCCGCAAAAAATAAAATAAATACATCACTGCAGTAATAATATCCCTTAATTAGCCCCTATGGTAATAATAATATCCCCCGTCCTGGCCCCGTGTATCTCATTCCTGGCTCCAGCCATATGTTCTCCCATCCTGCCCTCATGAGTATCCATTCTGCCCCATGTTATCTCCCCATCCTGCCCCATATGATCTCCCCATCCTGCCCCATCAGTCTCCATTGTATCCATCCTGCCCCTTGATCCTGCACGATCTGTCTCCAATCCTGCCCAATGTCTTTCATTCTGTCCCGTGTCTCCATATCTACATTCTGCCCATGTCTCCAGTCCTGCCCCAGTGTGCCCAGCATATCTGCCCCCAATGTCCAGCATCTCTGCCCCAATGTGTCCAGCATCTCTGCCCCAATGTGTCCAGCATCTTTGCCCCCAATGTGTCCAGCATCCCTGCCCCAATGTGTCCAGCATCTCTGCCTTCAGTGTCCAGCATCTCTGCCCCCAGTGTCCAGCATCTCTGCCCCCAGTTTCCAGCATCTCTGCCCCCAGTGTCCAGCATCTCTGCCCAATGTGTCCAGCATCCTGCCCCCAGTGTGTCAAGCATCCTTCCCCCAATGTACAGCATCTCTGCCCCCAATGTCCAGCATCCTGCCCCAGTGTGTCCAGCATCCTGCCCCAGTGTGTCCAGCATCTTGCCCCCAGTGTGTCCAGCAATCTGACCAAGTGTCTCCAGCATATTGCCCCCAGTGTGTCCAGCAATCTGCCCCAGTGTCTCCAGCATATTGCCCCCAGGGTGTCCAGTATATTGCCCCCAGTGTGTCCAGAAATCTGCCCCACTGTGTCCAGCATATTGCCCCCAGTGTGTCCAGCAATCTGCCCCAGTGTGTCCACCATATTGCCCCCAGTGTGTCCAGCATATTGCCCCCAGTGTGTCCAGCATCCTGCCCCCAGTGTGTCCAGCATCCTGCCCCCAGTGTGTACAGCAATCTGCCCCAGTGTCTCCAGCATATTGCCCCCAGTGTGTCCAGCATATTGCCCCCAGTGTCTCCAGCATTCTGCCCCAGTGTCTCCAGCATTCTGCCCCCAATGTGTCCAGCATATTGCCCCCAGTGTGTCCAGCATATTGCCCCCAGTGTATCCAGTATACTTCCCCCAGTGTGTCCAGCATATTGCCTCCAGTTTGTCCAGCATATTGCCCCCAGTGTGTCCAGTATATTGCCCCCAGTGTATCCAGCATATTGCCCCAGTGTGTCCAGCATTCTGCCTCCAGTGCTCCAGCATTCTGCCCCCAGTGTGTCCAGCATATTGCCCCCAGTGTGACCAGGATATTGCCCCAGTATGTCCAGCATATTGCCCCCAGTGTTTCCAGCATATTGCCCCCAGTGTGTCCAGCATATTGCCCCCAGTGTGTCCAGCATTCTGCCTCCAGTGCTCCAGCATTCTGCCCCCAATGTGTCCAGCATATTGCCCCCAGTGTGACCAGCATATTGCCCCCAGTGTGTCCAGCATATTGCCCCCAGTGTGTCCAGCATATTGCCCCCAGTGTGTCCAGCATATTTCCCCCAGTGCATCCACCAAATTGCCTCCAGTGCGTCCAGCATATTGCCCCCAGTGTCTCCAGCATATTGCCCCCAGTGTGTCCAGCATTCTGCCTCCAGTGCTCCAGCATTCTGCCCCCAGTGTGTCCAGCATATTGCCCCCAGTGTGCCCAGCATATTGCCCCCAGTGTGTCCAGCATATTGCCCCCAGTGTGTCCAGAATTCTGCCTCCAGTGCTCCAGCATTCTGCCCCATTGTGTCCAGCATATTGCCCCCAGTGTGACCAGCATATTGCCCCCAGTGTGTCCAGCATATTGCCCCCAGTGTGTCCAACATATTGCCCCCAGTGTGTCCAGCATATTGCCCCCAGTGTGTCCAGAATTCTGCCTCCAGTGCTCCAGCATTCTGCCCCATTGTGTCCAGCATATTGCCCCCAGTGTGACCAGCATATTGCCCCCAGTGTGTCCAGCATATTGCCCCCAGTGTGTTCAGCATTCTGTCCCAGTGTCTTCAGCATATTGCCCACAGTGTATCCAGCAATCTGCCCCAGTGTGTCCAGCAATCTGCTCCAGTGTGTCCAGCAATTTGCCCCAGTGTCTCCAGCAATCTGCCCCAGTGTCTCTAGCATATTGCCCCAGTGTGTCCAGCATATTGCCCCCAGTGTCCAGCATCTCTGCCCCCAGTGTCCAGCACAGCGGCCTGGGCCCCCCGATTGCCGTTCGCTATTAAAAAAAAAGTTCTCCTCACCTGTCCGGGCTCCTTTGGCGAAGCAGCTCCCTCTAGCAGCGCGCACTCGCCGGCAGCTGACAATGATGTCAGACGCCGGCGACGTGCGCGCTGCGGCTGATGTCAGCTGCCAGCCTTCAATTGGCTGGTGGCTGTTAACTATTGATGTGCAGGCGCATGCCCACACATCATAAGCATTTAACTGCCGCAGCGCCGGTAGGAGCCCGGTGAGCAGATGAGACGGGGCCCGATGCGGGCCCCCACTGCCCACCGGGCCCATACGCCAGTCAGGGCAGTAAAGGCCCCGTCTCACATAGCGATTTACCAATGATCACGACCAGCGATACGACCTGGCCGTGATCGTTGGTAAGTCGCTGTGTGGTCGCTGGGGAGCTGTCACACAGACAGCTCTCTCCAGTGACCAACGATCAGGAGAACGACTTCGACATCGTTTAAACTGTCTTCAACGATGCCGAAGTCCCCCTGCAGCACCCGGGTAACCAGGGTAAACATCGGGTTACTAAGCGCAGGGCCACGCTTAGTAACCCGATGTTTACCCTGGTTACCAAAAAAAACAAACAGTACATACTCGCCTTTCGGTGTCCGTCAGGTCCCTCGCCGTCTGCTTCCTGCTCTGACTGAGCCGCCGTACAGTGAGAGCAGAGCGCAGCGGTGACGTCACTGTTGTGCTGCGCTCTCACTGTACGGCGGCACTCAGAGCAGGAAGCAGACGGCAAGGGACCTGACGGACATCAGATGGTGAGTATGTACTGTTTGGTTTTTTTACATTTACGCTGGTAACCAGGGTGTAAACATCGGGTTACTAAGCGCGGCCCTGCGCTTAGTAACCCGATGTTTACCCTGGTTACCAGTGAAGCGATACCAGCGATCAGGCCCCTGCTGTGAGATCGCTGGTCGTGTCGGAATGGCCTGGACCTTTTTTTGGTCGTTGAGGTCCCGCTGACATCGCTGAATCGGTGTGTGTGACACCGATCCAGCGATGTCTTCACTGGTAACCAGGGTAAACATTGGGTTACTAAGCGCAAGGCCGCGCTTAGTAACCCGATGTTTACACCCTGGTTACCAGCGTAAATGTAAAAAAACAAACAGTACATACTCACCATCTGATGTCCGTCAGGTCCCTTGCCGTCTGCTTCCTGCTCTAAGTGCCGCCGTACAGTGAGAGCGCAGCACAACAGTGACGTCACCGCTGCGCTCTGCTCTCACTGTACGGCAGCTCAGTCAGAGCAGGAAGCAGACGGCGAGGGACCTGACGGACACCGAAAGGCGAGTATGTACTGTTTGTTTTTTTTGGTAACCAGGGTAAACATCGGGTTACTAAGCGCGGCCCTGCGCTTAGTAACCCGATGTTTACCCTGGTTACCCGGGTGCTGCAGGGGGACTTCGGCATCGTTGAAGACAGTTTCAACGATGCCGAAGTCGTTCCCCTGATCGTTGGTCGCTGGAGAGAGCTGTCTGTGTGACAGCTCCCCAGCGACCACACAGCGACTTACCAACGTATCGCTGGTCGTGATCGTTGGTAAATCGCTATGTGAGACGGGGCCTTTAATGCCCACACCACTGGGCCCTGGGCTACGAACCAGATTGACCCTATTATAATACGCCCATGGTTGATAATGCTACTGTTGGAGTTGCTGTGCCAATAATTTGTTAGTTTCCTGTTGCACCAGCTGCTGCTGTTGACTTTCCAGTTGTTGCTGATGTTGGACTCAGAACAGATGATTGACAATCTCCTCCATGCTGCTGGATGTCTACTGCTGGATGGCAGATTTCACAAAGAATATGCAGTTTTTCCACAGCCGCTATGCAGGTTCCTGGATCGATGCCCACATTCAAAATACCCACTGTGAGGGGTTGACTCGCTCAGCTGCTTGCAGAGGTAAACATGGGAATGCTTCTTGTGTAAATCACCTGCTGGTTTATGATAGCACAGCATAAACCATAGCAGGGCTGAACAAAGTAAAGGTGGCCTTTCTGGCCTAATGGAAAAAAACACAAAACAAAGATAAAGTACAATAGAGTCCTTAGTCCTGCAAGATTCACCTGCAGAGAAGATACAAAGTCCTCAGCTCCTCCTGGAGCTACGTCTGGAGACTTTCCTCTCCAAACGCACAACACAGAGAGAAAAAAAAACAGTATCTGAACACTCCCCAGCCATACAATTGAAGTGGAGATATGGTGAGCAGGTGTCCTGCTTATCTCTCACCAAAAAAACCAGTCCCTTAGGCCTCTTTCACACGTCAGTGTCTCCGGTACGTGTACTGACAGTTTTCTCACGTACCGGAGACACTGACACACGTAGATCCATTCAAATGAATGGGTCTATGCACATGTCTCTGTGTTTTCACGGACCGTGTGTCCGTGTTGAAACCACGGAGCCATGTCCGTTTTTCTCCGGCAGCACGTACAGCAATACGTCCTGCACATGTGCACACGGAGAACAGTGTGCACTCTCCTCCATGTGCACGTACCACCCACAGGAGAGACAGCGCTACAGTAAGCGCTGTCCCCCCTGTGTGGTGCTGAAGCCGGCATTCATCTCTTCTCCCCTGCAGGAGAGAAGAGATGAAAGATCAAGTTTTAGTTATTTTTTGTTAAAAATAAAGTTTGCTGGTGACCTCCCACCTCCCATCCCCAGTGCGCTGCCCGGCCCCTTGCAGAGAAATACTCACCCAGCTCCCGCGATGTCTCATCTCTCCTCTCAGCGCTGGCAGCCTGTCCTGTGTGAGCAGTCACGTGGGACCGCTCATTACAGTGATGAATATGCACATATTCATCACTGTAATGAGCGGTCCCACGTGACCGCTCACACAGGACAAGCTGCCGGCACTGAGAGGAGACATCGCGGGAGCTGGGTGAGTATTTCTATGCAAGGGGCTGGGCGGCGCACCGGGGATGGGAAGCGGGAGGTCACCAGCAAACTTTATTTTAACAAAAAATAACAAAAACTTGATCTTTCATCTCTTCTCTCCTGCGGGGGAGAAGAGATGAATGCCGCCTTGAGCACCACATGCAAAGGGGACAGCGCTTAGTGTAGCGCTGTCTCTCCTGCACGGTCCGTGTGGTCCTCAGGTGGCACACGGATGCCGCACGTGTGCCACACTGATGTGCCACGTGAGCACACGGACACGGATAACTCCGGTACCGATTTCTCCGGTACCGGAATTATCTGGACGTGTGAAAGAGGCCTTATAATGGATGGTTAACCCCTTGAGCACATAGCATGCTGGAGAGAAGCTTATGGGTTTCAGATCATGGAAGAAAGCAATCTGTCACAGCGTATTGACTTTATGCACCAGAAGAACGACATTTTTCATCATACAAAAAATAGTGGGAGGACATTCGTTTTTGTGTTGGGACCCAGAATTTTGCACATTTGTTAACATTTCCTTGAAAGATAAGATTTCTATAAAAATATTCTATACAGGTCATATCTGGCGTAGGAAAGCAGTAAAACACACATATTTATGCTGCAACCTTAAATTTTAAATACAATAAAAAAATAGCAATTTCAAGAAATTCAACATTAACTTTCAACATTTTCAATGATTTTCTGCTCTTTTCTATCATTAGGAAATATACTAAACATGGTTAAGAAGTTGCATCAGTTGTGTCACCTGGACCTAAGTTTAAGTTAAAAAAAAATGAATCTAGCCTCGAGATCCAATTGCAGATAAAATTGTGATTTTATTGTTAATCCATTAAAAAGATAAACACATTGCAAAAATAAATTAAATAAAGGGAGGAAACTTCTGTGACACCTACATGTTTCTAGCGCCAAACGTTCTTAATCCTGGAATACAAATACATGTAATGAGTTACAATTTGTATGCTCAAACACTACATCATATGGGTGTGTTCCACACCCCCTATTTTTCAAAGTAAAAAAATGATAGGGTGCGGGAATAAAATAGTAAAATCAAATGATATATAACAATTGAGATTGTAATAAAAAGAAAAAGAAAGAAGGATTAAAGATCATAATAGATAATAGAAATAAATATAAAAAAGTGCAACAAAGTAACATACTTTTCCTTCTTAGATTTAACCGATGGGACTCATGTATTAAAAAAATAAAAACAGAAAGCTTGCCTGTTATGAAGAGCGTGTTCCCAATTTCTTCTGTGAATGTGTAGCTGTGCATGTTCAAAGTCGTAATGCTGCTGCTGCTGCTCAACTGACAAGCCCACCGACACACCACTGGAGCCCACTGAACATTAAACTAATTAGACTAGTACCCACTTTACCCAACTTTTCACTCAAAAAACAATTCTTCGTCAGCATGCATACTGCTGTGCATGCAACTTTGAAGAAAGTGCTGCCACTTTTCTGCGGGTGAGCATGCAGCACTGATTTCCCCCTCTTCCTCTGGGCCAAGTTGCCCCCATTAGTTAACAAATCTCCCCACCTTATTATCCCCTGGAAACTTCTTGAAAACAGATTCTTGAGCGTTGTTTGTTTCTGTGTCATCCAATTGCACTTTTGTGGGTATGTGGTGGGGAGTTAAGGAGGCATGACTTAAAAAAAAAAGGAAGGGGATGGTCAACAGTCAAAATTTCTGGAAACTTGATTGGGTTCTGAAATATCATGGTGGGCATTAACAAGTCATTTTGACTTAGCCATAAAATTTAGCAATTGGGACATGTAAGTAGATCAATCCTCGTAGCAAGAAATGAGAAAACACCTAAATATAGGAAATGCTGAAGCAGCAGCCAAGTGCCTCAGTGGGCCAAAAGACCTCAAAGTGTTATAAAAAAAGCACCAGAATTATAAATAGTGCGTGGAAAATAATGATAGACAAGGGGCCCTATGAAAGATTTTGCAATAAACAGGTTTTCCCATCTCCAAGATTCCATCCCAATATGTAGTGGGTAGTGATGAGCGAGTGTACTCGTTGCTCGGGTGATCTCCGAGTATTTGTTAGTGTTCAGAGATTTAGTTTTCATCGCCGCAGCTCTATGATTTACAGCTACTAGCCAGCCTGATTACATGTGGGGGTTGTCTGGTTGCTAGGGAATCCCCACATGTACTCAGGCTGGCTAGTAGCTGTAAATCATTCAGCTGCGGCGATGAAATCTAAATCTCCGAACACTAACAAATACTCGGAGATCACCAGAGCGTGCTCGGGAAAACCCGAGCAACGAGTACACTCGCTCATCACTAGTAGTAGGTAATAATAGTATTATAACAAAACCTCCAATTATAAATGTATTATAGTTCTCCTGATTCTCTATGTTGCTAAACCCCTGTGCGGGGCATTGCAGCAGCTTAGGTATCCAATCCATGGTTGTGACCACTATCAACTAACTGTCACTATATGAGTGGTCGTAACCATGGATACCTAAGCTTCTGCAATGCCCTATACATGGGGTAAACGATATAGAAAATAAGAAGAACTATACTATGTTTTTAATTGGCGCTTTTTGGCATTATTATTATAGTTATTATTATTGCTATTATTACACATACTACATTTTGAGATAGGATCTTGGAAATGGGAATACCTATTAAATTCAAGTCTCTGCATTTACATGTCATTATGGTGATACTCATTGCATCTTTCTTATTGCAACAATTGACAAAAGTTTACGAAAAACTATATGCAATAATACAAATCTCAACGCAGGAGACCCTGCTGGACTACATTTGTTAAGCACAGCGGCACAAGATGTGCATACTTTCTAAATTAATATTGAAAAAGTATCAAAGGCAGATGGAAACACAACAAAAGCAATCATTAAACGTTAAACAAACCTATAATACTGCACTGGGAAGCCAAATAATACCTTAATTTAATCCTCTTGTTTTATCTTGAACAGCTCTCTGGACCGTGTCTCATACCTCGTAATATTTTGTGTTACATCAGTAGCATGCAGCTTAGAGTAAAATTCCATAAATGCACATCAATCATAGCGTCCATTTACAAGTAACGGTATTTGCCAATCTTACACAAAGAGGTTGAAGTCATTGTATTCGAACTGCTGCGTAAATGGGGAATTGAGTTTCATGCTATTTCCATTTACAACTGTTCCCATATGTGCATTATTTTTAGGATTATTTTTTGCATCCAGATTTATCTTTGATGCAAGATATAATTATGCCTAAACTAGATCTTTCCCACATCTCCTTTTAGTTGTGCTAGCACATCGGAGTGTGTTTTACTCAAAGATTGGTCATATGTTTCTCATTAGGGAAAACTAACAAAACAATAAATCAATCGTCACTGAGTTGCAAGGGGATTATAGTGGAAGGTATGCAGGTAGTAGAACATTGCATCATTCCCAAGTATAACAGATAGTAGACTACAACGGAATTGAATGGAGAAGCCAAAGCCAACGAGTCCAGGAAAGACACAATGATATCTTTGGTCACCATTCTTGGTGCCTCTATACGAGAGCTCCTTAAAGCTTACGTGAAATCCTCATCAAATGCCTAATGTCTACCTTTGGGGCCGTCGTCAACACTAATATGGGCAATGTTTAATGTGTTTTGGGATGGAAGGGAGTAGAAGGCTTTAAAGTTGTTAGCTTGAGAAAGTTATGTGCTTAGTCAGTGGCCAGATGGCCCAGGATTTTACTTGGTGTAATGTGGGTAAAGAATCTAAATAAAATAAAAAATCTTCAATGACCCCTCCAAAAAAAAAAAAATTAAATACCTCATATAAAAATATGAACCAGCTTGCAAACTGCAGTAAACATTGAAGAGGCTGAAGTACTCATGCAAGTGCCGAAACCTCTCTGTAATTAACATCATAGGTAGACCACAACTATGAGAGTCAAAATGAGAAAACAAATCCAGAAAATCACCTTGTCTGATTTGGCAAGATTTATTTAGCAATTTATGGTGGAAAATAAGTATTTGGTCACCTAAAAACATACAAGATTTCTGGCTCTCACAGAACTGTAATTTCTTCTTTAAGAGGCTCCTCTGTCCACCACTCATTACCTGTATTAATGGCACCTGTTTAAACTTGTTATGAGTATAAAAGACACCTGTCCACAACCTCAAACAGTCACACTCCAAACTCCACTATGGTGAAGACTAAGGAGCTGTCGAAGGACACAGGAAACAGAATTGTAGCCCTGCACCAGGCTGGGAAGACTGAATCTGCAATAGGCAAGCAGCTTGGTGTTATGAAATCAACTGTGGGAGCAATAATTAGAAAATGGAAGACATACAAGACCACTGATAATCTCCCTCGATCTGGGGCTCCACACAAGATCTCACCCCGTGGGGTCAAAATGATCACAAGAACTGTGAGCAAAAATCCCAGAACCACACGGGGGGACCTAGTGAATGACCTGCATAGAGCTGGGACCACCATAACAAAGGCTACCATCAGTAACACACTACGCTGCCAGGGACTCAGATCCTGCAGTGCCAGACGTGTCCCACTGCTTGACCCAGTACATGTCCAGGCCAGTCTGAAGTTTGCTAGAAAGCATTTGGATTATCCAGAAGAGTATTGGGAGAATGTCATATGGTCTGATGAAACCAAAGTAGAACTGTTTGGTAGAAACAAAACTTGTCATGTTTGGAGGAGACAGAATGCTGAGTTACATGGAAAGAACACCATACCTACTGTGAAGCATGGGGTGGCAACATCATGCTTTGGGGCTGTTTCTCTGCAAAGAAGCCAGGACAACTGATCCATGTACATGGAAGAATAAATAGGGCCATGTATCGTGAGATTTTGAGTGCAAACCTCCTTCCATCAGAAAGGACATTGAAGATGAAGCGTGGATGAGTCTTCCAGCATGATAATGATTCCAAGCACATCGCCAGGGCAACGAAGGAGTGGCTTTGTAAGAAGCATATGAAGGTCCTGGAATGGCCTAGCCAGTCTCCAGATCTTAACCACATAGAAAACCTTTGGAGGGAGTTGAAAGTCCGTGTTGCCCAGTGACAGGTCCAAAACATCACTGCTCTAGAAGAGATCTGCATGGAGGAATGGGCCAACATACCACCAACAGTGTGTGCCAACCTTGTGAAGACTTACAGAAAACGTTTGACCTCTGTCATTGCCAACAAAGGATACACAACAAAATATTGAGATGAACTTTTGTTAATGAACAAATACTTATTTTCCACCATAATTTGCAAAATAAATCTTGCCAAATCAGACAAGGTGATTTTCTGGATTTGTTTTCTCATTTTGACTCTTATAGTTGTGGTCTACCTATGATGTCAATCACAGGCCTTGCTCTTCTTTATAAGTGGGAGAACTTGCACAAGTGGTGGCTGACTAAATATTTTTTTCCCCACTGTATACCGAGTGGTCAGTAATTGTTTACATTGGTCTTGAATGCATCTATTGGAAGTAATACACGTATCCGGTTTATCGAGCTGGCCTATGTAGAACATTGCACCTATAGTATTTAAGCTTAGGATTTAGATGCTAAATTTTAAAAGAAATTTAACCTTTAAGAAGGTTCCAAATTTAGCAATATTTGCTACATACAGGAAAAATGCCACAAAATAGTCTACAGTACTAATAACTTTCCAGTGAGAATAAAAAAAAAAACATTATATTTTTTATGACAATTTGACCTAGGACAGGCTTGTCCATTGTACATATCTCTGTGATACTAAGAATTTTGGATGTGTTTTCTTTGAGTGTGTGGAGCCAACACCTTAGAAAAAAAATAAGGAATGAAAATAAATATTACAATAGTTTCCTGCATTAAACAATGACTTTATTAAAACTGTGCAGAATTGTGATGAAATTACTCTGTGATTTGTATAGTAGATACCCCAACTCTAATATGGATAAAAAGACATCATGTAAGAAGGTTCAAAAAGGACTTCAGATTTTCACCCTTTTTCATATAACTGGCTCCTCCAGGAGCCTCTGCCACATCCCGTGGCATCTTCCATCAAATGCTGTATAATGAAGATAATCTGCCCTAGTAGCATTACATTCAAAAAATGATACCTGTTTTCAGCCTCTTGTTTGTGATTTGTTATTGCTTTTCTGCTTTCTTGTTCATATTACCTAAAGTTGGGTGCATGGCCCCTGTGTATAATTTATGCAACAGAATGTCAATGGAGCACATGACTGTAGATGTGAAGGTGTTGGACTGGTGAAAGAAGTTAGGGGTGACCCACCATAACTGTACCAGGATGTAGGGGGTTGCGAAAAGGTGCTAAATTAGGTTTCTTTCACACTTCCGTCGGTACGCGGCCGTCGCTAAGCGTCGTCACGACGTACCGACGGACGTTGGAGTTTTTTAGCACAACTTGGGCAGCAGACGCAGTGTTTCAACGCGTCCACTGCCCATAGTAAAGTCCCAGGGAGGAGGGGGAGGAGTTACGGCTGGGCATGCGCAGTAAAAAATGCAGGACACGACGTACGAAAAAACTTTCCCATGAACGTTTTTTCGCTACGACGGTCCACCAAATACCGACGCATCCAGTGCACAACGTATGGAACGTGTGTCCATATGTCATGATGCGTCGGTAATACAAGTCTATGTGAAAAAAAACGCATCCTGCGGGCAACTTTGCAGGATGCGTTTTTACACAGAACGACGCATTGCGACTAGTGTTGAGTGATACCGTCCGATACTTGAAAGTATCGGTATCGGATAGTATCGGCCGATACCCGAAAAGTATCGGATATCGCCGATACCGATACCTGATACCAATACAAGTCAATGGGACACCAAGTATCGGAAGGTATCCTGTATGGTTCCCAGGGTCTGAAGGAGAGGAAACTCTCCTTCAGGCCCTGGGATCCATATTAATGTGTAAAATAAAGAATAAAAATAAAAAATATTGATATACTCACCTCTCCGACGCAGCCTGGACCTTACCGATGTAACCGGCAGCTTCTGTTCCTAAGAATGAGCGCTTGAAAGACCTTAGATGATGTCGCGGCTTGTGATTGGTCATGTGGCGGTCACGTGACCACTCACGCGACCAATCTCAAGCCGCGACGTCATCTAAGGTCTTTCAAGCGCTCATTCTTAGGAACGGAAGCTGCCGGTTACATCGGTAAGGTCCAGGCTGCGTCGGAGAGGTGAGTATATCAATATTTTTTTTTATTATTCTTTATTTTACACATTAATATCGATCCCGATACCGATTCCCGATATCACAAAAGTATCGGATCTCGGTATCGGAATTCTGATACCGCAAATATCGGCCGATACCCGATACTTGCGGTATCGGAATGCTCAACACTAATTGTGACGTGTTCTAAAAAACGTACGTGTGAAAGTAGCCTTAGTGTAAAACAAGACAAAGAATGTGTTTGTAGAGCTGGTGTTTTATTGTATTGCACAGTAGAGGTGGTTCAAGATACTCATGGGCCTGGTTCCCACCAACTCAATCTCAAAGCAAATGTGGAGTAAGAGCTATGCTGCCTTACATACTCTTCCATGTGTAACCAGATAGTGGAGACATTTGAAGATGGTGTGATTCCCCTGGTTATGGAATGGAGATTTCCTCTGTGACTGTCCTTTACAGAGAAACCTGGGTCCGCTTGTTAGGAGTGGAGGAGAAAGCCACCTGATAGAGAATGCCAGACTTGAGCAAGTGAGAGCCAGGTAAATTTTAGAAGCCTGTGTTTAACATGTTTATGATCTTCCACTTTTGTATGTAACCTTGCTGTATATACATACTGTCATAGAGGAGATATATAAATCCATACAGACATCTCCGGACAGGCTACATATCACCCTCACATTGAACATTATGGGATTAATTATAACTTGGGAATTGAAAAAGAGCTGACACTGCAACCTCCATTGAAGTAGGACCTCCCATTGAACATATGGATTTATGGTAACTAGAGATTAGAGATGGGAGAGTGCTAAAATGATCAGATGTTCATTATTCAAACTAAGCAATTCCCAATGCTCGAATGCTCGCTTCAAGGAAGAGTATAATGAAAGTCATTCTTTGGGGGAGACCCTTACAAGGAGGTTTGGGGGACAGTGAAAATCTTGAAATGAATGGAAAAAGTGCGTAATGGAAGGAGAACAGCATGGCGAAGACCCCTGGAAGCATCTCTGACTCCCAGATCACTGCTAAAAACAATGGTGTCACACTTTTACTCCATTTTAAGGACTGACAATAAAACATGCAAAATCAACGAGAAATTGGAGTTTACAGGAAAAAAGTTAAGAAACATTCTTTCCTATGTAATGACTTGTATACAAGGCAAAATTTAAAGAGGATTTAAAAAAAAAATTAAGTAAACAAAAATTGAAATTTGTATAAAAAAATTGGAAATTTCAGTTTTATTTATGAAGGATGGAAGAACTGCCAAAACTGTGATGAAAGAGGGACTCGGATACACCCAGTATGAGACATAAAGGAGGGCCTCATACACATTCTGTTCAAATTGTCATGTATTGGTACTTGTAAACTCATAGAGGCTATGCACTGAGTGCAAAGCCTGCCAAAATTTATAAACGGTCATCTATACACCCTAGAAGGTGCCAACTGTTTCATTCAATTATTCTGAACAAATTAAAGTTGTGGTACTTCTACACTCATAAAAGCTCTGCACATTGCAAAGCCTGCCAAAAATAGGAAGCAGGTTCATCCATACAACCATAAATGTGCCAACTCTGGTACTCCTACATTCATAAAAGTTCTGCCCAGTGCAAATCCTGCCAAAAATTAGAAGCAGTGTCATTCATACACCCTTGAAGGCACCAACTGTAGAACCTCATTCAAATATTCTGAACAAGGTAGAGTTGTGGTGCTTCTACACTCTTTAAAGCTCTGCACATTGCACAGACTGCCAAAAATTTGAAGCGGGTTCATCCATGCAACCATGAAGGCACCAACTGCAGTAACTCATTCAAATTTTCTGAACAAAGTATAGATGTGGTACTTCTACACTCATAAAAGCTCTGAACAGTACAAAGCATGCCAAACAATACAGGTAGGGTCATCCATACACCCTTGAAGTCACCAACTGTAGTAACTCATTTAAATTTTCTGAACAAAGTATAGTTGTGGTACTTCTACATTCATAAAAGCTCTTCATATTGCTAAAGCCTGCCAAAAATGTTTGGCAGGTTCATCCATACAGCCATGAAGGCACAAACTGTAGAACCTCATTCAAATATTCTGAACAAAGTTTTTTAGAATAAAGTTATTAACCTGATCAAGCATGGGTTTGTAACTAATAAGTCATGTCAGACTAACTTAAATTCCTTCTATGACAGAATCACTGACTGGGTGGATTAGGGAAATGCAGTAGATATAGTATATGTTGACTTTAGCAAAGCATTAAACAAAGTGTCTCATATTACCCTTATTGAAAAACTGACCAATTATGGAATGGACAAGGCAACTGTTAGATGGATTCATAACTGGCTTAGCGATCGGACCCAAAGAGTGGTCATAAATGGTTGCACATCCAGTCTGAAGAGGGGTACCACAGGGCTCTGTTCTGGGCTATGTGTTAATCAACTTCTTTTTCAATTATTTAGATGAAGGAATTGAGGGTAAACTTCTTACACACAAAGCTAAGAGGGATAGCTAATTCTAGAAAAGTGAGAGAGAGGAATCAAAAAGGTGTAAGCAAACTGGAAATATGGGCAGCGACTAACAGAATGGTTTTTAACAGGGAGAAATGTAGAGTCCTGCATCTGGGCAAGAAAAATGAAAAAAGCACATACAGAATGGGAGGAATAGGGCTAAGCAACAGCACATGTGAAAAGACATGGGTATACTAATAGATCACACACTGAACATAAGTCAACAGTGTGATACAGTAGCAAAAAATGCAAACAATTATGGGTTGCATTAGCAGAAGTATACAGTCTAGATAATGTTAAGTAATTATTACCCTCTACTTCTCTTTGGCCAGACCTCCTCCGCAATACTGTGTCAGATTCTGGGCACCACATTTTAAAAAAATACATAAACAAACTGGAGCAAGTTCAGAGAAGAAAGGCCAGAATGGTGACTGGTCAGCAAACAATGTCCTATGATGAACGGTTAGAGAATTTGAGAATATTTAGCTTGCAAAAGAGAAGACTGAGAGGAGACTTATTAGCTGTCTGCAAATAGCTCAAGGACTGTCACAGTGTAGAGGGATCAGCTTTATTCTTATTTGCACAAAGAAAGACTAGAAGCAATGGGATGAAACTGAAAAAAGAAGATATATATTAGATGTTAGAAAAAACTCTTTGACAGTGAGGGTGATCACCGAGTGTAACAGGCTGCAACGGGAGGTGGTAAGTCCTCCTTCAATGGAGGTCTTTAAATAGAGGCTGGACAGACATCTGTGTGAGATGCAAGGAGAGATGCAAGGTTCTTCTTGTAGCGTGACTCTAGCATGGTTCACCATGCTAGGAGAATGTGCAGGAGACCCATGTAGTTGTCATTGCCAGATTGCTATGAGTACCACCCAGTAGCTGTCACTCAATGCTAATGACCATTTTGGCTACACATAGTAGTGTGCTGTGTATTTTCTGTGAGTTTGACATTAAAACATATATTGCTTTGAACATTGCTGGGTCACAGTGTGGATACCGCTGTACTACAATTGATAACATTTTTTGAAAGTTAGTTTGAAGTTTTATATACCATTGTAATGTAACTAGAACCACATTAAACTGTGTGGATGAGTAAATGAATCCATACAAAATTTTGGAATTTTTGGGAGAGTTTTATATACCACCATAACTTGGCAATAACTGTGTTAAACTGTATGGTTGAATATTTGAATCCATAAAAAAATGTTGATGGGTTCTTTGGAGCTTTTTCACCACTGTAATGTAACCACAAATCACGTAATACTCTATGAATGACAAATTCAATCCTGAAAAAATTTGAAACATAAATATTTTCAAAGTGTAGTTGATGTACTCCTACACTCAAAAAGGCTTTGCACAAAATGCAAAGCTAGGAAAAAATGATTAGACAGGTAATACAAAAATTCGCTTCCGGACTCAACATCTTCTCCTCCTTCCTCCAAAGACTGGGAGGACTGCCTCCATCTGCTTCCTGGAGCCCGAATCCCAGGTACTTGGGCTGTAAGTGACCCAGATTTGAGAAGTACTGTAGCCCCCTGTTTCACCTGCACCATCGCCTGCTCCAGCATAGGAGGTGGGGAACCCCAAGGACAGTTCGGTCTCTCAGGGATGTTAGCCCCATCTTGAGCCGTGTTGAGGAGCCTCTCCCAAGCATGTTCATTTCGCAAGAAGGGCTCATCCTGCTACCTTCCTTCTCAGATCACACCCACCGATTTAGGTCAGGGCTCATAGAAGGCCATTTCAGAATAGTCCAATGTTTTCCTCTTAGCCATTCTTGGGTGCTTTTAGCTGTGTGTTTTGCATTTCTATGCAGATGCACACTCCGGTCCCAAGAGCCGGCGGCAGTGCCGGGTATTGATGAGAGAGACTTGCGGGAGTTTCTCACATTGCACACACAAGTTTGACCCGGCCTTACCCTTATGAAAATGCAACTTTTGGGGCTTAAAGCAAATTTGTGGGGAAAATATGATTTTTTTTATTTTCACCGTTCAACGTTATGAACTTCTGTGAAGCACCTGAGGGTTCAATGTGCTCACCACATATCTATATCAGTTCCCTTATGGGTCTAGTTTCAAACGTGGTATTATTTGTGAGGGATTTTCACTGTTTAGGCACATCAGAGTCTCTCCAAACGCAACATGGCATCAGCAAATTGTTTCAGAAAATGTTGCATTCAAAAAGTCAAATGGCGCTCCTTATCTTCCAAGCACTGCTGTGCACCCAAACAGTGGTTTTCTCCCTCATATGGGGTATCAGCATGCTCATGAGAAATTACACAACAAATTTTGGGGTCCAATTTTATTCCTGTTACCCTTGCCAAAATAAAAAAATTTGGACATTAAGTAAATTTTTTTTGTGAAAAAAACTTAAATGTTCATTTTTTTTTACATTCCAAAAATGCCTGTGAAGCACCTGAAGGGTTAATAAACTTCTTAAATGTGGTTTTGAGCACTTTGGGAGGTGCAGTTTTTAGAATGGTGTCACACTTGGGTATTTTCTGTCATATAGACCCCTCAAAGTGACTTCAAATGTGATGTGGCCCCTAAAAACATTGGTTTTGCAAATTTTGTTGGAAAAATGAAAAATTGCTGGTCAACTTTTAACCCTTATAGCTTCCTAACAAAAATTTTGGTTGCAAAATTGTCCTGATGTAAAGTAGAAATGTGGGAAATGTTATTTATTAACTATTTTGTGTGATTTATCTCAGTGATTTAAGGGCATGAAAATTCAAAGTTTGAAAATTGCAAAATTTCCAAATTTTCGCCAAGTTTCATTTTTTTTCCCACAAATAAACACAAGTCACATTTAAGAAATTAATCCACTATCATGAAGTACAATATGTCTCGAAATAACATTCTCAGAATACCCAGGATCCGTTGAAGCGTTCCAGAGTTATAACCACATAAATTAACAGTGGTCAGAATTGTAAAAATTGGCCCGGTCATTCACGTCCAACCCACCTTTGGCGGTAAAGTGGTTAAAAAACTGCTATAAAAAAATTAGACAAAATTAATGGCATTTCAGGAGTGGGCAGAGAGAGAAAAGGGTCCCTGTACAAAAACATTGCAATGCACAATTCCTCCTGCTTTGGAGGTGGAAGTGGCCACTTTACCCTTTGGGGCCCTGTGCGGCTTCACAAGGTGCACCAATGGTATAACGGCCCCTGCCACATTTCACCTGCTTCGGCAACTGTAGGGGAAATATATTAGCATGGCTTCCCTCAGGGGTTAAAAATAGTCAGGGGTTAGAAAAGCTGGCTTCTATTACTTGCCATTTACTTGCTAATTTATGTGGGGTGAGCGGAAATGGGGTTCAGATCAAGGAGATTAGCTAAAGGTACAAGGAGGATTGTAAATGATGAGTTGTGCACTGAGAGGTTTGCTTGGGGAAATTAAGTTGCATCTAGTTGTAAATATTATTAGATTGCAAATACATCTACATTTTAAGATTTGTACTTTTTGTGTAGATATAAAAAATGGGGGTCATTTTCATTTCATCAATCACGCAATTTTTAACTTATTGGCAAATTTAAGGTATAAGATGACGCTAACGTCTTCACTGGTTACATAAGACATCCATAAGAAGGAGTTTTTATCAAATATTTTTCTGCGTCCTGTTACATGAGGCCTCGTATGATAAATCCCACCTGTAACACATTTCGGTTTTGGATCCTTTTTTTGTAATACGTTTCATTTCACACAGTTAAATGTATACCAAAATGTTTATTCTGGCTTTCAGGATGCTTTGATCGTAACCCAAGTATCTGTGCAGTCATATTTTCTTAGAGCAAATAAGTAAGAAACATAAATCCTTGTTGAAATAGAAATGAAATATTTAATTATGAATATTTATGTGCATACAAGCAACGGAATTGTAAATTTCTGCATCAATTGAACAATTGCCGAAGCGTCTGACATATCTTTATTTTAATATGATAGAAATTAATTCCGACTGTTAAATCCGTGTGTGGTCCTGTCCTTCTCTGTGAGATTAGAAATGAGATGTCCTGGATTTACCATTAGACTGTGCTTTCCACCTGGTAATGGGCAGGTCAGTGGGTTTGTGACCAGAGTCAGTGCCAACTGTCTGCATGTACCGGCAATGTGATGACTGTTAGGGTCCCGCTCTATTCTTTTTATATTTCTGATTAATTCATGGAGCCTAAATTTTCATAATAAATACCTTATGATATAAACAAGGAGTTTTTCTTCTTTCTATAAAGGGCACATGTGGCTTGTTGTAGTATCTCGATATTGGCAAAAATGGAAACTCAAAAGGAAAAGGGTAAAGGATAAAGGTAAAGGAAAAAGCTAAGTAAAAAGTAAATTATTGAGAATGATTAGGAGCCGTATTACACCCGATAAATAAATTTCTAATACAGATGAACAGACACAGATAAGAAGATCTGACAAAATTCAAATAAGTCATAATGTTACTCAAAAGGGGAGTTATGCGCTAAAGTAGTTCACACTCAGCATTAAACCCTTCATGACACGTGACGTGCAGTTACATCATATATCGTGTCACTGACTTTGCATGCAAGGTGGCGTCTTTGTTGGCAAATGATGGTTAATTTAATTAGCCATCATGTGCCTCTGAAAGTTGCAGATGGAGTGAAGCTCTGCCTGCTGAGGTTAACCTGTTAAATGGCGCTATCAATCTCTGACTTCACCTTCTAACATGCTCTGGGGGGGGGCACATCATACCACGCGCCCGTCTGCAAGCAAACAACGTGATTGAGGAGCACCTCAGTTTCATTGATGGCAAAAAATGTATGGGTCTCAGTGGTGACACAAACCACATTTAAAAAAAATAATAATTAATTTTTATTAATTACTTAACAAATAAACTTTCCAAGTTTGGTTTCTTCATAAACATTATGGGGTGAAGATGAAGAATAATGTTACCAGGTCATTTTAACAGCTCAATGAATGCCGTAAAAGTAAAACAGAAGAAAAAAAGAAGGCAGAACGGTGGGGTTTGTTCACCATTTCACCGCACTTTTAGATAATGTCATTCAAAACTAAACATGTCCCACAAAAAAAACCAACTCATATTTATCTGTCGGCAGAAAAATAAATAAAGATGTACGTCTTGGAAAAGGAAGAGGAAAAAATTAAAATATACAAAAGAAATTGTTCGTAACAGGAGGGGTTAATGGCGCTTTTCTTTTTTTCTTTCTTACCTGGCAATAACTGTATTTAAGGATATAATAAATGTGGCAATCGTTGTTTCACTAAGAAATAAAAGCAGTGTAAAAAGAGAAGAAAGTTAATACAAATGTATGAGTTACAATTCTACAATTGCGTGTAACACTCATGTTTAGCCAGATGGTATCTGACATCAGGGATGTTGAACAGATTAGGTGTGCAGTGTCAGCACGGTTTGGGATAATGATTTACAGTATCCAGCTCCTGCTACAATCTCCAGTCGCTATTCTTCATTCACACATGTAGGAATAAAAGAGATTATTGCTCTGTTTTTCTCAGAAATTATGGAATTATGGTATGAAACTATCCATAGAGCTCAATCCTAAGCAATTTTTCAATCAACACACCTCATAAAAACATTTAAATTCATAAAGACAATATTTACCTTAAAGAGTGGCCAAACTTTATATATATATATATATATATATATATATATATATATATAATCGTCTAATAGGTACTTCCGTCTGTTTGTCTGTCTGTCTTTCTGTCTGTAACGGAAATCTCGTGTCGCTGATTGGTCCCGGCCGGCCACAACCAGTCAGCGACAGGCTTAGTCCGGCCGCGAATTGGCCCCTCCCTACTCTCCTCAAGTCAGTGCCCCCTCCCTACTCCCCTCCAGTCAGTGTCAGTGCGTCGCCCCATCGCGGACCAATTTTTTACTATTGATGCTGCCTATGCAGCATCAATAGTAAAAAGATATAATGTTAATAATAATTTTAAAAAAATAAAAAAATTGTGCTATTCTCACCTTCCATCGTCCACCGATGCGCTCGATGCTGCCACCAGCTTCCATCCCCAGTGATGCATTGCGAAATTACCCAGATGACTTAGCGGTCTCGCGCGCATCGGGACAGCTTTCGTGGATGCCGGAGGGTGAGTATATAACTATTTTTTATTTTAATTTTTTTTAACAGGGATATGGTGCTCACACTGCTATATACTACGTGGGCTATGTTATATACTGCATGGGCTGTGTTATATACTGCGTGGGCTGGGTTATATACTGCGTGGGCTGTGTTATATACTGCGTGGCCTGTGTTATAAACTACATGGGCTGTGTTATATACTACGTGGCTGTGTTATATATTACTTGGGCTGTGTTATATACTACATGGGCTGTGATTTATTATGTGGGCTGTGATATATTATGTGGGCTGTGTTATATACTGCCTGGCTGCTATATACAACATGGGCAGTGTTATATACTACACGAGCTGTGTTATATACTACGTGGCCAGTGTTATGTACTGCGTGGACTGTGCTATACTGTATATTACGTGGGCTGTGCTATATATTACGTTGGCTGTGTTATATACTATGTGGCTGCTATATACTACGTGGCAGCTATATACTACGTGGCTGTGCTATATACTACGTGGCTGTCTGTGTTACATGGGCTGTGCTATATACTATGTGGCTGCTATATACTATTTGGCTGCTGTATACTACGTGGCTGTGCTATATACTACGTGGCTTTGCTATATACTACGTGGCTGTCTGTGTTATATACTATGTGGCTGTGTTATATACTGTGTGGCTGTGTTATATACTACTATACATATTCTAGAATACCCGATGCATTAGAAGCAGGCTACCATCTAGCATATATATATATATATATATATATATATATATATATATATATACTAGAAATAGGCCCGATGCTATCGGTGCGGTGATATTAACATCTGTGTATGCTTAGTGGTGCTGACAGGAGCAGCGGCCATGTTTCACACCGTTTGCGCTTTCCAACATATCTGTGCAGTTGTGGCCGCAAGGCCACGAACTGCACCTGCGCAAGTGACACTGCCGCGATGACTTATGGGATTCGGGGACAGTGTCCAGGAGTCCTAACTGACGATTATACAATAGGAAAGTACTTCAACAAATGCTAATTTGCACATTAACACATGGCACTTTAGTATAGGTACATGTTTATTTGGAAGGATTATTTTTATATAGCATTGTTTGGACTTGTCTGGAATAATGTGCGCTGTTCCTATTTGATTTCTCCTGGACTTGTCTATTTCTGGCATATCGGAGCCTGCTGACACGCACAGCGGCTATAGTAAAACATACACGTCACCGCTATTCCCACGCATCTGTAGTAACGACGTGGCTGTTACTGCACCTACGTGGTAATAGTGGATACGTGTATGTCACTTGCGCCTGCGCAAGTGACACTGCCGCAGTGCCTTATGGGATTCGGGGACAGCAGCCAGAAGTCCCAACTGGCGATTATATAATAAGATATACTGTACCATATATACGGTATCTATCCATCTATCTATAACATTTTGTGCAGCTGGAAAAGTCATAAAAATTTGAACATTACTTTATTAGGGGATTTGCCTTCATTTTTGTTAAAAATTTGCAGGTAAGTGGTTTTCAAACCCTTTCTTTACCCAAGTCTTTTTTTGCCTTTAGCTGCATTAATATCAGAATATACTCATTTGGAGTACTGATGATGGCAGTGATCGGTCAGCTCATGCCCCTGTGTTTCACATTCACGATCACATGTTCAGTATTTGGTCAGTATTTTACATCAGTATTTGTAAGCCAAAACCAGGAGGCGAAAAATGAGAGGAAATGCTTAATGGAAGAAAGTGCACCACTTGTGCATTTTTCACCTATTCCTGGTTTTGGCTTCCAAATACTGATGTAAAATACTGACCACATAGCGAACATGGCTTAATTCTGAGGATAAAATGCTGCAGGAGATTGCTCTGATAAGCACAGCACTCAAAGGAGGAAACGTGCTGACAAGGGATCAGTGAACCCAAACTGCAAAGTTCAGGGATCATACTGGACACCTACTGTCTGGTACCAAACTCTGAACACAGACTTTTTTTTACGGAATTAAGTTTTTCAGGGATGTACAGCTGAATGCAATAAATGGATGGTGTAGAGATGCTTTGGGACATTGTTGGTGGTGGTGCTGTCACATCCTCACAACAGTCTTCATCCCAACCCTATCCCATCTCTTTAACCTTTCACTAATAACTGGTGTCTTCCCTTCAAACATTAAACATGCCTCCATCACACTAATCCTCAAAAAGCCCTTCCTTGACCTTTCCCTTTGTCTAGCTATTACCTCATGTCAATTATGCTCTATGCCTCAAAATTAATGGAACAACATGTCCATCTTTGTCTGCACTCCCACCTCTCCTCCTGCTCCCTCTTTTGACTTGTTGCAACCTGGCTAACTAAAGTCACCGCTGATCTACTAACCACCAAAGCCAAGCGATATTACTCTGTCCTCCTCCTCGTAGAGCAATCCTCTGCCTTGATCAAAGTGGACCATTCCCTCTTTCTACAGATTCTCTAATTTCTTGGCATCACAAACTTGACTCTATCTTGGATATCTTCATACCTAACAGACCGGACATTCAACATTACCCACTAACACATCACCACCTCATCTCACCCCCTATCTGTTGGTGTCCCCCAAAGTTCAGTTCCAGAACTCCTGCTCTTCTCCATCTACACTTTTGGCATTGTACAGGTCATAGATTCCCATGGCTTTCTGCATAATTTTTATGCTAATGGCACTCAGATGGGATCCAGTGCTTGGAGAATGTACAGCTGAATGCTTCAATGGGATGTTATGGAGATTCACGGAGACACAGCTGGTGATGGTGCTGTCACATCCTCTCTTTGCAGGCAGCTAGGTAGCCCTGTTGCTCAGTAATGGGAGGAAGAGGCCGAGGCCGAGACAGCAGCAGAAGCAGTAGCAGGAGGAGCCTCAGATCGTTACAGGTTTTTCAGGTGTGCACTCCACTGCAGCTCGTTCTTTGCATTCAGACGTCTTGTCATGCAGGTGGTGCTCAGGTTAACAACATTTATGCCTCACTTCAGTCTCTGAAGAGTGCAAACCACCCATGTCTTTTCAGGGAGCTCCTTTGAGCTTGTTTTGGTGTGCTCAGTTCGGCCTCTGTGCTTTTGCACCCTGATCCCTCTTTTGCTGTGCAGCTGGGGCAGCATGACCACCACCTTTTCCTCTGAACTGCCCATGTCATTCTATTGGCCTTGACCCCATGTCGGCTTTAGGACCTAATCATCCCCCACCATCACATCATCGCACCTATCCAGTCTGTCCTTAACTCTGCTACTCTACCAATCCACCACTGTCCTCACTACTCTTCCACTTCTCCACTCTGCAAATGAATTCATTGGTTTCCATTTCCACAATGTATCCACTTCAAGCTACTAAAACTGACATACAAAGCCGTCCATAATCTGCCTCTCCCATATATCTCTGAACTAATTTCCTGATATCAGCCAAGACCTTCACAATCATATATTCCTCTTCCAATTGCCTGCAAGACTTCTCCAGAGTATTCCCTATCCTCTAGAATACTGTGGCACAACAAGTCTGATTGTCCTCTACATTCTGATCTTTTGGGCAAAACTTTAAAACCAATCTCTACAGAATAACTTACAGCCAGCAATCACCCTGCTACCACCTCACGACTACCAGAGTTGCCACCTCGCCAACACTGTAGCTGCTGCAACCCCTCAGGTGGCAATGCATTTAAATCAGGCATAATTCGGTCCTGCAAATCAGTACATGAAGTCAGAAATTCTTCCAGAAATCTTTGTCTCTGAACACAGATTACCTTGCAATCCATAAATGCAAATGACAGCTCAATCATGTAAAGAACTCCTATAGGAAACAATGCCGTCTTCTCTGGGCCAAAGCACATTTAAAATAGACTGACGCAAAATAGAAAATTGTTCTATGATCAGAAGAATAAAAATATGAAATTCCTCATGGAAACCATGGATGCTGTGTCCTGTGGGCTCAAGGGAAGGACCATCCAGCTTGTTATCAGCATGCAGTTGAAAAGACTGCATCTCTGCTGGTATGGGGCTGCATTAGTGCCTATATGGGCAGCTCACATATGAAAGGCGCTATCAATGCTGGGCATTATATAAAGGTTTTAAAATAGCAATTGTTCCATCCAGACAATGTCTATTTCAGGGAAGACCTTGCATAATTCATCAAGAAATGCTAAAACACATAAAACATCACAATAGCATGGCTGTCTGGACAAGAGATAAAGTGAAATAGTTAGAAGAGATCAATTCATTGCTTCTTGTTTTCTTTATATTTTTCACAGTAGCCAGACATTTCTGGAATTGAGGTTGTACTAGATATGGAATATCTATTCAAATATATTATATATGTAAAAATATTTTTTTAGCAAAGACTCATCCAGGTGTTTGTTTTTGTTTTTATTTTGCATATGAGAAAAAACAGACCATTATTCTTCAGTTTGCTGGTTTCAATTTTCGGCTATTTTGGTCCGTATATTCACTTTTACCTTCATTGTTGCCTTCCTTTTTTTCATATCTCCTAAAAGAAATCTAAGCATTTTCTCCTCATTACATGGTAAATAATGGACAGCACTAGGAGGGCACAAGGATTTCACATATTGATTGGATGAGCAAGTTTGATCACTGATGTAAAAAATGGACAAGTCTGTTTTTTTTTCTTACAGATACTTGGTCGGCAAAAAAACCTGAACATGTGAGTAGCCTCATAAAATATAATAGGTACATGTTCTATCAATGACAATGAAAAATACAGATAGAACATAGGTGTGAAAAATGGATGTCTGAATGAAGACTAACTTGAATATTGAAAACATCATTAATCTTAATGTCCTAAGTTTGAATGCTTGTGATCCTTACAGACCTCTCCACCTTCCTGCACTTGTTCCATATTTTACCCAGGATGTCTATATTAAATTCCTTTGAGATAGCTTTGGAATCTGCAGGCATACTTACCCAGAATGTATGCAGATCACCCCAATAATTCATTGTAAATGACCGTTCATGTGTTCTTTATTATGCAACACAATGCTATACCTTTTGACTTGTTGAGATAATAGTCAAGAAGAAAGTGAAACGCATGGTCAAGTTTTACGCATAGAAATAACTCAATAGACTTCTAGAAAGAATCATGTTTCAGGGGTCGTGAGGAACTAGAGAACAGGTCATTTTATGTAACTGAGCAGTAGCAGATTTCTAAGTGTAGAATAATACTTTACAAGCCTCAATTTGTTATAAGTCTATTATCAACAGTCGGAATTCAGGTTGCGTCTAATTCACCATTAAACATGGGTAAGATTACATTCTCAAGTCTGAAATAGGTACCCTGTTCACCATATTAAAGGTTATACTTAGAAATAACCTAAAAGTTGAATAGTTGCACAAATACACTGATTTACATGTATTGCCTTCATCATGGTTACAAACCCTGGAAAAAATTATGGAATCACCGGCCTTGGAGAATGTTCATTCAGTTGTTTAATTTTGTATGAAAAAAAGCAGATCACAGACATGGCACAAAACTACAGTCATTTCAAATCACAACTTTCTGGCTTTAAAAATCACAAAAAGAAATCAAGAACAAAAAATGTTGTAGTCAGTAATGGTTACTTTTTTAGAACAAGCAGAGGGAAAAAATTATGAAATCACTCAATTATGTGGGAAAAAATTATGGAATCATCTAAATTTTCATTCCCAAAACGAACACCTGCATAAAATTACCGTATATACTCGAATATAAGCTGAGATTTTCAGCCCATTTTTTGGGCTGAAAGTGCCCCTCTCAGCTTATACTTGACTCATTGTCCCAGGGGGTCGGCGGGGGAGGGGGAGCTGCAGCTGTCACATACTCACCTGTTCCTGGCGCGGTCCCTACATCTCCAGTGGTCTCTGGGCACCCGCAGCTCTTCCTGTGTTCAGCGGTCACGTGGTACTGCTCATTAACCCCTTCATGACCCAGCCTATTTTGGCCTTAATGACCTTGCCGTTTTTTGCAATTCTGACCAGTGTCCCTTTATGAGGTAATAACTCAGGAACGCTTCAACGGATCCTAGCGATTCTGAGATTGTTTTTTCGTGACATATTGGGCTTCATGTTAGTGGTAAATTTAGGTAGATAATTTCTGAGTTTATTTGTGAAAAAAACGGAAATTTTTTTTTTGCTAGGAAGTTATAAGGGTTAAAATTTGACCAGTGATTTTTCATTTTTTACAACAAAATTTACAAAACCATTTTATTTAGGGACCACCTCACATTTGAAGTCAGTTTGAGGGTTCTATATGGCGGAAAATACCCAAAAGTGACACCATTCTAAAAACTGCACCCCTCAAGGTGCTCAAAACCACATTCAAGAAGTTTATTAACCCTTCAGGTGTTTCACAGCAGCAGAAGCAACATGGAAGGAATAAATACATTTAACTTTTTAGTCACAAAAATGATCTTTTCGCAACAATTTTTTTATTTTCCCAAGGGTAAAAGGAGAAACTGGACCACGAAAATTGTTGAACAATTTGTCCTGAGTACGCTGATACCTCATATGTGGGGGTAAACCACTGTTTAGGCGCACGGCAGGGCTCAGAAGGGAAGGAGCGCCATTTGACTTTTTAATGAAAAATTGGCTCCAATCTTTAGCGGACACCATGTCGCGTTTGGAGAGCCCCCGTGTGCCTAAACATTGGAGCACCCCCACAAGTGACCCCATTTTGGAAACTAGACCCCCCAAGGAACTTATCTAGAAGCATAGTGAGCACTTTAAAGCCCCAGGTGCTTCACAAATTAATCCGTAAAAATGAAAAAGTACTTTTTTTTCGCAAAAAAATTATTTTAGCCTCAATTTTTTCATTTTCACATGGGCAACAGGATAAAATGGATCCTAAAATTTGTTGGACAATTTCTCCTGAGTACACCGATACCTCACATGTGGGGGTAAACCACTGTTTGGGCACATGGTAAGGCTCGGAAGGGAAGGCGCGCCATTTGACTTTTTGAATGAAAAATTATCTCCATCGCTAGCGGACACCATGTCAGGTTTGGAGAGCCCCTGTGTGCCTAATCATTGTAGCTCCCCCACAAGTGACCCCATTTTGAAAACTAGACCCCCAAGGAACTTATCTAGAAGCATAGTGAGCACTTTAAACCCTCAGGTGCTTCACAAATTGATCAGTAAAAATGAAAAAGTACTTTTTTTTCACACAAAATTTATTTTAGCCTCAATTTTTTCATTTTCACATGGGCAACAGGATAAAATGGATCCTAAAATTTGTTGGGCAATTTCTCCTGAGTACGCCGATACCTCATATGTGGGGGTAAACCACTGTTTGGGTGCACGGCAAGGCTCGGAAGGGAAGGCGCGCCATTTGACTTTTTGAATGGAAAATTAGCTCCAATCGTTAGCGGACACCATGTCGCGTTTGGAGAGCCCCTGGGTGCCTAAACATTGGATCTTCCCTACAAGTGACCACATTTTGGAAACTAGACCCCCCAAGGAACTTATCTAGATGCATAGTGAGCACTTAAAACCCCCCTGGTGCTTCACAGAAGTTTATAACGCAGAGCCATGAAAATAAAAAATTATTTTTCTTTCCTCAAAAATGATTTTTAGCCCAGAATTTTTTTATTTTCCCAAGGGTAATAGGAGAAATTGGACCCCAAATGTTGTTGTCCAGTTTGTCCTGAGTACGATGATACCCCATATGTGGGGGTAAACCACTGTTTGGGTGCACGGCAGGGCTTGGAAGGGAAGGCACGCCATTTGGCTTTTTCAATGGAAAATTAGCTTCAATCATTAGCGGACACCATGTCGCGTTTGAAGAGCCCCTGTGTGCCTAAACATTGGAGCTCCCACACAAGTGACCCCATTTTGGAAACTAGACCTCCCAAGGAACTAATCTAGATTCATAGTGAGCACTTTGAACCCCCAAGTGCTTCACAGAAGTTTATAACGCAGAGCCATGAAAATAAAAAATAATTTTTCTTTTCTCAAAAATGATTTTTTAGCCCACAATTTTTTATTTTCCCAAGGGTAACAGGAGAAATTGGACCCCAAAAGTTGTTGTCCAGTTTCTCCTGAGTACGCTGATACCCCATATGTGGGGGTAAACCACTGTTTTGGCACACGTCGGGGTTTGGAAGGGAAGTAGTGACGTTTTGAAATGCAGACTTTGATGGAATGCTCTGCGGGCGTCACGTTGCGTTTGCAGAGCCCCTGATGTGCCTAAACAGTAGGAATTCCCCACAATTGACCTCACTTTGGAAACTAGACCCCCAAGGGAACTTATCTAGATGTGTGGTGAGCACTTTGAACCCCCAAGTGCTTCACAGAAGTTTATAACGCAGAGCCGTGAAAATAATAAATGTGTTTTCTTTCCTCAAAAATATTTTTTTAGCCCAGAATTTTTTAATTTTCCCAAGGGTAACAGGAGAAATTTGACCACAAAAGTTGTTGTCCAGTTTCTCCTGAGTACGATGATACCCCATATGTGGGGGTAAAACACTGTTTGGGCACATGCCGGGGCTTGGAAGGGAAGTAGTGACGATTTGGAATGCAGACTTTGATGGAATGGTCTGCGGGCATCATGTTACGTTTGCAGAGCCCCTGATGTGCCTAAACAGTAGAAACCCCCCACAAGTGACCCCATTTTGGAAACTAGACCCCCCAAGGAACTTATCTAGATGTGTGGTGAGCACGTTCAACCCCCAAGTGCTTCACAGAAGTTTACAACGCAGAGCCGTGAAAATAAAAAATCATTTTTCTGTCCTCAAAAAAGATGTTTTAGCAAGCAATTTTTTATTTTCACAAGGGTAGCAGGAGAAATTGGACCCCAAAATTTGTTGCCCAGTTTGTTGTGAGTACGCTGGTACCCCATATTTGGGGGTAAACCACTGTTTGGGCGTACGTCAGGGCTCGGAAGGGAAGTAGTGACATTTGAAATGCAGACTTTGATGGAATGGTCTGCGGGCGTCACGTTGCATTTGCAGAGCCACTGATGTGCCTAAACAGTAGAAACACCCCATAAGTGACCCCATTTTGGAAACTAGACCCCCCAAAGAACTTATCTAGATGTGTGGTGAGCATGTTCAACCCCCAAGTGCTTCACAGAAGTTTACAACGCAGAGCCATGAAAATAAAAAATCATTTTTCTGTCCTCAAAAAAGATGTTTTAGCAAGCAATTTTTTATTTTCACAAGGGTAGCAGGAGAAATTGGACCCCAATATTTGTTGCCCAGTTTGTTGTGAGTACGCTGGTACCCCATATGTGGGGGTAAACCACTGTTTGGGTGCACGTCAGGGCTTGGAAGGGAAGTAGTGACATTTGAAATGCAGACTTTGATGGAATGGTCTGCGGGTGTCACGTTGCATTTGCAGAGCCCCTGATGTGCCTAAACAGTAGAAACACCCCACAAGTGACCCCATTTTGGAAACTATACCCCCCAAGGAACTTATCTAGATGTGTGGTGAGTACTTTGAACCCCCAAGTGCTTCTCAGAAGTTTATAACGCAGAGCTGTGAAAATAAAAAATAATTGTTCTTTCCTCAAAAATTATGTTTTAGCAAGTAATTTTTTATTTTTGCAAGGGTAATAGGAGAAATTGGACCCCAGCAGTTGTTGCTCAGTTTGTCCTGAGTACGCTGGTACCCCATATGTGGGGGTAAACCATTGTTTGGGCGCACATCGGGGCTTGGAAGGGAGGGAGCACCATTTGACTTTTTGAAAGCAAGATTGGCTGGAATCAATGGTGGTGCCATGTTGCGTTTGGAGACCCCTGATGTGCCCAAACAGTGGAAACCCCTCAATTCTAACCTCAACACTAACCCCAACACACCCCTAACCCTAATCCCAACTGTAGCCCTAACCCTAATCACAACCCTAACCCCAACACACCCGTAACCCTAATCCCAACCCTAACCCTAATCCCAACCCTAACCCTAATCCCAACCCTAACCCTAATCCCAACCCTAACCACAACTGTAACCCCAACACACTCCTAACCCTATCCATAACCCTAACCACAAGCCTAATCTTAACCCTATTTCCAACCCTAGCCCTAATTCCAACCCTAACTCTAATTCCAACCCTAACCCTAAGGCTATGTGCCCACATTGCGGATTCGTGTGAGATTTTTCCGCACGATTTTTGAAAAATCTGCAGGTAAAAAGCACTGCGTTTTACCTGCAGATTTACAGCGGATTTCCAGTGTTTTTTGTGCGAATTTCACCTGCGGAATCCTATTGAGGAACCGGTGTAAAACGCTGCGGAAACCGCACAAAGAATTAACATGCTGCGAAAAATACAACGCAGCGTTTCCGCACGGAATTTTCCGCACCATGGGCACAGCGGATTTGGTTTTCCATAGGTGTACATGGTACTGTAAACCTGATGGAAAACTGCTACGAATTCGCAGCAGCCAATCCGCTGCGGATCCGCGGCCAATCCGCTGCGGATCCGTGGCCAATCCGCTGCGGGTCCGCAGCCAAATCCGCACTGTGTGCACATGCCCTAACCCTAACCCTAACCCTACCCCTACCCCTAACCCTAACCCTAGTTCTAACCCTGGTTCTAACCCTAACCCTAGTGGAAAAAGAAAAAAAATATTTTCTTTTTTTTATTATTGTCCCTACCTATGGGGGTGATAAAGGGGGGGGTCACTTACTATTTTTTTTATTTTGATCACTGTGAGGTTTTATCACAGTGATTAAAATGTACATGGAACAAATCTGCCGGCTGGCAGTGCGCCCGCCGTTTTGGAAGATGGCGGCGCCCAGCGAGGAGACGTACGGACACCGGGAGGATCGGTAAGTATGAAGGGGTGGTGGGGGGGTGGATCGGAGCACAGGGAGGGTGATCGGAGCACAGGGGGGGTGGATCCGAGCGAGGAGGGAGCGGACAGGAGGACGGGGGAGCAGGCAGGCGGACGGAGGGGACTGGACCACATAACGGAGGACTGGGGACGAGATCGGTGGGTGTGTGGGGGGGGCAGATCAGGTTTTCCAGCCATGGCCGATGATATTGCAGCATCGGCCATGGCTGGATTGTAATATTTCACCACTTTTCATAGTGAAATATTACAAATCGCTCTGATTGGCTGTTGCACTTTCAACAGCCAATCAGAGCGATCGTAGCCACGGGGGGGTGAAGCCACCCCCCCTGGGATAAAGCACCACTCCCCCTGTCCCTGCAGATCGGGTGAAATGGGAGTTAACCCTTTCACCCGATCTGCAGGGACGCGATCATTCTGTGACACAGCATATGCGTCACAGGTCGGATTGGCACCGACTTTCATGACGCATACGCTGTGTCAGAGGTCAGGAAGGGGTTAAAGTAATGAATATGGATGCATATTTTTTACTTAAATGAGTGGTACGTGGCCGCTGAACATAGGAAGATGCCGCCGGCTCCCGGAGACCACTTGACAGTGAGAGGCTGCCAGGGACCGTGCCGGGAACAGGTGAGTATATCGGGGAGGAGAGCATTGCGCAATATTCACCTGACCCCGCTCCACCGCCAGGCGCCACTCTGTTTTCCTCATCCTCTGCCTGTGACTGTTCAGTTCACAGGGCGCAATTACGTAGTTAGTGTGCGCCCTCTGCCTGAGCAGTCAGAGTGCCGGAAGACAGAGCGGCGCGCAGCGGTGGAACGGGGAAGGTGAATATCGCAAGTGCTGAGGGCATGAGCGACAAGAGGTGAGTATGGGATTTTTTTATTTTAATCGCAGCAACAGCATATGGGGCATAATGTATGGAGCATCTTATGGGACATAATGTATGGAGCATTTTATGGGGCATAATCTATGGAGCATCTTATGGGGCATAATCTATGGAGCATTTTATGGGGCATAATCTATGGAGCATTTTATGGGGCATAATCTATGGAGCATCCTATGGGTCATAATCTATGGGGCATCTTATGGGGCATTACCTATGGAGCATTTTATGGGGCATAATCTATGGAGCATCTTATGGGGCATAATCTATGGAGCATTTTATGGGGCATAATCTATGGAGCATCTTATGGGGCATAATCTATGGAGCATTTTATGGGGCATAATCTATGGAGCATCCTATGGGGCATAATCTATGGAGCATCTTATGGGGCATAATCTATGGAGCATCTTATGGGGCATAATCTATGGAGCATTTTATGGGGCATAATCTATGGAGCATCCTATGGGGCATAATCTATGGAGCATCTTATGGGGCATAATCTATGGAGCATCTTATGGGGCATAATCTATGCAGCATCTTATGGGGCCATCAACCTTTATACATCATTGTATGGGGCATAATCTATGGAGCATCTTATGGGGCCATCAAACCTTAAGCAGCATTGTATGGGGCAAATGTTTCTATGGAGCATCTTATGGGGCCATTATTAACCTTTGCTCAACATTATATGGAGCATATTTTAATATGGAGCATCTTATGGGGCATATTTTGTATGGAGCATCTTATGGGGCCCAGCATGAACTTTATGGAGCATTTTATGGCGCTCCTGATTCAATATGGATATTCAAAAACACTTAACCTACTGATGTCTCAATTAATTTTACTTTTATTGGTATCTATTTTTATATTTGAAATTTACCAGTAGCTGCTGCATTTCCCACCCTAGGCTTATACTGGAGTCATTAAGTTTTCCCAGTTTTTTTGTGGCAAAATTAGGGGGGTCGGCTTATACTCGGGTCAGCTTATACTCGAGTATATACAGTAGATCTGCTCATTATTCTGCATCTAAAAAGGAGTGATCACACTTTTGATAGCTGTTGCATCAAATGGACTGACATGAATCATGGCTCCAACATGAGAGATGTCAATTGAAACAAAGGAGAGGATTATCAGGCTCTTAAAAGAGGGTAAATCATCACGCAATGTTGCAAAAGATGTTGGTTGTTCACAGTTAGCTATGTCTAAAATCTCTACCAAAAACAAACAACAATGGAAGGTTATTAAAGGCAAACATACTTGTAGACCAAGGAAGCTATCAAAGCTTCAATACTGGAAACTTAAAGCAATATGTCTCCAAAACAGGAAATGCACAACAAAACAAATGAGGAACGAATGGGAGGAAACTGGAGTCAACGTCTGTGTCCGAACTGTAAGAAACCGCCTAAAGGAAATGGGATTTACATACAGAAAAGCTAAACGAAAGCCATCATTAACACCTAAACAGAAAAAAACAAGGTTACAATGGGCTAAGGAAAAGCAATCGTGAACTGTGGGTGACTGGATGAATATCATATTCAGTGATATATATGAAATATATGAAATATATTATATATTTTCTTACAAATATATATATCTACCACTACGGGGAGCATTTTCCATTTTAGACCTCAAGCAGCTATAGTAAGACTTACCAGCTTTACTGTTCGCTAGAAAATTGGGGCAGTAACTGCTGACATCACCATTTCCCTCCCCTTTTGGGTGGTCTAGTATCCCTGGGGAAGAATGAAGAGCAGCATCACAGGGCAGCGCCATTTTGTGTGTGACTGCCCTGTGATCACCAGCAGTTACTATCTCTCTCTCCCATCAGTCTCTCTCACCCAGATTACATGATTCTCTCACCCCCTCCACAAGTTCAACTCAGACCCACAGCTCCTTATCTTTACTGAGGGATGAGTCACAGCTCCTGCTGAGCAGCTGACAGCTCCTGCTACAATAATGCTAATGGTACACTGTTCCTCCTTGATGTCTCTGCTATTCTGCCTGTGCTCTTCTCCTGCATTTTACTCCCGTCAGCCGTCAATCTAGGATCTGTTCTGCTGGAAGCAGTACTGTTTATGTTAGCAGATCCGAGGGCTTCATGAATATGGCAGCAGAACACTCCCACTACTGTGAATTGTGCAGCCCACAGGAGCATGCCCAGTTCACAGCAGTGACAGTTCTATTACAATAGATAGGGTCGGCGTTCGTCTGTTATCTCCTATGACCATGGGGTGCTGTATTATGACACCAAAAGTGTTGTGCTGCTACTGTGAAAGCAAGATGCCAGCCCCAGTGCCTTATTTAAACTCCTATAACACACAAAATATGTTTCAAATGCATTCAAAACTTGGTTATAACAGCATGTCATGCTACATTACATTGATTTATTAATGATCTACAAATTTGATACCTTCCATTTAATGCAAAATCCAGTTGTATTGTCATTTGTGATTTAGCCACTCAGAAGCATAGGTTTTACTTTGGAATTTATAGAACATAGTGGCAGAATAACAGTTTACATAGGCAGAGATGCTAATATTGCTCAATTTACAATTGACTTGCCCCTTAACCCCTTCATGACAACCACCATATACTGTATGTACAGTGCCATGGGAGTTCCGTTCCCGCAAACCGCTGTACATGTTCAGTGTGACAATCGCGTGGGCTGATGCCAAACACAGGCATGATCAAATGCAGGTGTCAGATCTTTATGAGAGCTGACGCCCTGCAGCAACGCCCATTTTCAGTGATAGTGCCAATTGCTTCTATTTAATCCTTTTGATACCGTTGTCAATAGTTTCTCTGCTCCTATGGACACAACGTGATTGCTCTCTCAAATCCAAACACGCCCTTGATTCCCGAGAGCACGCCTAATTCATGGATGCATGTTTCCAGGAACACAAACTGGGCACTATGCATAGGAATTACAATGTATGGGCACTACACTGGCAGATTTGCAGTTTTCTCTCTCCAACATTCACTGCTGCTTGGTTATGGAAAACACTCATGGAGTCATAAACATCACTATACCTGTAGATAAATTCCCCAAAAGGGTGTAATTTCCAAACTATTCTACGATAATTTGTTCTTCAAGAGTTAAAATAGCGCTCCTTCCTTCCTGAGTCGAGGAGTACTATACAGCCACACATTGGGTATTTCCACCATCAGCAGAAATTGTGTGACAAATTTTGATGTTATTTTTAGCCATTTTCCCATGTGGCAATGTAAAATTTGGGGCTAAACTAATTTTTGTGGTAAAAATGTAATAAATTTTTCTTCACTTCTCCATGGTGTAAGGTTCTGTTACACATCCCCATGGTGTCAGTATGTGCAATGTACCCCTAGATGAATTCACTGAGAGGTGTAGTTTGTAAAATCGGGTCACTTATGTGGGGTTCTGCTGTTCTGGTACCTGAGGGGCTCTGCCAATGTGATAAGGCATACTGAACCATACCAGCAAAATCTGCACTGTAATATGGCACTCCTTTCCTTCTGAGCTTTGCACTGTGCCTCAAAAGTAGTTTTGGACCACATATAGGGTATTGGCGTACTCAGGAGAAATTATGTAACATATTTTGTAATAAATTTTCTCCTTGTATCATTTTTGAAAAAAATTGAATACTTGGGACCAGAGTAGCATTGTAGTTTAAAAAAGGTAATTTTTCATTGAATCAGCCCATGGTATACAATTTTGTGAATCACTTGAGGATTAAAAATGTTTACTACACAGCTGGATGAATTCCTCAAGACTAGAGGTTTAATTTCCAAAACGGAGTCACTCGTGAGGCTTTCTGCTGTTTTGGCATGTCAGGGGCTCGTTAAATGTGACATGACATTCATAATCTGTTCCCGCCAAAATTGCATTATACCATTCAATTGGCTCTTCTTCTCTTCCCAGCCCTTCCATAGACCAAACAGTAGTTTTTTACCATATATCAGGTATCGCTGTGTTCAAGGCAAATTATCAAACACATTTTTTGGTCTATTTTCTCCTGATACCCTTGCAAAAATGAAAAATTTGGAGCTGAAGCAACATTTTTGCAGGAAAAAATATATTTTTTCATCTTCACGGCTCAACGTTACAAAATTCTGTGAACCACTGGAGAGTTCAAGGTGCTCACCACACCTCTAGATAAATTATTTGAGAGTTGTATTTTTCCACAACATATAGAGTATCGACATACTCAGGAAAAATTACACAATAAATTGTATGGTCTATTTTCTACTGCTACCCTAGTGAAAATGAAATATTTGAAGCTAAAGCAAAATTGTTGTGGCAAAAATGTATTTTTTAATTTTCACAGCTCAACTTTATAAAATTCTGTGAAGCACCTGAGAGCTCAATGTGCTCTCCACAAATCTAGATAAACTTCATGAGGGGTCTAATTTCCAGAATGGGGTCACTTGTAGGGGTTTCCATTGTTTAGGCACATCAGGGGATCTGTAAGCGAGACATGGCGTCCACTATCTAGTCCAGCCAAATTTGCGTTCTGAAAGTCAAATGGCGCTCCTTCTGTTCCGAGCTCTGCCATACATCCAAACAGTAGATAGATTTTTAAAACATATGAGATATCAGTGTACTCAGTAGAAATTGCACAACAAATTGTATTTTCCTTTTGCTCTTGTTATTTTTGTAAAAATGAAAAATTTGGGGTTAAAACAACATTTTTGTGGGAAAAATTTGATTTTTTTATATTCAAGGCTCGACGTTATGAAATTATGTGAAGCACCTAGGGGTTCAAGGTGCTCACCACAAAGCTACATAGACTCCATGAGGGGGTCTAACTTCCAAAAGGGGTTCACTTGTGGGGGGTCTCCACTGTTTAGGCACAACAGGGGCTCTCCAAATGAAACATGGTGTTCGTTCTCGATTCTAGCCAATTTTGCATTCAAAAAGTCAAACGGTGTTCTTTCCCTTCCCGAACCCTATCATGCCCCCAAACAGTAGTTTTCCCCCACATATGGGGTATTGATATGCTCAGGAGAAATTGTACAACAAATTTCGACATCCATTTTCTCCCATTATCCTTGTGAAAATAAAAAAATTGGGGCTAAGTTAACATTGTTGTGAAAAAAGTATAATGTTCAATTTTTCTTTCTCATTGTTTTAATTCCTGTGAAGCAACTGAAGAGATAATAAACTTCTTGAATGTGGTTTTGAGTGTAGTTTTTAGAATGTTGTCACTTTTGGGTATTTTCTGTCAAACAGGCCTTTTAAAGTCACTTCAAAAAGTGATGTGAACCTAAAAAATGATTTTGTAAATTTTGTTGGTGAAATGAGAAATTGCTGATAGACGTTTAACCCTTCTAACTTCCAAAAAATTATGTTTCAAAAATGATACAGATGTAAAGAAGATATGTGTTAAATGTTATTTATTAACTATTTTTTTGTGAAATAACTCTATGGTTTAAAGCACGGGAGGGGAACCTTAGGCCCCAGGGCCATTTACGGCCCTCGATCACCTTTTATCAGGCCTCCATGCAGATTCTCACGGACCGCATTCTTGGGCAGGCAAAGTATATTTTTATTACAACCAGCTCATTAATTTCTTCTTGCTCTGTTAGCACACACATGCAGTGTTCACTACTGAACACTGAAGGGCATGTAATGAGTCAGGATGCACTTTGCGGGAGGAGTTTGTGTGGCCCCTGAAGGATGGTAAAAATATCCAAATGGCCCTTGGTAGAAAAAAGGATCCCCACCCCTGGTTTAAAGGCATCAAAATTAAAAGTTGAAAATTGCTAAATTTTGTAAATGTTTGCTAAATTTCTGGAATTTTCACAAATAAATGCAAGTTAGATAGATCAAATTTTACCACTATCTGGAAGTACAGAATCACTAGGGTCCGTTAAAAAGTTTCAAACTTGTTGCCACATAAATTGACACTGGTCAGAATTGAAAAAAATTGGCCTTGTCAGGAAGGTGAAAACAGGCTTCAGGGTCTGTGTTTTCTGCATATTTCTGAAACACTGTTAGGGCTCGAGCAGGCCACGAGACGAGTGCCATCCGATGTTTTGATGTATAATACTTGTACCCATGTTATTCTTTGAAGCCATGCACAAGTCTGATTTGTTTTACTCTGACCAATTAGTCCTAGGGAAATAAATTTCAGCATGCGCGATTTGCCTACAAGAATCAAATGAAACTTGCCCATTAATATGGGTTAATGAAAAAAATTGGACTGTCAAATTCGGATGACATTTTTTCTCTCCACCTACAAAAAATTCAAACCCCACTCTGATCAAAGCCTGATTAGCATAATCAGACCTTTTTCTGTATGGAGAGAAAACGGTCATGTGACCTTAGTTTCAGTTTCAGGAGCTATTGAAAAATTCTGCCAGCTTACTTTTGACAGGGGGAAAAAGTTTTCAAGTTTTTACTTTCATTATAAAATTTGTCAGTTATGGGACTTTGTTAAAATTCTTTTTACAGGAACTGATGTATCAATCTTGAATCTGCACTAAACATTTATTCATCATTTGTGTGCTAAATGCTATCCCCGAGCATTAAAACTCATGGTCTACTTTTCAGCCAGTATATCTTTGATTCTCTTTGCATTAAAGGGTTTGTGCAGACAAAAACAAAATACATAAATTAGCTTATTAGAGTAAGTTGTATAATTCCTACAGTTGAATTACACCAGGTACCCGATTATCTGCTAGTCGACATCTGGCACCCCTACCTATCAGCTGTTCTCGGCGTTGGCTAGAACTGCTCAGCTGTGGAGCTGCATAGTTCTGTTGACCGAATATTGATCGTGGTCTGGTACTGCACATCCACCCCCTGTTGATGTGATGTGCGGATGAGTAATACTCGGCCACAGTCGCTACAGAGTTGACGGAGCAGTGCAGCTCAGTAATTGAGTAGTTCCAGATGCCGTCAACGATGGGAACAGCTGATCGAGATCGGCAGGGTGCTGCACCCCCACCAATTAAACATTGATCAATGTTAAAGGCAACCTCATTAAAAGCCGATTTGAAAGATTTTGTTCAGCCATCATTTTTTAAACAGCTTAGAATGTAAAGACACAAAAACAGTAATATTTATGTTATCAAAACATCACCGCTCCAGTTCCACAGAATCCAAATTCCCTCTTTTTTTTGTTCTTGCCTATATCTGACCATATCAACCCATGTAACAAATGTTCATCACTACCATAGCGATGACTCACAACAGACATTAATTGGCTGCAGTTGTCATAGAAAGCCTGTGATCAGCTGTAGGGAAGTACATAGTCTTACAGAGACTTAGGCTTCTTTCACACTTGCGTCGTCTGCTGTGCGTCGTTGTGCAGTGAAATGACGTGTCGACGGACGTTATGAAAATTGTGTAAAACGTGTGTGACGCATCCAGTGTAATGACGGATGCGTCGTTTGTGCTGATGCCACATTTTCAATGGAGAAATTGGCGGGAATTATATGGAGAGAGAGAGAGACTTTTTCCCGGATTTGAAAATCCTTCATGCTCAGAGGGAAAAACGTGATCCGTCGCTGGATTCCTGTGTGTGACGTCCTGCGTCCATAGGCTTCCATTATAGCTGACGACGGGCAGCGCAGGATGCGTCACTGACCGATTTTCCAACGTGCAGAAAAACGTTCCTATGAACATTTCCTCCGCACAACGGACCACTATTTTCCGACGGATCCAGTGCACGACGGATGAAACGGATGGCCATCCAACACAATCCGTCGCTAATACAAGTCTATGGGAAAATGCAGGATCCTGCAAATTTATTTGCAGGATCCTGCATTCTCAAAAATGCATTCTCAAAAATCAATGGATTGTGACGGAAGCTGAAAAACGTAAGTGTGAAAGTAGCCTTACGGGGACGGGAATGCTGTAGAACTGGAGCAACGAGGGAGCAGTAAAGTGAGTATGACTTTTATTTTCTAGTTTACATAATTTTATAGAGTTTTTCTTAAATATTCAAGACTCAGCAACCCCTTTAATCAGCTGTATATATGTAACTTCCATGAATGCCTGTTTAATCAATGCTCTAAGACTCTTATTGATGTGCTGAATGTTCTGTGTCAATCAGATGTCTCTCCTGCTGCTCCTCCCATTTCATCTTGCAGCCTCACAGACACATTGAGAAGAGATACTGCTGCAGCCACACACCCACTTCCTTTCTGACAATTTTTTTTACATTAAACTGATTTTTGGGGGCTTAGGAAAGTTAAACATTTACAAAGTACAGCTGAATAGTGATGAGCGAATATACTCGTTACTCGAGATTTCCCGAGCGCGCTCGGGTGTCCTCCGAATATTTTTTAGTTCTCGGAGATTTAGTTTTCATCGCTACAGCTAAATGATTTACATCTGTTAGCCAGCAGAAGTACATGTGGGGATTCACTAGCAACTAGGCAACCCCCACATGTACTTATGTTGGCTAGCAGCTGTAATTCATGCAGCTGCGTTAACAAAAACTAAATCTCCGAGCACTAAAAAAATACTTGGAGACCCCCCGAGCGTGCTCGAGAAATCTAGAGCAACGAGTATACTCGCTCATCACTACAGCTGAATGCTTCTAGAAGGTAAGAAAACTAACACTTTTAAGTTGAAAAGCTTCAAGGTTTTTTAATTTCACATGTACTGCAGATTTATGCAAAATAAAGTGATTTGATTTAGCCATATTTTGAAGATTTTTTTGACTTAGCAACTGCACTCAACACAATATGTATTAAACCGAGATGAGATCACATCGCTCATCATCTGGCTGTCGGACAGTACATAGGTACACAGACTTAATATAATACTATGATATAGCAATTTAACATAAAACATAAAACAGATGGAGACTATTATTTGTTGTACACCATCGGTCGTGAGAATTCTCTTAGTCTGAGTTAACTCTCTCACCTTTGCAATTGTTCCCTATATTAAAGCTTGTCCATAAAAGCTCGTGTTGTGTTGCAGTCGCCAGATAAGATCAGTCTATTGGCTTTGTATGAAGTGCGGCCACACACAACATATCTGATAACTCATATCTGATCCTGTAATATCACAATAAGGTTTCCCATGGAAATAATTGGTCTAGCAGCCCTTCAATGCTCGGTCTCCTGGGAGACTCCAGCCGTCTTTTATGCATGTTTTAGGATGATTTGCTGGTCTTTTTTATCTGGGTGGTCATATAAATGCACCAGATGTTTACATGTTATAACCTGAGAGATCAATTTTAAGTATGAGATAAAAACATAAATGACTCCTCAATGAGTAATTTTCTGTAAAATATACCTAAATGGATAACTGCTAACGTTTCAATCTAATTTGAGGTCACCAGACCATGTTAGCGCTCCCTGTCTGTTAGGAATATGTGCTATGAATGATTGGGTGCCACAATGTACACTACAAGAGGTGAAGACAGTCAAAAAGGTTAGAATAAAGACACATATTCAGGAAGCTCAATTTATAGGATCTCAATATGTGAGCCATTCATATTTTCCAAAATGCAATCTTTGTAGTTAAAGAGATTTTCTGATTGAGAAAACATACACTATTGGGGACTTCACAAGTTATTACAGAGAGGTGGTCAGTGGCCGCCAGTAGGGTTGAGCGACTTTCATTTTTTTAAGATCGAGTAGGGTTTTGGGAAACCCGATTTTGTCCAGAGTCGAGTCGAGTGCAGTCGGCCGATTATCGCTAAAAGTCGGGGATCGACCGAAACACGAAACCCAATGCAAGTCAATGGGGAAGCATAGTCGGCAGTGAGTGGAGGCCAGGAAAACACCTACAGTGCCCATTTTAATGCCAAAAACATCCATTCTTGTTTCTGAAGCTTGCCAATCTTAATTAACTGTATAATAATAGTTGGGCATAGGGAATTGGGTGAAAGTTGTGGGGGGAGTAGGGCTGGCTCAAGTTTTTCGTGGGCCCAGGAAATGCGGACTACGTCACGGCGGTGTTGCAGGGAAAGGTAAGTATTTAAAAGTTGCAAGTGCTGTGATCCTGAGCAAGCAGGGGGGGGGCCCACTCGTTCGCATTGCCACTGGCACAGGGCCCCTCAAAGTACGGCGGTGTGTTTGCATGGCGGGGGCGCCTCCCACCAGCAGCGACACTTTTGCGTACTCTGAGGGGCCCTGTGCCAGTGACGTCGCCAACGAGTATGCCCCCCCACCTGATGAAGGAACCTGCACTTTCATCTGCACCTTCCTCTTTGTCCCTGTGTAAGGTGGTATAACATGCGGGAAGGGGAACCTTACTTTCAGCAGGGACAGATTCTGGCTGTGTAGAGTACAAGGGGAATGTAGTGGTCTAGGTCAATGTACCAGCAGACTCATTTAGCAGTGGCTGGGCAATGGGCAGGATGAGGAGGAAACAGATATAGGGCCAAAGAATAAAGTAGGCTACATGCAGTTCAAAATTGGTAACAGGACTAAACAGGCGGCATTGCTTTGTTCAGTGGAGTAGCAAACCCAAGAGCAGCAGACACTGTTTCAAGGGCCTAACCACACTAGTAGGCCAAATGCAGTTTAATATCTGATAGTATAGGGCGAAAGCCAGAATGTGGAAGCTCAGCTTTGTTCAGTTGAGGACAACACCAGGGAGGGGCAGACACCTTTAGTAGGCCGGAAAAGCCTATTGCATTTTTTAAAATGGTAATTTGGAGCAGAAGGTTGAAGCTCAGCTTTATTTACTTGAGGGCAACACCAGGGAGGGGCAGAAGCCGTTAGTAGGCCCTAACCACCATTTTTTTTTTTTAAACCACATAATGAGAGCCGGAAGGTTGAAGCTCAGCTTTATTTAGTTGAGGACAACACCAGGGAGGGGCACACAGACAGACACCTTTAGTAGGCCTGAAAAGCCTATTGCATTTTTCAAAATGGTAATTTGGAGCAGAAGGTTGAAGCTCAGCTTTATTTAGTTGAGGGCAACACCAGGGAGGGGCAGAAGCCGTTAGTAGGCCCTAACCACCATTTTTTTTTTAAAACCACATAATGAGAGCCGGAAGGTTGAAGCTCAGCTTTGTTCAGTTGAGGACAACACCAGGGAGGGGCAGACACCTTTAGTAGGCCGGAAAAGCCTATTGCATTTTTTAAAATGGTAATTTGGAGCAGAAGGTTGAAGCTCAGCTTTATTTAGTTGAGGGCAACACCAGGGAGGGGCAGAAGCCGTTAGTAGGCCCTAACCACCATTTTTTTTTTTTAAACCACATAATGAGAGCCGGAAGGTTGAAGCTCAGCTTTATTTAGTTGAGGACAACACCAGGGAGGGGCACACAGACAGACACCTTTAGTAGGCCTGAAAAGCCTATTGCATTTTTTAAAATGGTAATTTGGAGCAGAAGGTTGAAGCTCAGCTTTATTTAGTTGAGGGCAACACCAGGGAGGGGCAGAAGCCGTTAGTAGGCCCTAACCACCATTTTTTTTTTTAAAACCACATAATGAGAGCCGGAAGGTTGAAGCTCAGCTTTATTTAGTTGAGGACAACACCAGGGAGGGGCACACAGACAGACACCTTTAGTAGGCCTGAAAAGCCTATTGCATTTTTTAAAATGGTAATTTGGAGCAGAAGGTTGAAGCTCAGCTTTATTTACTTGAGGGCAACACCAGGGAGGGGCAGAAGCCGTTAGTAGGCCCTAACCACCATTTTTTTTTTTTAAACCACATAATGAGAGCCGGAAGGTTGAAGCTCAGCTTTATTTAGTTGAGGACAACACCAGGGAGGGGCACACAGACAGACACCTTTAGTAGGCCTGAAAAGCCTATTGCATTTTTCAAAATGGTAATTTGGAGCAGAAGGTTGAAGCTCAGCTTTATTTAGTTGAGGGCAACACCAGGGAGGGGCAGAAGCCGTTAGTAGGCCCTAACCACCATTTTTTTTTTAAAACCACATAATGAGAGCCGGAAGGTTGAAGCTCAGCTTTGTTCAGTTGAGGACAACACCAGGGAGGGGCAGACACCTTTAGTAGGCCGGAAAAGCCTATTGCATTTTTTAAAATGGTAATTTGGAGCAGAAGGTTGAAGCTCAGCTTTATTTAGTTGAGGGCAACACCAGGGAGGGGCAGAAGCCGTTAGTAGGCCCTAACCACCATTTTTTTTTTAAAACCACATAATGAGAGCCGGAAGGTTGAAGCTCAGCTTTATTTAGTTGAGGACAACACCAGGGAGGGGCAGAAGCCGTTAGTAGGCCCTAACCACCATTTTTTTTTTTAAAACCACATAATGAGAGCCGGAAGGTTGAAGCTCAGCTTTATTTAGTTGAGGACAACACCAGGGAGGGGCAGAAGCCGTTAGTAGGCCCTAACCACCATTTTTTTTTTTAAAACCACATAATGAGAGCCGGAAGGTTGAAGCTCAGCTTTATTTAGTTGAGGACAACACCAGGGAGGGGCACACAGACAGACACCTTTAGTAGGCCTGAAAAGCCTATTGCATTTTTTAAAATGGTAATTTGGAGCAGAAGGTTGAAGCTCAGCTTTATTTAGTTGAGGGCAACACCAGGGAGGGGCAGAAGCCGTTAGTAGGCCCTAACCACCATTTTTTTTTTTTAAACCACATAATGAGAGCCGGAAGGTTGAAGCTCAGCTTTATTTAGTTGAGGACAACACCAGGGAGGGGCACACAGACAGACACCTTTAGTAGGCCTGAAAAGCCTATTGCATTTTTTAAAATGGTAATTTGGAGCAGAAGGTTGAAGCTCAGCTTTATTTAGTTGAGGGCAACACCAGGGAGGGGCAGAAGCCGTTAGTAGGCCCTAACCACCATTTTTTTTTTTAAAACCACATAATGAGAGCCGGAAGGTTGAAGCTCAGCTTTATTTAGTTGAGGACAACACCAGGGAGGGGCACACAGACAGACACCTTTAGTAGGCCTGAAAAGCCTATTGCATTTTTCAAAATGGTAATTTGGAGCAGAAGGTTGAAGCTCAGCTTTATTTAGTTGAGGGCAACACCAGGGAGGGGCAGAAGCCGTTAGTAGGCCCTAACCACCATTTTTTTTTTAAAACCACATAATGAGAGCCGGAAGGTTGAAGCTCAGCTTTATTTAGTTGAGGACAACACCAGGGAGGGGCAGAAGCCGTTAGTAGGCCCTAACCACCATTTTTTTTTTAAAACCACATAATGAGAGCCGGAAGGTTGAAGCTCAGCTTTATTTAGTTGAGGACAACACCAGGGAGGGGCAGAAGCCGTTAGTAGGCCCTAACCACCATTTTTTTTTTTAAAACCACATAATGAGAGCCGGAAGGTTGAAGCTCAGCTTTATTTAGTTGAGGACAACACCAGGGAGGGGCACACAGACAGACACCTTTTGTAGGCCTGAAAAGCCTATTGCATTTTTCAAAATGGTAATTTGGAGCAGAAGGTTGAAGCTCAGCTTTATTTAGTTGAGGGCAACACCAGGGAGGGGCAGAAGCCGTTAGTAGGCCCTAACCACCATTTTTTTTTTAAAACCACATAATGAGAGCCGGAAGGTTGAAGCTCAGCTTTATTTAGTTGAGGACAACACCAGGGAGGGGCAGAAGCCGTTAGTAGGCCCTAACCACCATTTTTTTTTTTAAAACCACATAATGAGAGCCGGAAGGTTGAAGCTCAGCTTTATTTAGTTGAGGACAACACCAGGGAGGGGCAGAAGCCGTTAGTAGGCCCTAACCACCATTTTTTTTTTTAAAACCACATAATGAGAGCCGGAAGGTTGAAGCTCAGCTTTATTTAGTTGAGGACAACACCAGGGAGGGGCACACAGACAGACACCTTTAGTAGGCCTGAAAAGCCTATTGCATTTTTTAAAATGGTAATTTGGAGCAGAAGGTTGAAGCTCAGCTTTATTTAGTTGAGGGCAACACCAGGGAGGGGCAGAAGCCGTTAGTAGGCCCTAACCACCATTTTTTTTTTTTAAACCACATAATGAGAGCCGGAAGGTTGAAGCTCAGCTTTATTTAGTTGAGGGCAACACCAGGGAGGGGCAGAAGCCGTTAGTAGGCCCTAACCAAAGTTGAAGGCCAAATGCAGTTTAATTTCTGATACTATAGGCCGAAAGCCAGAAGGTGGAAGTTCCGATTTAGACAGTGGAGGACAATTTGAATTAGGGACTGCAGACAGACTTAGTAGGCTGTCCCCTGTGGACCATGCATCCACCACATTAACCCATTGCGCCGTAATGGACACGTAATCTTCCGTGGCCATGCCTACAGGTCCATGCGTCTGTTGTCAGGTGCACCTTTGTACTCACAGATTGCCAGAGTGCATGGACAATGCGGTCTTCTACATGCTGGTGGAGGGTTGGGATGGCTTTTCTCGCAAAAGAAGTGTCGACTGGTTAGCTTGTAGCGTGGTACAGCGTAGTCCATCATGGCCTTATTAATAGTAAATAAAATATATAACTAGGCTCTATGAACTTTTAAATAGGTTCCAGGGGTACACGGGCAGCATTGGTGTGGTCAGTGGAGGAGTATTGCAAGTAGGGGCTGCAGACAGGCTATCAAAGGCCTAAAATAACAAACAGTAGGCAGTCATGGCAGTTTTACATCGGTTACATGGATACACAGGCAGGCACTCCAGGCAGCATTGTGGTCAGTGGAGGAGTATTGCAAGTAGGGGCCGCAGACAGGCTATCAAAGGCCTAAAATAACAAACAATAGGCTCATGGCAGTTTTACAGCGGTTACATGGATACACGGGCAGGCAGCTTGGTGGTCAGTGGAGGAGTATTTAAAGTAGGGACCGCAGACAGGCTTCAAAGGCCTAACATAAGAAAATGGGCTGGCTGTAGGCACTTTATAATTGGTTCCAGGGGTACACGGGCAGCAGTGGTCTGGTCAGTGGAGGAGTATTTAAAGTAGGGACCGCAGACAGGCTATCAAAGGCCTAACATAACAAACAATAGGCTCATGGCAGTTTCACAGCGGTTACATGGATACACGGGCAGGCAGCTTGGTGGTCAGTGGAGGAGTATTGCAAGTAGGGGCTGCAGACAGGCTATCAAAGGCCTAAAATAACAAACAGTAGGCAGTCATGGCAGTTTTACATCGGTTACATGGATACACAGGCAGGCACTCCAGGCAGCATTGTGGTCAGTGGAGGAGTATTGCAAGTAGGGGCCGCAGACAGGCTATCAAAGGCCTAAAATAACAAACAATAGGCTCATGGCAGTTTTACAGCGGTTACATGGATACACGGGCAGGCAGCTTGGTGGTCAGTGGAGGAGTATTTAAAGTAGGGACCGCAGACAGGCTTCAAAGGCCTAACATAAGAAAATGGGCTGGCTGTAGGCACTTTATAATTGGTTCCAGGGGTACACGGGCAGCAGTGGTCTGGTCAGTGGAGGAGTATTTAAAGTAGGGACCGCAGACAGGCTATCAAAGGCCTAACATAACAAACAATAGGCTCATGGCAGTTTCACAGCGGTTACATGGATACACGGGCAGGCAGCTTGGTGGTCAGTGGAGGAGTATTGCAAGTAGGGGCTGCAGACAGGCTATCAAAGGCCTAAAATAACAAACAGTAGGCAGTCATGGCAGTTTTACATCGGTTACATGGATACACAGGCAGGCACTCCAGGCAGCATTGTGGTCAGTGGAGGAGTATTGCAAGTAGGGGCCGCAGACAGGCTATCAAAGGCCTAAAATAACAAACAATAGGCTCATGGCAGTTTTACAGCGGTTACATGGATACACGGGCAGGCAGCTTGGTGGTCAGTGGAGGAGTATTTAAAGTAGGGACCGCAGACAGGCTTCAAAGGCCTAACATAAGAAAATGGGCTGGCTGTAGGCACTTTATAATTGGTTCCAGGGGTACACGGGCAGCAGTGGTCTGGTCAGTGGAGGAGTATTTAAAGTAGGGACCGCAGACAGGCTATCAAAGGCCTAACATAACAAACAATAGGCTCATGGCAGTTTCACAGCGGTTACATGGATACACGGGCAGGCAGCTTGGTGGTCAGTGGAGGAGTATTGCAAGTAGGGGCCGCAGACAGGCTATCAAAGGCCTAAAATAACAAACAATAGGCTCATGGCAGTTTTACAGCGGTTACATGGATACACAGGCAGCTTGGTGGTGAGTGGAGGAGTAGTGCAAGGAGTGTCTGTCCCAGTACTCCCAAAATATAAATAGATGTTAATGTCTCGCAAAACAACCAAAACAAAAAAAAAAGGTGGCATACTTAGGTACAGGGGTGGGCTCATCTACTGAGTTTCTGACATAGTAATTTGGCAGTAACTATTTAATGGTGCCAATATAGGACACAGACACAGACTACTTTAAGTTGCATCATAGATGTCTACAAATTTGTATTGTCAGTGCCAGACATTGAATGATGTCAGCGAATAGACTAAAGATTGGTGGAGCTGTGCGACATAATTTTGCACGTGGTAGAGCACATTTTGAGCTGGGGTAGGGGGGAACTCTCTTGAGGCCGGCGGGACCGCCCCAGGGCCCCTCATGTTACAACGGTGTGTCTGACGTTGGGTGCGCACCACCACCGCCAGAGACACTACATTGTACTATGAGGGACCCAGTAGCAATGCCGTCAACCAAAAGCGAGCACACCCACCTCTTCAGACAAACAGCAGTCTCACGGGTGCTTGCGCCAAGTCGCGATACCACGGCCCCGTGTGGGGAGTTTTGCCATTTAGGGAGGTGTAAACATGTCGTATGCTGTACAATCAGCTGCAGCAAATTAGACATTAGAAAAGTAATTCACAGGCAAGAGCTTTTCATAGGAAAGCTAGGTGTCGGCCGGGCAAGGTGGGGCAAAAGATTTCGAAATCCAGTTGTGGTTCATTTTAATGAATGTTAGATCGTCAACATTTTGGGTAGCCAGACGAGTCCTTTTTTCGGTTAATATTGAACCTGCAGCACTGAATACTCTTTCTGATAGGACACTTGCTGCCGGGCAAGCAAGCTCCTGCAATGCATATTCTGCCAATTCTGGCCAGGTGTCTAATTTGGAGGCCCAGTAATCAAATGGGAATGACGGTTGAGGGAGAACATCGATAAGGGATGAAAAATAGTTAGTAACCATACTGGACAAATGTTGTCTCCTGTCACTTTCAATTGATGCAGCAGTACCTGTCCTGTCTGCGGTCATAGCAAAATCACTCCACAACCTGGTCAGAAAACCCCTCTGTCCAATGCCACTTCTGATGTGTGCACCCCTAACACTCCTAGTCTGCTGCCCCCTGGAGCTCGTGTGAGAACGATCACGTGCGCTGTGTGCTGGGAATGCCTGAAGCAAACGGTCAACAAGAGTTGATTGTTTGGTTGCTAATATTAGTTCCAAGTTCTCATGTGGCATAATATTTTGCAATTTGCCTTTATAGCGTGGATCAAGGAGGCAGGCCAACCAGTAATCGTCATCGTTCATCATTTTCGTAATGCGTGTGTCCCTTTTTAGGATACGTAAGGCATAATCCGCCATGTGGGCCAAAGTTCCAGTTGTCAAATCTCCGGTTGTGATTGGTTGAGGGGCAGTTGCAGGCAAATCTACGTCACTTGTGTCCCTCAAAAAACCAGAACCCGGCCGTGACACGCAACCAAATTCCTGTGCCCCCGGGAAAGGTTCGGCATTAAAAATATACTCATCCCCATCATCCTCCTCGTCCTCCACCTCCTCTTCGCCCGCTACCTCGTCCTGTACACTGCCCTGACCAGACAATGGCTGACTGTCATCAAGGCTTTCCTCTTCCTCTGGTGCAGACGCCTGCTCCTTTATGTGCGTCAAACTTTGCATCAGCAGACGCATTAGGGGGATGCTCATGCTTATTACGGCGTTGTCTGCACTAACCAGCCGTGTGCATTCCTCAAAGCACTGAAGGACTTGACACATGTCTTGTATCTTAGACCACTGCACACCTGACAACTCCATGTCTGCCATCCTACTGCCTGCCCGTGTATCCTCCCACAAATAAATAACAGCACGCCTCTGTTCGCACAGTCTCTGAAGCATGTGCAGTGTTGAGTTCCACCTTGTTGCAACGTCTATGATTAGGCGATGCTGGGGAAGGTTCAAAGACCGCTGATAGGTCTGCATACGGCTGGCGTGTACAGGCGAACGTCGGATATGTGAGCAAAGTGCACGCACTTTGAGGAGCAGGTCGGAGAACCCAGGATAAGTTTTCAATAAGCACTGCACCACCAGGTTTAAGGTGTGAGCCAGGCAAGGAATGTGTTTCAGTTGGGAAAGGGAGATGGCAGCCATGAAATTCCTTCCGTTATCACTCACTACCTTGCCTGCCTCAAGATCTACTGTGCCCAGCCACGACTGCGTTTCTTGTTGCAAGAACTCGGACAGAACTTCCGCGGTGTGTCTATTGTCGCCCAAGCACTTCATAGCCAATACAGCCTGCTGACGCTTGGCAGTAGCTGGCCCATAATGGGACAACTGGTGTGCAACAGTGTCATCTGCCGATGGAGTGGTTGGCAGACTGCGTTCTGTGGAAGAGCTGTAGCTTCTGCAGGAGGACGAGGAGGAGGAGGAGGAGGGGGTGCGAACGCCTACAGCCAACTGTTTCCTAGACCGTGGGCTAGGCACAACTGTCCCTAAATTGATGTCGCCTGTGGACCCTGCATCCACCACATTCACCCAGTGTGCCGTGATGGACACATAACGTCCCTGGCCATGCCTACTGGTCCATGCATCTGTAGTCAGGTGCACCTTTGTACTCACAGATTGCCTGAGTGCATGGACGATGCGCTGTTTAACATGCTGGTGCAGGGCTGGGATGGCTTTTCTGGAAAAAAAGTGTCGACTGGGTAGCTCGTATCGTGGTTCAGCGTACTCCATCAGGGCTTTGAAAGCTTCGCTTTCAACTAACCGGTAGGGCATCATCTCTAACGAGATTAGTCTAGCTATGTGGGCGTTAAAACCCTGTGTACGCGGATGCGAGGATAAGTACTTCCTTTTTCTAACCAGAGTCTCATGTAGGGTGAGCTGGACTGGAGAGCTGGAGATCGTGGAACTTTCGGGTGTGCCGGTGTACATGGCAGACTGAGAGACGGTTGGAGACGGTATTGTTTCCGCCGGTGCCCTAGATGCAATATTTCCTCCTACAAAACTGGTGATTCCCTGACCCTGACTGCTTTTGGCTGGCAAAGAAACCTGCACAGATACTGCCTGTGGTGCGGAAAATGGTGGCCTTACAGTGACGGAAGGGATGTTGCGTTGCTGACTAGCTTCATTGGCCGAGGGTGCTACAACCTTGAGGGACGTTTGGTAGTTAGTCCAGGCTTGAAAATGCATGGTGGTTAAGTGTCTATGCATGCAACTAGTATTTAGACTTTTCAGATTCTGACCTCTGCTTAAGCTAGTTGAACATTTTTGACAGATGACTTTGCGCTGATCAGTTGGATGTTGTTTAAAAAAATGCCAGACTGCACTCTTCCTAGACTCGGATCCCTTTTCAGGGATTGCAGACTGAGCTTTAACCGGATGGCAACGCTGTGCTCCAACAGGTTTTGGCTTTGACACGCGTTTTGGGCCAGATACGGGCCCGGCAGATGTAACCTGTTGCGATGTTGATGCCTGCTGCGGCCCCTCCTCCACCTCCGCTTCTGAACTACTGCCGCCTGCACCCTGTTCCCCCAATGGCTGCCAATCGGGGTCAATAACTGGGTCATCTATTACCTCCTCTTCGAGCTCGTGTGCAACTTCGTCTGTGTCACTGTGTCGGTCGGTGGTATAGCGTTCGTGGCGGGGCAACATAGTCTCATCAGGGTCTGATTGTGGATCTGTACCCTGAGAGGGCAATGTGGTGGTCTGAGTCAAAGGAGCAGCATAGTACTCTGGCTGTGGCTGTGCATCAGTGCACTCCATGTCAGAATATACTTGTAATGGGCATGGCCTGTTAAATGTTTCACTTTCTAAGCCAGGGACGGTATGTGTAAAGAGCTCCATGGAGTGACCCGTTGTGTCGCCTGCTGCATCCTTCTCTCTTGTTGTAGTTTTTGCTGAGGAGGACAAGGAAGCGACTTGTCCCTGACCGTGAACATCCACAAGCGACGCGCTGCTTTTACATTTACCAGTTTCGGAAGAGGAGGCAAAAGAGCTAGAGGCTGAGTCTGCAATGTAAGCCAAAACTTGCTGTTGCTGCTCCGCCTTTAAAAGCGGTTTTCCTACTCCCAGAAAAGAGAGCGTTCGAGGCCTTGTGTAGCCTGACGACGAAACTGGCTCCACAGCTCCAGACTTAGGTGGAATATTTTTATCCCCACGACCACCTGATGCTCCTCTACCACTACCATCATTACCAGCTGACAATGAACGCCCACGACGACCTCTTGCACCAGACTTCCTCATTGTTTTAAAATCTTAACCAAAGTAACTTTATTTGTTGCTGTCAAACAACTTACACGGTGAGCTATAACTTCAGTATGATTTCAATATCCCTTAACAGGTTGGTGAGACCACAAGGAAAATCAGGCACAATGTTACACACTCTGTTTTCTGTGGCACAAAATCACAGAGATGACACACACGCAGGACTGTCACTCAAGCACTAATGTCAATATTAATCTCCCACCTAATTTATTTTTTTTTTTTTCTCAGGGAGACTTTAGAAACCAAATAATATTAAAAAAAAAAAAAAAAAAGGCTTTCTATGGCCCACAATTAGAGAGAGAGAGGTGGCACACCCAGGAGTCAAGACTGGCACACAAGCTGAGAGGGCAATATTACTCTCCCACTGTTTTTTTATGTATTTTTTGTTTTTTCAGGGAGACTTTAGAAACCCAATAATATTTTAAAAAAAAAATAAATAGGCTTTCTATGGCCCACTGAATGAGAGGGAGAGAGGTGGCACACCCAGGAGTCAAGACTGGCACACAAGCTGAAAGGGCAATATTACTCTCCCACTGTTTTTTTAGGTTTTTTTTTTTTTTTCAGGGAGACTTTAGAAACCCAATAATATTTTAAAAAAAAAATAAATAGGCTTTCTATGGCCCACTGAATGAAAGGGAGAGAGGTGGCACACCCAGGAGTCAAGACTGGCACACAAGCTGAAAGGGCAATATTACTCTCCCACTGTTTTTTTATGTATTTTTTGTTTTTTCAGGGAGACTTTAGAAACCCAATAATATTTAAAAAAAAAAATAAATAGGCTTTCTATGGCCCACTGAATGAGAGGGAGAGAGGTGGCACACCCAGGAGTCAAGACTGGCACACAAGCTGAAAGGGCAATATTACTCTCCCACTGTTTTTTTAGGTTTTTTTTTTTTTTTCAGGGAGACTTTAGAAACCAAATAATATAAAAAAAAAAAAAAAAAATAGGCTTGCTATAGCCCACTGAATGAGAGATAGCACACACAGCAGTGGCACACAAGCCCTGACTGAGGCCAATATTTTTCTCCCACTGATTGATGTAGTGTTTTTGTGTTGAGGTAGAATTTAGAACACAAATCACGGAAAAAATAAATAGGCTTTCTATGGCCCACTGAATGAAAGGGAGAGAGGTGGCACACCCAGGAGTCAAGACTGGCACACAAGCTGAAAGGGCAATATTACTCTCCCACTGTTTTTTTATGTATTTTTTGTTTTTTCAGGGAGACTTTAGAAACCCAATAATATTTAAAAAAAAAAATAAATAGGCTTTCTATGGCCCACTGAATGAGAGGGAGAGAGGTGGCACACCCAGGAGTCAAGACTGGCACACAAGCTGAAAGGGCAATATTACTCTCCCACTGTTTTTTTAGGTTTTTTTTTTTTTTTCAGGGAGACTTTAGAAACCAAATAATATAAAAAAAAAAAAAAAAAATAGGCTTGCTATAGCCCACTGAATGAGAGATAGCACACACAGCAGTGGCACACAAGCCCTGACTGAGGCCAATATTTTTCTCCCACTGATTGATGTAGTGTTTTTGTGTTGAGGTAGAATTTAGAACACAAATCACGGAAAAAATAAATAGGCTTTCTATGGCCCACTGAATGAAAGGGAGAGAGGTGGCACACCCAGGAGTCAAGACTGGCACACAAGCTGAAAGGGCAATATTACTCTCCCACTGTTTTTTTATGTATTTTTTGTTTTTTCAGGGAGACTTTAGAAACCCAATAATATTTAAAAAAAAAAATAAATAGGCTTTCTATGGCCCACTGAATGAGAGGGAGAGAGGTGGCACACCCAGGAGTCAAGACTGGCACACAAGCTGAAAGGGCAATATTACTCTCCCACTGTTTTTTTAGGTTTTTTTTTTTTTTTTCAGGGAGACTTTAGAAACCCAATAATATTTTAAAAAAAAAATAAATAGGCTTTCTATGGCCCACTGAATGAGAGGGAGAGAGGTGGCACACCCAGGAGTCAAGACTGGCACACAAGCTGAAAGGGCAATATTACTCTCCCACTGTTTTTTTAGGTTTTTTTTTTTTTTTCAGGGAGACTTTAGAAACCCAATAATATTTAAAAAAAAAAATAAATAGGCTTTCTATGGCCCACTGAATGAAAGGGAGAGAGGTGGCACACCCAGGAGTCAAGACTGGCACACAAGCTGAAAGGGCAATATTACTCTCCCACTGTTTTTTTATGTATTTTTTGTTTTTTCAGGGAGACTTTAGAAACCCAATAATATTTTTAAAAAAAAATAAATAGGCTTTCTATGGCCCGCTGAATGAGAGGGAGAGAGGTGGCACACCCAGGAGTCAAGACTGGCACACAAGCTGAAAGGGCAATATTATTCTCCCACTGTTTTTTTAGGTTTTTTTTTTTTTTTCAGGGAGAATTAGAAACCAAATAATATTAAAAAAAATAAATAAATAGGCTTTCTATGGCCCACTGAATGAGAGGGAGAGAGGTGGCACACCCAGGAGTCAAGACTGGCACACAAGCTGAAAGGGCAATATTACTCTCCCACTGTTTTTTTAGGTTTTTTTTTTTTTTCAGGGAGACTTTAGAAACCAAATAATATTAAAAAAAAAAAAAAAAAATAGGCTTGCTATAGCCCACTGAATGAGAGATAGCACACACAGCAGTGGCACACAAGCCCTGACTGAGGCCAATATTTTTCTCCCACTGATTGATGTAGTGTTTTTGTGTTGAGGTAGATTTTAGAACACAAATCACGGAAAAAATAAATAGGCTTTCTATGGCCCACTCAGTGAGAGATGGCACACACAGGGATGGCACTGTAGCAGAAATGCCAATCTTAATCTCCCACAAAAAAAAAAAAAAAAAAAAAAAAAACTGTCCTACAATTACTATCTCCCTGCAGTAATGTAAGCCAGGTATGGCAGGCAGCAATAGGAGTGGACTGATGCACAAATTAAATAAAAAGTGTGGACAAACAAAAAAGATAGCTGTGCAGAAAGGAAGGAACAAGAGGATATGTGCTTTGAAAAAAGCAGTTGGTTTCCACAGTGGCGTACACACAGCAATACAGCTATCACGGAGCCTTCTAGGGCAGCCCAATGAGCTACAGCGCTGAGGGGAAAAAAAAAAAAAAATAGCTTCCACAGTCCCTGCACACCGAAGGTGGTGTTGGACAGTGGAAATCGCTGCAGCACAAGCGGTTTGGTGGTTAGTGGACCCTGCCTAACGCTCTCCCTGCTTCTGACGAAGCGGCAGCAACCTCTCCCTAAGCTCAGATCAGCAGCAGTAAGATGGCGGTCGGCGGGAACGCCCCTTTATAGCCCCTGTGACGCCGCAGACAGCAAGCCAATCACTGCAATGCCCTTCTCTAAGATGGTGGGGACCAGGATCTATGTCATCACGCTGCCCACACTCTGCGTTCACCTTCATTGGCTGAGAAATGGCGCTTTTCGCGTCATTGAAACGCGACTTTGGCGCGAAAGTCGCGTACCGCATGGCCGACAAGCACAGGGGTCGGATCGGGTTTCATGAGACGCCGACTTAGCCAAAAGTCGGCGACTTTTGAAAATGATCGACCCGTTTCGCTCAACCCTAGCCGCCAGTTCTTGCTGACTCTAGACCATAATAGAGGCTGTCCAGAATTCGATAAATATGCAGGCCTGGACTGAGGGACAAATTCCCAATGGGCCGCTGGTGCTGTGGGCTGCCTGGTCTTCCTCCTTATTATCTCGCTGGTCTGTGCGCAGCAGTGCACAATACTGACCTCCGCCAATTGTAAGCTGAGCTTTGTCCTTTGCACCAGCCTTAGGGTGCTTTCACATTGTGTTCAGGCACCTGTTCGATGCCCAAAACGGGATTTGGTTACATGCTCTGACAGGACCATAGACTATAATGGTGCTGACAGAGTGAACATGCGCTCTGATGTGCATCTTTTTGGGGCATTTACGCCTACTGGAGGTGGACATCTAGACGTAGTAGACTGCATCTGTGTGTCCACCTCCAGTATGCTTGCATGCCCGAAAATGATGCAGAGTGCATGTTCGCTCTTTTGCCACCACTACAATCTATGGCCCCATCGACGCATAAATTCTAATCCCATTTTGCGAGGGGTTTGGACATAAGCCCCAGCAAGGCCACAAAATGAATGCCAAAACACAATCATGAATAAGGTTGGTTCTTATCTGAAACGCGAAGATCTACATTGTTTTCATGGATTTTGTACTTGACATTTGATGTCTGAATTCTACTCTCTACTGATTTGGCTTTTATCCTAAGTCATATTGCACGACTCGTTAAAGGGTTGATTGTGACTTGCAGGATCGCTACTTCCAACAGGTGGCGCTATAGAGTTTAAGTCCTCTTTTTCTCAGAAGAGGCAAGTTGCATATTGAATTCTACTCTGAAATTTCTATTAAATATATTTTTCTGCACACCCAAGAGCTGGAATTTCTCCTAGTTTGTTATCTGTTTTATACATTTTGCAGTATTCTGAAATTGTATGTAATTAAAAGGGAACCTATCGTGAGAAAAAAAAAAACCCTATTAACATGCATATATAGAGTTAACCTGCAGGTTAATGGCGGAGTAACCTGTCTGGTACCCGCACTTAGAGCCCCGTGGCTGGGAGAAAATTACCCTTATTCTCTCCAGCAATGTTGGGGTCTCAGTCACGGAGGTGGTGTTGGTGCGGGTGCATTCACTGCTCTGTGTATATTGAGTGTTGGCTGCTACTGTGCCCCAGCCATGATTGATAGCTGGATGTAATGATGAGGACGCTGTAGGTCAGTGCTGGGGTGCGGTTACCGCCGCTGCTCTATATACACAGAGCGATGACAGAATCAGCGCTAGAGCCACCCCTGTGGCTGAAACCCAAATGCTGCAAACCTGCAGGAAACCTAAAGCTCAATTCCTCCCCACAGCGGGGGTCTAATTCTAGTTCTGCGGGTGGCAAAGTGGGTGGCGTTAGTTCGGAAAAGGTGTAAGATGGCGCAGGTCGCATAATTCTTGTCAAGCTATGTAATGCCAGAAATCTTACCCCAGTCTCAACACATCACTTGTCACACCCTCTCATCAAACCCTGCATGAACCACTTGATGATTCAGGGTCATAGCACCTGCTGTCTGGCCTAGAAGGGCTTGCATTGAACATCCCCTTCTGCGTTCCTATGTTTCTCCCCAGTAAGATAATGACACCTATACTCACCTCTGGTGCTTGATCTCCTGAGGCTCACATGATATTGTTTTGTCACACGGTCTCTGCAACCAGTCTGTGCTCGCTTCCCTCCTTTGGACGTAATTGACATCCAGAGGATATGAAAGAGCAGCTACAACTCTCGCTTCCTCAAGATGTCTGATTTTTCCAAAGGAGAAAAGCAGGAAAGCAACACTGTCTGGCTGCAGAGACCGTGTGACAAAACCATATCATGTGAGCCCCAGGAGAGCTAGTGCCGAAACCGCTGGAATGGCACAGGCATCGGAGGTGAGTGGTTGTCCGAGTAGTGAACAACCCCTTTAAAGGGAACCTGTCATGTCAAACAATGCTACTAACCTTCATATATGGTGTTAATCTACAGGATAATGGCATTCTAAAGCTCCCCGCCGGCCACAAAGACAGTCCGGCTACCAGGAGAAAATTAACTTTATTCCTCACGGCAGCATCTGGCTTTAAGTCATGGAGGTGCAGCTGCTTGGCTCAGTACAGTACTCGGTGAGTGGCGGCGGTAACCATTCTCTGGCACTGACTCTGTACTGATGAACTGCTGAGCCAGCTGTCAGTCAGTGCCGGGACGTGGTTACAGCTGCCACTCACTATGTACTGAGCGGTGACTGAAGCTGCACCTCTATGGGTGAAGAAATAAAGTTAATTTCCACCTGGCAGCCCTACTGTCAGCTGCGCAGCTTTAAAACACTATTAACCTGCAAACTTACCCCATATCTGCAGGTTAATAGCGGAAAAAAACTTTAACTGCTGCTAAATGGTTAAAATCAGTATGGAGAAATTGAAAAAGTATAGCCCAAACCTAACTGACAACTCAGCGTCGCTATTCACCTTCTGAATGAAATGTTTTCTTACACAGTCTGAAATTGTTAGAGATAATGAGACACACGAAGAATAGCGACAATTTATTCAATTAAGGAAATATTCACACACCTGTGTGTCATGGTCCGGGTACAGATCATCATTCATGGACTCGCTGCAGGTCTCTTGACCCAAAATTGACAACCTCATAAGCATAAATGAGGCTGTGAAGTTCAGGTCAGGAGACCTAATACTTGATGGTGAATAAGTGTCTGTACTCCGATTGTAACAGGAAGTATGTGATTCACCCGAAGGCGGGGAGTGTGAAGGAACACTGGCTGCAGACTGGCTGCAGGGATCTCATGAAGGAACACTGGCTGCAGACTGGCTGCAGGGATCTCGTAAAGGAACACTGGCTGCAGACTGGCTGCAGGGATCTTGCGGAGGAACACTGGCTGCAGACTGGCTGCAGGGATCTCGTGAAGGAACACTGGCTGCAGACTGGCTGCAGGGATCTCGCGAAGGAACACTGGCTGCAGACTGGCTGCAGGGATCTCGCGAAGGAACACTGGCTGCAGACTGGCTGCAGAGATCTCGCGAAGGAACACTGGCTGCAGACTGGCTGCAGGGATCTCGTGAAGGAACACTGGCTGCAGACTGGCTGCAGGGATCTCGTGAAGGAACACTGGTATGTAATCCGAGTGCCGACAGCACTGGAACAGCGCCCAAACCGGAGATGAATATAGGTTATATTATTTTAAAAGGGATAAACATTCAGATTAGAAAAGTGGTTGTCCAACACATTTAAGAAAGTGGTGTAACAAGTAATGAAAAATGTAACACGGCCAGTCAGTTTTCTATGATTTGGGTTGAGGACACATATTGTATGTGGCCTGGTGAATTTTGTGTGCCAAGGCTGCATTTTAGTCATAGTTTGACCCTGAAAATATGACTGCTTTATTCTTAAAAATAGTGCCACACCTGTCCTTGGGTAACGTGTGGTATTGCAGCTAAGCCACATTCATACGTATGGTGCTGTTTCTAGAAGAGAGCTGCCATGTTTTTCTAATCCTAGACAAACCGCTTTAATATTGCTTAAATTAATTGAATAGTTTCTCAGTAACAATCCTTGAAATTTTCTCTTGTCTGTTTTCTTTTCGCAGACAGTGTCTTGTCCTGTCGAAGTGTATTTTTTAGCAAATCAAGTTTAACGGATGCTCTGTGAAGAGTCGGAAGAAAAATGAGGTGTTCACCATATGACCTGCATTAAGAGAATCTTACAGGGATCATTGTAAGCGGTTTATACATTATCAAAACATTGTCTACTGCCAGTAAAACAGGGGAGACACATTGAGTTGCTTTATTTCACTCTTTGTTACTTCCCGTGTTGGTGTATTCATCTTGGATTTACCTTTGTAAATGGATAGAACATGACATATCTTGAATGATTTTGTGAAATTTAAATTTTAATCCTCTTTCTGGTTAAAATTTTGAGTTTAGCTCTTTAATCGGGAATTTTGCCAAAATTTTAGGCGATTTGCCCTGCTCACAAGGTTACACGTCTTGGCTATAAGAGGATTAAAACATTTAAATATATCACAGTTCAAGTCTGAATTAGGTATTAGGTTTTTTTCTGCTAATCATAGACTTTAGATGACTGCTGCTTTTATTTCCAATGTAAGAAAAAGGAAAAAATCGGACAATGTACTTCATATTTATAAACCGTGCCATTCTTCCCAATGTTTTTATAGAATCCTAGAATGTTAGAGTTGTAAGGGACCTCCAGGGTCATTGTGTCCAACCCCCTGCTCAACGCAGGTGTCACTAAACCATCTCAGACAGATGTCTGTCCAGCCTCTGTTTGAAGACTTCCATTGAAGGAGAACTCACCACCTCTCATGGCAGTCTGTTCCACTCATTGATCATCCTCACTGTCAATTTTTTTGTCTATTTTCTAATCTGTGTCTTCTCCCTTTCAGATTGGGAATACAATGGATAGCTTGTTAGGCAAGGAATTTACTGACAAATATGTGAATACTACTGGGTTGGAGGGCATGGGGGACCTGACAGGTTCCATAATGATGTAGAAGAATCCAGCAATGTAGCAGAGCAAAGTGTTGTAGCAGAGCCATGCAGCGTAGCAAAGCTGAATATGTCAAATCACTCACTGTAGTGATATTCAGCAAACTGGAACAGCAAAAACAAAGTAGTGGCTAGAATTCCAACTACCTGATCACTCAGGCGGCATGTGCCCACCTGAACAAGCCTGGAAAGCTGAAGAGTGACATTTGCATCAGGTTAACATGGTAATATGACATGGCACTGGAGTTGAGATATGTACATAACATTATTGTGTGCCTTCATCTTATCTGTGGTCCTGTGCTCTGGTTCTAAATTCTGCTAAGGCTCTGACTCCTTATCAGTCCATCCTCGGCACTGCCGCATGGTTCTGGCACTGCCTATTGGCATCTGCTATATGCTATTTTGTTTAGCCTGTTGCAACAGCATGGTGTCGGTCAGTGCCTACAAGGGGTCTAAGCTTTACCTTTGCTAGTAATCCCTTATTTTCTATATTCACCACTACTTCATCCTGTTAAAGTTGGAGAAAGTTTATGAAATTGTGAAAAAAAAAAAAAACTAAAAAATGGGAAAAATCTTTGTGTGGTATCCCACAAAGTGGCCCTTTCTATGGGATACCGCATATATAGTGTGTTTTCATATAAATGCTGTGAATTTTTATGTGGACTGTGCATTTTAATTACCTTGTGAGACCTGCTGACAGGCAGCACAAAAAGGGTTAATCTTCTCCTCACAGGCTTGATCAGGTGACCCAGCTCTGGTTTAACATGCAGAAGGTTCTGGAAAAACACCTCAGGGCAGTCAGCCAATGACTGCAGCTCTACAGTCACATAGAAAGGGGAGGAGCCAAGTCCTGTGAGATAGTTTTGATTTGAAGGGGCAGTTGGTGGTCGGACATCTTGAGAAGAGGAAGCCATTTTGTAGGTGAAGGAATTACCTACCTTCTCCCTGCCTGCTTTGCTTAAAAAGGGGACTGACACGATAAGGGGAGTTAAAAGTCTTTATATGAGGAAGACTACCATTACACTTCGAGGAAGAATCACCTCAGGGCAGAAACAGAGCACAGTGCTGAAGAAGAAATGTTCAGACTTAATAAAACCAGAGGTTACTAAGATCTGCCTGTCTGCAGGTACACAGCAATCATCAACCGTGAGTGTTATCCTGTACCACAGTTTCCTGCTGTTTGTAAATAATAATTTGCCCCATTACCTTCAGTAAAAAAAGACTTCTGTTTTAAATTCTTATGCCTGCTAAATGACTGGGGCTCAAATGCACCAACTACTACCACCATCATCATCTTCTGCCTAGAGGCAGTTACTGTAAAAACATCGTATTGTGGAGTTTCCTGTGTGTGTAATTTGAGAAGGAAAGACTCTTCTGACAGAAAGCTTGGCCACCGTAAGATACATCATACCCTGTCAGGAGTATAACCATCAGCCATGCACCACATGAAAACGCCACATTTGCACATATTTACTTTTATAGCTTAAAAATATAACTTTTATAACTTTAAAAATATTGTACTAAAAACAGACTTTAAAGATAATTGCATGTTATGTCTATAGTTGCAAGGTGCAAGGTGAATTTTATTGACAGCCTTTTTGATGGTAAATTGGAGTGATTTTGGTCTTCATTGTTTTCTGGCAGACTCTTCATTCATTATATAAAAGTATATGTTTCCTGTAGGGTTGGTTTCAGGTCATCAATACTAATATTATTCTGTCAGATCTCATTAGAAAAAACACAAATATTGACCTTTCATGACAATGTGTAATGACGGGAAATATGATTTATGATTTGTAATTTGATGCAATGTAGTACACTCATGATTATAGCTGTGGGACTGTGAATTCCTATATACTGCACGGACTGGTAGAGAAGAAGTTCTGGCTTTCATTTTGGATTGTTGGGCTCTGAAAGTAGCAATTTAGAGTTAAACAGCTATTTATCCTGTATGTATAAAACATATCTAGGAAGTATATTTATAGGATACAGTAAATATAAGAAAAAAAGCCAGAAAAAAACTAGTAAAGCCAGAATTGAGCCCTTCTTTTCCTTACTCAAGACTTTTCTTTTCAATTCCTTTGACATGGTTTAAAGTTATTCTTTTATTCCTATTACATTTGGATATTACTAGCACTTGTTTTGCCTTCCAGCTTGTCCTATTGCAAGAGGATTGTGAACACCACAGCAGGGTTTTTATACTTTCCTTCGTTAAATAAGATTTGGTTCAGGTGATCACCTAATCAGAAGCACATTAAGTAGAATGAGGTATACTCTGATTGGAATCCAACTGACACTGGAATGGAATGGCTGTCAGACATGTAGAGATGGTGATTTTTAGAAAACTGTACAGTGGTCTCATCATTTTTGCCAGAGCTGTATATCAGTGCCTAGGAATATCCCATAGATCCGGTATTGTAGTGTAGATGCCTGGGTGCCGATCAGTTTTTCATTCCTGGGTAATAGGTATTATAATGCATTTATGTTTAAAGTTAAATCCATAAGTAGTGTTGAGCGATACCGTCCGATACTTGAAAGTATCGGTATCGGAAAGTATCGGCCGATACCGGCAAAGTATCGGATCCAATCCGATACCGATACCCGATACCAATACAAGTCAATGGGACTCAAGTATCGGACGGTATTCCTGATGGTTCCCAGGGTCTGAAGGAGAGGAAACTCTCCTTCAGGCCCTGGGAACCATATTAATGTGTAAAATAAAGAATTAAAATAAAAAATATCGCTATACTCACCTGTCCGACGCAGCCGGGACCTCAGCGAGGGAACCGGCAGCGTTGTTTGTTTAAAATTCGCGCTTTTACTTGGTTACGTGAAGTCCCGGCTTGTGATTGGTCAGGGCGGCCATGTTGCCGGGACGCGGACCAATCACAGCAAGCCGTGACGAAATTACGTCACGGCTTGCTGTGATTGGTCCGCGTCCCGGCAACATGGCCGCCATTAACCAATCACAAGCCGTGACGTCACGGGAGGCTGGACATGCGCGTATTTTGAAAAGCACGCGTGTCCAGCCTCCAGTGACGTCCCGGCTTGTGATTGGTTAATGGCGGCCATGTTGCCGGGACGTCACTGGAGGCTGGACACGCGCGCTTTTCAAAATACGCGCATGTCCAGCCTCCCGTGACGTCCCGGCTTGTGATTGGTTAATGGCGGCCATGTTGCCGGGACGTCACTGGAGGCTGGACACGCGCGCTTTTCAAAATACGCGCATGTCCAGCCTCCCGTGACGTCCCGGCTTGTGATTGGTTAATGGCGGCCATGTTGCCGGGACGTCACTGGAGGCTGGACACGCGCGCTTTTCAAAATACGCGCATGTCCAGCCTCCCGTGACGTCCCGGCTTGTGATTGGTTAATGGCGGCCATGTTGCCGGGACGTCACTGGAGGCTGGACACGCGCGCTTTTCAAAATACGCGCATGTCCAGCCTCCCGTGACGTCCCGGCTTGTGATTGGTTAATGGCGGTCATGTTGCCGGGACGTCACTGGAGGCTGGACACGCGCGCTTTTCAAAATACGCGCATGTCCAGCCTCCCGTGACGTCACGGCTTGTGATTGGTTAATGGCGGCCATGTTGCCGGGACGCGGACCAATCACAGCAAGCCGTGACGTAATTTCGTCACGGCTTGCTGTGATTGGTCCGCGTCCCGGCAACATGGCCGCCCTGACCAATCACAAGCCGGGACTTCACGTAACCAAGTAAAAGCGCGAAATTTAAACAAACAACGCTGCCGGTTCCCTCGCTGAGGTCCCGGCTGCGTCGGACAGGTGAGTATAGCGATATTTTTTATTTTAATTCTCTTTTTTACACATTATTACATTAATGTTGTTGCGATACCCGATACCCGATACCACAAAAGTATCGGATCTCGGTATCGGAAATTCCGATACAGCAAGTATCGGCCGATACCCGATACTTGCAGTATCGGAATGCTCAACACTATCCATAAGTAAATTTCTTCTAGTGGGATGAAAAAAGTATGTCTTATTGTATTCAGTAAGACAAGCCCCACTACTCCACCCAAAAAATATTTGCGAGTTTAAAGGATACCCACCGGGAATAATACTAGTTCTGACCATTTATATAACTTGTATTCTGAATTTCTCCCCAGGCTCTATCTCTATGGCTTCATTCTCACATTTGCTTTTCACATACATATGACACTCGTACCTGTGATAGTCTATGGGGCCATTTACATGTCCATGAAAAATCGCAGAGACGTGTCCGATTTTGATTCGAGGGTCAGATCAAAATCAGCAATGCAAGTCTATGGGTCCGTGAAAAAAGGGGGCGCACTTGAATGACATCGTCTGATTTTCATGGATTTTCAGATAGGAGAAAGTGGAGAATCTTTTTTTTTTCTTTATGTATAAGAAAAACTGATGACACTCGGACCACACTTAGATCAAATTTTGATCAGAGTCTAATACAAATAATCAATCCATTTTCTCGTATGTGAGGAAAACTAATGCCTGAATGAGGTCTAATGTTCATTTTTTTCAGAATTGTTTGGAAGAGACAAGTTGCTATGATGTCTTCCATACTTTACACACAAATATGTAAGATTTCAGCTCTCCTGTCTCATTGTAGCACAGACTCAGAAACAATAACAGCATGGAAGATTGGAAGATACATATGCAGCAGTACTGAGCAGTGTAGCTGTTAATCTACAAAGCAGAAGCACAATCTATCTCAGTCTCTTTCTACCTCTCTTCCTCCTTCTCCCCCTCACAAATGACTTTAAATAATTAAAGGAAAATTTGAATTCTAAAAATAATGCTGTTTGTTAATGAATATTACTTAACAGAAAACTATGGCAGATGACTCACAAGCTAATAAAATAAAAAAGTGAACATAATAGTGAAAAAAACAAAAAGCTAACATAGTAATAAAGATAAAAAACAAACATACCGGGTTACATATTAATAAAAAACAAACATTATAAAATGCTAACATAGCAATGAGAATAAAAAAAAGGAAACATAACGGTTAATATAATAAAAAAAAAGCAAATAGAACACTAACCTAGTAATAAGTATTAAAAACAAGTCAAAAGGGTAAAAATAAATTATAAAGTAAAATAGTGAAAAATAGCAAAAAATGTAAATAAGAAGTGAATAAAAACAAGAAAAATAAATGCTGTTGTTTACTGAAACTGTAGTTGTATTTGATAAACACTGAAAACCTTCATAGGCAGGTTCTCTTACGTCCCATATGGTAGATTACTATATTAAGTATGTGCTGTGTATTTTATCTTTATTATTCTTTTTCTCCAGACATCTTTTCCATCAACTAGCTTTCTTTCTAGTCAACCGTTTCCTACAGTATTAATGAATTGATTCCAAATCTCAGCTTCTGTCCTAGAACTCTGACACATCCTGACTTTTCTAGGGATAGATGTTCTGCTTTTCTAATAAAAATGTTCCTTTTGACCCCTAAACTTTGTTTGCCCTCCTTCTGCAAAAGAGGACAATTTACTAAAAGGGACAGTTACACGTGAAAGTAATAAAATGTTTCTGGAAAAGTTTTAAAATATCATTCTATTTAGAGAAAATAAAGATAAAAAATGATTATTTAATTTGAAACAGCGACAAGATGTTTCAGAAAGCGTCCGCTACCATAATGGTGAATTCACAAGATTTGTTGCAAAATTGTATTTATTTGTTTATTTTTACTTTTCTCAATATGTAAACGTTAATTTTGATGTGGGAGCTATCTATGGTTCTTTATGCACATTATATAATTTTTACAATCCATTTTTTCTATGTTGTTGTCTTGATTAAGAGTCAGACGTTACTTTATTTCAATTATGGCTTCAACCTCTTCCCAACATACAGCTCTGGCAAAAATTAAGAGACCACTGCAAAATGTTCAGTTTGTCTGATATTTCTCTTTATAGGTATACTAGCTGAAGAGCCCGGCATTGCCTGGGCATAGTAAATATCTGTGGTTAGTTATAGCACCTCACTTCTCTTATTTTCCCATCACGCCTCTCATTTTCCCCATCACATCTTTCATTTTCCCCCTCACATCTCTCATTTTCTCCCTCACACCTCTCATTTTCTCCCTCACACCTCTCATTTTCCCCCTCACTCCTCTTATATTCCCCCTCACTCCTCTCATTCCCCCCTAACACTTGACATTTCGACCTCACATCTGTCATTTTCCGATCACTCCATTTTCCCTCACTCCTCTCATTTTGCACTCACACCTTTTCATTTTCACCTCACACCTCTAATTTTCACCTCAGTATATACATGTTTGTCATCTCCCTTATATATAGTATACACCTGTATGTCATCTCCTGTATATAGTATATACCTGTATGTCATCTCCCCTGTATATAGTATATACCTGCTGTGTGTCATCTCCCCTGTACATAGTATGTACCTGTATGTCATCTCCTCCTATATATAGTATATACCTGTATGTAATCTCCTCCTGTATATAGTATATACCTGTGTGTCATCTCACCTATATATAGTATATATCTGTGTGTCATCTCCTCCTGTATATAGTATATACCTGTATGTCATCTCCTCCTATACATAGCATATACCTGTATGTCATCTCCTCCTGTATATACTATATACCTGTAGGTAATCTGCTCCTGTATATAGTATATACCTGTGTGTCATCTCCTCCTGTATATAGTATATACCTGTATGTCTTCTCCTCCTGTATGTAGTATGTACCTGTATGTCATCTCCTCCTCTATATAGTATATACCTGTAGGTAATCTGCTCCTGTATATAGTATATACCTGTGTGTCATCTCCTCCTGTATATAGTATATACCTGTATGTCATCTCCCCTGTATGTAGTGTATACCAGTGTGTCATCTCCTCCTGTATATAGTATATATCTGTGTGTCATCTCCTCCTGTATGTAGTATGTACCTGTATGTCATCTCCCCTGTATATAGTATTTATGTGTGTGTCATCTCCTCCTGTATATAGTATATACCTGTGTGTCATCTCTCCTGTATATAGTATATATCTGTGTGTCATCTCCTCCTGTATATAGTATATACCTGTGTGTCATCTCCCCTGTAAATAGTATATATCTGTATGTCATCTCCTCCTGTATTAGACCTCGTTCACACGTTATTTGGTCAGTATTTTTACCTCAGTATTTGTAAGCTAAATTGGCAGCCTGATAAATCCCCAGCCAACAGTAAGCCCACCCCCTGGCAGTATATATTAGCTCACACATACACATAATAGACTGGTCATATGACTGACAGCTGCCGTATTTCCTATATGGTACATTTGTTGCTCTTGTAGTTTGTCTGCTTGTTAATCAGATTTTTATTTTTGAAGGATAATACCAGACTTGTGTGTGTTTTAGGGCGAGTTTCGTGTGTCAAGTTGTGTGTGTTGAGTTGCGTGTGGCGACATGCATGTAGAGACTTTTGTGAGATGAGTTTTGTGTGGCGACATGCGTGTAGCAACTTTTTGTGTGTCGAGTTGCATGTGACAGGTTAGTGTAGCAAGTTGTGTGCAGCAAGTTTTTCGCATGGCGAGTTTTGCGCGTGGCGAGTTTTATGTGTGGTGCCTTTTGAGTATGTGCAAGTTTTGTGTGAGGCAACTTTTGCATGTGTTGCAACTTTTGTGCATGTGGCAATTTTTCCGCGTGTGCAAGTTTTGCGTGTGGCGAGTTTTCCATGAGGTGAGTTTTGCACGTGTGGCGAGTTTTGCATGTGGAGAGTTTTGCACGTGGCGAGTTTTGAGCGACGATTTTTGTGTTTCGACTTTTATGTGGCGAGGTTGGTGTATGTGTGGTGAAATGTGCGCTGAGGGTGGTATATGTGTTCGAGCACGTGGTAGTGTGTGGCGCATTTTGTGTGTGTGTTCATATCCCCGTGGTGGTGTGGTGATTATCCCATGTCGGGGCCCCACCTTAGCAACTGTACAGTATATACTCTTTGGCGCCATCGCTCTCATTCTTTAAGTCCCCCTTGTTCACATCTGGCAGCTGTTAATTTGCCTCCAACACTTTTCCTTTCATTTTTCTCCATTATGTAGATAGGGGAAAAATTGTTTGGTGAATTGGAAAGCGCGGGGTTAAAATTTCACCTCACAACATAGCTTTGACGCTCTCGGGGTCCAGACGTGTGACTGTGCAAAATTTTGTGCCTGTAGCTGCGACGCCTCCAACACTTTTCCTTTCACTTTTTCCCCATTATGTAGATAGGGGCAAAATTGTTTGGTGAATTGGAAAGCGCGGGGTTAAAATTTCACCTCACAACATAGCCTATGACGCTCTCGGGGTCCAGACGTGTGACTGTGCAAAATTTTGTGGCTGTAGCTGCGACGGTTCAGATGCCAATCCCGGACATACACACACACATACACACATTCAGCTTTATATATTAGATTTTTGAGTAAAATGTAAATTGTTCTTTTATTCTATAAACTTCTGACAGCATGTCTCCGAATTGCCAAACAATAAATTTTGGATTTTTTTTTCTGAAAAAGAAACATGGTCAAAATTTAAAAAAAACAAACAGGGCTTTCAGACTTCAAATAATGCAAAGAAAACAAGTTCATAATAATTTAGAAACAACAATACTAATGTTTTAACTCAGGAAGAGTTCAGAAATCAATATTTTGTGGAATAACCATGATTGTAATCACTGCTTTCATGCTTCTTGGCATGCTTTCCACCAATCTTTCACACTGCTCCTGGGGCAAAAATGTAAGCAGTTCTTCTTTGTTTGATGGTTTGTGATTATCCATCATTCTCTTGATTACATTCCAGAGGTTTTCAATGGGGTTCAGGTCAGGAGATTGGGCTGCCCATGACAGGGTTCTGAAGTGGTGGTCTCTTAATTTTTGCCAGAGCTGTATATCTACTATCATTTCCTATGTTGGTTCCCCTTCATTGATGCAAGCTCAGGAACTAAACTGGCCATTTTACTGCAGAAAATGGCTGTATTACACAGTCAGCATCTGTCTCTATCAGCAGCGGGTGGTTCTGAGCCACACCCTCGCTGTTTTTAACCTCTTAAATGCCACTGACAATCTCGGAGAGTGATATTTAATGGACACAAATCGGGGGCTATTGTAGGATGCCAATGCATCTTTCTTGTAGACATGGTATGTTGAAAACACATCTCTGCCATGATGGTACTTTTGCGATGATTAGAACTTACTTCCTTTCCAAATCACACCTCACCATCTGTACACTTGACCCCATCCCTTCCCACCTGCTCCCCAACCTCACTAACATGCTCATTCCAGCCCTAACCCATCTCTTCAATCTATCGCTATCTTCTGGTACCTTCCTCTCTGCCTTCAAACATGCCACCATCACACCCATCCTCAAAAAAACTAACCTTGACCCAACTGCTATGCCCAGCTATCGCCACATATCATTGCTCCCGTTTGCTTCCAAACTCCTTGAGCAGCATGTCCATGCTCAACTTTCCTCCCACCTCTCATCTAACTCTCTCCTTGACAAACTACAATCTGGTTTCCGCCCCCACCACGCCACCAAAACTGCTCTGACCAAATGTAATAATAACTTACAGCCAAAGCTAACAGACAGTTCTCTATCCTCCTCCTTCTCAACCTGTCCTCTGCTTTCGCCCCAGTTTTACCAATGCCTACTGCTGCACATTCTTTCTTCTCTTTGCATCAAAGGCCTTGCCCTGTCCTGGATTGCCTCATACCTTTCAGAACGCACATTTAGCGTATCCCACTCCCACACTACCTCCTCATCCCGCCCTCTCTCTGTTGGTCTGCTGGAGTCCCTCAAGGCTCTGTTCGAGGACCTCTACTTTTTTCCATCTATACCCTTGGCCTAGGACAACTCACAACTCATGGCTTCCAGTACCACCTGTATGCGAACAACACTCAGATCTACCTCTCTGGTCCAGATGTTACCTCTCTGCTGTCCAGAATCCCAGTGTGTCTATCAGCCATATCTTCCTTCTTCAACTCTCGCTTCCTAAAACTCAAGGTAAACAAAACTGAGCTCATCATCTTTCGCCCTATCTGATCTTTTTATTATGGAAAATGGTATCACGCTCTCTCCTGCACCTGAAATCTGCTGCCTCCGGGTAACTCTCGACTCTGCCCTGTCCTTCAAATTATACGTCCAAACTCTTGCCACCTCCTGTCACCTCCAACTCAAAAATATTGCCAGACTCCATCCCTTCCTCAGCCCACAATTGACTAAAACTTTTTTGCATGCCCTCATCATCTCCCGCCTCGATTACTGCAACACTCTCCTCTGTGGCCTCCCTGCTAACTCTCTTGCACCACTCCAGTCTGTCCTCAACTCTGCTGCCCAGCTAATCCACCTCTCTCCTCGCTACTCCCCTGTTTCTCCCCTCTGCAAATCCCACCACTGGCTCCCAATTCCCCAACGAATCCAGTTCAAACTACTAACACTAATCTACAAAGCCATCCATAACCTGTCCCTTCCCTATGTCTCTGTCCGCCTCACCAACCACCCGAACTGCCGTGTCACCACCACCCGAGCTGCCGCCTCACCACCACCAGAGCTGCTGCCTCACCACCACCAGAGCTGCCCCACCCCCGACCTTCTGTCTCCTCCCCATTATCCCATAGAATGTAAGTCCGCAAGGACAGGGTCCTCTCCCCTCTGTACCAGTCTGTCATTGTAAATTTGTTTACTGCAAATGATATCTATAACCCTGTATGTAACCCCTTTTCTCATGTACAGCACCACAGAATTAATGGTGCTATATAAATTCTTGTAGCTGTTGTTCATAGGAAACCATGAATATTACTATACACTGCAATACTGTGGTATTGCAGTATATAGTACTAAGAAAATGGAGAAAATGTAGATGTTACCCACGCTGCTGTAATAATGATGATCCAGGAGAGTAGATGATAAAAGGTGATGTTTTATTCTCTCAACGCGTTTCAAAGTCCATCAGACTTCTTCCTCAGGAGCTGCATGCAGGTTGCATGCATCTCTTGAGGAAGAAGTCTGATGGACTTGAAAACGGTACAGAGGGCAGAGGACCCTGTCCTTGCGGACTTACATTCTACGGGATAATGGGGAAGAGACAGAAGGTCGGGGGTGCAGCAGCTTTGGTGGTGGTGAGGAGGCAGCTCAGGTGGTGGTGAGGCGGCAGAATGGTTATTGCAGGCTGTAAGCTGTCCTGAAGAGATGGGTTTTCAGGTTCTGTCTGAAGGATCCGAGGGTGGTGGACAATCGGACGTATTGAGGTGTGGAATTCCAGAGGAGGGGGGATATTCGGGAGAAATCTTGAAGGCAGTTGTGTGACAAACGAATAAGTGTGGAGGAGAGTAGGAGGTCTTGTGAGGATCGAAGATTATATGAGGGAAGATATTGGGACATTAGTTCAGAGATATAGGGAGGGGACAGGTGATGGATGGCTTTGTATGTCACTGTTAGTAGTTTGAACTGGATTCGTTGGGGAATTGGGAGTCAGTGGAGGGATTTATAGAGGGGAGAAACAGAGGAGTAGTGAGGAGAGGGGTGGATTAGTCGGGCAGCAGAGTTGAGGACAGACTCAAGTGGTGCAAGGGAGGTAATGGGGAGGCCACAGAGGAGGGTGTTGCAGTAATCGAGGTGGGAGATGATGAGGGCATGCAAAAGAATTGTAGTCGATTGAATGCTGAGGAAGGGACGGATTCTGGAAATATTTTTGAGTTGGAGGCGACAGGAGGTGGCATGAGTTTGGATGGGCGGTTTGAAGGACAGGGCAGAATCGAGAGTTACTCCGAGGCAGTAGATTTCAGGTGATGGAGAAAGCGTGATACCGTTTACCATAATAGAATGGTCGGGTAGAGGAGGTACGTGAGATGGAGGAAAGATGACGAGTTCAGTTTTGTCTACATTGAGTTTTAGGAAGCGAGAGGTGAAGAAGGAGGATATGGCTTTTAGACACTCTGGGATTCTGGACAGCAGAGAGGTGACATCTGGGGCAGAGAGGTAGATCTGAGTGTTGTCCGCATACAGGTGGTACTGGAAGCCATGGGACTTTATAAGTTGTCCTAGGCCAAGGGTATAGATGGAAAAAAGTAGGGGCCCCAGGACAGAGCCTTGAAGGACTCCAACAGAGAGAAGGCGGGATGAGGAGGTAGTGTGAGAGTGGGAAATAGTGATGAGCGAATATACTCATTACTGGAGATTTCCCAAGCACGCTTGAGTGACCTCCGAGTGTTTGTTAGTGCTCGGAGATTTAGTTTTCATCACCGCAGCTGAATGATTTACATCTCTTAGCCAGCTTGACTACATGTGGGGATTCCCTAGCAACCAGGCAGCCCCCACATGCACTTATGCTGGCTAACAGATGTAAATCATTCAGCTGCGGCGATGAAAACTAAATCTCCGACCACTAAAAAATACTCGGAGGACACCCGAGCGTGCTGGGGAAATCTCAAGTAACGAGTATATTCGCTCATCACTAGTGGGAAACGCTAAATGTGTGGTTGGAAAGGTATGAGGCAATCCAGGACAGGGCAAGGTGTTTTATGCCAAGGGAAAAAAGAATCTGTAGCAGTAGGCAGTGGTCGACTGTGTCGAAGGCAGATGACAGGTCGAGAAGGAGGAGGATGGAGAACCATCTGTTAGCTTTGGCTGTGAGTAAGTTATTAGTCATTTTGGTCAGGGCAGTTTCAGTGGAGTGCTGGGGACGGAAGCCAAATTGGAGGTTGTCAAGGAGAGAGTTAGATGAGAGGTGGGAGGAAAGTTGAGCATGGACATGCTGCTCAAGGAGCTTGGAAGTAAACGGTAGCAGAGATATGGGGCGATAGCTGGGCATATCAGTTGGGTCAAGGTTAGTATTTTTGAGGATGGGTGTGATTGTGGCATGTTTGAAGGCAGAGGGGAAGGTACCTGAAGATAGCGATAGGTTGAAGAGATGGGTTAGGGCTGGAATGAGCATGTTAGTGAGGTTGGGAAGCAGGTGGGAAGGGATGGAGTCTGTTAAATGGTGGATTGGGGACTAAACTAATTAGAACAAGTTCCTGTCTGGTTTTTCTGCATTAAAGTGAACCTGTCATGCGTAGAAACACTATTTACCTACAGGTATATGGTTGATCTGCAGGTAAATATCATTAATGCTAATGGTGACTTACTGAAATTGCAGCTACTGGGAGGAAATGAAGTTTTATCATCCAGTTAGCTGCTTGCTTTCAATAATGGGGGCAGGAAAGGAGCAGTTACAGTCACCGCTCATTATTCTGTGAGCAATGGTTGTAATCACTCCTCGGCACTTTGATTGACTTCCTGATCTTTAATGGATATGTGCAACATGTATGTGCAAAGGAAGTTTTAGGGAGAGATTACATTATAGTGATTGGTGCTGTGAGCGATCACTGTAATCGCCCTGTTCATGCCACCATGACTGAAAGCCAGCGACTCCTGGCCAAGCAGCATTGTAACGATTTTTACCTGCGGGTAAATAGTGTTTTTTTCACATGGCAGGTTCCCTTCAAATAAAGAAGTCTTCTAATTATAAGGTAAAACATGATGAGAGATCATAGGGAGATCAACTAGGACACTGAATAAAAGCAAGTACAGAAATGGGGCACATTGCTTCTTAGGAAGGAAGAACAGTGCATCAGGTTGTGTGCATCAGGTGGTGTTCCCACCTTGTGGAGCTAAGTTTAGAAACACCTAATAGAAATTAAGCCTGAAGAAGAGAGAACTGCTGAAAAATGTATCACTCAGATGAAATTGTGTTTACAAATATGGATTATTTTTTTTTAATTCCCTTTTTAGAGGGAATGTCCAAAAGTAGAAAAAACATTCCTGCCTTCTTCAAAAAAAAAAGCACCACCTCTTTCTTCAGGATGCATGTGGTATTGCAGCTGTGAAATATTCACATCAATTAAGCTGCCTGCAATATTAGATTAATTTTCATCACTCTTGGCCATCTCACTCCTCTCTTTTTCGAAAACTTGGGACTTATTTGCTTTTTTTTTTAATTGTATATAAGCATAAAGAAAGTTTACATTTGATCCCTCTCCTTGCCTTCCTCCTTAGCATAGTCCAACACTCTGTTACTACATAGAAACATATGGATTGTTTCAGACTTGGTTAAAGAAATTCAGATGCAGCAGGTTAATGTCAAATTTCTGTCCAGAAAAAAAAGTTGCATTCACCCCTGCACTCACTCCCAAGATCTGATTTATAGGTAATTGAGTGAGCACATTTTTCTATCCTCCCTACATACTGGTTGTTAGTCAGACAGATACCACAATCTAGATCCCATCAAGAATGAGTTAAGGTAACACCCAGTAGTAGTTTCATCTTATCAGCATCTGAGTGCAAACACAAGAATGTAGAAGAAGAAGTCTTCACCAGCTCTTCACAGGTTCCTGTAATTTCCTCTGCAGATCATTTCCCCGAAGATTTATGTTTAAACTAGAAAGATCGTGCTGAAGCAATAGTTGGCCTGGTGGTCTGATCAAGGTTACGGTGCGGTGGAGTTTGTCGGCATAACTGGAAAATCTGCTGTCATCCTAATATGTAAAACTTAAAGATTTTCCATAAACAGTTGAGGGAGAAAAAGCGGACAAAGAATAGGATGATAGATTGGGAGCTAATTTTAGCACTTTATTAATTATTTCATTGGAATATCTATTATTTATTCTTGAATTTGGGTTGACAGTTATGTTTAATGGGAGGTTGAAGGGTTTGTTTATCGAGTATTTTTAAAATCTATTAAAGGAAAAGGGCTAGCGCCATCTATAGGAAGTAGTAATCCTAAGGGCTCGTGCACAGATCAGATCGCACTGGGACCAATGTTATACTTTTGGGCCGTGCATATGTCAGAAAAAATCCCTGCATGCCTAAGTTGGATTCTATATTCGGCCATGCTAGCCAATAAGTTGGTAGAACACATTGGACTGCACATTTCATGGCCAATAAGTCTCCTTACACTGCCATGTCACTCTCCATATTTCATGGCCAATAAGTCTCCTTACACTGCCATGTCACTCTCCATAGAGAAAGGCGTTACCCTTTTGACCCTTATCTATTAAAGGGTAACACTATATGTATTAAATATCTCTGAAATTCAGTGGTCTGATAGTCAGAAGTCTTGGACTGGAGTAACATCTCTGGCGAGGTGCACAGAGGCGCATACACCACTGATAAGTTGCGCCAAATTCATTAAGTAATGTGTGCCTCTCAATGAATTCGGTCACTTAATTTCTGTTCATTACATATTTCTGTTCATTAAGATGAACTGTGAGTCTTAATGAACCAGACATAATCTTAAGTTGAATTGGGGTAAAAAAAAGACCATTAGAAGCAAAATGTGATACTATAGGCTCAAACACAATGTTACTGACCTTGTGAGAGTTGCCTGATCTGTATTTATTCTATTACAATAAGAAATGCTCCCAGCCCTGACATCAGATTTGTTTCACTATGCTTCTGTTTAATAGTTCTAACTTTTGGATATGGCCTTGAGATTTCCTACCACAAAGCCCATTTTCCTGTGAGGAGCAAATTAAAGTAAAGATAGCAAAATTCCTTAAGGCCCCGTCTCACTAAGCGATTTACCAACGATCACGACCAGCGATACGACCTGGCCATGATCGTTGGTAAGTCGCTGTGTGGTCGCTGGGGAGCTGTCACACAGACCGCTCTCTCCAGCGACCAACGATCAGGGGAACGACTTCGGCATCGTTGAAACTGTCTTCAACGATGCCGAAGTCCCCCTGCAGCACCCGGGTAACCAGGGTAAACATCGGGTTACTAAGCGCAGGGCCGCGCTTAGTAACCCGATGTTTACCCTGGTTACCAAAAAAACCAAACAGTACATACTCGCCTTTCGGTGTCCAGGTCCCTTGCCGTCTGCTTCCTGCTCTGACTGAGCCGCCGTACAGTGAGAGCAGAGCGCAGCGGTGACGTCACCGCTGTGCTCTCAGTGTACGGCCGGCAGTCAGAGCAGGAAGCAGACGGCAAGGGACCTGGACACCGAAAGGCGAGTATGCACTGTTTGTTTTTTTTGGTAACCAGGGTAAACATCGGGTTACTAAGCGCGGCCCTGCGCTTAGTAACCCGATGTTTACCCTGGTTACCAGTGAAGACATCGCTGGATCGGTGTCACACACACCGATTCAGCGATGTCAGCGGGGCCTCAACGACCAAAAAAAGGTCCAGGCCATTCCGACACGACCAGCGATCTCGCAGCAGGGGCCTGATCGCTGGTACGTGTCACACATAGCGAGATCGCTATGGAGGTCGCTGTTGCGTCACAAAACTTGTGACTCAGCAGCGATCTCGCTAGCGATCTCGCTATGTGAGACGGGGCCTTTAGACTCCATCCTCCAACCATGACTTGCGCTTATACAGTATGCCAACTTTGCTTGTGTGGAATCTTCACCACAATCCATGTTCTAATTTTTGCTCATGCAAAGCAAGGCTACTCTCCATCATTTGGTTGAGAATAAAAATGTATCATTGCAATATCACAAGTAATTACAGTGGCTTGTGAAAGTATTCATTCCCCATTGGCATGTTTCATGTTTTGCTACCTCACAACCTGGAATTTCACAGGTTTTTTTTCAGGGTTTGCATACATGTAAATAACATGTACATAACTGTGAACATTTGGTTTTCTTTTTTTGTGTGAATCAAACAACAAATAGGAAAAAATAACTGAAAACTTCATTGTGCATAATTATTCAACCCCCCTAAAGTCAGTACTTTGTAGAGCCTCATTTTGCAGCAATTACAGCTGCAAGTCACTTTGGATAAGTCTCTATGAGCTTTCCACGTCTTTCCACTGGGAGGTAAACAGCAATCTTCAAGTCTAACCACAGATTCTTAATCAGATTAAAGTCTGGGCTTTGACTAGGCCACTCCAAAACATTTATACATTTCCTATTAAACCACTCAAGTGTTGCTTTAGCAGTATGCTGTGGGTCATAATTTTGTTGGAAGGTGAACCTCTGTCCCTGTCTGAAATCACTGACAGGCTGAAACAGATTTTGCTCCAGAATCTGCCTATATTTCACACCATCAATCTTCCCTTCAACCTGGATCACTTTCCCTGTCCATGCTGCCGAAAAACATCCCCACAGCATGATGCTGCCTCCACCATGTTTCAATGTGGGGATGGTGTTCTTGGTATGAATTTCAAAAATTTCAAAAATGAGTATATGAGTTGATGACTCTAGGTTAGCACCTGTTCACGCTTAGTTTACGTTTGGATGTGACAGTCAGTTTTTTTAAATTTGGATTCATTAGCCTTCTGACTGAGCACTCTGCCTTTTAGCCACAGGTGATTTTAATCATAACAGGACCACTACCCCTCCAGAGAGAGATAGCTTTTAGTCTAAGAGAGGACTTATATTAAGTTACCATTCAGATGAGGACTTTCTTCTAAGAGAGGATTGTCATTTAGTTAGGTCCTGGAAATGAGAAACGCCTTACCGTGGCTTGCAAGTACACATGAATTGGCCAATTTATGCCCTAAGCTTTCTCAATTTTTCATACTTTTAGTGCAGTAATGCAATTCAATTTTCATATTTCATATTTGCATGCTATGGCACCACAGAGTGCTGCCTTCTTTGCTTGGGTGTTCTTGGTATGATGAGCCAAGGATTCATGTTTACGTGGTAGTCAAGAGAGATAGGTGTTGTCAAATGAACATTACAGTTATCTAAGGTGAATGGGGTTCTTCAAGAATGTGATAAAATAGGCCAATTAAATCACCCAATTCAAATGGCATCCCATCCTTTTGACGTGTCAGGAGGGTCTTTAATCTGAAGTAAACATTCTTCTGAGACCTGTGTCTCAATGACAGAGGAGCTGTTTCCTAAAGATGCACACTCATCAAAGTTTTATGCTCTTAATATATTGCAATCATCATATTATATAGTACTGAGTACTTATAATTGCTCATTTTGCCTTTCAACCAAGTGTGAATTCTTCTCTTTTATTTGCTCTATGTAGAAACAGGAAATCTCTTTACGCTGCAAAAATCATTCCTCTCTTCAACTCTTGACCCAGCTGTTCCCTCTTCCCTCTGCAGGGACGTTTGCAGTGATTCATGAGTCATGCAGGGAAAAATTGACTTCCTGTTTCTGCATAGAGCTTAGAAGGATGCAGCTAGTCAGTTTTTAATCACATGCTATCATAGACCTAATGGAAAAGTGAAGAATTATCTGGGCAGAAAATCAAAATAAGCAATTGTAAGTACACAGTGCCAGATAGTACGATGATTGCAATATATTGAAATGATGAAAACATTGATGGGAGTGCTTCTCTAAACAAACACACATTCATGAACCAAGAGGGGGTGTGACAGGAGAAGAAATAAGGAGAAGATTAGCCAAGGTGAAGAATAATTTCACAGCCCCTCTCCTTGTTTCATAGGAATATGTGTGTTATGATACAGCTCCTCTGTCAGTTGAGATACAGGTCTTTGGAGCTGTGTTTCTGTCCTGACCCGTTATGAAGACAGGCTGTTGTTTGAATTACATGACGGGGGCAATTTTATTACACTTTTGGAGGACCCCTTTAACTATTCTTCAGTATGGCTTCATGGCTTAAGTGATATCAAAGTTGTTTTTGTGGTAGATGTAGACATTGCACAGTTTACGGGTATAGTAATAGTATAACTTCAAGTAATAGTATAGTGATTACTTATAATGAAATGTCTAAGGTCATCAGCTACTCTTCACTTTAATCATATTCCAACTTCTGCATCTAGTTGTTGCTGTGACAGCTTTGGCCAGACATTTCTTCTTCAGTCACACCCGAAGCACTTGGCAGGCTACCTCACTGTTGCTCCTGTACAGAAATGTTGCTGCATTTTGTCAGACAACACATATCTGGCTGTGGGCCTATAAATGTACAATCCAGAAATTACTTATTGCTTATCATGATTTAGTTTTTCGCAATAACCCCAAAACACATACATTCATTTTCAGCCTTAATATGTTGCATTGCTCATAATGAAACTCATTCTAAGCCTGACCTTGAAAGCATGGCATGATTTTTCAAGAATGGTTTTCATTTTGCAGTTATCATGGTTAATAATTTTAGGAGACTGATTACAATGGCAGGAAGGCATCACTTCAGTATTTAGCTATTGGCAGTAAAGGACTGCCTCCAGAATGCGGATAAAGGGCTATGTGACTCCAAAGTCTGGAAGTATTTTAACTGATTGCTGCTTTATAACCTTTGCTTCTCCGTAGAGTGTAATGAATATTATCAAGTGAGCACAGATATAAAGTTGCCACATTAAGTAGTACATTCCTTTCCCGAAGCTTCAGTTACTAGATCTTCAGAGCACTAATAACCATCCCGAAACATGAAATGAAAAATAGTGCTATATGTTTATACAGGAGAATTGAACAAAAATGATGGTAATTATTACAGATGAACGAAAAAATTCAAGCGGAATTGAAATCCACTGCATTTGCCAAAATGCAGATTTTTTGTAATTCTCTTCCACGTGGATTCTGCAAAATGGCGGCAGCTGGCTTTCATTTTCTGGACCATAATAGACCATCAAAAGTAAAAAAAAAATAGTTATACTCACTTCACCGTTCACCTCTCAGGCCCTTTGCTATTTATCGCCACCCGTTCAGTACTGAACATACCTTCTGAGCCCCCACCACTTACATTGGAATTTTCTGACCTCTCATACTGCACCAGACATCTGGCTGTCATGCTGATCAAAAGGATTCATCAATTGCTATGGACAATTTATTCTACATTTTTTGCCTTGGACTGCACTCATCTCAGCCATGATCCATAAGTATGGACAAAAGTATAGGCTGAGAACACTTTTCTCTCCCTGAAACAGGCCTTCTCATCGGCTCCAGTACTACATTGACTGGACATTAACAAATAATTATTTCTGGAGGTATATGCTCAGGGCCGGACTGGGTCAAAAAAGCAGCCCTGCCACACAAAACCAACTAGCCCACATACTCCACATACTATAACACTCCCCCTTACCTGGTCAGTGGATTTTGCTATTCTTTGTCATGCCCCTCAACACTCCTCTTAAAGGAGTTAATTGAAGAGCCACATGTGAATGGCACCACAGTGTGCATGATCAACCAGAGCTCCATTTACATGGTGTTCTTTAGAGCGCCGGTTCTCGGGTTCATGGAGATCCCAGAAGTCAGACCCCAGAGACTGCAAAGACATGAGCATCATTACAAGGCTGACATACTCAGAATGAGGAAGAAGGTGGAGATTACTTACATTAGAACTAGGGAGACCGACAAGGAGCGAGTGAAGACAAACTTCTAAAAGGCAAACCTTATTGCACAGCAACATAACAGCAACAATACAAAGCTCTATGATTTCAAAGATGTGAGACATGGCATGAATGTTGGTGGTGTATTGGTAAGAAATGCTATCATTGTCTGGGAATGTGAATGGTGTGACTGGCAGATGGATAGATAATGGGGGCAGTGATGGTGGGAAGGTGTAGTGACCTTTTCTCTCCTAGAGATGGTGATTTCCTTAGAGGCTTATTATAATCTATTGTCATCAGAAAATGCTTAGTAGATATTGGCACATTACTTTCCTAGCTTCTTTCTCCAGTCTGTAAACTGTCAAAATTGATATAAAAATTTGACCAACAGGAGTTGAAGACTTGTTTCTGCTCACATTTAAGTTCTTGGCCATTGGTTGTCACAATGGGGATTCAGATAATAAGGTACAGAAGGGTTTGTCTGGAGAAGCTTTTTTACTGAAGTTATATGGCTTGTCAGACATAACTAAGCATTTCATGGTCCAACAGCTGATGAAGGGATGGAAACGTGAGTTAATTTCAATTGATAGGTGGAGTCCAGTGTCTCTTTCTTTGTTCGGCAGGTTGCGGTGTGAGTTAAATGTAGTTGTAGAGACCGTTTTCGAAGAAGCACATTTTAAGACTGTTTTTAGCATTTTTTTGTGCTGTGATGAAAGTTTGAAAATTAATTACAGCTATTAAACCTAAGGCTGATGGTTTGATATTGTCTAATGTGGTTGGAATCAGTTGCTGGGGTCCTTATCATATTTGTCGTGTTTTAATTTAAACAAAATTTTAGCTTGAGTCCATTTTTGAAGCATGTATTAAAAATCTGGATTTCCACCCGATGGAATTTGGAACCCACGTTTTCAACATTGAGGCTGCAACATTGGCTATTGTCTAGGGTTTGTGTTCTGTCTTCATACACGTTGATACGGTGTGTGATCCGACATACGGCATAAACCACTTCTGTCTCCCAAATAAGCAGACTGTTCTCTGTAGTCTAACCTGTTTATTGGTAAACATGAGCGCGGTAAAACTATAAGAATACAAATGATATGGGTAAGTATTGGGCAAATAATAACATGACTGCAACTAACAGGGAAAGCATACAGGATGATGCAACTTCTACATATAACTACATACAACAGGTGACTGATAATCACATTTCCTGTGTACTGGCTGCTATACAGTTTATCACACTCTGTACAACACTACATTGCAAGAACAGGGATAATGATCTTACCGGATAAACTTAACCAGGATGGCAAGTAAGGTATTTCCAGCACAGCAGATAAACACGTGTGTCTCGGAAGAACACAGAGGGAAAATGGAGGTTCCTCTTCCCAAAATGCCTTGGTGCAACCCACAATGCAACACTCTAATTATTACTAAAAAAAACACAGGTTATAAATTTAACCACCACTGGGTGGTGCTATAACACAGCAAAACCAAAACACTAATAGTAGTGAAACTTTTTAATGGATAATTGGAACCATACTGTCCTATTAGAATGGACAGAACAGTTTGGCTGAAGACAGAGTCAAGAAGTTGGGGAGCTGGAAATCTGACTGTTTTAGGTCATATATCTGCTGTGAAATTTTGATATCTTAAACATGATAATTAATTTGCTTTGTCTGCAATTTTGTTTCAGGTACTTGCATGGTGCAGGTATGGATGGTTGACCATTTGTTTAGTTTTTTTGGATAACAGTTGGTATGTCCCTGCAGGTTGAGTTTGGGCCTGAGGTAGTCTGAGATTCACTGAAGGGGTGTCAGGGACTTATTATGGGTTCATATGTTGTCCAAAGTGGTAGCTGTCAGCAGAGATTGCAGAAATCAGTTTGTGCTAGTTTTACACTCCTTAGCAAGTTAAAAGTTAATGGCCGCACTTTACACATAAAACAGGATACTGCACATTTTTATCAGTTATTTCACAGTATGGTCTTATTGTAGTTGGATTTGGTACCCAGGAAGGTGTGGCGTAGAGCATGGGATCTCAAAATGGTTGAAAGACAAAGGAGGCTTCAGAATATTAGTCTCTCATGACAAGTTTGGCAAATTGGCTGTTTAATCGCTCACCATTGGAAACTTGAAGGAGATAATTGGAGTTTGATATTGAGCAATGTGGTTCGCTTGAATCCTACCAGTCTGATTATTTTCTTCTGTCTTTTGCACGTAGTTGAAAAAACTGTTGTTTTTGTTGTGTTGGGATGGTTGGAATGTGCTATAGGCTTAAGTCACCTGCTCCATGGCGATGTTTGTCCATGCTTGTATGAAGTTCTGTGGTCATCATGAACCATGTATATCAGCTGCTAGGCATTCAGGCAACAAAATTTTCTGGATACTTGTTGAGCCAGTCATGGAAAGTGAAATGTTGACATAAGAAACAAAGCTGTGACCATAGCCACTTACCACAACATAAACCTATGTGTTAACCAGGAAAGTGAATCATCAGAACATGGTATTTTTACTGGTCAGGTTATACCCCTGCAGTCTAGGCAGCCACTAAGTGAATAGTGAAGGGGCTTGAGGCTACAGGGATTGGGTTAAAATTCAGAGAAAACAATTTTTTAATAGTAGTAGTAATATTTTTAAGGAGGGATCTCGGGCTATTCAACGGCGGTCTACCTACTTCCAAATTGGAAGAAAGATGGACGCTTTCATTCCACCCATTTTTTTGTTTGGTAATGTTTTCAGAGTTGTTTTCCTTCTGCATTATACGGTTTTTTTCACATGATATCTTTCCTATGTCAAAGCTTTGTCAGTGTTTGTCCATTCCTCTTTGGAGTTCTCCAGTCTACTATGTAACATAGGTTAGGCATTCAGACTTCAAGATGGATAAAGGTTAAGTCAGGCATGCAAGGTTAAAGGGAATCTGTCACCAGTTTTTTCTACCTCATCTGACAGCAGCATTATGATACAATCAGAGATCATAGATGTAAAGTTGCTCAAAATGCTAACCTCGCCCACCAAGGGCTGGACTGGCCCACCAGAGAACTGGAGGATTCTCCGGTGGGCCCAGGCACTGACACTTGCTGACATACTGGCCAGCAGCTTCCTAGGGCCCACACTGCTCCAGGGGTCCCCAGTTAGTGGAGTGTCACTAATAGCAGCACATCACACAGCTGGTATGGGGGCCCTTGGTGCCAGCGGAGCAGCAGCGAGTGACAGGAGGCAGATGCCAGCTGCTGTGGCTAAAGCTGGTCCCCGCTGCTAAAGAAAAATCAATATTCACTCTTCCCCACGCCCCCATGGGTGTGGAGTGGGATGAATATTCATTTCACTTTAATAGCGGCCAGTGTTTGCCGCAGTCTGCACAGTGAACATAAGTCATGTGTGCCAGCACTGTGCATACTGACAGCTCTCCCTGTTTTCTTACTGGGTGGAGCAGTGACAGAAAAAGTCATCAAAATGCAAGAGCGCTCTGTTACTTACAAATAGTGTGCCGCTGTCTGCAGCAGGCGAGTGTGTCAGCTGTGTTATCAATGACGCCCGCACTGCTATCTGACTAGCTCTGGGAGGAGCCGCAAGCAGGACTTCCTCCCAGTGTGACATCACCATTACTCGCGGCTCCGCTCACAGCTACTCAGAGAGCAGTGCGGGCATCACTGATACCACAGCTGACGCGTTCGCCTGCTGCAGACTGCGGCTCATGATTGGTAAGTAACAGAGAGCTATTGCATCCAGATGGCTTTTTATTAGTGAGGAGCGAATATAATCGTTACTCGAGATTTCTCGAGCATGCTCGGGGGTCTTCCGAGTATTTTTTAGTGCTCGGAGATTTAGTTTTTCTTGCCGCAGCTGAATGATTTACATCTGTTAGCCAGCATAAGTACATGTGGGGGTTGCCAGGTTGCTAGGGAATAATACTCGGAGGACACCCGAGCATGCTCGAGAAATCTCGAGTAAGGACTATATTCGCTCATCACTACTTTTTATGTCACTGCTCTTCCCTGCATTGAACAAGCAGGGGAGAGTGGAGCAGGCCTTGGGGGCAGCCGTTCAGTGTTAGTTTTGTTTGTGTTCTCTTCTCCCCGGCTGTACAACACAGCTCAGGTAATGAGCTGTGCTGTCATCCATAATATAACTCCCTGCTACAGCTACAAAGGTTGAAGAAGGGCCCCTGCCAGCCTAATAGTGAGTAAGTGTAAATAGGGGCCTTTAAGGCCCCGTCTCACTTAGCGAGATCGCTAGCGAGATCGCTGCCGAGTCACAAGTTTTGTGACGCAACAGCGACCTCAGTAGCGATCTCGCTATGTGTGACACGTAGCAGCGACCAGGCCCCTGCTGTGAGATCGCTGGTCGTGTCGGAATGGCCTGGGCCTTTTTTTGGTCGTTGAGGTCCCGCTGGGTAGCACACATTGCTGTGTTTGACACCTTACCAACGACCTCGTTGACGACTCAGACACTGAATCGTCATAATAGCTCCCATGTGACATCGTTGTACAGGTCGCTGGTGAGATGTCAAACAGTGAGATCGCAGCAGCGATCGTTGGGAAGATCTCACTGTTTGACATCTCACCAGCGACCACATAGCGACGCAGCAACGATCCCTGACAGGTCGTATCGTTGTCGGGATCGCTTTAGCGTCGCTAAGTGAGACGGGGCCTTTAGTCTGTGGGAGGGGCTAAGTTACTTAATGATGAATGAGAGCCCCATTACCTCATCTCTCCCTGCACACCTGACTGACTGCATCCTTTCCCTCTATATCACCCCTGACTGAGCCCCCTCCCACTATATGACCCCTGACTGAGCCCCCTCCCCTGTATCACCCTGACTGCACCCCCTCCCCCGTATCTCCCTGACTGAGCTCCCTCCCCCTGTATCACTCCTGCTGAACCCCTTCGCCCCGGAATCACCCTGGCTGGGCCCCTCTACACCTGTATTACCCCTGACTGAGCCCTCTCCCACTATATGGCCCCTGACTGAGCCCCCTCCCTTGTATTACCCCTGACCGAGCCCCTTCCCTTGTATCACCCCTGACTGCACCCCCTCCCTTGTATCACCCCTGACTGAACCCCCACCCTCTGTATCACCCCTGCTGAATACCCTCGCCCTGGAATCACCCTGACTGAGCCCCTCTATCCCTGTATTACCTCCAACTACACCACCTCCTTCTGTATCACCCCTGACTTAGCCCTCCCTGTATTACCCCTGCTGAACCTCTCTCTCTGTATCACCCCTGACTGCACCCTCTCCTCCTGTATCACCTCTGAATGCTTCCCCTCCCCCTGTATCACCCCTGACTGACTAAACCCCCTCTCCCTGTTTCACCCCTGACTGACTAAACCCCCTCTCCCTGTACCTTCACTAACTGCGCCACCTCCTCTTGTATCACCCCTGACTGACTGTGTCCCCTCCCCCTGTATCACCCCTGATTGAGCCCCTCTCCCCCTTTATCACCCCTGAGTAAAGCCTTTCTTTTCCTACTACTAACAAAATGAGGCCCTTCATAAAACGTTATGGCCTTATAGGGTGCAGAGAGATTTCTGTAAAAAGTGTATTGGGGGATGTGAGGGAAAGCTCTTTCAATATTACTCCAATGCCATACATAAGTGATCTAGGACCCCCACCACTATAAGAGGGCACATTCACATAATGCATTTGATGCAGAAATCAAACAGCAAATTAATAGCAGAAATATCCACCCAGACATTGTGCAGATATTGCTGCATTTACTACTACACAATGTCGCACCTTTACCACTGACCTGATTCTTTGTATTGCAAAGGATGAAATCGGTGGTGAATATCCACAGCATAAAGTGACACATTGTTCATGTTAAATCTGCATTGGTCAATTCCCGACGTGGATTTTCTCAGAGTATAGTTGAGATGTCATAAAATCCCCTCCTCTACACTGGTGCTATAACACATTGGATTAGTGGCTAATAAACATCAGGGGACATTTATCATTGAGTTTGAACCAAAATGTGGGTTCCAACCCCTGCTATATTATTAACACTTGTACTACCTCATGTTATGCCCTGATATTAGCGTGCTTTACTGCACAATTAGTGGTCTGGTATTATTTCTATTTAGCTATATAGTGGGGCACAAGAATGATTTTCTCTGGTGGGCCCAATGTACTCCAGACCGACGCTGTGCCCACCCCAGGCTCTCTGTGTACATTGCATATTGACAGTGAGCTGCTAATCAGTGCTGGGAGCGTGGCTGGACCAGGTAGCACCTGATCTCTAGTCCAGGCAGTGATGATCTCCTGCTGACAAAACACATCCACCTATCTTTCTATCTATCCATCCATCTATCCCAACAATGTTTTAATACACTGCAACTAGTAAGGGTCACAAGGTTAGTTGCAGATTTTTCCAGTTTCGTTTGGCAAAATTTTCAAACCCAATGTCCCTGGAGCATATCCAGAATCAAAATAGAAGTTGTTGGAGCCTCCTGTACATGTTTCTTTATTTACCTCCTGTGATATATGGGCTGTTTTACTGCACTGGGCTGCATTTCAACACATTATCAGTTACCGATTGCTGCAGATCCTCTTGGTATAATTCCATTAATGAAGTCATGTAATCCTATTAATACTTACACTTCCTATATTTGGAATGCAGCATTAAGAGGATTTGCAGACTCATTTTTCCCACATTATTATCTCCTCTCCGGATAGAAAACGATTATTCTTCAATCATCCTTGAATCAGGGAGTGTTACACAAAGTGGTTTATCAGAATTTTGCTAGCAGTTACAATCAATGATGATCCCATGGTCCGGTCTGGGAAAATAAAACATGTTAAATGTTTGTCTCTGTGCTAAGATAACTTAGGATTCTCACTTGCAGTCCTATGTAATACCTCTAATATTCGTCTTGTGTCAAATTACACATTCTGTAAGGAACACTAAAATCACATTTCTAATATAATTACCATCCACTAGAGATGAGCAAATTTATTTGAGTGGAATTGAATTCTCCTTGAATTTCACTAAAATTCATATAATATAAAATTGTATGATTACTAAATCTGATTTTTAAGAAAGATCATTTTGCAAAAAAAATCCATTGTAATTTTTTTAACCTCTTCATGACCGGATCTTTTTTCGGTTTGGCATTTTCGTTTTTTGCTCCCCTCCTTCCCAGAGCCATAACTTTTTTATATTTTCCGTCAATATGGCAATGTGAGGGATTATTTTTTGCAGGATGAGTTGTACTTTTGAACAATACCATTGGTTTTACCATGTCATGTACTAGAAAACAGGACAAAATTCCGAGTGCGGTGAAATTGCAAAAAAGTGCAATCCCACACTTGTTTTTTGCTTGGCTTTTTTAGTAGGTTCCCTAAATGCTAAAACTGACCTGCCGTTATGATTTTTCAGGTCATTATGAGTTCGTTGACACCAAACATGTCTAGGTTCTTTTTTATCTATGTGGTGAAAAAAAATTCCAAAGTTTGCTAAAAAAAAAAAAAAAAAGCGCCATTTTCCGATACCCGCAGCGTCTCCACTTTTCATGATCTCGGATGTGCTGAGTGCTTATTTTCTGTGTGTAATTATACCACTTTTGTGAAGATACGATCTTTTGATCGCCCGTTATTGCATTTAAATGCAGCGACCAAAAAAAGTAATTCTGGCACTTTGATTTTTTTTGTTACTACGCCGTTTAGCGATCAGGTTCTTTTTTTATTGATAGATTGGGCGATTATGAACGCAGGGATACCAAATATGTGTAGGTTTGATTTTTTTTTATTGTTTTATTTTGAATGGGGCGAAAGGGGGGTGATTTAAACTTTCATATTTTTTTTATTTTTTTTGTATTTGTAAAAACTTTTGTTTAAAAATGTTCGCATGGTTCAATAGCCTCCATAGGAAGCTAGAAGCTGCCATAACTTGATCGGCTCTGCTACATAGGAGCAATGCTCAGATCGCCCCTATGTAGCTGAATTACAGCATTGCTATGAGCGCCGACCACAGGGTTGGCGCTCATAGCATTCCGTCATCAACAACCATAGCGATCTCAAGGAGACCTCTGGTTGTCATGCCGATGCACCACTGACCCCCGATCACGTGACAGTGGTCAGCAGTTCGCGTATTTCCGGCCCGATGGCATTAAATGCTGCTGTCAGAGTTTGACAGCGGCATTAACTAGTTAATAGGCACAGTCTTATCTTGTGCAAGGGTCATAGTAAAATCCATTGTGCAAATTGGACTGCATGCTGGAACGCATAAGGTCATATGATTAAGCACGGTATAAAGCCAGTGGGATAAGCTGGCGGCGTATGCACCCAACCACTAAGGACTGTATGTCTCTTATTTCACAGCATTCATAAGAGGAAATGTACATTCACTACAAAAGTGTTGACATGCATTACTATGCATGATCAATTTATAAATAATATTGCAAACAAAGTGCAAGCGCATATGTATAAATAATAATAATTAATAAATAAATACTGTATTGATGATTGGATATGAAATGTCGAGACAGGTCTCACATGTTGTTGCTTATTGGAGTTCCTGTTGTCCTTTTTACCATAGAACAATTCATCCTTAAAGGAGTCTTTTGCCCTTTTTTTAGCTACGTCTGATAAGCCGGCAGCTATACCTTCTATTTTCAAATCGATGTGCTAAAACCTCATATTGGGCATCAAAGGTTTTCTCTTGGCCCTGAAAAATTGGCCTATGGGGATCCCCCGAATAGTAGAAGCAGGATGTGAGGATTCTGCTTGAAGGAGTGAATTTGTGGCTGTTTGCTTTCTTTATGTATCAGTACTGATATATCCGTCTGTAGAGACAGGTATTTGCACATGCACTTTATATCCATCACTTAATTATACTTAGGTATGCTAATTGATTAATATGTTGAACATATATATGATTGTCATATGTACACATATACAAGCATTTATATTTCTTACACCTACACACAGTACATCAGTATTAATGTTTATCATAAATATTTATGTATATCTATCACATTATAGGTGCTCTGTCTAGGACACGCCCATTTGCATTCGCACTTTATTCAATTGTTTTTTCGTCTTACACATTTGGGTATTTTTTTTTATTTAGGCCCATGTTGATACAGTACTCAGTTCACAATCTTACCAGCTTCCGCCATCATCTTCACAAGGTCTTTTGCTTTTGTCCTTGGATTGATATGCACATGTCGGACCAAAGCACGTTCATCTCTGGGACACAGAACTCGTCTCCTTTCTGAGCAGTATGATGGCTGGACTTTCCCATCTTGTTTGTACTTGCGTATAATTGTTTGTACAGATGAACAAGGCGTCTTCAGGTATCTTGAAATTGTACCCAAGGTTCAGCCAGACTTGTGCAAGTCCACAATTCTCACCCTGATATCTTGGGGAGCGACCAGCCCCGGCCCTTCCTCTTTGCTTCTGCGCATGCAAAAGTTCTGCTCACAATGCAACACAAAAGCCGATCACATGACATGCTGCGCATTCAGCTTAATTCCAGAGCATTGGGGACAGGCGCCATGGGAGGAGGAGGTGGGTAGGCAATGTGTGAGGAGGAGACTGCTGAGCCTGTTGGGGGGAGTCTAGTCGGTGGAGGCTGCTGAGGGGAGTTTTGTGGTGGGCTGCAGAGGGGAGTCTGGTAAAGTAAGTTTAGTATGGGGAGTCTTGTGGTGGGCTGCTGAGGGGAGTCTGGTAAAGTAAGTTTAGTACGGGGAGTCTGATGAAGGGAGGCTGGTGAGGGGAGGCTGGGGAGGAGAGGCTGAGGAGGAGATTAAGGTAAGGGTAGGCTGCTGAGGGGATTCTGCTGAATGCATTCTGGTGAGGGGATTCAGTTGATGAGAGTCTGGCGAAGGGAATCTGCTGAGAGGAGTTTGCTGAGTGGAGCCTGCTGATGTGAGTTTGGTGAGGGGAAGCAGCTGAGGGGATTCTGGTGAGGGGAGGCTGCTGTGTGGAGGTTGCTGAGGAAAGGCTGTTGAGGGGAGCCTGTTGAGGGTAGGCTGAGGACAAGGAGAGACTGAGGACCACCAGGGTTAGTTGACAAGGAGCAGGGGCGCCAATTGCATTTCAACAAGGTGCAAATCTCCAAAGACAGGTAGAATGAACAAGAGTAGTTGACAAATATGGTGATCCCCTGTTTAGTCTTGACTACTTGATTTTTTTATATTATCACTTTTTGAGTTATGTTTTGGGGTGTATTTATATTCTAGAATTTATAGGTTCTTAACCCCTTCATGACCTTGGGATTTTTCGTTTTTCCGTGTTCGTTTTTCACTCCCCTCCTTCCCAGAGCCATAACTTTTTTATTTTTCCGTCAATTTGGCCATGTGAGGGCTTATTTTTTGCGGGACGAGTTGTACTTTTGAACGACATCATTGGTTTTACCATGTTGTGTACTAGAAAATGGGAAAAAAATTCCAAGTGCAGTGAAATTGCAAAAAAGTGCAATCCCACACTTGTTTTTTGCTTGGCTTTTTTGCTAAGTTCACTAAATGCTAAAACTGACCTGCCATTATGATTTTCCAGGTCACTACGAGTTCATAGACACCTAACATGACTAGGTTATTTTTTACCTAAGTGGTGAAAAAAAATTCCAAACTTTGCTAAAAAAAAAAAAAAAAAAAAAATTGCGCCATTTTCCGATACTTGTAGCGTCTCCATTTTTCATGATCTGGGGTCGGTTGAGGGCTTATTTTTTGCGTGCCGAGCTGGCATTTTTAATGATTCCAATTCGGTGCAGATATGTTCTTTTGATCGCCCGTTATTGCATTTTAATGCAATGTCGCGGCGACCAAAAAAACGTAATTCTGGCGTTTCGATTTTTTTCTCATTACGCCGTTTAGCGATCGGGTTAATGCTTTTTTTTATTGATAGGTCGGGCGATTCTGAACGTGGCGATACCAAATATGTGTAGGTTTGATTTTTTTTTTTTATTGATTTATTTTGATTGGGGCGAAAGGGGGGTGATTTAAACTTTTATATTTTTTTTTATTTTTTTCACATTTTTTGTAACTTTTTTTTTTACTTTTGCCATGCTTCAATAGCCTCCATGGGAGGCTAGAAGCAGGCACAGCACAGCGCCTCTGCTACATAGCAGCGATCTGCTGTTCGCTGCTATGTAGCAGAAAATCAGGTGTGCTGTGAGCGCCGACCACAGGGTGGCGCTCACAGCTGCCGGGGATCAGTAACCATAGAGGTCTCAAGGACCTCTATGGTTACAATGGAGAAGCATCGCCGACCTCCGATCATGTGACGGGGGTCTGCGATGCGCTCATATCCGGCCGCCCGGCCGGATGCGGTAGTTAAATGCCACTGTCTGCGTTTGACAGCGGCATTTAACTAGTTAATAGCGGCGGATGAATCGCGATTTCACCCGCCGCTATTGCGGGCACATGTCAGCTGTTCAAAACAGCTGACATGTCCCGGCTTTGATGCGGGCTCACCGCGGAGCCCTGCATCAAAGCAGGGGAGCTGACCTCGGACGTACTATCCCGTCCGAGGTCAGTAAGGGGTTAATGAATACCAATAAAGATATTAGTTAGATATTTTGTGGTTATAAATATTGTGAGGCTGCTGAGTTCAGGTCAAAAGAGCTGTGGCAAGTCAATGCACTGCATTTCGAGTGCAGACGGATATTCACCAACAGCTGAATGAGCCATAAAGGGGTTGTCCGGTCTAAATCCACAAACCTGCAGTCCATCTGTGCCACTCTGACTGCGGACTTGTGAATCCTCACATCATACGCACTGCTTGAATCCGCCGGTGTCAGAGCCAGAAACGTCGGTCACGTGGCTGCAAGGATGTGAAATGCTGTGTCCCAGCCAGAATCTGATATATACTTGCATTGAGCAAGGCTGCGCTCCTCTAGTCGGATTCTGACTGGGCGTCTGCATATCACACTCTTGCAGCCACGTGTTGTGAATTAGACTTTTTGGCTCCCTCTTTTGGTCACTAGTGATATGACACTTTGTTATTCCTTCCCTTGCTTGGCACCCACCTGGCCTCGTTAGTCCAGGGGTGTCGCTATTTGAACTTCCTGGATTTTCAGTCTGGTGCCTGGCATCGTTGTAATCAGATCCTTTTGTTTGCTCCTTCCTGCTGGTCCTGGTTCTATGCAAAATTAAGCTAAGTCCTGCTTTCTTGTTTTTGGTTATTTACTGTGCTCCTATTTTCGTCCAGCTTGTACTAAATGTGATTTCGGATACTGCTGGAAGCTCTAGGGGGCGGATGTTCTCCCCCCGTGCTGTTAGACGGTTCGGGGGTTCTTGAATATTCCGCGTGGAGTTTTTGAGAGGGTTTTTGCTGACCATATAAGTCATCTTTCTATATTCTGCTGTTAGTTAGTGGGCCTCTCTTTGCTAAAACCTAGTTCATTTCTTGCGTTTGTCTTTTCTTCTTACCTCACCGTTATTATTTGTTGGGGGCTTCTATCCAACTTTTTGGGGTATTTCCTCTGGAGGCAAGAAAGGTCTTTCTTTTCCCTGCTAGGGTTAGTTAGTTCTCCGGCTGGCGCGAGACGTCTAGAATCAACGTAGGTACGTTCCCCGGCTGCTGTTATTTGTGTGCTAGGTTCAGGTATATGGTCAGCCCAGTTACCACTGCCCTATGAGCTGGGTTTTATGTTTGCAGACTTCGCTATTTGTCTTGAGACCCCCTGCCATTGGGGTCACAACAGCCACGTGACCACCTGTTATGACCCCAATGGCGAGGGTCTCAGAGGTACGTGGAAGTCTGCAGAATACAAAAATCCAGCTCATAGGGCAGTGGTAACTGGGTTGACCATATATCTACTCCTAACGCCAACACTAGAAGTAGCCGGGGATCATTCCTACGTTGATTCTAGATGACACGCTCCAGCCGGAGAATCTAGCTACCCCTAGTAGAGGAAAACAAAAGACCTTTCTTGCCTCCAGAGAAGGGGACCCCAAAGCTGGATAGAAGCTCCCCACAAATAATAACGGTGAGGTAAGAGGAAATGACAAACACAGAAATGAACCAGGTTTAGCACAGAGAGGCCCGCTTACTGATAGCAGAATAAAGAAAGGTAACTTATATGGTCAACAAAAACCCTATCAAAATCCACACTGGAAATTCAAGAACCCCCGAACCGTCTAACGGTCCGGGGGGAGAACACCAGCCCCCTAGAGCTTCCAGCAAAGGTCAGGATATAGATTTGGAACAAGCTGGACAAAAATACAAAACCAAAACAAATAGCAAAAAGCAAAAGGCAAACTTAGCTGATATAACTGGAACCAGGATCAGTAGACAAGAGCACAGCAGACTAGCTCTGATAACTACGTTGCCAGGCATTGAACTGAAGGTCTAGGGAGCTTATATAGCAACACCCCTAACTAACGACCCAGGTGCGGATAAAAGGAATGACAGAAAAACCAGAGTCAAAAAACTAGTAACCACTAGAGGGAGCAAAAAGCAAATTCACAACAGTACCCCCCCCCTTAGTGAGGGGTCACCGAACCCTCACCACGACCACCAGGGCGATCAGGATGAGCGGCATGAAAGGCACGAACTAAATCGGCCGCATGAACATCAGAGGCGACCACCCAGGAATTATCCTCCTGACCATAGCCCTTCCACTTGACCAGGTACTGAAGCCTCCGCCTGGAGAGGCGAGAATCCAAGATCTTCTCCACCACGTACTCCAACTCGCCCTCAACCAACACCGGAGCAGGAGGCTCAGCAGAAGGAACTACAGGCACAATGTACCGCCGCAACAAGGACCTATGAAATACATTGTGAATAGCAAACGACACAGGAAGATCCAGACGAAAAGATACAGGATTAAGGATTTCCAATATCTTGTAAGGCCCAATAAAACGAGGTTTAAATTTGGGAGAGGAGACCTTCATAGGAACAAAGCGGGAAGAAAGCCATACCAAATCCCCAACGCGTAGTCGGGGACCCACACCGCGGCGGCGGTTGGCAAAGCGCTGAGCCCTCTCCTGTGACAACTTCAAGTTGTCCACCACATGATTCCAGATCCGCTGCAACCTATCTACCACAGAATCCACCCCAGGACAGTCAGAAGGCTCCACATGACCCGAAGAAAAGCGAGGATGGAAACCAGAGTTGCAGAAAAAAGGCGAAACCAAGGTGGCGGAACTAGCCCGATTATTAAGGGCAAACTCAGCCAACGGCAAGAATGTCACCCAATCGTCCTGATCAGCAGAGACAAAACACCTCAAATAAGCCTCCAAAGTCTGATTGGTTCGCTCCGTCTGTCCATTAGTCTGAGGATGGAAAGCAGACGAAAACGACAAATCAATGCCCATCCTACTACAAAAGGATCGCCAGAACCTAGAAACGAACTGGGATCCTCTGTCTGACACAATATTCTCAGGGATGCCGTGCAAACGAACCACGTTCTGGAAAAACACAGGAACCAGATCGGAAGAGGAAGGCAGCTTAGGCAAAGGAACCAAATGGACCATCTTGGAGAAGCGATCACATATCACCCAGATAACGGACATGCCCTGAGATAGCGGAAGATCAGAAATGAAATCCATGGAGATATGTGTCCAAGGTCTCTTCGGGACAGGCAAGGGCAAGAGCAAACCGCTGGCACGAGAACAGCAAGGCTTAGCTCGAGCACAAGTCCCACAGGACTGCACAAATGACCGCACATCCCTTGACAAGGAAGGCCACCAAAAGGACCTGGCCACCAGATCTCTGGTGCCAAAAATTCCCGGGTGACCTGCCAACACCGAGGAATGAACCTTGGAAATGACTCTGCTGGTCCATTTATCCGGGACAAACAGTCTGTCAGGTGGACAAGACTCAGGCCTATCAGCCTGAAATCTCTGCAACACACGTCGCAGATCCGGAGAAATAGCTGACAAGATAACTCCATCTTTAAGAATACCAACAGGATCAGCGACTCCAGGAGCATCAGGCACAAAGCTCCTAGAAAGAGCATCGGCCTTCACATTCTTTGAACCTGGTAAATACGAGACAACAAAATCAAAGCGGGAGAAAAACAATGACCAGCGGGCCTGTCTCGGATTAAGGCGTTTAGCAGACTCGAGATACATCAGATTTTTGTGATCAGTCAAGACCACCACACGATGCTTAGCACCCTCGAGCCAATGACGCCACTCCTCAAATGCCCATTTCATGGCCAACAACTCCCGATTGCCCACATCATAATTTCGCTCGGCAGGCGAAAACTTCCTGGAGAAAAAGGCACAAGGTTTCATAACAGAGCAACCAGGGCCTCTCTGCGACAATACGGCCCCTGCTCCAATCTCTGAAGCATCCACCTCAACCTGAAAGGGAAGTGAGACATCGGGCTGGCACAAAACAGGCGCCGAAGTAAACCGGCGCTTCAACTCCTGGAAAGCCTCCACGGCAGCAGGAGCCCAGTTAGCTACATCGGAGCCCTTCTTGGTCATATCCATCAACGGTTTCACAATGCTAGAAAAATTAGCGATAAAACGACGGTAGAAGTTAGCGAAACCCAAGAACTTCTGAAGACTCTTAACCGACGAGGGCTGAGTCCAATCAAGAATAGCTCGGACCTTGACTGGGTCCATCTCCACAGCAGAAGGGGAAAAAATGAACCCCAAAAAGGGAACCTTCTGTACACCAAAGAGACACTTTGAGCCCTTGACAAACAAAGAATTTTCACGCAAAATTTTAAAGACCAACCTGACCTGCTCCACATGTGAATCCCAATCATCAGAAAAAACCAAAATATCATCCAGATAAACAATCAAAAATTTATCCAGATACTTCCGGAAAATGTCATGCATAAAGGACTGAAAAACTGAAGGCGCATTGGAGAGCCCAAAAGGCATCACCAAGTACTCAAAATGACCTTCGGGCGTATTGAATGCGGTTTTCCATTCATCACCTTGCTTAATGCGCACAAGGTTGTACGCACCACGAAGGTCTATCTTGGTGAACCACTTGGCACCTTTAATCCGGGCAAACAAGTCAGACAACAGCGGTAAAGGATACTGAAATTTGACAGTGATCTTATTTAAAAGCCGATAATCAATACAAGGTCTCAAAGATCCGTCCTTTTTTGCCACAAAAAAGAATCCCGCACCAAGGGGGGAAGAAGACGGACGAATATGTCCTTTCTCCAGAGACTCCCTGATATATGAACGCATAGCGGTATGTTCAGGTACCGACAGATTAAACAGTCTTCCCTTAGGAAACTTACTGCCTGGGATCAAATCTATAGCACAGTCACAGTCCCTATGAGGAGGCAGTGCACTGGACTCAGACTCACTGAAGACATCCTGATAATCAGACAAATACTCCGGAACTTCCGAAGGCGTAGAAGAAGCAATAGACACAGGCAGGGAATCCCCATGAATACCACGACAGCCCCAACTTGAGACTGACATAGCCTTCCAGTCCAGGACTGGATTATGGGTCTGTAACCATGGCAGCCCTAAAACAACCAAATCATGCATTTTATGTAAAACCAGGAAACGTATCACCTCGCGGTGTTCAGGAGTCATGCACATGATAACCTGTGTCCAATACTGCGGTTTATTTGCTGCCAATGGCGTAGCATCAATACCCCTAAGAGTAATAGGATTTTCTAATGGTTCAAGAGTAAAACCACAGTGCTTAGCAAATGACAGATCCATAAGACTCAGGGCAGCACCTGAATCTACAAACGCCATGACAGGATAAGACGACAGTGAGCAAATCAAAGTTACAGACAGAATAAATTTAGGTTGCAAATTACCAACGGTGACAGGACTAACAACCTTAGCTATACGTTTAGAGCATGCTGAGATAACATGTGTAGAATCACCACAGTAGTAGCACAAGCCATTCCGGCGTCTATGAATTTTCCGCTCATTTCTAGTCAGGATTCTATCACATTGCATTAAATCAGGTGTCTGTTCAGACAACACCATGAGGGAATTTGCGGTTTTTCTATCACATTGCACCGAATTAGGTGTCTGTTCAGACAACACCATGAGGGAATTTGCGGTTTTGCGCTCCCGCAACCGCCGGTCAATTTGAATAGCCAGTGCCATAGTATCACTGAGACCTGTGGGAATGGGAAAACCCACCATAACATTCTTAATGGCTTCAGATAGGCCATTTCTAAAATTAGCGGCCAGTGCACACTCGTTCCAATGTGTCAGCACGGACCATTTCCGAAATTTTTGGCAATACACTTCAGCCTCGTCCTGCCCCTGAGACATAGCCAGCAAGGCCTTTTCTGCCTGAATCTCAAGATTGGGTTCCTCATAAAGTAAACCGAGCGCCAGAAAAAACGCATCAATATCAGCCAATGCCGGATCTCCTGGCGCCAGCGAAAAAGCCCAATCCTGAGGGTCGCCCCGTAAGAACGAAATAACTATTTTTACTTGCTGAGCAGAGTCTCCAGATGAACAGGGTCTCAGGGACAAAAACAATTTACAATTATTCACAAAATTCCTAAACTTAAACCTGTCTCCGGAAAACAGTTCAGGAATCGGTATTTTAGGTTCTGACCTAGGATTTCTGATAACATAGTCTTGTATGCCCTGCACACGAGTAGCCAGCTGGTCCACACTTGTAATCAAGGTCTGGACATTCATGTCTGCAGCAAGCATAGCCACTCTGAGGTAAAGGGGAAGAAGAAAGAAAAAAAAAAAAACTCAGAATCTTCTTTCTTATAATCCCTCTTCTGCAACGCATTAAACATTTAATACTGGCCTGGCAAACTGTTATGACCCCAATGGCGAGGGTCTCAGAGGTACGTGGAAGTCTGCAGAATACAAAAATCCAGCTCATAGGGCAGTGGTAACTGGGTTGACCATATATCTACTCCTAACGCCAACACTAGAAGTAGCCGGGGATCATTCCTACGTTGATTCTAGATGACACGCTCCAGCCGGAGAATCTAGCTACCCCTAGTAGAGGAAAACAAAAGACCTTTCTTGCCTCCAGAGAAGGGGACCCCAAAGCTGGATAGAAGCCCCCCACAAATAATAACGGTGAGGTAAGAGGAAATGACAAACACAGAAATGAACCAGGTTTAGCACAGAGAGGCCCGCTTACTGATAGCAGAATAAAGAAAGGTAACTTATATGGTCAACAAAAACCCTATCAAAATCCACACTGGAAATTCAAGAACCCCCGAACCGTCTAACGGTCCGGGGGGAGAACACCAGCCCCCTAGAGCTTCCAGCAAAGGTCAGGATATAGATTTGGAACAAGCTGGACAAAAATACAAAACCAAAACAAATAGCAAAAAGCAAAAGGCAAACTTAGCTGATATAACTGGAACCAGGATCAGTAGACAAGAGCACAGCAGACTAGCTCTGATAACTACGTTGCCAGGCATTGAACTGAAGGTCTAGGGAGCTTATATAGCAACACCCCTAACTAACGACCCAGGTGCGGATAAAAGGAATGACAGAAAAACCAGAGTCAAAAAACTAGTAACCACTAGAGGGAGCAAAAAGCAAATTCACAACAACCACCGTTCCCTGTTCTGATAATGGTGAATCCTCACAGCGCACAGTGTGTACAATGTGAGGATTCACAAGTCTGCAGTCAGTGACATAGAGGGACTGCAAGCTTGTGTATTTAGACCGGATAACCCCTTTAAGGCTCATTGCAGTGATTTATTACCTGTGATCAGGGGACTCTGTGCTGGTGCTGCAGGATCACGTTTCTCAGCCACACACAGCAGCGACCAGCCCCCGAGAGCTCCCCCCAAGCACAGTCACTAATCACTGCTTGTAATCTGTGACAGGGCAGCCTCCTGCATTACTGTCTTGTTATGCTGAGCTTGTGTACTATAGAGAAAATAGGTACAATAAATATCTAAGTACAGTATAATACATAAGGGTAAACTTTATATACACACATACTGTATAGTACAGCCAGGTGTATACTATATACAGTATATACTCTATGTTTTAGATAAAGGTATGTATTGTACTGTTTATGCTGTATTTGTGTGTTATATATAGATATATACTAATATTTTTGGTCTAGGCAGCAAAATCACTTTTCCCTTGAACTGGTTTTGAAAAATTCAACCAGTGTGTAAAACATTGGGGCATTGTAGCCAGTTTCAAGTGTAAGGAGGTGGTGGAGACCCTCATATGCTTCCCCCTTCTTTGGTCTACTAATTGTGTGCGGTTCTATAATGTTTATCAATGTAAATGTGTTCATGTAATGTTGCTGTAATATGAATGTCTTTGATGTGTGTCCTGTACAGGATTAGGGATAGAATAGGAACTAGCAGTAGTATAGGATAAAAGTGGGGTTAGAATAGAGGGGGTATATTAGAGATAGGAATTAGGAGTGTTAGTTTAGGTAAAGGCAGCCTAGGCGTTTTCTAGAGGGGAGGAGTTAACAGGGCAGTTTAGTTAGAGCCCAGGCAGCATTGCCCAGGGCAAGGAGTGCAGTCAAGATGCAGCAGTGAGAAAGGACAGTCTGCTAGCCATGGGGATAAGGCTGCTACATCAGGAAGGGGCCCCAGACCAAGCATTGTGCTGGCGGTCACCAACTAGAATAGAGACCAACCCGAAGAGGATCCGTGGTCTATGACTGGGGCAGAGGAAGCTGAGACAGCAAACTTGGCCCTTTTCCTATTGAAGCAGGACCAGGGAATGGTAGGAAGCTGATGGGCCTGGAGCACGGACGGGACAGAGATTGTCCAGAAGTGGGACAGAGATTGTCCAGAAGCCAGGCAGGGATTGCAGGAAGAAGAAGAGATTTCAGGAAAAACAGGGAAAGCTGAGGAAATGCCACTCTGTGCATATTGTGCTGCACGTGTGATGGATACCTTACTGCTCAGTAAAGTTAAACTGTTGAAAAAGGACATTGTCTCTGAACTAGTTTGTGGAGCTCGTGGATCAGGAGCCAGAGTGACAGAAGCTGAAGGCACTCTGACAGTAAACATGAGTGCTCTGCTGCGCATGCTGCACATGCAGCAAAAGGGACATTGCATTTCATCTGTAGGGCACCAGGGAGTGGGAACACTACAGCCCTTTGCCACGACTACCACCTGGCCACCTCACACAAGCACCACTCTAACTTTGGTGGAGTCTAAAGGAGACACAAATATTTTGACAGTATGGGACCTAAAATTCCTAGTGGCAGCCCTCTGAAGTCTCACAAAGCCTTGCCAGCATGTGGAGTGTGGCAGTCCAGCACATAGTGACATTGCACACCAGTAAACCACAGAAATAGTCAATTTATGGAACAAAAAAAATTGGTAACCTGGTGCAGGCAAAGCGGTTTTGAAAAAGTTCAAACCGCTGTAATTTCACAAAATGCACGTTAAACTGTATGGATGTTGATACAGTACATTTTTTCTTAAAAAACAATTTGGTCAACTTCATCATCCATATATGTAGCAATGGCCTGCAAAGTCCTAAATCCTGCCTTGAGTTCGTATTCAGCCACTATCTTTGCTCCAGCAGTTGACCCTAGGCTAAATGTAGACTGTATCACATAGAAAGAGAAAAAGAACAAGATTAGCCCTAGAAGGACTTTTAGTATGATGGTTCAGCATCAGCACCAGTATCACCACTAGACAACTCTAATTAATGAAACTGTGCACACAGGCCTGGACAACTACTCTCTCTCTCCAATTACAATTGCCCCTGAGCTGTGCAAGGGCATCAATATGCCAAGCATGGCAGCACCAGTCCACTTATAACCTCTGATGAGGTAATGCGGCCAGCCAATCACAGTGACTGGTGGGCAATCCCCGAATGTTTATTCGTGTAACAGGCACTAAACATGCGTGGTGGGATTCAAGCTTTACATCCAGCACCAGACAATGCTTGTCGAGTTCCGAGCACAACCGAGCATCCAGATACTAAGGTATCAATGAGCACGTTCACTCATCATTAGTAAGTAAGAATAATGGAGTGAACATGTAGGAGGGAGAATGGCTGCCAAAGATAAGACTACTCAAGGTATGTTTGTAGTCTGTATCCATAGTAAGTCTGCATAGGAGCTGTATACAAAAATTAAGGAATGATTTTTAAATAAAACTGTTTGCAAGGGTAATTTTTTTTAGATTTTAGATGCAAAGAAACAAAAGAAAATAGTAAAAAAGGTAATCATCATACCTTGCAAATAATTAATTAAATTAGCTTTCTACTATTTATTTCAAGAGAATCTTTGCAAAACTGATCTACACATGATTGTTCCTTTAATATTAGAGCATAAATGTATTTTTAAAAATGCCAATTATTTTCTGAATTATTGCTTTATATACTCAGGTCCTTATAAATGATTGCTTCCAAATGAACACTTGGGTTCAGTCCTAGTTCACAGTAAGTTCAGCTCCTCTGCTCGCAGCAAATGTTGGATCACCTACAGCACAATCAAGATTATTCGCCCAAATTAATTTCCCATTTTAAAAAGGCAAAGAGTCAATTTTCTTTAGATTTCATCTTGCCGCTTAGGGTTTTGGCATCAGCAATGCATTTGTTTTCCTCTTTTATTAGGTTGCTCTCGAAGAAAGTTTCTAATTTTATTTTTAACACAGGGAGTATAGATAACTTGTGCGAACTTAATCACACAGCACAGTATCATGTTTATCCATAAAATCATGAGGGTTAAGTAGCCCTCTCGGTTTACCTAAGTGATGACATAAGGCTTTATCTCTGGAGAACTTTTACTTTTTTATGAACTAAAGCCGACAAGCACTTTATTAATGTTAATTGAAGAGCGCCAACATATTCTGTAGCACATGCACCTCAGTCACTGTCCAATGAGCTTCTGCCACCAATCTATTTCCTCTGTCACATATACGTTTCACTATCTGCTTTTATTTTGTAGCAAAAAAATGCAGAATATGTATTTATTTTATGAAATAACCCCTTCACCCCCTGCCAATTTTCACCTTCATGAACAGGCAAAATTTAACAATACTGACCAAGTGTCACTTTATGTGATTCCGAGAATGTTTTCCGTGATATTTTGTACTTTATGATAGTGGTAAAATGTGTTCAATATGACTTGGGTTTCTTTGTGAAAATATCGGAAATTTGGGAAAAATGTAGAAAATGTTGTAATTTTCAAACTTTCAATTTTTATATCCTTAAACCAGTTAGCCATGCTGTATAAAATAATTTCTGAATAACATTTTCCATTTGTCAACTTTACATCTTCATCATTTTTTAAATATTATTTTTCTTTTAACCCCTTCATGACCCAGCCTATTTTGACCTTAATGACCTGGCCGTTTTTTGCAATTCTGACCAGTGTCCCTTTATGAGGTAATAACTCAGGAACGCTTCAACGGATCCTAGCGATTCTGAGATTGTTTTTTCGTGACATATTGGGCTTCATGATAGTGGTAAATTTAGGTCGATAATTTTTGCGTTTATTTGTGAAAAAAATGGAAATTTGGCGAAAATTTTGAAAATTTCGCAATTTTCAAATTTTTAATTTTTATTCTGTTAAACGAGAGAGTTATGTGACACAAAACAGTTAATAAATAACATAACCCACATGTCTACTTTACATCAGCACAATTTTGGAAACTAAATTTTTTTTAGCTAGGAAGTTATAAGGGTTAAAATTTGACCAGCGATTTCTCATTTTTTACAACAAAATTTACAAAACCATTTTTTTTAGGGACCACATTTGAAGTCAGTTTGGGGGGTCTATATGGCTGAAAATACCCAAAAGTGACACCATTCTAAAAACTGCACCCCTCAAGGTACTCAAAACCACATTCAAGAAGTTTATTACCCCTTCAGGTGCTTTACAGCAGCAGAAGCAACATGGAAGGAAAAAATGAACATTTAACTTTTTAGTTACAAAAATGATCTTTTAGCAACAATTTTTTATTTTCCCAAGGGTAAAAAGAGAAACTGGACCCCAAAAGTTATTGTACAATTTGTCCTGAGTACGCTGATACCTCATATGTGGGGGGAACCACTGTTTGGGCACACGACAGGGCTCGGAAGGGAAAGAGCGCCATTTTACTTTTTGAATGAAAAATTAGCTCCAATCGTTAGCGGACACCATGTCGCGTTTGGAGAGCCCCTGTGTGCCTAAACATTGGAGCTCCCCCACAAGTGACCCCATTTTGGAAACTAGACCCCCAAAGGAACTTATCTAGATGCATAGTGAGCACTTTGAACCCCCAGGTGCTTCACAAATTGATCCATAAATAATGAAAAAGTACTTTTTTTTCACAAAAAAATTCTTTTAGCCTCAATTTGTTCATTTCCACATGAGCAACAGGATAAAATGGATCCTAAAATTTATTGGGCAATTTCTCCTGAGCACACTAATACCTCACATGTGGGGGTAAACCACTGTTTGGGCACACGGCAGGGCTCGGAAGGGAAGGAGCGCCATTTTACTTTTTGAATGAAAAATTAGCTCCAATCGTTAGTGGACATCATGTCGCGTTTGGAGAGCCCCTGTGTGCCTAAACATTGGAGCTCCCCCACATGTGACCCCATTTTGGAAACTAGACCCCCCAATGAACTTATCTAGATGCATAGTGAGCACTTTGAACCCCAAGGTGCTTCACAAATTGATCCGTAAAAATGAAAAAGTCCTTTTTTTTCACAAAAAAAATTTTTTGGCCTCAATTTGTTCATTTCCACATGGGCAGCAGGATAAAATGGATCCTAAAATTTATTGGGCAATTTCTCCTGAGTACACTGATACCTCACATGTGGGGGTAAACCACTGTTTGGGCACACGGCAGGGCTCAGAAGGGAAGGAGCGCCATTTTACTTTTTGAATGAAAAATTAGCTCCAATCGTTAGCGGACACCATGTTGCTTTTGGAGAGACCCCGTGTGCCTAAACATTGGAGCTCCCCCACATGTGACCCCATTTTGGAAACTAGACCCCCAAGGAACTTATCTAGATATGTGGTGAGCACTTTGAACCCCAAAGTGCTTCACAGAAGTTTACAATGCAGAGCCGTGAAAATAAAAAATCATTTTTCTTTCCTCACAAATGATGTTTTAGCAAGCAACTTTTTATTTTCACAAGGGTAAAAGAAGAAATTGGACTCCAATGGTTGTTGCCCAGTTTGTCCCGAGTATGCTGGTACCCCATATGTGGGTGTAAACCACTGTTTTGGCATACATCGGGGCTCGGAAGGGAAGTAGTGACGTTTTGAAATGCAGACTTTGATGGAATGGTCTGCAGGCGTCACGTTGCATTTTCAGAGCCCCTGATGTGCCTAAACAGTAGAAACCCCCCACAAGTGACCCTATTTTGGAAACTAGACCCCCAAAGGAACTTATCTAGATATGTGGTAGCACTTTGAACCCCCAAGTGCTTCACAGAAGTTTACAACGCAAAGCCGTGAAAATAAAAAATCTTTTTTCTTTCCTCAAAAATTATTTTTTAGCCCGCAATTTTTTATTTTCACAAGAGTAACAGGAGAAATTGGACCCCAATAATTGTTGTCCAGTTTGTCCTGAGTACGCTGATACCCCATATGTGGGGGGGAACCACTGTTTTGGTACACGTCAGGGCTCGGAAGGGAAGTAGTGACGTTTTGGAATGCAGACTTTGATGGAATGGTCTGCAGGCATCATGTTACGTTTGCAGAGCCCCTGATGTGCCTAAACAGTAGAAACCCCCCACAAGTGACCCCATTTTGGAAACTAGACCCCCCAAGGAACTTATCTAGATATGGGGTGAGCACTTTGAACCCCCAAGTGCTTCACAGAAGTTTACAACGCAGAGCCGTGAAAATAAAAAATCATTTTTCTTTCCTCAAAAATGATGTTTTAGCAAGCAACTTTTTATTTTCACAAGGGTAAAAGAAGAAATTGGACCCCAATGGTTGTTGCCCAGTTTGTCCCGAGTATGCTGGTACCCCATATGTGGGGGTAAACCACTGTTTTGGCACACGTCGGGGCTCGGAAGGGAAGTAGTGACGTTTTGGAATGCAGACTTTGATGGAATGGTCTGCAGGCATCATGTTACATTTGCAGAGCCCCTGATGTGCCTAAACAGTAGAACCCCCCACAAGTGACCCCATTTTGGAAAATAGACCCCCAAGGAACTTATCTAGATATGTGGTGAGCACTTTGAACCGCCAAGTGCTTCACAGAAGTTTACAACGCAGAGCCGTGAAAATAAAAAATCATTTTTCTTTCCTCAAAAATGATGTTTTAGCAAGCAACTTTTCATTTTCACAAGGGTAAAAGAAGAAATTGGACCCCAATGGTTGTTGCCCAGTTAGTCCCGAGTATGCTGGTACCCCATATGTGGGGGTAAACCACTGTTTTGGCACACATCGGGGCTCGGAAGGGAAGTAGTGACGTTTTGAAATGCAGACTTTGATGGAATGGTCTGCAGGCGTCACGTTGCATTTTCAGAGCCCCTGATGTGCTTAAACAGTAGAAACCCCCCACAAGTGACCCTATTTTGGAAACTAGACCCCCAAGGGAACTTATCTAGATATGTGATATTAAACAAACAAAGGAGTTCTATACGAAATTTAAAATACGTGTTTTATTACAACAATTTTAAAAGACATAATAGTTCAAAAATTAACAATACAATCATGGAAGAAAGGAGACCCTAGTGCAAAAACATCCAAGTCACAGGCAAAAGAAAGTAAAAAACACCATGGTATAAATATATAAACGGGCACCAGTATTAGCACATAAAGATATAATATAGGTATTTATATAGTACTAATGTCCATGTGGACATATATCTACCAAAAAAAGGCAGGTTATAGTGCAAGTCTGATGCAAAGTTTCTTACCCATGATGAAGTAGTTGTTTGCCTGGGACTCTGAATACTCTGAATAAAGGGGGTATTCAGAGTCCCAGGCAAACAACTACTTCATCATGGGTAAGAAACTTTGCATCAGACTTGCACTATAACCTGCCTTTTTTTGGTAGATATATGTCCACATGGACATTAGTACTATATAAATACCTATATTATATCTTTATGTGCTAATACTGGTGCCCATTTATATATTTATACCATGGTGTTTTTTACTTTCTTTTGCCTGTGACTTGGATGTTTTTGCACTAGGGTCTCCTTTCTTCCATGATTGTATTGTTAATTTTTGGACTATTATGTCTTTTAAAATTGTTGTAATAAAACACGTATTTTAAATTTCGTATAGAACTCCTTTGTTTGTTTAATATTGAATATCCGGAGTATACGTTACCGTCCCTTTATATATACATGGGTAGAGGTAATTATCTGTCTACACATGCACACGTTGTGTGTGGGATCCATGTTGTTTCTGTTGGTTTATTTTCATTATCTAGATATGTGGTAGCACTTTGAACCCCCAAGTGCTTCACAGAAGTTTACAACGCAAAGCCGTGAAAATAAAAAATAATTTTTATTTCCTCAAAAATGATGTTTTAGCAAGCAATTTTTTATTTTCACAAGGGTAACAGGAGAAATTGGACCCCAATAATTGTTGCCCAGTTTGTCCCGAGTATGCTGGTACCCCATATGTAAGGGTAAACCACTGTTTGGGCGCACGTCGGGGCTCGGAAGCGAGGGAGCACCATTTGACTTTTTGAACGCAAGATTGGCTGGAATCAATGCTAGCGCCATGTTGCGTTTGGAGACCCCTGATGTGCCTAAACAGTGGAAACCCCTCAATTCTAACTCCAACACTAACCCCAACACACCCCTAACCCTAATCCCAACTCTAGCCATAACCCTAACCCCAACACACCCCTAACCACAACCCTAACCCCAACACACCCCTAACCCTAATCCCAACCCTAATCCTAACCCTAATCCCAACCCTAACCACAACCCTAACCCCAACACACCCATAACCATAACCCTAACCACAAGCCTAATCTTAACCCTATTTCCAACCCTAGCCCTAATTCCAACCCTAACTCTAATTTCAACCCTAACCCTAAGGCTATGTGCCCACGTTGCGGATTCGTGTGAGATTTTTCCGCACCATTTTTGAAAAATCCGCAGGTAAAAGACAATGAGTTTTACCTGCGGATTTACTGCGGATTTCCAGTGTTTTTTGTGCGGTTTTCACCTGCGGATTCCTATTGAGGAACAGGTGTAAAACGCTGCGTAATCCGCACAAAGAATTGACATGCTCGGAAAATACAACGCAGCGTTCCCGCGCTGTATTTTCCGCACCATGGGCACAGCGGATTTGGTTTTCCATAGGTTTACATGGAACTGTAAACCTAATGGAACACTGCTACGAATCCGCAGCGGCCAATCCACTGCGGATACGCAGCCAAATCCGCACCGTGTGCACATAGCCTAATTCTAAGGCTATGTGCACATGCTGCGGAAAATGCTGCGGATCTGCAGTGTTTCCGCAGCTGCGGGTGCACAGCAGTTTCCCATGAGTTTATAGTTCAATGTAAACCTATGGGAAACAAAAAACGCTGTGCCCATGCTGCGGAAAAAAATGCGCGGAAATGCAGCGGTTTACATTCTGCAGCATGTAACTTCTTTCTGCGGATTCCGCAGCGGTTTTACACCTGCTCCAATAGAAAACCGCAGTTGTAAAACCGCAGTGAAATCCGCAGAAAAAACACGGTGAATCCGCGGTAAATCCGCAGCAGTTTTGCACTGTGGATTTATCAGATCCGCTGCGGAAAAATCCGCAGAGGACCAGAATACGTGTGCACATACCCTAACTGTAACCCTAGTTCTAACCCTAACCCTAACCCTAGTTGTAACCCTAACCCTAACCCTAGTTCTAAACCTAACCCTAGCCCTAACCCTAGTTCTAACCCTAACCCTAACCCTAGATCTAACCCTAATCCTAACCCTAGTTCTAACCCTAACCCTAACCCTAGTTCTAACTTTAGTGGGGGAAAAAATTAAAAAAAAAATATTTTCTTTATTTTATTGTTGTCCCTACCTATGGGGGGATAAAGGGGGGGTTCATTTACTATTTTTTTATTTTGATCACTGTGATAGGTTTTATCACAGTGATCAAAATGTACATTGAACGAATCTGCCAGCCGGCAGATTCGGCGGGCGCACTGCGCATGCACCCGCCATTTTGGAAGATGGCGGCGCCCAGGGAGTCTCGGTAAGTATGAAGGGGGGGAGATCGGAGCATGGGGGGGGGATCGGGGCACCGGGGGGTGGATGGCAGCACGGGGGGAGCGGACAGGAGGACGGGGGAGCGGACAGGAGGACGGAGGGGAGCGGACCACCGAACGGAGGACTGGGGAGTAGATTGGGGGCGGTGGGGGGGGCAGACCAGTATTTCCAGCCATGGCCGATGATATTGCAGCATCGGCCATGGCTGGATTGTAATATTTCACCATTTTCATAGGTGAAATATTACAAATTGCTCTGATTGGCTGTTGCACTTTCAACAGCCAATCAGAGCAATCGTAGCCACGGGGGGGTGAAGCCACCCCCCCTGGGCTAAAGTACTACTCCCCCTGTCCCTGCAGATCGGGTGAAATTGGAGTTAACCCTTTCACCCGATCTGCAGGGACACGATCATTCTGTGACACAGCATATGCGTCACAGGTCGGATTGGCACCGACTTTCATGATGCATACGCTGTGTCACAGGTCGGGAAGGGGTTAAGGGCTCTACAAATGTGATATGATGCCCGCAGACCAGTCTATCAAAGTCTTTTTCCAAAACATCACTCCTTGCTTTCCAAGCCCTACCATGCACCCAAACAGTAGTTTTACCCCACATATGGGGTATCGGCGAACTCATGAGAAACTGCACAATACTTTTTGGGGTCCATTTTCTCCTGATAACCTTGTGAAATTAAAAAAAATGGGACTAAAACAACATTTTTGTGGGAAAAATGTGATTTTCTATTTTCACAGCTCAACATTATAAACTTCTGTGAAGCACCTGTTCAAAAAGTTAAACAGTGCTCCTTCCTTTATAAGCACTGCCATGCACCCAAACATTAGTTTTCCCCCTCATATGAGTTATCAGCATACTCAGGAGAAGTTGCACAACAAATTTTGGGGTCCATTTTCTCCTGTTACCCTTTTGAAAATAAAAAAATCGGGCTACAGTAACATTTTTGTGAAAAAAGGAAATGTTAATTTTTTTTCTTCCTACATTGCCTTAATTCTTTTGAGTGAGACACCTGAACGGTTAATTAACTTCTTAAATATGGTTTTGAGCACTTAGGGGGGCACAGTTTTTTTTAGAAAGGTGTCACTTTTGGATATTTTCTGTCATGTAGGCCCCTTGAAGTCACTTCAAATGTGATGTGGTCCCTAAAAAAAGAGCTTTTGCAATTTTTGTTGGAAAAATGAGAAATTGGTAATAAACTTTTATCCTTCCTAACTTGGCCTCTCTAGAATGATATAGCAGTATTGAGTTTGTGCAGAGGTGGGGAAAGGTGGACAGTGTGCTGGAAGAGTGATGAGGCAAAGATTTCTTTTTGTTATATTCAACAGAGATGCTTCATGGATAGAAAAAAAGCATCATGACAGCCAGGGACAAATAGAGGAGAAAAAGGACAATTAATAACTGATCAGAGATACATGACTTGTGAGTCATACATTATACCATAGCTCCCAACTGTCCCACATCCTGGTACATTAGAGCATTTGTCCCGGCTTCTATACTCACTTCTCTCCAAAGTCTTCATTGCTCCATAGATCCTCCTCATTGGGGGTGGGACCATTCTGTTAAGTGCATAAATTATATTATTAACTTCTCCTGTTTTCCAGTCTCCCAGGACACTAACTTACATCTCCATGTTCACATACAGCAACCGTTCACAATGGTGCACATAGGAGAATTTGGTAATCTTGACATGTATTGCAGGCACTGACCCCAGAAACAGATTATACATGTACATTGTATACAACAGTATTTTTCTTTGCACTTGTATACTGAGGTGAAGAAAAACTCAGGTTTTTTTTGTTCCTATAAAAGTGCTAAAAATAATAAAAAGCAATTACAAAAATGTCTTTTTTTGTGAGTCTCCCTGCTAATTAAACCCACAACCCACAAGCTTCAACATTACAAGCAGGAGCTAAACAATTTGAGACACGGGTTCTGGTGATGTAATGAGGAGAATTTTGTGTATTTGTTCTGTATTGCAGGCTCTGACTCCACATGCAGATTACATGGAGATAAATATGTACATAGCAATGGATTTTTATGTCTCTATACTAGAGGGAGAATAAAAGATTATTTTCATCCTATAAAATTACTAAAACAAATAAGGAAAACATTTTAATGTAATTTTTTTATTAATTATTTTTTTTTTTATAATAATAAACATCACAAATGTTCACACAACATGGACTTATTTGCTGTTGTTGTAATCGTAACGACCCGCACAAAACAGCGATCAGATTATTTTCTGGGATCGATAATTGGCGTAAAAAACAGCGTGATTGATATTTTTGTCCTGGAAACTGTGGAGAGGCCTGAATTTGGGTTTATGCCCTGAAGTCTCAGGCGTCTGTGGAATTTCCCTCACTGCCATCGCCCCTCTGATATTTTCTCCTGCCAGAGTAGAAATAAATTGTAAATTGGTGTGGATTGGGGTGTGGCAAGAGGCAAGGCCAAACTTTGCCATGGTGTGCTATGCGCAAAATTTGTCTCTCTTTCTGTCAAAAGTTGGGAGGTATGATTATAAGCATATATGATTTTCAGAGCATCGGTGTAGAGCTCGTGTCTACTGTAATAGTAGATACCGTACTTAATTTTGCAGGACAACAATTGTGTTATCTACAAAACCGCTTGGCCATTGCAATGTCATGTCATTTTGCAAGTGAAACAGATGTTGTTCTGCAAATTTAACAATCACGTATCATTCAATTATCAACATGTCCACACCAGGACTGCAACACGGTCTCTTTATCTATATCTCTAGTCATCTGATAAAAGTCCGCTGTCACTTTATGTGATTGTAAACTTCTGAATCCTGACAGCATGTGTGCACCCTTTCAGGATTGCCCTGTATTGCCTGTTTGAGCAGGCGGTCATGTGCATGCATATGATCATATGTCGACTAGAGGTGCTTGGCCTCTCTCAATTCACTTGTATTGAATACGGATAAGCATATCTAGTTGGTATGTGGCCAAAAGTATGCAAGGCACATAATTGCATTCACATGACTGCATGCTCCTTATGGTAATACAGGAGAATCCTGACAGTTTTGGCAGCACATGCTGGAAGGACTCAGAAATCTGCAGTCACATAGAGTGCCTGATGTCTTTTATCAGAAAACTGGCAACCCCTGTAAGTTTTAGATGGAAGGCGCCAAACTGAATCTCCATGTGGGTGCATTAAAGCCTAGATACACCTTTGTCCTACTGATCATACATTTATCTGTGAACCCATGGATAAGTGTTAGATCTTTATGAGAAAACCCTGTTTAAATATTTTATTCCTTTTCTAAAGTAGTAATGAATTTATGTTATGGCCCAGTTGTCACCTCTCTGCTGTCCAGAATCCCGAAGTGTCTGTCAGCCATATCCTCCTTCACCTCTCGCTTCCTAAATCTCAATGTAGACAAAACCAAACTCATCATCTTTCCCAGATCTCGCGTATCTCCCCTACCTGATCTGTGTATTATGGTAAACGGCATCACGCTCTCTCCTGCACCTGAAATCCGCTGCTTTGGGGTAACTCTCGACTCTGCCCTGTCCTTCAAACCGCACGTCCAAACTCTTTCCACCTCCTGTCACCTCCAACTCAAAAATATTGCCAGAATCCGTCCCTTCCTCAGCCCACAATCTACCAAAACTCTTGTGCATGCCCTCATCATCTCCTGCCTCGATTACTGCAACACCCTCGTCTGTGGCCTCCCCGCTAACTCTCTTGCACCACTCCAGTCTGTCCTCAACTCTGCTGCCCGGCTAATCCACCTCTCTCCTCGCTACTCCCCTGTTTTTCCCCTCTGCAAATCCCTCTACTGGCTCCCAATTCCCCAACGAATCCAGTTCAAACTACTAACAGTGATCTACAAAGCCATCCACAACCTGTCCCCTTTCTATATCTCTGAACTAATCTCCCAATATCTTCCCTCGTGTAATCTTTGATCCTCCCAAGACCTCCTACTCTCCTCCACACTTATCGTTCCTCACACAACCGTCTCCAAGATTTCTCCCGAATCTCCCCTGTCCTCTGGAATTCCACGCCTCAACACGTCCGATTATCCACCACCCTCGGATCCTTCAGACGGAACTTGAAAACCCATCTCTTCAGGAAAGCCTACAGCCTGCAATAACCATTCTGCCACCTAACCACCACCAGAGCTGCTGCACGCCGACCTTTTGTCCCTTCCCCATTACCCCGTAGAATGTAAGTCCGCAAGGAAATGATCTTCTCCCCTCTGTACCAGTCTGTCATTGTAAATTTGTTTACTGTAAATGATAGCTATAACCCTGTATGTAAGCCCTTTCTCATGTACAGCACCATGGAATTAAAGGTGCTATATAAATAAATAATAATGTTTTGCATGTACACTTCTGTTCTTACTTAGAGTAACCATTTTTATGCTTTTTTATGCTTTTTTATAAAGTGCATGCACTTTACATGTCTGAAGATTAGTGGGGTCTTGATTCTGAGACACCCACAGACCTCTCAAAAGATGTCAGAGAAGTGTGCAGCTCGAGAGGCAGGAGCACACATACACACAGATTGGAGTATGAACACAATATAACATGTACAACTTTCTATTGTTTCTGAACCCCGCTCGTTATGTGCACTTCTGCATTCTGAGCTGCACACTACTCTGCTGCCTTCTTAGCGATCACTGAGGGTCTCAGAAACCTGGACTCCCACTCATTTTTAGGCACGTAAAGTGCCTGCAAGATATAATAAAGTAATGAATAAAACAAGTTTAGCTACTTTTTCACTATGTAGGAATCCTCATAGTATGGCTTGTGTCGGGCATCAGGTGTGCGCCTTGATACCTGCATGTCTTCTCTCTCCCACTATGCTTATAATAGATTTACAAGCTTTAGTACAAATGTTGTGTCACAGATAGATGTGCGCCCTGAGAGAGGAGGAGAATTCCTCTGTGCTATACTCCATCTGCTGAGAGCTTTCTTGGCAGCAGACTCCACAGAAGAATAATATTGGAGGAGGAGGTTTAGAAAAAGCTGGGAAGCCATGATGAGTCTTCCCAGACATCGTTTTGCATCTATTAAAAATGTTTCCTCTTTGAATTCTTGCCATTTTCAACACATTTAAAGTGAATAACTATTTATCTTTTCGGTATGAAAATATTATTAATATTTTTGAACCTTTTTATAGTTGAAGTGTTCATGTGTCCACAGCTGTGCGCCTTTTCATACGGCTTCACAGGTCATGTAACATACATATTCAAAAAGACATTAAATACAGTTCCAACTATTAACTACTTGAAGATCTATGATGAGGTTTACATCCCAAATTGTCCAGTATTGAAAGAATGAAAACAGGCAAGATAAAAATACATTTAGGTTTGAAATCCTGCAGAAACAAATAAATAGCACTGGAAAAAAATATTTTTAAGAATGATCGATTATTATAGTAAGATATAGTGACTGTGTCATTGTTTCTAAAAGATCTGTCTGATTTGAGAAAAAAAAGAAAATTTCATATACACTATTGGTAAATTTGGGTTTGATAGCGACAGGTCCTCTTTTCAGGATCCTCATCTCTCAACCGGAATGGAGAGTAGTTACATAATAGTTGCTTAGTTACAGTTGAAACTAAAAGTTTCCTACACTATACTGTATGAAAAGACACATATGCAGGTTTTTCTCAATATCTGACATGAAATCAGAATAAATCTTTCCCGTTTTATGTCAATTAGCATTACCATAATTATTCATATTTGCCAAATGCCAGAATAATGAGAGAGAATGTTTTAAGGAATTTTTATTACTTACTGCAAAGTCAAAAGTCAACATACATTTCATTAGTATTTTGTACCATTTTTCTTAAACTGAATGACTTGGGTCATACGTTTGGCATCTCCTTCCACAAGCTTCTCAGAATAGTTGTAGGAATTTGGGCCCATTCCTCCTGACAAAACTGGTGTAACTGTTCTAGGTTTGTAGGTGTCAGTGCTCACACCTGGCTTTCAGCTTTGCCCATAAATTTTCAATAGGATTGAGTTCAGGGCTTTGTGATTGCCACTCCAAAAACATTGACTTTGTTATCCTTAAGCCACTTTGTTACCATTTTGGCAGTATGCTATTGGAAAGACCCATTTCTGCCCAAGCTTTAACTTCCTGGCTAATGTCTTGAGATGTTGCTTCAGTATTGCCACATGATCTTCTTTTCTCATTATGCCATCTATTTAGTGATGTGCACCAGTCCCTCTTGCAGCAAAACAATCCCACAACATGATGCTGCGACCCCCATGTTTCACAGTTGGGATGGTGTTCTTAGGCTTCCAAGCTTCTCCCTTTTTCCTCCAAACATAATAATGGTCATTATGCCCAAAAAGTTAAATTTTAGTTGTATCAGACCGCAGGACGTGTCTCCAAAGATTATGGTTTATGTTCCTGTGTGCATTTGCAAACATTAATCTGGCTTTTCATGTTTCTTTTCGAGTAGTAATGGCTTATTCCTGGCAGAGTGGCCTTTCAGCCCATGTTCATATTGTACTCGTTTCACTGTGGATATTAACACAATTGTACCAGCTTCCGCCATCATCTTCACAAGGTCTTGTGCTTTTGTCCTTGGGTTGATATGCACATGTTGGACCAAAGCACGTTCATTTCTGGGACACAGAACTCATCTACTTCCTGAGCAGTATGATGGCTGGACATTCCCCATCTTGTTAATACTTGCATATAATTGTTTGTAAAGATACAAGGTACCTTCAGGTATCTTGAAATTGTACCCAAAGATGAGACATACTTTTGCAAGTCCACAATTCTCTTCCTGATATCTTGGCTGCTTTCTTTAGACTTTCCCATGATGCTGCACAGAGAAGCAGTGTGTTTCAGGTGTGCATTAGAATGCATTCACAGGTGTGTCTTTAATTAACTCAGATGTTGCAAAAAAAAACTAATCCTAATTTACCTAAAACGGGAAAGCTTTATTCTGATTTCAAGTCAAATATTGAAAAAAACATGCATATGTTTCTTTTCATATAGTGTATGTAAACTTCTGGTTTCAACTGTACATCCTCACTTTGGAGGACTTGTCCTGTCCTTTATTACACAGACAACCCCATTTATTGGAATTAACATTTTGTAACACTTCTATCTCCATTCATCAACACGAATACACCAGAAATGTGGCATAAATCGCCTTAAAAATCAGAAACATTTTTATGCATCGAAGAGGTGCCAAACATTTTTACCACTTTAAACGTTTTCATGCGAGTTTTGCCCACTTCTGTCAATATGGATAGAGCTGGGGAAGGACTGGAACATGTAGCCACAGCTCGTCTAATTCATGACTTTCTATACAGTGGCATGTAAAAGTCTGAGCACCCATGGGCAAAATTACTGTTATTGTAATTTGTGAACAGTTTAGCAAGTTGAAGAGGAAATGCTCTCTAAAAGGCCTAAAATTAAAGATAAGAGTCAGTAGCAGGCGGATTCTTTAAGAGCACTGGAAGGGTAGCCCCAGTGGGGGAAGGGTGCACAGTCCCCCCGCAATTCCAGCCAAACACCTCCAAAGTAGGACAGAAACAGGAAAAGGGTAAAACTCAGTCAAAGGAGCACTGAAAGGAAACTCTGACACCAGAATGGGGTTAAGCCACAACGCATTTCAACGGAAGTAGCGTCTTCATCAAGTGGACATCTGATGTTTACCTGATGAAGACGGTGCTTCCGTTGAAACATGTTGTGGCTTAACCCTATTCTCGTGTCAGAGTTTACTTTCACTCCTTTGACTGAGTTTTACCCTTTTCCTAAAGTTAAAGATGACACATTTCTTTTGTAGTTTAGGTAAATATATATATATATATATATATATATATATATCTCCTGTATATGTATTCATCTTTTACATTTTAAACCGGTTGATATGCGATGTGCCGACACAATGGAATTCCACTCTGCACATGTTGCAGGGACTGTGGAAGCAGCGTTGAGCCCTGGTGCAATATGTCATTTTGCATAGCTTGGGTCAACGCAGTACGGACGTGTTGCAAATCATGCATGTGGAATGGGCACTTATGAAGGACCTCTGCACAGTTCTGCACAGTTTCTATTAAGATGGTTAGCACTAACGATGCCATCATCAGCATCACTATTTCGGTCCTCTACTTCCTGGAGCACACTTTGAATAGTCTGCAGGAGGAGGTGGTGGAAACACAGGAAGAGGAAAAAGCAGAGGATATGGAAGGGATAACAATATCTCTAAGTTCTGGACTGTAGTCATACAGGTGGGTGCCATGGGAAGGTGGATTACAATGATCGAGGGAGGCTCATGGTAACAGAAAAAATGTTAATGAAGGTGCAGGAGCCAATAAACAACTGGAGGAGGACAAGAAGAAAGAGATGACGGGCGCGCAAAAGTCATGAGATGAAGAGGATAATGATCCCCTCTCTGTTGTCCATGGTTAGAGGGAGGGGATGGAGAAAGCAAGCTTGAGTGTTACCCCACCATCAACACACCATGGAGTTGGACCTCATGTAAGGGCCTGACAATTGAGTGCCTTCTTGCTGTACTATCTGCAACATGATGCCCGTATTGTTGCAAGAGTATTAGTACAGTACAAGAGTAAATTTTGCAAGATGCTCCCCCCAGAAAGGGACGCACGCATGCTGGAGTATTGAAACATATTTATGTACAATCTGGTTTTCTCCAAGACAGCAGTGAGGCACACAGTGTGCATCTCAGTTATATACTTCCAACCCTGGGAACGCTGAGTCGTCAATACAAAAACACTTACAACAGCAGCAGTGTAAGTGGCATAACCAATTTCTGTGAGTCATTTCACACATTTTTAGACCAGCCTGTGCACCAGCAGGACAGAGTACAAGTCTAACATTTTGTGAACGAATGGAGAAGATGGTGGGTGCAGGAGTATCTTGAGCTCAATATCCATGCCATCAGGGGGGGGGGGGGGGGGGTTTGGACACTTTTGCATTTTTAGGCTTCAAAAATGGAAGAGTGGCCTGAGCTTGACTGTCATGCCTTTTCTCACAACATGTCTTCAGCACTGCTGGTGGTGTCCTGACAGTTAAGCGCATCTGGCTGTTCCCTCAAAGTGTTGACCACCTAACTTTCACCAAGATGAACAAGTCATTGATCTCCAATGACTTTTGCATTCCAGTCGCAGACTGGGCAGACCAGGCAATTGTGTAGTCTTTAGTGTGCTGCATTTATCTCGCATTATTGCAGTCTGTGGCACCTTTGTCATGGCTTCTGTGCCTGCTGTTGCTACTGCTGCTGATTAGGGTTGAGCGACTTTTATTTTTATAGGATCGGGTCGGGTTTCACGAAACCCGACTTTCTCAAAAGTCGGGTCGAGTGAAATCGGCCGATCCTATAAAAAAGTCGGGGTCGGGGTCGGCCGAAACATGAAACCCAATGCAGTGCAATGGGATACTATGGTTCCCAGGGTCTGAAGGAGAGGAAACTCTCCTTCAATCCCTGGGATCCATATTAATGTGTAAAATAAAGAATCAAAATAAAAAATATTGATATACTCACCCTCGGACGCGCCCTGGTACTAACCGGCAGCCTTCCTTCCTAAGAATGAGCGCGTGAATGACCTGCGGTGACGTCGCGGCTTGTGATTGGTCGCGAGCGGTCACATGGGCGGTCACGCGACCAATCACAAGCCACGACGTCATCTAAGGTCCTTCACGCGCTCATTCTTAGAAAGGAAGGCTGCCGGAAAGAAGCAGGGCGCGTCCGAGGGTGAGTATATTCCTATTAGGTATATACTCACCCTCGGACGCGCCCTGCTTCTTTCCGGCAGCCTTCCTTCCTAAGAATGAGCGCGTGAAGGACCTTAGATGACGTCGTGGCTTGTGATTGGTCGCGTGACCGCCCATGTGACCGCTCGCGACCAGTCACAAGCCGCGACGTCACCGCAGGTCATTCACACGCTCATTCTTAGGAAGGAAGGCTGCCGGTTAGTACCAGGGCGCGTCCGAGGGTGAGTATATCAATATTTTTTATTTTGATTCTTTATTTAACACTTAAATATGGATTCCAATACCGATTCCCGATATCGCAAACATATCAGAACTCGGTATCGGAATTCCAATACCAGATTCAGAAGATCGCCGACCTCATGGCCGACCCCACACAGGGGTCGGGTCGGGTTTCATGAAACCCGACTTTGCCATAAGTCGGCGACTTCTGAAAATGGCCGACCCGTTTCGCTCAACCCTACTGCTGATGTTACTAACAATTTTTTGAAAAGTGGAGACTCCTAGTTGTGTCTCCATCTGGTTGGTTGCCTGTAGTGGAAGTGGTGTCAGAGCTCCATTATACTATTTCTACTCTGGGGAAATTGATGCTACTTAGTGATATCTTCCCTAATTTTTGGAAATGTTTGGACTCCAATTACGGTCTCCTTCATGTATGTTGTCTGTAGCAGTAGGGCTCCCAGACCAGCAGGTCTGCAATTACTATCAGTCAACTACTTAGTTACTATCTTTAAATTTTGCAAGCAATAGTAGTTTATGAAGCTGATATTTGAGCCATCTGATTGTGGCTGAGCATAAAATCAGTTTGAGCAGTAGTATGAGATATCAGGGCTCCCTGCAAAGCAGGCCTACACCGCTCCCTCACCCACCTCTTAATTTGAACTTAAATTCAAAGCTGCAAATGCTGGCCCAGATCCTAGCTCATAAACGGCCCATTCCATACTGCTGTTGTGTCATTATGACATTTTTACTGTGGGTCAATTGATGACACATTTCCTTGCATCTGTCACTAATTTTTCTAAATGTTTGGACTCCAAGTTGTGTCTCCTTCATGTGTGTTGCCTGAATTTGGAAGGGCTCTTAGAGCACCAGGCCTACACCTGTCAATCATCCACCTGTTACTGATCAGTGTTTACGCTAGAAAAGATGGTCCAAGCCTTGTCCTGGCCTTGTCACAGGCATCCATGCTGAGCAATTATACTATTTGTACTCTGGGACATTTGGGCGCTTGGAGAGTTGTGACGCGGGGGGAAATAATGGTTATTGGGGGCCACCTCTGAGGACTCTACTGTGTGATGTTAAGGAGGAGGAAGAGAAGGAGCACATGCTCTTTCTGGCCCTCATCTACAAGGCATACTGCTGTGAGGCTGCCAAAGACAGGAAGTTGAGTAGCCGGTCCAGTAACAGAAGTTGTCAGTTGCCTTTGTATAGGAAGAGCCGGTGTTTGTTCAGAAGAGTTTTCAGTAACATTACCACCTATCCTATGTACACCTCGAACACCAAGCCTATTCCCCCTTCCACTATGACTTTGCTTTTTCCTACTCATGTTGGATGTACCCTTCCTCTCTTTTAACCAGCTGTTTCCCAACCCTAGGCCAAAATCTGTCAGTCACCTATCAGTAAATTAACAATTTGTATTTATTTGCTGAGAAAGTGTAGCTGGACTACAGATTTAGCACAAAAGATTAATTTGTTGAGATGTGGACTGATGTCTGGACCATGCAATTATCACAAAGGATTTAGATGCTGAAATGTGGACTCCTGGATGGACAACATAATTTGCAAATAGGAATTAGATTCTGAATTGCAGATTCCTGGCTTCACTATACTATTAGCCCAAACTATTTAGATTCTGAAATGTGGACTTCTGGCTGACCACACTATTAGCACAGACTATTTACATTATCAAATGTGTACTCCTGCCTGGACCACACTATTAGCACAAAGGATTTAGATTCTGAAATGTGGCCTGGTGTTTGGACAACAGCATTAGCACAAATGATTTAGATTATGAAATGTGGCCTGGCACCTGCACCATAGTATTAACACAAATGATTTAGATTAGGAAATGTGGCCTCCTGCCTGCACCACGCTATTAGCACAAATTATTTAGATTCTGAAATGGAGCCTGGTGTATGGCTCATATTCTTAGAAGAAACAATTTAATTTAGGAAGTGTGGACTCCTCGCTGGACCACACTATTAGCACAATCAATATAGATTCGGAAATGTGGCTTGATTTCTGCAGCACAGTATTAGTACAAACTATTTTGATTATGAAAGTGCCCTGGTGTCTGCACCACAGTATTAGCACAAACGATTTACAGTAGATTCTGAAATGCGGCCTTGTGTCAGCACCATAGTATTAACACAAATGATTTAGATTACGAAATGTGGTCTCCTGCCTGTACCACACTGTTAGCACAAATGATTTACATGCTAGAAGGTCAATTTCACACAGGATTCTATCTAGCTGCACTAGCTGAAAATAAACCACCAAATAACTATCTGACTACTTGCAGCAGCAGGATCATCCTCTCTGCGCTGTTACACTGACAAAATGGCACCAAAACAACATGTCCGCTTTTTATATGGAGAGGGACATGTTACTTTGGCAGCCAATGACAGAAGCCCTTGTGTCTGAACGTAGTGGATGTTTTTTCTGCGCCCTGATTGGCTGCCAGAATCTCCATCCATTAAGTTAAAAAAAAAAACTACAGTCCACTGATGTTACTCCCCCTCTCCCATCTCTCCCCACCTTTTCCCCTCATCAAACATGTCACTCCGTTCCTCCTGCTCATCTTACAGCATCACAATCCTAGCCAAAGTCCTAACAAAAGCTTAGTTTAAATGTGATCATTTACCGAAATGTGGCCGAAAATTGCTGACTTTGAGGTAAAATGCTCGGGAATCCAAACACAGGGCCGTATTTGCCATTAGGCACTCGAGGGCACGTGCCTAGGGCGGGGACAATGCTGGGGGGCGGCACCTGAGCAAGTTTAAAAAAAAAAAAATAATTTTTTTTTTGAAAGTCCGGGGTCGCCCCACCCACCCACCTCAGTCCCAGCTGCTGCGGGGGGAGGGGGTCTCGGGCGCAGGGCCGCCATCGGGGCATTACAGCCCTGACTACTGTATGGGGCAGAAATGGATGCTGTACCTTTAAGCAGTAGCAGGCCCAAGTGTATCATGGTCCTGACGCCGGTCATGTGACACGCTGCGCGCTCTTAATGTAGGAGCACTGGAGCAGACTGGACATGTGAGAGCCCTCAGGGATACTCTGCAGGTGACGGCACAGACAGTAAGGAGTTAACTGCTGTCAGCCCGAGGATTTCCTGTCTCCTCGGTAACAAGGAACCTTTCTGTGTCATCTGCGGGGGAAGTGTTTCAGTGCTGCACTTCTTGTGCTCTGCCAGTACTGTCCCCCATGTGGTGAGAAGGTGACTGTGGGGTTTGTACAGGGAGCATCAGGGGGGTCTGGTGATATTGGGGGGTCTCACTTCTGTGCTTGTCTGCCCCCCCAGATGTTGCCTGTCAGAGGGGGACCCTGCTAAGGTCCACGGCTGCTGTCTGCAGGTAAGAGCCCTTCCGTCCTGTCTCAGCTGCTGTGGAACTATAAGTCTCAGCATGCACATACAGGGGAGACACAGATTGTGGTGATTTACACTTTTCAAGCTGGAAGACATTTTGCTTTTTTGTAGAGTAGCAGGACATGTTTGTGGGAGAAGATACTGAAGTCAGCGGTGAGCAGGGAGAGGAGGCGGGCAGTGTGTGAGGACTCAGAGGAAGCTGCAGAGAGGAGTGAGGTGAGAGAGGAGACGGGAGTCTGCTGATGTGAGTGAGGAGAGGGGAGGCTGCTAAGGGGAGGAGATGAGAGGCTGGAAAGGAGAGGAGATGAGAGGCTGGAAAGGAGAGGAGATGAGAGGCTGAAAAGGAGAGGAGATGAGAGGCTGGTGAGAGGAGGCTGCTGAGGAGAGGAGATGAGAGGCTGGTGAGATGAGAGGCTGCTGATGTGAGTGAGGAGAGGGGAGGCTGCTAAGGGTAAGGATATGAGAGGCTGGTGAGGGGAGGCTGCTGAGGAGAGGGGATGAGAGGCTGGAGAGGGGAGGCTAATGAGGAGATGAGAGGCTGGTCTCATGCTATATATGGGGAGGCTGTGTGGGGCTCATGCAGTATATGGGGAGGCTGTGTGGGGCTCATGCAGTATATGGGGAGGCTGTGGGGTTCATGCAGTGTATATGGGGAGGCTGTGTGGGGCTCATGCTGTATATAAGGGGCTGTGGGGGGTTTAAAGATATATAGGGGGGTGTCAGCATACTTAATTCTGCTCAATACTAAGTGATACAATTAATATTAATTAATATTGAGTAGAATTATTTTCATGCTATTGGTTCGGCCTCCACAACAGTCATGGTCTTTCATCTGGCCCCTCAGGAAAATAAATTGCCCACCCCTGATCTAGAGACATGGAGTGAGAAGCCCACAGACGATAGCACCAGATTAGTCCGTTCTCTCACTAAATTACCCATCCAGCTCTTCACACTATTCTCTGTGAAACGTCCGAGCATTGCAGAGATAAACTTCCCTGTTTGCAGTCTGAGTGATACTGCACGTGGTTTTGGTAATATGAATCAACTGACAGGTTCCCCTTAAAAATCTGTCAGCCAAACCTTGCAACCGTGGCAGAATCAACTGACCATGTACAGTGTATGAGATCCACCAGATTCTCACATGACAACTAATGGAAAGATTTGCTAAGGCTACTTTCACATCAGCGATTTTCTCCGTTCGCGGCAGATACTGCAGTTTTTCCGCATCTGTCGTGTAACATATCACTTACGGGCCAGCAACTCTGCGTTCGGCCTCATTCATTCCCTATGGGACTTGCGGACATGTGCGGCACTTGAGGTGAGACAAAAAAAAACACTGCTAGCAGCATTTTTTTCCCTCTTGCTGCAAGTACCGCATTTGCCGGATTGCAGCAAAACCGCAAGTGCCATAGGGAATGAATGAGGCCAAACACAGTGTTGCCATAAGTGATCCGTTACGGATGCGGAAAAACTGCCGGATCTGCCGCAAATGTCAAAAATCGCTGATGTGAAAGTAGCCTAAGTCACTGCCGATAGTGTCTGCATTAGTCATAGTCGCCAATGGGGGAGGCAGCATGAAAAGTGCCTAGGGCAGCAGAAACTCTAAATACGGCCCTGTCCAAACACGAATCCGAATATGCTAGGTTCATGCCGAATTTGAGATTGTTGAATGTTTTCTGAACAAGTTCGCTCATCTCTACACCTCACCAATACCAAAGCTGCTGCAATCCCCGAAACTGTCTCCTATCCCATTATCCTGTAGAACCGGGGTCCTCAACCTGCAGCTCAGGAGCCACATGTGGCTCACGGTCCCATGAATTGTGGCTCGCGGCTGTCTGCCAGCTTGGAGCATTAGCTCCAGTTCTAGCAAACAGGTATGAAGAGCACATCTGAAAATGGTGAATTTGAAATTTGTGAGCAGCCCTGAACAGAAGAGCAGATCTGGGTACACATCTACTAGTCTTAGGGGTTTGAGATGATTTAAGTATGGTACGCTGGAGACAGGATGACACTACCTGTCAGAGGAGGTGTTTGAAGCTGGGTGTGACAGTGTCTTGGGAGTGCTTTATAAGAGAATACTGAATGGGGGTATTGTAGGAACCCCTAGATCTTTGTATACTGCTTTGGGGTGACAGATTTTTGTGGAAAAGCTTTGGTTACCATTATGCCTGTAATGGGGCTTTGGTTGCCACTATTGTGAGGGGGTGGGAGCTGAATGTGGCTCGCGACCCTCTCTCAAGGCTGGATGTGGCTCGTGACCCTCTCTAAGAGCTGAATGTGGCCCTCAAGGTCAGAAACGTTGGGGATCTCTGCTGTAGAATGTAAGGCTGCATGGGTAGTGTCCTCTTCCCTCTGTACCTGTCTGTCAATATTAGTTTGCTCATTGTAATTTCTATTTGTGTTTTGCATGCAGCCTTTCCTCATGTCCAGCACCATGGAATCAATGGTGCTCTAAAAATAAATAATAATAATAAACCCTCTCCTCATGTTCCACCCAATCTTCACCCTTGCCCTCCTTGCCGATGTACCCACAGCAGAAAACTGCAGCAGTTGGCACCTGTGTTTCTTCATCTGACTCATCAGAGATGTGCTGCGGTGGTCCGCTGACCGATTGAGCTACCCCTCACATGTACTCATCTTCCAACAGAACAAGTGATTGGCCATCAGTACACTCAATCTCTTCGAATTGTGGGGCAGAGCCAGATGGATAGCCCACAAAACCACAGCCAGCAGAGTCATTTCAAAGCAGAAGTGACTGCTGCAGGATTTGGTACTCAGACTGCTTTCCTAATTTGCAAGGGAGTGAGGTGGAAGACAGATGCACATGGGGCTCAGGTGCAAAATCTGTGAAACCCCTTAGCTCTTACTATGACCATTTTACAGTCATATTAAAGCACCAAAGTTTGGTTCCCCTTTGACTTTCTTTGGATTCAAGTTCAGGGGCAAGTTCGAACTGAAACCGAACTTTTAACTCTAGTTCTGCTGATCCCGCGAACCAAAACATCCACGGGTTCAATCATCACTATTTACTAATATACTTTATTTACCAATTCTGAAACGAGTGACCGTTTTCGAACTCCTTTCCTGATGCTGGACTCTCCAATACCACATTCTATACTTCCTTATTATAAGATTTCTGTCCAGTAACTTCAGACACTTATATTTTTAGGAATAGTCAGGTCATTTAGAAAAATTGATATTTATATATGGCCTTCTCAGCCCAGGACGTTTACATGACATTTAAGAAAACTTTCTTGGCAGCTTCTCAGCCACCTGTTCTGTATAGTCTATCTGAAATCCCCTGTGTACGTGTACAGTGCTTGTTACTACAGTACGAGAAAGTGAATGTCATATAGATTTTATTAGAAAAAGGATTTTATGCATCCATTTCATTACTCTGTAATATAATCACTAAGGCTACGTTCACATTTGCGTTGTGCGCCGCTGCGTCGGCGACGCAACGCACAACGCAAACAAAAACGCAACAAAACGCACGCTAAAACGCTGCGTTTTGCGACGCATGCGTCCTTTTTCGCCGAAAGTTGGACGCAAAAAAAATGCAACTTGCTGCGTTCTCTGCGCCCAACGCTTGCGGCCCAAAAAACGCATGCGTCGCAAAACGCAGCACAACGCATGTCCATGCGTCCCCATGTTAAATATAGGGGCGCATGACGCATGCGGCGATGCTGCGGCGCCCGACACTGCGGCGCCGAACGCTAATGTGAACGTAGACTAAGAAAGACAATAAACATACAATATTAAATATTAAGTGTAATGCAACAATCAAGATTGTATTTTTTATTCATATGTAACAAACAATGTGATTTTTCACAACACACAATGTAGACCACTACATAGAAAATATATTATGCAGTGAAGTCAAACTCTTTCTTAAAGCAAACCTGTCAGCAGAATTTTGCTAAGTAAACTACAGACACTATGAGGTTGGCAATGTTAAACTGAATAAAATGATACCTAGGGTGAAGAAATCCATATTTTGTTGAAGGAGTGAAACTTGTTTCTGAATATGTAAACCTCATTAATTTGTAGGAGACCTATTGATTGCTTCTCTGGCGTAGTTCTGAGGAGTTCCTTGCATGTATGTAATGTTTAGCTACAGTTCCTTGCGAAAGTATTCGGCCCCCTGGAACTATTCAACCTTTTCCCACATATCATGCTTCAAACATAAAGATACCAAATGTAAATTTTGGGTGAAGACTCAGCAACAAGTGGAACACAATTGTGAAGTTGAACAAAATGTATTGGTTATTTTAAATTTTTGTGGAAATTCAAAAACTGAAAAGTGGGGCGTGCAATATTATTTGACCCCTTTACTTTCAGTGCAGCAAACTCACTGCAGAAGTTCACTGTGGATCTGAATGATCCAATGTTGTACTAAATGCCTAATGATGATAAATATAATCCACCTGTGTGTAATCAAGTCTCCGTATAACTGCACCTGCTCTGTGATAGTCTCAGGGTTCTGTTGGAAGCACAGAGAGCATCATGAAGACCAAGGAACACAACAGGCAGGTCCGTGATACTGTTGTGGAGAAGTTTAAAGCCGGATTTGGATACAAAATGATTTCCAAAACTGTAAACATCCCAAGGAGCACTGTGCAAGCGATCATATTGAAATGGAAGGAGTATCATACCACTACAAATCTACCAAGACCCGGCCGTCCCTCTAAACGTTCATCTCAAACAAGGAGAAGACTGATCAGAGATGCAACCAAGAGGCCCATGATTACTCTGGAAGAACTGCAGAGATCTACAGCTGAGGTGGGACAGTATGCACAAATCTGGCCTTTATGGAAGAGTGGCAAGAAGATAGCCATTTCTCAAAGATATCCATAAAAAGTGTTGTTTAAAGTTTGCAACAAGCCACCTGGGAGACTCACCAAACATGTGGAAGGAGGTGCTCTGGTCAGATGAAACCAAAATCGAAGTTTTTGGCAACAATGCCAAAAGATATGTTTGGCGTAAAGGCAACACAGCTCATCACCCTGAACACACCATCCCCACTGTCAAACATGGTGGTGGCAGCATCATGGTTTGGGCCTGCTTTTCTTCAGAAGGAACAGGGAAGATGGTTAAAATTGATGGGAAGATAGATGGAGCCAAATACAGGGCCATTCTTGAAGAAAACCTGTTGGAGTCTGCAAAACACCTGAGACTGGGACGGGGATTTGTCTTCCCACAAGACAATGATCCCAAACATAAAGCAAAATCTACAATGGAATGGTTCACAAATAAACGTATCCAGGTGTTAGAATGGCCAAGTCAGAGTCCAGACCTCAATCCAATCGAGAATCTGTGGAAAGAGCTGAAAACTGCTGTTCACAAACGATCTCCATCAAACCTCACTGAGCTCGAGCTGTTTGCCAAGGAAGAATGGGCAAGAATTTCAGTCTCTCGCTGTACAAAACTGATAGAGACATACCCCAAGGGACTGCAGCTGTAACCGCAGCAAAAGGTGGAGCAACAAAGTATTAAGTTAAAGGGGCCGAATAATATTGCACGCCCCACTTTTCAGTTTTTGATTTTCCACAAAAAATTTAAAATAACCAATAAATTTTGTTCAACTTCACAATTGTGTTCCACTTGTTGTTGATTCTTCACCAAAAATGTACATTTAGTATCTTTATGTTTGAAGCATGATACAGTGGGGCAAAAAAGTATTTAGTCAGTCAGCAATAGTGCAAGTTCCACCACTTAAAAAGATGAGAGGCGTCTGTAATTTACATCATAGGTAGACCTCAACTATGGGAGACAAACTGAGACAAAAAAATCCAGAAAATCACATTGTCTGTTTTTTTTATCATTTTATTTGCATATTATGGTGGAAAATAAGTATTTGGTCAGAAACAAACAATCAAGATTTCTGGCTCTCACAGACCTGTAACTTCTTCTTTAAGAGTCTCCTCTTTCCTCCACTCATTACCTGTAGTGATGGCACCTGTTTAAACTTGTTATCAGTATAAAAAGACACCTGTGCACACCCTCAAACAGTCTGACTCCAAACTCCACTATGGTGAAGACCAAAGAGCTGTCAAAGGACACCAGAAACAAAATTGTAGCCCTGCACCAGGCTGGGAAGACTGAATCTGCAATAGCCAACCAGCTTGGAGTGAAGAAATCAACAGTGGGAGCAATAATTAGAAAATGGAAGACATTCAAGACCACTGATAATCTCCCTCGATCTGGGGCTCCACGCAAAATCCCACCCCGTGGGGTCAGAATGATCACAAGAACGGTGAGCAAAAATTCCAGAGCCACGCGGGGGGACCTAGTGAATGAACTGCAGAGAGCTGGGACCAATGTAACAAGGCCTACCATAAGTAACACACTACGCCACCATGGACTCAGATCCTGTAGTGCCAGACGTGTCCCACTGCTTAAGCCAGTACATGTCCGGGCCCGTCTGAAGTTTGCTAGAGAGCATTTGGATGATCCAGAGGAGTTTTGGGAGAATGTCCTATGGTCTGATGAAACCAAACTGGAACTGTTTGGTAGAAACACAACTTGTCGTGTTTGGAGGAAAAAGAATACTGAGTTGCATCCATCAAACACCATACCTACTGTAAAGCATGGTGGTGGAAACATCATGCTTTGGGGCTGTTTCTCTGCAAAGGGGCCAGGACGACTGTTCCGGGTACATGAAAGAATGAATGGGGCCATGTATCGTGAGATTTTGAGTGCAAACCTCCTTCCATCAGCAAGGGCATTGAAGATGAAACGTGGCTGGGTCTTTCAACATGACAATGATCCAAAGCACACCGCCAGGGCAATGAAGGAGTGGCTTCGTAAGAAGCATTTCAAGGTCCTGGAGTGGCCTAGCCAGTCTCCAGATCTCAACCCTATAGAAAACCTTTGGAGGGAGTTGAAAGTCCGTGTTGCCAAGCGAAAAGCCAAAAACATCACTGCTCTAGAGGAGATCTACATGGAGGAATGGGCCAACATGCCAACAACAGTGTGTGGCAACCTTGTGAAGACTTACAGAAAACGTTTGACCTCTGTCATTGCCAACAAAGGATATATTACAAAGTATTGAGATGAAATTTTGTTTCTGACCAAATACTTATTTTCCACCATAATATGCAAATAAAATGATAAAAAAACAGACAATGTGATTTTCTGGATTTTTTTGTCTCAGTTTGTCTCCCATAGTTGAGGTCTACCTATGATGTAAATTACAGACGCCTCTCATCTTTTTAAGTGGTGGAACTTGCACTATTGCTGACTGACTAAATACTTTTTTGCCCCACTGTATGTGGGAAAAGGTTGAAAAGTTCCAGGGGGCCGAATACTTTTGCAAGGCACTGTATGTGTATCGATGAATTTGTCTGCTTAATGATGGTTGGTCCACAATATGTTGAATTATTTTTAATATCCTATATTTTGGGGTTAATTATAATTTTTCTGACCGGTGGCCGTGCTTTATATATCTTATATGTTTATCAGACTGGTGGTCACATATGTGTACACACTTTAGCCTCTGGTTATACATAGGGTAGGTTTGACTAGGGCCAGCCACTGTTGAGAGGGAGCACCACTTATCATAGCCCTAGGATGCCAACTTCTGCGGCTGAGGCAGGGATTGCTTTCAGCGTTAGACTTTAATCCATTCTAGAAAACAAGTCCCTGGTTGCCGACATCCCTAGATTGGTGGACCATCCTATTTTTTCCACATTATCCTTCATTTTTATTGAAACTACAGCACACAGCCTAATAAGTGATACATCTCTGGAATCAGGATATTTTGCCCTATGTTATATTGCTCTCATATTAAATAGCAAAAACCAGCTGACTGATTTCCTTTAACACTATAAATGCTGCACATGTCTGATAGTTAGTAGGGTTGAGCGACTTTCATTTTTTAAAGATCGAGTCGGGTTTTGTGAAACCTGACTTTGTCCAGAGTCGAGTCGAGTGCAGTCGGCCGATTATCGCTAAAAGTCGGGGATCGACCGAAACATGAAACCCAATGCAAGTCAATGGGGAAGCATAGTCGGCAGTGAGTGGAGGCCAGGAAAACACCTACAGTGCCCATTTTAATGCCAAAAACATCCATTCTTGTTTCTGAAGCTTGTCAATCTTAATTAACTTTATAATAATAGTTGTTCAATGGAACTTGGGGGTCATTTGGCAAAAGTTGTGGGGGGTAGGGCTGGTTCAAGGTTTTAGTGGGCCCAGGAATCGTGGACTACGTCACGGCAGTGGAGCAGGGAGAGGTAAGTATTTCAACGTTGCAAGTGCTGTGATCCTGAGCAAGCAGGGGGGCACACTTGTTTGCATTGGCACTGGCACAGGGCCCCTCAAAGTACAGCGGTGTGTTTGCACGGCGGGGGCGCCTCCCACCAGCAGCGACACTTTTGCGTACTCTGAGGGGCCCTGTGCCAGTGACGTCGCCAACGAGTATGCCCCCCCCACCTGATGAAGGAACCTGCACTTTCATCTGCACCTTCCTCTTTGTCCCTGTGTAAGGTGGTATAACATGCGGGAAGGGGAACCTTACTTTCAGCAGGGTCAGATTCTGGCTGTGTAGAGTGCAAGGGGAATGTAGTGGTCTAGGTCAATGTACCAGCAGACTCATCTAGCAGTGGCTGGGCAATGGGCAGGATGAGGAGGAAACAGATATAGGGCCAAAGAATAAAGTAGGCTAAATGCAGTTCAAAGTTGGTAACAGGACTAAACAGGCGGCATTGCTTTGTTCAGTGGAGTAGCAAACCCAGGAGCAGCAGACACTGTTTTAAGGGCCCAAACACACTAATAGGCCAAATGCAGTTTAATATCTGATACTTTAGGCCAAAAGCCTAAGACTGAAGCTCAGCTTTATACAGTGGAGGACAACACCAGGGAGGGGCAGACACCGTTAGTAGGCCCTAACCACCAATTTTTAAAAACACAGCACTTAATGAGAGCCAGAAGGTTGAAGCTCAGCTTTATTCAGTTGAGGACAAACACCAGGCAGGGGCAGACAGCGTTAGTAGGCCGTAACCAAAGTTGAAGGCCAAATGCAGTTTTTATTTTCTGATACTATAGGCCGAAAGCCAGAAGGTGGAAGCTCCAATTTAGACAGTGGAGGACAATTTGAATTAGGGACTGCAGACAGACTTAGTAGGCTGTCCCCTGTGGACCAAGCATCCACCACATTAACCCATTGCGCCTTAATGGACACGTAATCTTCCGTGGCCATGCCTACAGGTCCATGCGTCTGTTGTCAGGTGCACCTTTGTACTCACAGATTGCCAGAGTGCATGGACAATGCAGTCTTTTACATGCTGGTGGAGGGTTGGGATGGCTTTTCTCGCAAAAGAAGTGTTGACTGGTTAGCTTGTAGCGTGGTACAGCGTAGTCTATCATGGCCTTATAAATAGTAAATAAAATATATAACTAGGCTCTATGAACTTTTAAATAGGTTCCAGGGGTACACGGGCAGCATTGGTGTGGTCAGTGGAGGAGTATTGGAAGTAGGGGCCGCAGACAGGCTAACGAAGGCCTAAAATAACAAACAATAGGCAGGCATGGCAGTTTTAAATCGGTTACATGGATACACAGGAGGCAGCATTGTGGTCAGTGGAGGAGTATTGCAGGTAGGGGCCGCAGACAGGCTATCAAAGGCCTAAAATAACAAACAATAGGCAGGCATGGCAGTTTTAAATCGGTTACATGGATACACAGGCAGGCAGCATTGTGGTCAGTGGAGGAATATTGCAAGTAGGGGCCGCAGACAGGCTGTCAAAGGCCTAAAATAACAAACAATAGGCAGGCATGGCAGTTTAAAATCGGTTACATGGATACACAGGCAGGCACTCCAGGCAGCATTGTGGTCAGTGGAGGAGTATTGCAAGTAGGGGCCGCAGACAGGCTATCAAAGGTCTAAAATAACAAACAATAGGCAGGCATGGCAGTTTAAAATCGGTTACATGGATACACAGGCAGGCACTCCAGGCAGCATTGTGGTCAGTGGAGGAGTATTGCAAGTAGGGGCCGCAGACAGGCTATCAAAGGCCTAAAATAACAAACAATAGGCAGGCATGGCAGTTTAAAATCGGTTACATGGATACACAGGCAGGCACTCCAGGCAGCATTGTGGTCAGTGGAGGAGTATTGCAAGTAGGGGCTGCAGACAGGCTATCAAAGGCCTAAAATAACAAACAATAGGCAGGCATGGCAGTTTTAAATCGGTTACATGGATACACAGGCAGGCACTCCAGGCAGCATTGTGGTCAGTGGAGGAGTATTGCAAGTAGGGGCCGCAGACAGGCTATCAAAGGCCTAAAATAACAAACAATAGGCAGGCATGGCAGTTTTAAATCGGTTACATGGATACACAGGCAGGCAGCATTGTGGTCAGTGGAGGAGTATTGCAAGTAGGGGCCGCAGACAGGCTGTCAAAGGCCTAAAATAACAAACAATAGGCAGGCATGGCAGTTTAAAATCGGTTACATGGATACACAGGCAGGCACTCCAGGCAGCATTGTGGTCAGTGGAGGAGTATTGCAAGTAGGGGCCGCAGACAGGCTATCAAAGGCCTAAAATAACAAACAATAGGCAGGCATGGCAGTTTAAAATCGGTTACATGGATACACAGGCAGGCACTCCAGGCAGCATTGTGGTCAGTGGAGGAGTATTGCAAGAAGTGTCTGACACAGTTAGTACTCCCAAAAAATAAATAGATGTTAATGTCTCACAAAACAACTATAAATAAAAAAAAGGGTGGCATGCTTAGGTACAGGGGTGGGCTCATCTGCAGAGTTTATGACAAAGTAATTTGGCAGTAAATTAGTATTTACTGGTGTCAATATAGGACACTGACCCAGACTACTGTAACTATCATCATAGATGTCAACAAATTGGTATTGATTGTCAGTGCCAGGCATTGAATGATGTCAGCGCATAGACTAAACATTGGTGGAGCTGTGCGAGATAATTTGGCACGTGGTAGAGCACAGTTTGAGCTGGGGGGGGGACTCTCTTGTGGCCGGCGGTACCGCCCCAGGGCCCCTCATGTTACAACGGTGTGTCTGACGTTGGGTGCGCACCACCACCGCCAGAGACACTACATTGTACTATGAGGGACCCAGTGGCAGTGCCGTCGACCAAAAGCGAGCACACACACCTCTTCTGACAAACAGCACTGTAACTAACGGGTGCTTGCGCCAAGTGTCGAGAGTGAGACAACGGCCCCGTGGGGGGAGTTTTCCCATTGGGGGATGTGTAAACATGTCGTATGCTGGTCAAACAGCTGCTGCAAATTAAGAGATTTTAACACTCAGTAAGACCAGTCCACAAGCAAGACCTTTTTATAGGAAAGCTAGGTGTCAGCCGGGAAAGGTGGGGCAAAATAATTTGAAATCCAGGAGTGGTTCATTTTAATGAAGGTGAGATCATCCACATTTTGGGTAGCCAGACGAGTCCTTTTTTCGGTTAATATTGAACCAGCAGCACTGAATACTCTTTCTGATAGCACACTAGCTGCTGGGCAAGCAAGCTCCTGCAAAGCATATTCTGCCAATTCAGGCCAGGTGTCTAATTTGGATGCCCAGTAATCAAATGGGAATGACGGTTGAGGGAGAACATCAATAAGGGCTGAAAAATAGTTAGTAACCATACTGGACAAATGTTGTCTCCTGTCACTTTGAATAGATGCTGCAGTACCTGTCCTGTCTGCGGTCATTGCAAAATCACTCCACAACCTGGTCAGAAAACCCCTCTGTCCAACGCCACTTCTGATCTGTGCACCTCTAACACCTCTGCCCTGTAGCCCCCTGCAGCTCGTGTGAGAACCATCACCGGCGCTGTGTGCTGGGAATGCCTGAATGAAACGGTCTACAAGAGTAGCTTGTTTGGTTGCTAATATTTGTTCGAGGTTCTCATGTGGCATAATATTTTGCAATTTGCCTTTATAGCGAGGGTCAAGGATGCAGGCCAACCAGTAATCGTCATCGCTCATCATTTTAATAATGCGTGGGTCCTTTTTGAGGATACGTAAGGCATAATCCGCCATGTGGGCCAAAGTTCCAAAAGCGAGCACACACACCTCTTCTGACAAACAGCACTGTAACTAACGGGTGCTTGCGCCAAGTGTCGAGAGTGAGACAACGGCCCCGTGGGGGGAGTTTTCCCATTGGGGGATGTGTAAACATGTCGTATGCTGGTCAAACAGCTGCTGCAAATTAAGAGATTTTAACACTCAGTAAGACCAGTCCACAAGCAAGACCTTTTTATAGGAAAGCTAGGTGTCAGCCGGGAAAGGTGGGGCAAAATAATTTGAAATCCAGGAGTGGTTCATTTTAATGAAGGTGAGATCATCCACATTTTGGGTAGCCAGACGAGTCCTTTTTTCGGTTAATATTGAACCAGCAGCACTGAATACTCTTTCTGATAGCACACTAGCTGCTGGGCAAGCAAGCTCCTGCAAAGCATATTCTGCCAATTCAGGCCAGGTGTCTAATTTGGATGCCCAGTAATCAAATGGGAATGACGGTTGAGGGAGAACATCAATAAGGGCTGAAAAATAGTTAGTAACCATACTGGACAAATGTTGTCTCCTGTCACTTTGAATAGATGCTGCAGTACCTGTCCTGTCTGCGGTCATTGCAAAATCACTCCACAACCTGGTCAGAAAACCCCTCTGTCCAACGCCACTTCTGATCTGTGCACCTCTAACACCTCTGCCCTGTAGCCCCCTGCAGCTCGTGTGAGAACCATCACCGGCGCTGTGTGCTGGGAATGCCTGAATGAAACGGTCTACAAGAGTAGCTTGTTTGGTTGCTAATATTTGTTCGAGGTTCTCATGTGGCATAATATTTTGCAATTTGCCTTTATAGCGAGGGTCAAGGATGCAGGCCAACCAGTAATCGTCATCGCTCATCATTTTAATAATGCGTGGGTCCTTTTTGAGGATACGTAAGGCATAATCCGCCATGTGGGCCAAAGTTCCAGTTGGCAAATCTGTGGTTGTGCTGGTTTGAGGGGCAGTTACAGGCAAATCTACGTCACTTGTCTCCCTTACAAAAACAGAACCCGGCCTTGCAACGCCATTAATTTCTGTTGGCCCAGGAGAAGCTTCCTCATTAAAAAAGTACTCATCCCCATCATCCTCCTCGTCCTCCTCCTCCTCTTCGCCCGCTTCCTCGTCCTCTACACGGCCCTGACCAGACAATGGCTGACTGTCATCAAGGCTTTCCTCTTCCTCGGCTGCAGACGCCTGCTCCTTTATGTGCGTCAAACTTTGCATCAGCAGACGCATTAGGGGGATGCTCATGCTTATTATTGCGTTGTCTGCACTAACCAGCCGTGTGCATTCCTCAAAACACTGAAGGACTTGACACAGGTCTTGTAGCTTCGACCACTGCACACCTGACAACTCCATGTCTGCCATCCAACTGCCTGCCCGTGTATCCTCCCACAAATACATAACAGCACGCCTCTGTTCGCACACTCTCTGAAGCATGTGCAGTGTGGAGTTCCACCTTGTTGCAACGTCGATGATTAGGCGATGCTGAGGAAGGTTCAAAGAACGCTGATAGTTCTGCATACGGCTGTAGTGTACAGGCGAACGGCGGATATGCGAGCAAAGTCTGCGCACTTTGAGGAGCAGGATCGGGTAACCCCGGATAACTTTTCAGGAAGCACTGCACCACCAGGTTTAAGGTGTGAGCCAGGCAAGGAATGTGTTTCAGTTGGGAAAGGGCTATGGCAGCCATGAAATTCCTTCCGTTATCACTCACTAACTTGCCTGCCTCAAGATGTACAGTGCCCAGCCATGACTGAGTTTCTTTCTGCAAGAACTCGGACAGAACTTCCGCGGTGTGTCTGTTGTCGCCCAAACACTTCATTGCCAATACAGCCTGCTGACGCTTGCCACTAGCTGTCCCATAATGGCACACCTGGTGTGCAACAGTGGCAGCTGCGGATGGAGTGGATGTGCGACTGCGGTCTGTGGACGAGCTCTCGCTTCTGCAGGAGGACGAGGAAGAGGAGGAGGGGGGGCGAACGGCTACAGCCAACTCTTTCCTTGACCGTGGGCTAGGCAGAACTGTCCCAATATTGCTGTCCCTTGTGGAGCCTGCATCCACCACATTCACCCAGTGTGCCGTGATGGACACGTAACGTCCCTGGCCATGCCTACTGGTCCATGCATCTGTTGTCAGGTGCACCTTTGTAGTCACAGACTGCCTGAGTGCATGGACGATGCGGTCTTTAACATGCTGTTGGAGGGCTGGGATGGCTTTTCTAGAAAAGAAGTGCCGACTGGGTAGCTCGTAGCGTGGTACAGCGTAGTCCATCAGCGCTTTGAAAGCTTCGCTTTCAACTAACCGGTAGGGCATCATCTCTAATGAGATTAGTCTAGCAATGTGGGCGTTCAAACCCTGTGTACGCGGATGCGAGGATGAGTACTTCCTTTTCCTAACAAGAGTCTCATGTAGGGTGAGCTGGACTGGAGAGCTGGAGATCGTGGAACTAGCGGTGGTGCCGGTGGACATGGGTGAGTGAGAGAGGGTTGGAGATGGTATTCTTGCAGGTGCCCTACATGCAGTGTTTCTTACTACTAACCTGGTGATTCCCTGACTGCTTTGGCCTGGCGACGAAAGCTGCACAGATACTGCAGGTGGTGTGGGAAATGGTCGGCTTAAAGGGAGGGAAGGGATGTAGCTTTGCTGACTAGCTTCATTGGCCGAGGGTGCTGCAACCTTTAGGGACGTTTGGTAGTTAGTCCAGGCTTGCAAATGCATGGTGGATAAATGTCTATGCATGCAACTTGTATTTAGACTTTTAAGATTCTGACCTCTGCTTAAGGTAGTTGAACATTTTTGACAGATGACTTTGCGCTGATCATTTGGATGTTGTTTAAAAAAATGCCAGACTGCACTCTTTCTACTATCGGATACCTTTTCAGGCATTGCAGACTGAGCTTCTTTAACCGGATGGCCACACTGTCCTCCAACTGGTTTAGGTTTTGCCACGCGTTTTTGGCCAGATACGGGCCCGGTAGATGGAACCTGTTGTGATGTTGATGCCTGCTGCGGCTCCTCCTCCTCCACTTCAGAACTACTGCCGCCTGCACCCTGTTCCCCCAATGGCTGCCAATCGGGGTCCACAACTGGGTTATCTATGACCTCCTCTTCTATGTTGTGTGCAACTTCGTCTGTGTCACCGTGTAAGCCGGTGGTATTGCGTTCGTGACGGAGCACCATAGTCTCCGCTGGTTTTGATTCTGCCTCAGTACACTGCGAGGGCAATGTTCTGGTCTGAGTCAAAGGAACAGCATAGTAATCTGGCTGTGGCTGTGCATCTGTGCACTCCATGTCCGATTCAACTTCTAATGGGCATAGCCTGTTAACTGTTTCACTGTGTAACCCAGGAACGGTATGTGTAAAGAGCTCCATGGAGTAACCTGTTGTGTCGACTGACGCATCCTTCACTGTTGTTTTTAGTGAAGGACACAAGGAAGCGACTTGTTCCTGACCGGGAGCATCCACTGACGATGCACTGCTCTGACATTTGGCACTTTCCGAGGAGGAGGCGAAAGAGTTAGAGGCAGAGTCAGCAATGAAAGCCAATATTTGTTCCTCCTGCTCCGGCTTCAAAAGTGGTTTTCCTACTCCCAGAAAAGAGAGTGTTCGAGGCCTTGTGTAGCCAGACAACGAACCTGGCTCAACAACTCGAGACTTAGGTGCTGTACTGCTTTTACCATGACCACCTGATGCTCCACCACCACTACCATCATTACCAGCTGACAATGACCGCCCACGGCCACGACCTCTTCCACTAGACTTCCTCATTGTTTGCAAAACGTAACCAAAGTAACGCTATTTGTTACTGTAAAACAACTTATCAGGTGAACTCAAACTTCTGTAGGATTTATATATACCTTTATAGGTGCCTGACACTGAAAGGAAAATCAGGCCCAATGTTACACACTAGGTTTTGTGTGCCCCAATAATTTGAGACAGATGGCACACACAGGACCAGCACTCAAGCAGAAATGCCAATCTTAATCTCCCACTATTTTTTTTTTTTTCTGGGAGAATTTACCCTAAAAAAAAAAAAATGGCCAAGTATTACACAGTGATTTCGGTGGCACACAATGAGAGACAGATACCACACACAGCAATGGCACGGAGGCAGACTTGCCAATATTTATCTCCCACTAATTTGTTTTTGGAAAAGGGAGAATGTACCCCCCCCCCCAAAAAAAAAGGCCAAGTATTACACAGTGTTTTCGGTGCCACACAATGAGAGACAGATGCCACACACAGCAATGGCACGGAGGCAGACTTGCCAATATTTATCTCCCACTCATTTTTTTTTGGAAAAGGGAGAATGTACCCCCCCCCAAAAAAAAAATGGCCAAGTATTACACAGTGTTTTCGGTGCCACACAATGACAGACAGATGCCACACACAGCAATGGCACGGAGGCAGACTTGCCAATATTTATCTCCCACTAATTTTTTTTGGGGAAAAGGGAGAATTTAGCAAAAAAATGGCCAAGTATTACACAGTGTTTTCAGTGGCACACAATGAGAGACAGATACCACACACAGCAATGGCACGGAGGCAGACTTGCCAATATTTATCTCCCACTAATTTTTTTTTTGGAAAAGGGAGAATGTACCCCAAAAAAAAAAAAAAAAATGGCCAAGTATTACACAGTGTTTTCGGTGCCACACAATGACAGACAGATGCCACACACAGCAATGGCACGGAGGCAGACTTGCCAATATTTATCTCCCACTAATTTTTTTTTTGGAAAAGGGAGAATTTAGCAAAAAAATGGCCAAGTATTACACAGTGTTTTCGGTGGCACACAATGAGAGACAGATACCACACACAGCAATGGCACGGAGGCAGACTTGCCAATATTTATCTCCCTGCAGTTATCTCAGAAAAGTATGGCAGGCAGCTATAAAAAGGACTGCTGCACACAAAAGTGTGGACAAACACACAAGATAGCTGTGCAGAAAGGAAGGAAAAACAGGATTTGTGCTTTGAAAAAAGCAGTTGGTTTGCACAGCGGCGTACACACAGGCACAGCAACACAGCTATCAGGGTCAGGGAGCCTTCTAGGGCAGCCCAATGAGCTACAGCCCTGAGGAAAAAATAATGTAGCTTCCACTGTCCCTGCAATCAAAAGGTGGTGCTGGACAGTGGAAATCGCTACAGCACAAGCGGTTTGTAGCTTTATGTACCCTGCCTATCACTATCCCTGCTTCCGAAGAAGCTGCAGCAACCTCTCCCTACGCTCAGATCAGCAGCAGTAAGATGGCGGTCGGCGGGAACGCCCCTTTATAGCCCCTGTGACGCCGCAGAAAGCAAGCCAATCACTGCAATGCCCTTCTCTAAGATGGTGGGGAGATCTATGTCATCACGCTGCCCACACTCTGCGTCCACCTTCATTGGCTGAGAAATGGCGCTTTTAGCGTCATTGAAACGCGACTTTGGCGCGAAAGTCGCGTACCGCATGGCAGACCCCACACAGGGATCGGCTCGGTTTCATGAGACGCCGACTTTGCCAAAAGTCGTCGACTTATGAAAATGAACGATCCGTTTCGCTCAACCCTAATAGTTAGTATTGTTTGTTGGATTCTGCAAAATTAGATTGATCAATCCGAAACCTATGAGCCTATGTCCAGACAGGTTGATTTACTCTGTTGTGCCGCACAGACTCCCTTCTAATGTAATTTTCTCTCATCAGTTACTAATAACTGGAAAACTTCTGATTTATGTAGCTGCTATCATAAATTTTTACACTGCTTTACTTTTCTAAATTTATTAGTGACATTTATTTTATGATAAACGTCTGCCGTCATTTGATTCCATGTAAAAAAATATATATTTTATGATTTTCATAGCCATAAAATAAAAAGATTAATTAAAGACAACCGTTGACAGGGTGATTGTGGGAGATTTAAAGGTTTCTATATAGTAAGAACATAAATCAAAAGCTACTAAAAAAAGATAAAAACATACAGAAAAAAACTAAAGCTAAACCTTTTCCTATACTTTTCTTTAGAAAAAACATAAAGATAAGGCCGGCGTCACACTACCGTGGAATACGGGCTAGTGCTATGCGAGAAAACATCACAGCACTCGGCCCAGTGTTAATCTACGGGGCAGCTCACATCAGAGTTTATTTTCTCAGGCGTATTCAGCGTGCGTGTAAAATTGCAGCATGCAGCGATTGTACGCGTATGTCATCCGTAATGCATTAAGGCAAAATAAAGATCGACTTTTATTTTTTCCACCTGGACTGGACGCTGTTCTCTTTCATTTTTGGTATGTATTTTCCAGTTGTGTTCATTGGACTCTGAAGGTGCATCCTTATTTTTGAAGTTCTGTCGGCTGCTGCTTTGTATTTACTTGCATTACACTCATGCGAATCTTGACAGGGAGACTCGGACCGATATTTCATAAGTTTAGAGTGACTCTGGCCTAATGGTCATAGTTTCATCTGGAATGGTCCAGACTTTAGAGATATTAAGTAAATATTCTAAATAAGAAACGAAAATCAATATAAACAACAACTCCAATAGTGCTGTTTTTAGTCACTTCCCTGCAAATATAAATTAAAAAATTATGAAAAAGTGGCATGTGCCCTACATGGTACCAATAAAAACCACAGGTTACCTCGCAAAATAACATATGATCATTGCTCTAGCAATATGTATGGCTTCTAGAAAACACTTTTTTTTCTTTTTCTTCATTTTGTAAAAGTAGTAAAACCAGGGCTGCCACTAGAAATTTCGGGGCCCCATACTGGCAAAATTTTCGGGACCCCCTTGAGACTCCGCCCAGGCTCCACCCCAGCCCCGCCTCCACGCTCCACCCCTCAAACTGTCCACTTCTCACCAATCACACATTGAGGGTACGTGTCCACCTTCAGGATGGCCGGCGGTTGCGTCGGAGCGGCAAACCCGCTCGGCGCTAAGCCCCGCCCCATACTGTGACGCGATGATGCCGGATGTGTTCATTGCACACATCCGGGATCATCGCACCCCACACCTAGGGCCCTGTGTTATAGCTTGCGGTGGCGCAGCTGCCGCAAGGAACACGGACATGCTGCGATCTTAAAAGAAGCGCCGCATGTCCGGAGTCGCAGGGCCGCCGGGTGCGTGCTACCACGCATAGTGGAGACGGGATTTCATAAAATCCCCTTCACTATGCTGGAACATCTGGACGCTGTGTGTTTGACGCTGTGGCCCCACGCAGCGTCAAACACGCAGCGTTTACTTAACGTGGACACATACCCTAACAGTTCCCATCACCAGATCACAAATATAGCCGGCAGCTTTTGTTTTGGCCAAAAGATTTTGTAAGCCGCCACCATAACACGGTAGACTCTTTTGGTGAGGCCCTACTCTGCTGTAACCTATTAAATATTTGTTAAAATATGCAATACAATTTAGGTATATTTTTGTTTATTTTTCAATTTTTAAAATGACCAATAATATCACATAAAAAGAACAAATACCGCTACACCATGACCAGATGACATATTACCACCACAGTGATCGAATAATATCACATACAAGGGACAAATACCGCTACACCATGACCAGACCGCATATTACCACCACAGTGATCGAATAATATCACATACAAGGAACAAATACCGCAACACCATGCCCAGACCACATATTAAAACCACATAGTTACTGAATACTATAATTCTGATCAGTAATAAAAAAAAAGCACCACACTATCACCATAAGTGCCATTATACACAGGAGATCTGTACTTAGTATGCAGTGTCTGTGTACAGATAATACAGTGATCTCTAGTGAAATTATATACAGGAGCTCTGTATATAGTATACAGTGTATAGTGTCAGTGTATAGGTAACACTGACTTACCAGTGACGTCTCTAGGTGAAGTCCTTCATCTTTCATCCAGCACAGACCGCCATCATGTCTTCCAGCCAGGACTCGTTTCTGCAGGAAATAACACAGTTATCTCGAGCTCCGCTTGTAGAACACATTACTTAATTTTTCCCAACTTCTACATTACACCGCATAAAGAAAAAGAGGCGACATAGTGTCACTCTACACAGTAACAGGACCGCCCCCTCATTTAAAACAGTGTCCTCAAAAAATAAATACATCACTGCAGTAATAATATCCCTTAATTAGTCCCTATGGTAATAATATTCCCCATCCTGGCCCCCGTGTGTCTCATTCCTGGCGTCAGCCATATGTTCTCCCATCCTGCCCTCATGAGTATCCATCCTGCCCCATATGATCTCCCCATCCTGCCCCATCTGTCTCCATCGTATCCATCTTGCCCCATGATCCTGCACAATCTGTCTCCAATTCTGCCCCCAGTGTCTCCAATCATGCCTCCTGTGTCTCCAATCCTTCCCCATCTGTCTCCAGTCATGCCCCCATGTCTTTCATCATACCCAATATCTCCATTCTGCCCCTGTGTCCAGCATCTCTGCCCCTGTGTCCAGCATCTCTGCCCGTGTCCAGCATCTCTGCCCCCTGTGTCCAGCATCTCTGTCCCTGTGTCCAGCATCTCTGCCCCTGTGTCCAGCATCTCTGCCCCTGTGTCCAGCATCTCTGCCCCTGTGTCCAGCATTCTGCCCCCTGTGTCCAGCATTCTGCCCCCTGTGTCCAGCATTCTGCCCCGTGTCCAGCATCCTGCAAATTGTCCAGCATACTGCCCCTTTGTCCAGCATTCTACCCCCTGTGTCCAGCATCTCTGCCCCTGTGTCCAGCATCTCTGCCCCCTGTGTCCAGCATCTCTGCCCCCTGTGTCCAGCATATCTGCCCCCTGTGTCCATCATCTCTGCCCCCTGTGTCCAGCATCTCTGCCCGTGTCCAGCATCTCTGCCCCCTGTGTCCAGCATCTCTGCCCCTGTGTCCAGCATCTCTGCCCCTCTGTCCAGCATCTCTGCCCCTGTGTCCAGCATCTCTGCCCCTGTGTCCAGCATCTCTGCCCGTGTCCAGCATCTCTGCCCCCTGTGTCCAGCATCTCTGTCCCTGTGTCCAGCATCTCTGCCCCTGTGTCCAGCATCTCTGCCCCTGTGTCCAGCATCTCTGCCCCTGTGTCCAGCATTCTGCCCCCTGTGTCCAGCATTCTGCCCCCTGTGTCCAGCATTCTGCCCCGTGTCCAGCATCCTGCAAATTGTCCAGCATACTGCCCCTTTGTCCAGCATTCTGCCCCCTGTGTCCAGCATTCTGCCCCCTTGTCCAGCATACTGCCCCCTGTGTCCAGCATCTCTGCTCCTGTGTCCAGCATCTCTGCCCTCTGTGTCCAGCATCTCTGCCCCCTGTGTCCAGCATATCTGCCCCCTGTGTCCATCATCTCTGCCCCCTGTGTCCAGCATCTCTGCCCCTGTGTCCAGCATCTCTGCCCCCTGTGTCCAGCATCTCTGCCCCTGTGTCCAGCATCTCTGCCCCTGTGTCCAGCATCTCTGCCCCTGTGTCCAGCATTCTGCCCCGTGTCCAGCATCTCTGCCCCTGTGTCCAGCATCTCTGCCCCCTGTGTCCAGCATCTCTGCCCCCTGTGTCCAGCATCTCTGCCCCCTGTGTCCAGCATCTCTGCCCCCTGTGTCCAGCATCTCTGCCCCCTGTGTCCAGCATTCTGCCCCCTGTGTCCAGCATCTCTGCCCCCTGTGTCCAGTATCTCTGCCCCTGTGTCCAGCATACTGCCCGTGTCCAGCTTTCTGCCCCAGCGTGTCCAGCGTTCTGCCCTGGGCCCCAGCGTGTTCAGCGTTCTGCCCCGGGCCCCGGACCCCACCCCCCTGGGATCGCCGCTCTCAAAAAAAAACAAAAACGAGTTCTTACCTGACCGTGCGCTCCTGTGGCAGGGAACCTCACTTCCTCCACGCAGGTGAAGGACGCACTCGCCGGCGGCTGACAATGACGTCAGACGCCGGCGAAATGCGACTGCGCACTGCGGCCGCTCAAGTCAGCTGCCAGCCTCCGACTGGCTGGCGGCGGCTGTTAACTATTGACGTGCGGGCACGGGCGGGCCCGCACGTCAATAGTGTCCCGCAGGCCCGCAGCGCCGGCAGGGGGGGGCCCGCAGCGCCGACAGGTGGGGGGCCCGCAGCGCCGGCAGGGGGGGCCTGCAGCGCCGGCAGGGGGGGCCCGGTGAGCAGATTAGATGGGGCCCGATGCGGGCCCCCTCTGCTCACCGGGCCCCATACGCCAGTCATGGCTGTCATGCCCTGATGGCGGCCCTGAGTAAAACATAGAAGCAAACAAATAAATTGTGGTACCAATGCTGAGTAACAACTGTTTTTTTTTTTTTTTACCGATGTGCATATAGTGTCCCCTAGTTCATGAATAGTCGCGGTTTCTCAGGATTCAATACAAAGCTGTTGTATGGTACAACACAGAAGAAAGAAAAGAGCACAAAAGTCCCAGAATTTATTCAAAATGATACATAATACAGACAGATCAATAGCAACGATAATTTAAAGACAAAGTTGAATAGCTGATGCCACAAGTGGAACCACAATATATGTAAGTGGATGGGAGAGCAAAGAATGGCAACAAAGCAGAAAAAAAGTGCAAGTGCAAAAAAAATTTTCCACATAGAAACCGCTGAGGGAAAAACAATACTGCTCAGAGTCTCTTGCACATATCTGCAATATATGTAAAGATTAATAATAATATGTAAAAATTATATGACAAGAAAGACAGAGAGCAATAAGAGTAATCCTATCGAGTTTAAACAGACGATTCCAAAAATATAGTGTATGTCACTTTAAGGGAATAGTAGTATCACTGAGAGTGCCAAATAAAGCCCTTACCCATAGTCTCCGCTAGCAGTAACCTGTGTGCGCAGCCCCAATATGCGTTTCGCCTTGGCTTCCTTGGGTTTTTCCTTCAGCGGTTTCTATGTGGGAAATTTTTTTGGCACTGGCACTTTTTTCTGATTTGTTGCCATTCTTTGCACCCCCATTCACTTAAATATATGATGGTTCCAGTGAGTTACACTTGTGGCGTCAGCTATGACACTTTGTCTTTCAATTATTGTTACTATTAGTGTTGAGCGATACTGTCCGATACTTGAAAGTATCGGTATCGGAAAGTATCGGCCGATACCGGCAAAGTATCGGATCCGATCCGATACCGATACCCGATACCAATACAAGTCAATGGGACTCAAGTATCGGACGGTATTCCTGATGGTTCTCAGGGTCTGAAGGAGAGGAAACTCTCCCTCAGGCCCTGGGAACCATATTAATGTGTAAAATAAAGAATTAAAATAAAAAATATTGCTATACTCACCTCTCCGACGCAGCCTGAACCTCAGCGAGGGAACCGGCAGCGTTGTTTGCTTAAAATTCGCGCTTTTCTTTCCTTACGTGAAGTCCCGGCTTGTGATTGGTCGCGTGCCGCCCATGTGACCGCAACGCAACCAATCACAGCAAGCCGTGACGTAATTTCAGGTCATTCAGTATTTTAAAATTACGCTCCGGCTTTGTGATTGGTTGCGTCGCAGTCACATGGGCGACGCAACCAATCACAGCAAGCCGTGACGTAATTTCAGGTCCTTAAGGATTTTAAAATTACGTCCCGGCTTTGTGATTGGTTGCGTCGCAGTCACATGGGCGACGCAACCAATCACAAGCCGTGACGTCACGGGAGGCTGGACACGCGCGCATTTTAAAATGCGCGCGAGTCCAGCCTCCCGTGACGTCCCGGCTTGTGATTGGTTGCGTCGCTGTCAACCAATCACAAGCCGGGAAGCCATTTTAAAATGCGCGCGTGTCCAGCCTCCCGGCTTGTGATTGGTTGACAGCGACGCAACCAATCACAAGCCGGGACGTCACGGGAGGCTGGACTCGCGCGCATTTTAAAATGCGCGCGTGTCCAGCCTCCCGGCTTGTGATTGGTTGACAGCGACGCAACCAATCACAAGCCGGGACGTCACGGGAGGCTGGACTCGCGCGCATTTTAAAATGCGCGCGTGTCCAGCCTCCCGTGACGTCACGGCTTGTGATTGGTTGCGTCGCCCATGTGACTGCGACGCAACCAATCACAAAGCCGGGACGTAATTTTAAAATCCTTAAGGACCTGAAATTACGTCACGGCTTGCTGTGATTGGTTGCGTCGCCCATGTGACTGCGACGCAACCAATCACAAAGCCGGAGCGTAATTTTAAAATACTGAATGACCTGAAATTACGTCACGGCTTGCTGTGATTGGTTGCGTTGCGGTCACATGGGCGGCACGCGACCAATCACAAGCCGGGACCTCACGTAAGGAAAGAAAAGCGCGAATTTTAAACAAAGAACGCTGCCGCTTCCCTCGGTAAGGTGCAGGCTGCGTCGGAGAGGTGAGTATAGCAATATTTTTTATTTTAATTCTCTCTTTTACACATTTTTACATTAATGTTGTTTCGATACCGATACCCGATACCACAAAAGTATCGGATCTCGGTATCAGAATTCCGATACAGCAAATATCGGCCGATACCCGATACTTGCGGTATCGGAATGCTCAACACTAGTTACTATTAATCTGTCTGTATTATGTGTCATTTTGAATAAATTCTGATATTAATTTTATCTGTGAGTTTTGTGCTCTTTTCTTTCTTCTGTGTTGTACTGCTGTTTTTGAGCGTCCCTTGCTATTGTAGCTCCCCTCACCACTTGGTTTAGGGTGATGTGGAATAAGAAGATGGTTTCTGCTCTGAAGTTGGTGTTTCTAAAGCTGTTGCATGGTGTAGCATCAAAAAATCAGCACATCAGCTGGATGGCCAACATTCAGAAGTGGACTCCTCAAATAAACCATGAATTTTTGTAAGGCACAAGCTTTCATGTCACGCTACAGGAGAGAGAGGAACCCACTGACCATAAGAGCTTACACTCTACAGGAGAGAGAGAGGACCCCACTGACCATAAGAGCTTACACTCTACAGGAGAGAGAGAGGACCCCACTGACCATAAGAGCTTACACTCTACAGGAGAGAGAGAGGACCCCACTGACCATAAGAGCTTACACTCTACAGGAGAGAGAGAGAGGACCCCACTGACCATAAGAGCTTACACTCTACAGGAGAGAGAGAGGACCCCACTGACCATAAGAGCTTACACTCTACAGGAGAGAGAGAGGACCCCACTGACCATAAGAGCTTACACTCTACAGGAGAGAGAGAGAGGACCCCACTGACTATAAGAGCTTACACTATACAGGAGAGAGAGAGAGGGCCCCACTGACCATAAGAGCTTACACTCTACAGGAGAGAGAGAGGACCCCGCTGTCCATAAGAGCTTACACTCTACAGGAGAGAGAGGGGACCCCGCTGTCCATAAGAGCTTACATTCTACAGGAGAGAGAGAGGACCCTGCTGACCATAAGAGCTTACACTCTACAGGAGAAAGAGAGGACCCCACTGACCATAACAGCTTACACTCTACAAGAGAAAGAGGACCCCGCTGACCATAAGAGCTTACACTATACAGGAGAGAGAGAGAGGACCCCACTGACCATAAGAGCTTGTACTCTACAGCAGGGGTGGGGAACCTTTTTTCTGCCAGGGCCATTTGGATATTTATACCATCTTTCGCTGGCCTTAAAAAATGATCAATTTGAAATTTATTCTGTCATATTTGGTCATACTATTAAATACCTCATCCCTAATGTGATGGCTGGAGCTGCTCTCTTTGGTGAGATGTGTGATGTTAGGTGGTATTGATGATGCTATTACTCGCTGCTGCTTTTCCAGGTTTGCATTGGTTCGGAGTCAACTATAAAGAACTCACAGCAGTAAGTGCTGAACACAGGAGACACTGGGGACACATATATCACAAGGGGGCTAAGTGCATATAGAAAAAACAGGACATGACGAGCTGTGCATGCCGCTGCTGTCATCATGAGTGGTGGAGACATTGTACAGGAGAGAGAGACTTACCCAGTGACCCTGGAGATGGAAAATGACTCTGCCGTTCAAACTGTGCTCTCCTAGGAACTGCTGACCTGTGATGGCCCCGGTACTGACCACCACTGCACAGGGTGTGATAATCCGCTAGATGTCATAGCTGCACAGCATTATGGGGAGACCTACGTGGCAAGTGATACTTCAGCAGTGTGGGAAATGGTATTGGGCAAGTTTTTCTTTTGTTTTTCCCTTGTGAACCATGAATTAAATCTCATAATGTTCGAATTCACATGATACCACAAATTTCTAGAAGTTCGATACAAACTTGATCCTCAACGGATCGATCCCCTAATCTCTAGGATGTAAAACAAAAGTTGCTTCTATAAATGGTTACAGCACCAAAGTATTACAAAATCCTACTGCCTAGATATTTTTGTCACGTACTGTACTTTTTATGTCTCCACTTGTGATGAGCGAGTGTACTCATTGCTCGGGTACATGTGGGGGTTGCCTGGTTGCTAGGGAATTCCCACATGTAATCAAGCTGGCTAATAGCTGTAAATCATTCAGCTGCGGTGATGAAAACTAAATCTCCGAACACTAACAAATACTTGGAGACCACCCAAGCGTGCTCGGGAAAACCCGAGCAACGAGTTTACGCGCTCATCTCTAGTCTCCACCTGCTGTTCCTTTGCTTCCATCTCAGGTCATGCATCCAATATGCTGGCGATGATCCTGCATGATTAAGATCAGAATTCCATTACCTGGATCATCCTCTTGTACATAGGAGGAGTTATTCCTGCTATTGAGTTTTGCTCATGTGACAAGAGATGAGCAATTTGACTTGCGCTACCCTGGTTCAGAGTCCAGTTTGATCCTCCATAGATATTATCTTCCATTTCTGCACCTGATATGTCATGACCATCTTGGGCCCTGTGTAGCCGAATATGTTGGGCCACCTTTGCCAAGCTGAGGAAGTCATGAACAGAGGTGAAGACCAGCTGCTAGGAAGGACTAAAATGGAAGACAGACCAGTGCGACACAAATCTAATTGCTCTAATGATAACCATTTTTAGCAAAAATACTTTTATAAAACAAAGATTTAAGCAAAAGATCCTTAGGATCCTACTTGGCGTTTATCCACCAAGAAGAATGTGAAACTGCCACGGAATAGGACCTCTATATTTCTTAGCATGGACCCACTGGTAATCATCTGATCACCTCAGGTCTGGTATTTGTAGCTTTGGGCAGGCACATGTTTATCCTTTAGCAGCCACTATAGGACAAATATGGTATTAAATGAAATTAATGGTCTCTTTTAGTCCTCCAAAGAAAGAAGACTACTTTGGTTCTTCATTCTAAACAAAAGAGGGGTGTCCTAAATAGGGGACCCCACTTTATGACATCTACGTGCCGGGACACTGGAATCATTCTACTATAAATCAGTATACATACTATTTTTACTAATCTTAATGTAAAATCTATATGGCGATGCTGTAATTAATTGAGCTTTGCCTTTCAGTGACTTGTCACAACTGCATGTTGTATATCAGAGGACACTCTTTGGGTAAAATTAACAAAGAGCACTTCATGTACCTTCACAAGAGCTCTATCACCGGCCGAAGTGTCAAAGCTATTTTCAGATTCTCAGTTACACGCTCGCTGTATCTCATTGTGATAACAGGGAAATAGAGGCCACTGATATATAGCACCTGTATACGGGGCGCTATGTGCGGCTGCATGGTAGATATCAGTCACACTCACTAAGGCAGTGCCAGCAATTCTGGGAAAATCACTTACAGCCAACGTTGCACCGTAGCCCTGTACAAGGATCTGACCCGGCTGCATGAAATATTTGGGTTTATTTTTGTTACTATGTTTTAGAGATAGTAAAAATGTAGAGAAAAATGTGGGTTGTACAAACATTTTTTACTTTACTAGACCCTACTAACATCATTTTTTTGCACAAACATCAGTAGGTTTTCTTGCTAAACACAACTTGGATCTAGTAACATTGCAGATCTCACTATTAAATGTTGTCAGCGTCCGACAGCTTGATATGAAAGGTTAATGAAGCATTAGCATCCCTTTCCGTGGGTAATTAAAACATTTTGCATAGTGATACAATTATGATCATGTCAACATCACCTCTATAACATGTAAGCAGAACTAATTTGGTCATTTTGGATTTTGGGCCTTTTATTACTATGTACGTAACAAGGGAGCTAAATAATCTGTCTCTATTCGTCTCACCCTGATCCATTTTTATCTGTTTTTTAAATGAAAGCCGAAATCATATAATTTTAGGGGAGTCTTGTGCTATTCTTCTGTCTGTACTGAAAGAATATAAGAACACTAAAACCTCCACAGGGTCAATGCCGCCTCTACGAGCCTGACTATTAATAAAGAGATAAAAAGTTCCTAATTCTGCCACAAAATCATAGTTAAAAATTAACAGTTTTTGTTGTTAAAATAAATTAATACTACAAGTGAAAATAATAAGCTTTGTAATATATTAAGAATAATCCACTTCTTTCTCCTTGTAGACTGATATTTCATTCTCAAATATCTCAATTTATGGGTAAAATTTGTCTTCAGTGAATACAGACTTAGATTTTCCCATTACTGAGATAGGAGATGACAGTTGGTGCTTACACCGCGTTCCAAATTATTCTATAAATTGGATGCAAGTGTCATAAATATGTATTCAAATCACTAGCCTTCGGCTATCAACACCTTCGACCTGGGACAGCTCATAGAATCCCACAGTATGCAGTACCATCTCTACGCCGATGACACGCAGATCTACCTATCCGGACCTGACCTCACCTCCTTACTTACCAAAATCCCGCACTGTCTGTCTGCTATCTCGGCCTTCTTTTCTGCTCGCTTTCTAAAACTGAACATGGATAAAACAGAATTCATCATCTTTCCCCCATCTCACTCTACCCCTCCACCAGACCTATCCATCAATGTCAATGGCTGCTCACTTTCCCCAGTCTCACACGCCCGGTACCTCGGGGTGATCCTCAACTCTGCCCTCTCTTTCAAGCCACATATCCAAGCCCTTGCCTCCTCCTGCTGTCTCAAACTCAACAATATTTCCCGGATCCGCACATTCCTTGACTGCGACACCACAAAAACACTAGTGCATGCCCTTATCATCTCCCACCTTGACTACTGCAAACTCCTACTTTCTGGCCTCCTCTCTAGAACTCTGGCACCACTCCAATCCATCGTACACTCTGCTGCCCGACTAATCTACCTGTCTCCCCGCTATTCCCCAGTCTCTCCCCTATGTCAAGCCCTTCACTGGCTTCCTATCCCCCAGAGACTCCAGTTCAAAACCCTTTCAATGACATACAAAGCTATCCACAACCTGTCTCCTCCATACATCTGTGACATGGTCTCCCGGTACTTACCTACACGCAACCTCCAATCCTCTCAAGACCTCCTTCTCTACTCCCCTCTCATCTCTTCTTCCCACAACCGCATACAAGACTTCTCCCGTGCTTCCCTCATACTCTGGTACTCTCTACCCCAACACATCAGACTCTCGCCTACTATTGAAACCTTCAAAAAGAATCTGAAGACTCACCTCTTCCGACAAGCCTACAGCCTGCAGTGATCCTCAACCTACTGAACCGCCGCCCAACCAGCTCTACCCTCTCCTAGTGTATCCTCACCCATCCCCTGCAGACTGTGAGCCCTCGCGGGCAGGGTCCTCCCTTCTTATGTACCCGTGTGCCTTGTTTTTTGCTCATGTTTAATGTATTTGTCTATATTTGCCCCATTTTTCACATGTAAAGCACCATGGAATAAATGGCGCTATAAAAATGTATAATAATAATAGTGGGCAGATTTGCAGTACTCTGCCAAGGCAACTTTTCCGTCGTCAAAGCCGTGCTATGCAGCAACTTAACAGGGCAGTTCTGGCTGCAGCCAACACCGGGACCAGCTGATCAGTAGGGGTACTAGGTTTCGCATCCCCATCGATCAGACATTGATGACTTATCCTAAGGACAGGTCATCAATGTTAAAGTACTGGACAACTTCTTTAAGTATTGTGTATGGTTTATTTTGTATAGGTCCAGCCTATACTAATTTCGGTTATTACATTTAAAGCAGTCTTATGCTTAGACATCATGTTGCATATTTCGCTATTGTTGGTAACTACTTCCATCCAAAGGAACATTTTGAAGATTCTGCTTATGTCTCTAAAAAATATGAAGTACAACATTGCGTTTCTTCAGAAACATCTGTGATTATAAAAATCTACATGATGCCCCAGCTGTGATGTTCCCCAGGTTCAAGGTCAAACCTGACGTAAAGGGCATTAATCATGTAGGGAAGTCATCATTAAAATGCGTATCTAGTCATCTGTTCAAGATTTAATGGAAAGAGGGTAATGGGTATTCTAGAAAAGCACTAAACAGTTTGTTAGATTTTTCTTACCCTATTATAATATTGATATTGTTTTTTTGTCTGCCTGAGTCTTTATTTAGAATTGAGAGTCCTCAGTGGTTGATACCTTTTAATGGCTAACTGAAAAGATGGTAACAAATTGCAAGCACGTATGCAGTCTCGAAAGTTTGCAATTTGTTACCATCTTTTCAGGTAGCCATTAAAAGGTATCAACCACTGAGGACTCTCAATTCTAAATATTTTTCTATCTACTGGCTAACACGGTACCAAGATATATTTCTTTCCTGAGTCTTTATTGAAATTAGTGACATATTATGTAATAGTATCAGAGTCCTCAGGCCACAGATAGAAATTAAATGGGCCGTATACTCCTTATACCCACTTCACACGTCCGTTTTTCATGTCCATATGTGGTTCGTTTTTAAGGACCACAAAAAGACACACGCACACCCATTGTATTCAATGGTGGGGCACACATGGCAGATTTTTCTCACGGACCGCGTGTCCGTGTGAAAAACCCGCAGACATTTCCATTTGTTTATCAGCAGCATGGGCCACAAAATGTCCCACACACGTGCACACTGATGACACACAGATTACTTAGGATCTCCCTATAAATTCTAACCAGCAAATGCTAAACAGACTGCTGTGGGCTGATATTAATAGCCAAGAAAGGCGCCATGTTGGCTACCAAGATAAGACCACAGATGCCCCAAAAATGGCGCATCCATATGATGCTCCAAATCTGGCACTTAACCTCGCTCCTCCCACTTTCCCTGGTGCGATGGCAAGTGGGGTGATAGGTGATAGTATTGGGGTTGATGTCACCTTTGTATTGTCAGCTGACATCACACCATGGGGTTAGTAATGGATGCTTTTTCTTAAATGCATGTATTTTGGGCAAAATTGAAAAATTTTGGGCAAAATTGAAATTTTTTTAACGATATCCAATTGCAAAAACAATTTTTATTGTTTTTGCAATTGGATATCGTTAAAAATTTTGCACTGTTTGGCTTTTACAGGCTCTTTGTTACTTTTCATTTCTGCCTTTTCCTGAGCTCCTTCTCTATTTCTACAGCACATTTGTGCAGATTGTTGGAGCGTGCTTATAGCTGTGCTCACAGTACAGAGAGCAGTGCTGTGAGCGATGACTGCAATCATTTCCTTCATCGCCACATGCATAAAAGCTGGCGGCTGCTGGGATGACATAAGTACTTTTTTCTTCCAGTAGCTGCACTTTCCAGTGGAGTGGACTTTTAATGCTACTTACCTGCACATTAATGCTATGTCTGTAGGTAAATTGCATTTTCTAAGGTGACAGGTTCCCTTAAATTTATTTTGCCACAAGCAACATGCAGGGAAACAAAAAATGCTGGTGCAACGCTTTTAACGAAACCCAATTGTAAAATAATTTTTCTCTCTAAAACATGCTTTTTCAAAAAAAGTCCCAAAGGTATTCATGTCATTTTAAAGGCGCAGTCTATGACACAGCGAATGGGGCAGCCAGTGCAATGGTAAAATATGGCATAGCCGCCATAGTAAGGGTACGCTCACACTGGCGAGTAGTCAGCATATAACTCAGAGGAATGCTTTCTGATATTTCATGTATGGAGCAGCACTGAGTAGCGTATTTTTTCATGCTGCAATTGGCAGTGTATTTCGGATGGCACGCACCCATACAAGTCTATGGGTGCATGTAAAACATCAGACATCAGACAAACATGCAAACATTGGACTGAACTTGGATGTCATCCAAGCGCAGTCTGATATATGTCAACTAACATAATGGAGAACATTAATAAATGTAGTTCTCCGTCTTCTCTGCACCTGATCCGATTCTTGCACATGACAGAATTAGATCACAGTAAATTGACACTCGGTTCACACTAGCAGCAGAGTTTGATCTGAGGGTCATCTCGCATTAGAGAATCATCGCATGCTATACACTAGTGTGAGCATACCCTTAAATGGACGATACGCACAATACCTAGGTGGCAACAGGGATAATAAAAAGATGCACAGAAGATGCAATACCAGCAGGCACAAGTACCAGTAAAGTAGGCACAGTACTGGAATGTTCCCGTAGCGGCACAACAGGCACAGTCCCATTATGGTGGACAGGAGCAAGAACTATATGGCAAAAATCAGAAAACATTTAAGTCATAAATGGAAGAAGCTTTGATAATGATCTGGACCAGATGTAGAGGAATAAAAGTTGAAGACACAGTGGATATAGATGGTGAGCCTTTAACTGTTTTGAGTGTATGGGGATCTAAGTTTTGATGTAGGAGTCCTGTGATGTCTATGTGCACCCAAAAGAAATGAAAAGAATGGAAACCAAATGAAGGAGTCCAGAGAAGACTTTTAAAAACAATATCAGTGCTACTGCTGTACCTTCTCCAAAATGTTGATATGAAAAGCATGTGCCCCATAACCAGGGCCGTCATCAGGGCATTTCTGCCCTTATTGGTGTATGGGGCCAGGTGAGCAGAGGCCCCCTCTCTTCTGCTCACCGGGCCCCAGTGGCAGGTTTCTGCCTGTTCAGTGTCTGAACGTGCGACCCTGAGGCAAACATTTTGAAATCTATACCAAGGTCTAGCACCACAATTGATTTAATTCTGACTTCCTGGCCCATTTTATGGTCATCTATGGACTATCATTAATGCTGTACTCTAGGTAACAGCTGATTACAAATGGTACGGACTGGAATGTCTAGGAGAAATATTAATGACCCAACCATATTGTAGAAGCTCTAGTGCTGCAGTTCACGTATCTCCATTACTCTGATTAGGTAATCTGCAGTGTTTCCTTTTTGGAACAGATCACAGGGCAGGGACAAGCGAGAACCAAAATACATTTACAATTCAATAATGTTTTTAATTTACGTTTTATAGCCGCTGTAACCCACCGGGCTTAGATTTCAATCATAATATCTATTCCATATGTGGGACATGCACTTTTTAACCATGGGATCTCAAATCATTAAACACAGACATTTACCTAACACTTATTTAATATTTTTCACACGTGCATGATGCCAGCAGGTTATTAGGCTGCATATCAGTATCTTCAATTAAATTAATTAATTTACATCTAGTAGTGATATCACTGCAAATATTAGAGACTCCACTATGAAATCATTTGTATGTTGCTATGACAGAAGCTCTAGGCATGTAGTGGATGTCGAAATTATTTCCTCAAGGTATTCATCTCCTCAGGTCCTTAGGCTGACTACAATTTCAAGACTTTTTGAAAGTGATTTGCTGATAAAAACAATGAATATTTACAGTACAGGTCAAAAGTTTGGACACACCTTCTCATTTAAAGATTTTTCTGTACTTTCATGACTATGAAAATTGTACATTCACACTGAAGGCATCAAAAGTATCAATTAACAAGTGTGACAAAGAAAAGGTGAACAGATGGACTCTACATGCCTGGTTCCCACCGTGAAGCATGGAGGAGGTGTGATGGTGTGGGGGTGCTTTGCTGGTGACACTGTTGGGGATTTATTCAAAATTGAAGGGATACGGAACCAGCATGGCTACCACAGCATCTTGCAGCTGCATGCTATTCCGTCCTGTTTGCATTTAGTTGGACCATCATTTATTTTTCAACAGGACAATGACCCCAAACACAACTCCAGGCTGTGTAAGGGCTATTTGACCAAGATGGAGAGTAATGGGGTGCTACGCCAGATGGCCTGTTCTCCACAGTCACCAGACCTGAACCCAATCGAGATGGTTTGGGGTGAGCTGGACCGCAGAGTGAAGGCAAAAGGACCAACAAGTGCTAAATATCTCTGAGAACTCCTTCAAGATTGTTGGAAAACCATTCCTGGTGACTACCTCCTCTTGAAGTTCCCAAGAGAATGCCAAGATTGTGCAAAGCAGTCATCAAAGCAAAAGGTGGCTACTTTGAAGAACCTAGAATATAAGACATATTTTCAGTTGTTTCACACTTTTTTGTTAAGTATATAATTCCACATGTGTTAATTCATAGTTTTGATGCCTTCAGTGTGAATATACAATTTTCTTAGTCATGAAAATACAGAAACATCTTTAAATGAGAAGGTGTGTCCAAACTTTTCATCTGTACTGTAGTTTCAGCAGATTTACTCTCTACTTTGGAATTGTAGCACCAAGAAAGAAAAATTGTGACGTTATGGAAATCACAGGATAGATAGATGTGATAATGAAATTATGAAAAATGTTGTGAATTCTGCTTTTGGGTTCCCTCCGGTGGTAGTAGGTGGTAATGCAGTTGTCCCTGGGTTGCAGTCCTGGTCAGGTGTGTCTGCTGATTGCAGTTCTGACTGGGGTATTTAGGTGTGCAGGATTCATTAGTCCTTGCCAGTTGTCAATTGTTGTTGGGAGGTGTAGGACCTCTGACTGGTTCCTCCTGCCTTTCTGCCAAATCAGCAAAGATAAGTGTCTGTTTTTTTTTCCTGTGGCACACATGTTGTGTGCTTCACAATTCAGTGCTATTCTTTGTGTTTTCTTGTCCAGCTTAGATTGTGTCAGTATTTTCTCAGTCTTGTTGGATTCTCTGGAGTGGCAGATATACATTCCATGTCTTTAGTTAGATTGTGGAACTTTTTGTATTATCTGTTGTGGATATTTTTGGAAGGGTTTTAATACTGACCGCCTAGTAATCTGTCCTATCCTTTCCTATTTAGCTAGAGTGGCCTCTTTTGCTAAATCCTGTTTTCTACCTGCGTGTGTCAATTCTTCTCCTACTCACAGCCATTATTCGTGGGGGGCTGCCTATCCTTTGGGGGGCTGCTCTGAGGCAAGATAGCATTCCTATTTCCATCTATAGGGGTATTTAGTCCTCCGGCTGTGTCGAGGTGTCTAGGGTTTGTTAGGCACACCCCACGGCTACTTCTAGTTGCGGTGTTAGTTCAGGATTTGCGGTCAGTACAGGTCCCACCGACTCCAGAGAAAGTTTTCATGCGGCTCCAAGGTCACCAGATCATAACAGTACAACTGGCCCATAAGCCCATAATGAGTTAAATGCATCTCAGAAGAAGGGAAGAAAGGTGTTGAGCCATTTTTTTTTCTGCAGTCTGTTCTGTCTTTTCTTCCCTCTTTATTTAAGAGTGGCTGAGGAGTCTTGTGCCAGCATGGATGTTCAGGAATTAGCTTCTCGTGTAGACCAGCTTGCTGCTAGGGTACAGGGTATTTCTGATTATATTGTTCAGACTCCTGCTTTAGAGCCGAAGATTCCTACCCCTGATTAGTTTTTTGGTGATAGGTCCAAATTTTGGGGTTTTAAAAACAATTGTAAACTGTTTTTTGCTCTGAGACCGCGATCCTCCGGTGATTCCATTCAGCAGGTTAAAATTGTCATCTCTCTGCTGCGTGGCGATCCACAGGATTGGGCATTTTCCCTGGAATCTGGGAATCCGGCCTTGCTTAATGTAGATTCCTTTTTTCAGGCTTTAGGATTATTATATGATGAACCTAATTCTGTGGATCAAGCGGAGAAAACCTTGTTGGCCCTGTCTCAGGGTCAAGAGGCGGCAGAATTGTATTGTCAGAAATTTAGAAAATGGTCTGTGTTGACAAAATGGAATGATGATGCTTTGGCGGCAATTTTCAGAAAGGGTCTTTCTGAATCCGTTAAAGATGTTATGGTGGGGTTTCCCACGCCTTCCGGTCTGAGTGATTCTATGTCTCTGGCCATTCAGATTGATCGGCGCTTGCGGGAGCGTCAAACTGTGCGCGCTGTGGCGTCGCCCTTAGAGCAAAGTCCTGAGCCAATGCAGTGTGATAGGATTTTGTCTAGAACGGAACGACAAGGATTCAGACGTCAGAATAGGTTGTGTTATTATTGTGGCGACGCTTCTCATGTCATTTCAGTCTGCCCTAAGCGGACAAAAAGGATCGCTAGTTCATTTACTATCAGTACTGTACAACCTAAATTTCTGTTATCGGTGTCCTTGATCTGCTCATTGTCATCATTTTCTGTCATGGCGTTTGTGGATGCAGGCGCCGCCTTGAACTTAATGGATTTTGAGTTTGCCAGGCGTTGAGGTTTTCCCCTGCAGCCTTTGCAGAACCCTATTCCTTTAAGGGGGATTGATGCTACACCTTTGGCTAAAAATAAGCCCCAGTTTTGGACACAGGTGACCATGCACATGGCGCCAGCCCATCAGGAAGATTGTCGATTTCTGGTGTTGCATAATTTGCATTATGTTATCGTGCTGGTTTTCCCATGGTTGCAGGTACATAATCCTGTGTTGGATTGGAAATCTATGTCTGTGACTAGTTGGGGTTGTCAGGGGGTTCATAATGATGTTCCTTTGATGTCAATCTCCTCTTCTTCCTCTTCTGAAATTCCAGAGTTTTTGTCTGATTTTCAGGATGTATTCGATGAGCCCAAGTCCAGTTCCCTTCCACCTCACAGGGACTGTGATTGTGCGATTAACTTGATTCCAGGCAGTAAGTTTCCTAAAGGCCGACTTTTCAACCTGTCTGTGCCTGAACATACCGCCATGCGGAGTTATGTTAAGGAGTCTTTGGAGAAAGGGCATATTCGGCCATCTTATTCACCGTTGGGAGCAGGGGTTTTTTTGTTGCTAAGAAGGATGGCTCCTTGAGACATTGTATTGATTATCGCTTCTTGAAAAGATCACGGTCAAGTTTCAATACCCTTTACCTTTGCTTTCTGATTTGTTTGCTAGGATTAAGGGGGCTAGTTGGTTTACGAAGATTGACCTTCGGGGAGCATATAATCTTGTTCGTATTAAGCAGGGTGATGAATGGAAAACTGCGTTTAATATGCCCGAAGGCCATTTTGAATACCTTGTGATGCCATTCGGGCTCACTAACGCTCCATCTGTTTTTCAATCCTTCATGCATGATATCTTCCAGACTTATATTGATAAATTTTTGATTGTATATTTGGACGATATTTTGATTTTTTCCGATGATTGGAAGTCTCATGTGGAACAGGTCAGGATGGTATTTCAGATCCTTCGTGACAATGCTTTGTTTGTGAAGGGGTCTAAGTGTCTCTTTGGGGTGCAGAAGGTTTCTTTTTTGGGCTTTATTTTTTCTCCCTCATCTATGGAGATGGATCCGGTTAAGGTTCAGGCAATTCATGATTGGATTCAACCCACATCCGTGAAGAGCCTTCAGAAATTTTTGGGTTGTGCAAATTTTTATCGCCGGTTCATTGCTAACTTCTCCAGCGTGGTTAAACCCTTGACTGATTTGACGAAAAAAGGCGCTGATGTGGCGAATTGGTCCTCTGCGGCTGTCTCTGCCTTTCAGGAGCTTAAACGCCGATTTACTTCTGATCCGGTGTTGCGCCAACCAGATGTTTCTCTTCCGTTTCAGGTTGAGATTGATGCTTCTGAGATTGGGGCAGGGGCCGTTTTGTCTCAGAGGGATTCCGTTGGTTCTTTGATGAAACCGTGTGCCTTCTTCTCCCGCAAGTTTTCGCCTGCTGAACGCAATTATGATGTCGGCAATCGGGAGTTGTTGGCTATGAAGTGGGCGTTTGAGGAGTGGCGACATTGGTTTGAGGGAGCTAAGCACCGTATTGTGGTCCTGACTAGTGTTGAGCATTCCGATACCGCAAGTATCGGGTATCGGCTGATACTTGCGGGTATCGGAATTCCGATACCGAGATCCGATACTTTTGTGGTATCGGGTATCGGTATCGAAACAACATTAATGTAAAAATGTGTAAAAGAGAGAATTAAAATAAAAAATATTGCTATACTCACCTCTCCGACGCAGCCTGCACCTTACCGAGGGAAGCGGCAGCGTTCTTTGTTTAAAATTTGCGCTTTTCTTTCCTTACGTGAAGTCCCGGCTTGTGATTGGTTGCGTGCCGCCCATGTGACCGCAACGCAACCAACCACAGCAAGCTGTGACGTAATTTCAGGTCATTCAGTATTTTAAAATTACGCTCCGGCTATGTGATTGGTTGCGTCGCAGTCACATGGGCGACGCAACCAATCACAGCAAGCCGTGACGTAATTTCAGGTCATTCAGTATTTTAAAATTACGCTCCGGCTATGTGATTGGTTGCGTCGCAGTCACATGGACGACGCAACCAATCACAAGCCGGGACGTCACGGGAGGCTGGACTCGCGCGAATTTTAAAATGCGCGCGTGTCCAGCCTCCCGTGACGTCCCGGCTTGTGATTGGTTGCGTCGCTGTCAACCAATCACAAGCCGGGAAGCCATTTTAAAATGCGCGCGTGTCCAGCCTCCCGGCTTGTGATTGGTTGACAGCGACGCAACCAATCACAAGCCGGGACGTCACGGGAGGCTGGACACGCGCGCATTTTAAAATTCGCGCGAGTCCAGCCTCCCGTGACGTCCCGGCTTGTGATTGGTTGCGTCGTCCATGTGACTGCGACGCAACCAATCACATAGCCGGAGCGTAATTTTAAAATACTGAATGACCTGAAATTACGTCACGGCTTGCTGTGATTGGTTGCGTCGCCCATGTGACTGCGACGCAACCAATCACATAGCCGGAGCGTAATTTTAAAATACTGAATGACCTGAAATTACGTCACGGCTTGCTGTGATTGGTTGCGTTGCGGTCACATGGGCGGCACGCAACCAATCACAAGCCGGGACTTCACGTAAGGAAAGAAAAGCGCGAATTTTAAGCAAACAACGCTGCCGGTTCCCTCGGAGAGGTGAGTATAGCAATATTTTTTATTTTAATTCTTTATTTTACACATTAATATGGTTCCCAGGGCCTGAAGGAGAGTTTCCTCTCCTTCAGACCCTGGGAACCATCAGGATACCGTCCGATACTTGAGTCCCATTGACTTGTATTGGTATCGGGTATCGGTATCGGATTGGATTTGATACTTTGCCGGTATCGGCCCATACTTTCCGATACCGATACTTTCAAGTATCGGACGGTATCGCTCAACACTAGTCCTGACCGATCATAAGAATTTGATTTACCTCGAGTCTGCCAAACAGCTGAGTCCTAGACATGCTCGATGGTCCTTGTTTTTTTTCTCGTTTTGATTTTGTGGTTTCGTATCTTCCGGGTTCTAAGAATATTAAGGCTGGTGCCCTTTTTAGGAGTTTTTTGCCTGATTCTCCTGAGGTCCTTGAACCGGTCGGCATTCTGAAAGAAGGGGCGGTCCTTGCTTCCATTTCCCCTGATTTACGGCGGGTTCTTCAGGAATTTCAGGCTGATAGACCTGATCGCTGTCCTGTGGGGAAATTGTTTGTTCCTGACTGATGGACTAGTAGAGTGATTTCTGAGGTTCACTGTTCTGTGTTGGCTGGTCATCCTGGTATTTTTGGTACCAGAGATTTGGTTGGTAGGTCCTTTTGGTGGCCTTCGTTGTCACGTGATGTGCGTTCTTTTGTGCAGTCCTGTGGGACTTGTGCGTGGGCCAAGCCTTGTTGTTCCCGTGCTAGTGGGTTACTTTTACCATTGCCGGTCCCTGAGAGGCCCTGGACGCATATTTCTATGGATTTTATTTCTGATCTTCCGGTTTCCCAGAGGATGTCGGTTATCTGGGTTGTTTGTGACCGGTTTTCTAAGATGATTCATTTGGTGCCTTTGCCTAAATTGCCTTCCTCTTCAGAGTTGGTTCCGTTGTTTTTTCAGCATGTGGTTCGTTTGCATGGTATTCCAGAGAATATTGTGTCCGACAGAGGTTCCCAGTTTGTTTCTAGGTTTTGGCGGGCCTTTTGTGCTAGGCTGGGCATTGATTTGTCTTTTTCTTCTGCATTTCATCCTCAGACAAATGGCCAGACCGAGCGAACTAATCAGACTTTGGAGACTTATTTGAGATGCTTTGTGTCTGCCGATCAGGATGATTGGGTGGCCTTTTTGCCATTGGCCGAGTTTGCCCTTAATAATCGGGCTAGTTCGGCTACTTTGGTTTCGCCTTTTTTTTGTAATTTTGGTTTTCATCCTCGTTTTTCTTCTGGGCAGGGTGAGCCTTCTGACTGTCCTGGTGTGGATTCTGTGGTTGACAGGTTGCAGCAGATTTGGGCTCATGTGGTGGACAATTTGGTGTTGTCTCAGGAGGAGGCTCAACGTTTTGCTAACCGTCGTCGGTGTGTTGGTTCCCGGCTTCGGGTTGGGGACTTGGTTTGGTTGTCTTCCCGTCATGTTCCTATGAAGGTCTCTTCCCCTAAGTTTAAGCCTCAGTTTATTGGTCCTTATAGGATTTCTGAGATTATTAATCCGGTGTCTTTTCGATTGGCGCTTCCGGCCTCTTTTGCTATCCATAATGTCTTCCATAGATCTTTATTGCGGAAATATGTGGTGCCCGTTGTTCCCTTTGTTGATCCTCCAGCCCCTGTTTTGGTTGATGGGGAGTTGGAGTATGTGGTTGAGAAGATTTTGGATTCTCGTTTTTCGAGGCGGAGGCTTCAGTACCTTGTCAAATGGAAGGGTTATGGCCAGGAGGATAATTCCTGGGTTTTTGCTTCTGATGTCCATGCTGCTGATCTGGTCCGTGCCTTTCATCTGGCTCGTCCTGATCGGCCTGGGGGCGCTGGTGAGGGTTCAGTGACCCCTCCTCAAGGGGAGGGTACTGTTGTGAATTCTGCTTTTGGGTTCCCTCCGGTGGTAGTAGGTGGTAATGCAGTTGTCCCTGGGTTGCAGTCCTGGTCAGGTGTGTCTGCTGATTGCAGTTCTGACTGGGGTATTTAGGTGTGCAGGATTCATTAGTCCTTGCCAGTTGTCAATTGTTGTTGGGAGGTGTAGGACCTCTGCCTGGTTCCTCCTGCCTTTCTGCCAAATCAGCAAAGATAAGTGTCTGTTTTTTTTTTCCTGTGGCACACATGTTGTGTGCTTCACAATTCAGTGCTATTCTTTGTGTTTTCTTGTCCAGCTTAGATTGTGTCAGTATTTTCTCAGTCTTGTTGGATTCTCTGGAGTGGCAGAAATACATTCCATGTCTTTAGTTAGATTGTGGAACTTTTTGTATTATCTGTTGTGGATATTTTTGGAAGGGTTTTAATACTGACCGCCTAGTAATCTGTCCTATCCTTTCCTATTTAGCTAGAGTGGCCTCTTTTGCTAAATCCTGTTTTCTACCTGCGTGTGTCTATTCTTCTCCTACTCACAGTCATTATTCGTGGGGGGCTGCCTATCCTTTGGGGGTCTGCTCTGAGGCAAGATAGCATTCCTATTTCCATCTATAGGGGTATTTAGTCCTCTGGCTGTGTCGAGGTGTCTAGGGTTTGTTAGGCACACCCCCCGGCTACTTCTAGTTGCGGTGTTAGTTCAGGATTTGCAGTCAGTACAGGTCCCACCGGCTCCAGAGAAAGTTTTCATGCGGCTCCAAGGTCACCAGATCATAACAGAAAAATGGATATATTACGAGAAGCTGAAGGGACTCACTAGATGAGGTGGATCCTCTAAGCCCAAGTTCCAGGAGGGGACATGGTACACAGGCATTGGTACAGCAGGTTGATGAGTAGAAGGGCTGGAAACCATAGGTAGACAGGTGGAATGCTGGAAAGCGTAGGCAGGCTGCGAACGTCAGGAAACTTCAGCCAAGCAAAAAACATCAGGAAACTGCAGGCAAGCAGAGGTCATCAGGAAACTGCAGGAAAGCAGAGGACGTCGGGAAACTGTAGGCAAGCAGAGGATGTCAGAAAACTGCAGGCAAGCATGTGGAGCGCAAGGAACCACAGACATAAGGCAGTTAGCACTCTGGAGTAGCAGTAAAGTCGGCAACCAAGGTAGCCACACACAGCCTGGAAGACATCTTGAAAACTGCAGGTGGACATAGAGAGGAGTTCTAGGAGGCCCGAGAAAAGGTAGCAGACAGAGCTTCGCAGTCACTAGAAGCTGCAGACAAGAAGGAACAGGCACTAGAAGCTGCTGGTCCACAGGAGATGAACTGCAGCCCACAGGCAGGTGTCTGTGCACACTCAAACTACAAGACAAGTCACAGATTCAATACCAAGGCCTGCAGGTACTGCAAAAAAGTGTACATTTTATAATAATGGGAGTTAATGGATTATGTGCACCTATAAGGAATAGTTACATAGTTACACACATTTGGCAAAATATCAGTAAATCATTTTTATAATTTGTTTTCGCATTTTTTTCAGCTCTACTTATATTTCTGATTCTTTTTCTCTAACAGATACTAACACCAAGAGACCTTTCGAGCTTCCAAGGGATTGGTATGATTTCTCCATCCAAAGCTTAAATTCCATTGAGTGTTCTCATCAGGGAGAAGTTTACTTATCCATCTGGAAGCACTGACATCACGTTGCATCTCTCAGTTCATTCATAAATCGGACTTCTACCCTAAATAATCAGATTTTCTTGTGTTCTTTTTTATTTTTTGCTCAGAATGCTCCAAAATTTACTTGCTCTTGATGTAGCTAGTGATTTATAACTGTTCTTCCAACTATACGCTAGTCATTCAGTCACCCGGGTTCTTACTAGCGTACACAGACTCATCTCTGAGGTCATTTACTTTGTCAATTTACTCAAATTCTCTATTCTACACCGAGTGACAAATTCTAGTTACCGTATATGGTATAAAATATACAAGTAATGATGTACCAGTATACTGAGAGCAGCTATATGTGCTGTATAAAATATCAAACATTTATCAAATCAAAATATTTTATTCTTTCACAATTGTTCTAATTTTAATCAATTTTTAATAATTTTTCAGATCTCCTAAATATTTTTTGGGCAGTTGCCATTTGGTTTCTTAGTCTTTTTATTTTAGAAAACTTTGCAAAAAAATTTAAAATCCCTATACAGTGTTTTTTTTGTGTACCCGTTTTAGTTGATGTGCCATTTTTGAGTTTTTTGCCTTCTTCATTTTTTTACTGACATGATTCCCCTAATATAGACTACAAAATCAACGATGCGTTTGGCTTTGCTAAAGGGTTGGAGTCTTATCGCACCACACTTTTTCCTATATTATTTCAGATTCATGCCTAACTATCGAAAAGAAAAAATGTCTTTGATGCCTCGCTTGTAGAGATCCGATATGCCACTGCTGAGAAATCAATTAATATACAAATAAGCCAGGAAGTGCAAATGCCCCCAACGCAGGCTAATTTCCGTGTGGCTTCCGTGCTTGTTTTCTCAGCTCTGACTATCCAAAATATGGCCATTGCACCTGTTTTTTTTTTCTTTTGTTTTAGGAATGACTTCACTCTTTTTACTCTTCTCCATTTGCTTTATGTGAAACTTTAAAACATGTCACACAATCCCTTTAAGAACAATTGGTGAAGAATGACTATTTGAAAGTAAAGAAACTTGTAAATTGTAAATCTTTGTAGAATTTTTTTTCGCAAAACTAGGATTTTTGGCCACTTGCTGTTGGGTTCCTATTGCTGAGAAAACCCATCTGACTTCTAAGATGACATCACCTTGTGAAGGTTCAGAATTGATTTATTACAACGCATCCATCTTCTATGTCCTCAGATGCTGAGAGTAGTCTGTTGGTCTGGAGGACTACGTTTTCCTGTAGAAAGCAGAATAATATGCAGTATCATTGCTAGCATGTACTCCATTCCCAGATGTTGATATTCTCATCTGTCACTTTCTGCTAGAGTTTGTGTATGGGCCATCCTTTCGGAGTGTTAATCTATCTTTTTATAACTTTACCACATGTTACATTGATACAACATCCCCACCATCACTATGAGTTACAATGCAAATATTAATGTAATAAGTAGTAAATAGTGTTGAGCGATACCTTCCGATATGGGAAAGTATCGGTATCGGAAAGTATCAGCCGATACCGTCAAAGTATCGAATCTAATCCGATACCGATACCCGATCCCAATGCAAGTCAATGGGACGAAAATATCGGAATTAAAATAAACCCTTTCTTTCCTTGTAGGTTAATTCTACATGAAGGAAAACAACTAAGAATAATGTAGGATGTATTGGGGGAGGTGGCGGAGACATTAAAGGCACAGAGGTTTAGCCCAAACAAATAGAATAGCAGGATTTCTTTTTTTTTTTTATGACGTTCGGCGTTAGAAAGGTTTTGACTATGTTATTTTTTTTTTTTTTTGTCAGATATTGATGTTTCACTACTTCCACGCCCTTCACCTTCTTTTTTACTTCTCCCACACTTTCTTCCTCATTATCCTCATCATCAGCTTCTTTGACATCAACTATCTTCACCTTATTCATCTTCTTCTTCTTCTACCTATAATTTTTTTTTTTACATTGTTCATATTCTTTTTATTTAACTATTATCTTCTTCATATTCAACTTCTTCATCATATTCTTATTTGTGACAGGCATTCCCGTAGTTGTTATCTATAAAAGTTTGAAGATTACACCTTCCGTTCTGCCTGTCACAAAAGAGTTACATTTGTCCGCGTTCAGTTTGACCTGCAGCATCAGGCTTTATCCAGGGGCACCACGAGGAGGAACGGACTCACCCCCATACACTGCTTAGTCTTCTTCTGCTTATAATTTAGATAATATCTTTTGCTCTGATATTTAGTGTTATGCTTAATGTTCTTCTGCTCTTTGTTCTGCAGCCTCTTGTTCTTCTGCTTCTCGGTCTCCCATGTCGTCGTCGTCTCCAGGGTCGTCGTCTCCGGGGTCGTCGTCATCGGGGTGGTCTTCAGGGTCATCGTCTCCAGGGTCGTCGTCATCTCAGTGGTCGTCGTCTCTGGTGTCGTCGTCATCTTAGGGGTGGTCTTCCGGGTCGTCGTCTTTAGGGTCTTGAACTTGGAAATGTAGCAGAAGGTACAAGAAGGCTGAGAAAATGCCGAGAAACAGCTGATGGAACTGGAACTCGGATGGCTACCCGAAGGTCCAAGAGCCAATGGAACTACCGAGGACCAGCTGACGTTACTGGAACCCGGTTACTAAGCAGGAGGTACCCGTGCCTGAAAGCACTACCAAGGACCACCTGACGTTGGTGGAACTCAGATACCCAGAAGGAGGCACCTAAGCCAAAGGCTCTGCCCGGAACCAGCTGACGGTACTGGAACCAGGATGGGGAGCAGAAGGTACAAGAGCAAAAGACACTGCCGAGTACCAGCTGACGGTACTGGAACCCGGATGGGTAGCCGAAGGTCCAAGAGCCAATGGAACTACCGAGGACCAGCTGACATTACTGGAACCCGGTTACTAAGCAGGAGGTACCCGTGCCTGAAAGCACTACCAAGGACCACCTGACGTTGGTGGAACTCGGATACCCAGAAGGAGGCACCTAAGCCAAAGGCTCTGCCCGGAACCAGCTGACGGTACTGGAACCAGGATGGGGAGCAGAAGGTACAAGAGCAAAAGACACTGCCGAGAACCAGCTGACGGTACTGGAACCCGGATGGGTAGCCAAAGGTCCAAGAGCCAATGGAACTACCGAGGACCAGCTGACGTTACTGGAACCCGGTTACTAAGCAGGAGGTACCCGTGCCTGAAAGCACTACCAAGGACCACCTGACGTTGGTGGAACTCGGATACCCAGAAGGAGGCACCTAAGCCAAAGGCTCTGCCCGGAACCAGCTGACAGTGCTGGAACCAGGATGGGGACCTATTCAAGCTTATCCTCCTAGAGCCCCAACTAGCGGTGTTGGAGCAAAGGGTCAGCAGGGGGAGCAGAGTGTAGGCCGAAGCCTGCACTGGCAGCAGCTTTGTGTCTGCGTGGCTGTTGCAGGACACGTTGCCGGCTACACAGCAGGGGAACAGCTGGCGGTGCTAAACCCCACTGACACATTGGCGGGTGTTTTTCTCTGTGCAGCCAGCACTTCGGGGCACCAACTGGCGGTGTTAGAGCTCAGGCTCTGCAGGGGGAGCAGAGTGTAGGCCGAAGCCTAATTGAACCAATTTTAAAGGTAACCTTTAACCCCCCCTCAGGTGTTACAAACTAGAAGAGCCACGCCTTATGCAGCAGTAGTGCTGCACAAGTCAAAGGTTGCTCTTTTAATTTTGTTCCTTGCACAAGCTGAATGAAACACGTACAACATTTTGGCCCTTATACAGTCAATCTGTCTTGAAGGCGGGAGTTCCCTTCGTAATGAGACGCAGCACAGCTGGCAAAAATACCACCTTGGTGCTTGGTGCGGCCTCCTGAGCATCGCATTTTGATGTACAGGAGTCTGTGTTGTTGCGTTATCCCTTGGCCATGCGCTGCCCGTCTTCTGACATCATTTCATGTCGGCTGGTGCGGTTCGCGATGCCCATGAATCCCAGCCCCGCAGTGTCTTTACAGTGTTTCACACTGCGGGGCTGGGATTCATGGCCTGGCGCAGTACATATGTTCGCCTCTCGCTCGTGTCCTTACACCTGCTACAGACTGTGCGGCGTCAGCTGATCCCTTATCGCATGCCACGGCCATGAAGCCGCACAGTCTGAAGAAGGCGGAAGGAGCTGAGTGACAGCCTGGCGAAGATATGCACTGCTCATGCCCGTCAATCACACCCTCGCAGTCAAAATAAATAAGACACCGAGGGGCGTTGTGTCGGGCAGGGCGGCCGCAGAGGCGCAGCCAGCCAAACAATGATGTCAGAAGAAGGGCTGTGCTACCAAGGGGGTCGTTGCGTGTCATTACAAAGGAAAGTCACACCTCAGGGACATTTTAATGGTCTCAGGGGACACATTGTAGACGTGTTCTGTTCCACATGTGCAAGGAGAATAAGTTTATGAGCCACCTTGCACACATGCAGCATTACTGCTGTACAAGGTGGCAGAAAAACATACAAACACCTGGGGGTGGGGCGACAGGATCCCTTCAATTTCAGTTTTTGTGTCTGCGTGGCTTTTGCAGGACACGATGCCGGCTACACAGCAGGGGAACAGCTGGCGGTGCTGAACCCCACTGACACATTGGCTGGTGTTTTTCTCTGTGCAGCTAGCAGTACCGGGCACCAACTGGCGGTGTTAGAGCCCAGGGTCAGCAGGAGGAGAGGGAACAGAGTGTAGGCCGAAGCCTGCACTGGCGGCAGCTTTGTGTCTGCGTGGCTGTTGCAGGACACGTTGCCGGCTACACAGCAGGGGAACAGCTGGCGGTGCTGAACCCCACTGACACATTGGCGAGGTGTTTTTCTCTGTGCAGCCAGCACTTCGGGGCACCAACTGGCGGTGTTGGAGCCCAGGCTCTGCAGGGGGAGCAGAGTGTAGGCCGAAGCCTAATTGAACCAATTTCAAAGGTAACCTTAAACCCCCCCTCAGGTGTTCCAAACTAGAAGAGCCACAGCTTATGCAGCAGTAGTGCTGCACAAGTCAAAGGTTGCTCTTTTAATTTTTCTCCTTGCACACGCTGAAAGGAACACGTATAACATTTAGGCCTTTACACAGTCAAACTGATTTTGAGGCGTGAGTTCCCTTCGTAAAGAGACGCAGTACAGCTGGCAAAAATGCCACCTTGGTGCTTGGCGCGGCCTCCTGAGCATCGTTATTTGTTGCACAGGAGTCTGCGCTGTCGTGTTATCCCTTGGCCTTGCGCTGTTAGCGCTGCCCATCCTCTGACATCATGTAATGTCGGCGGTTGCGGTTTGCGATGACCATGAATCCCAGCCCCGCAGTGTCTTAACATTATTAAAACACTGCGGGGCTGGGATTCATGGCCTGGCGCAGTACATATGTTCGCCGCTCGCTTGGGTTCTTACACCCGCTTCAGACTATGCGGCGTCAGCTGATCCCTTATCGCATGCCATGGCCATGAAGACGCACAGTCCGAAGAAGGCGGAAGGAGAAGAGGGACAGGCGAAGAAATGCACCGTTCATGCCCATCAATCACACCCTCGCAGTCCAAATAAATAAGACACCGAGGGGCGTTGTGTGGGGCAAGGCGGCCGCAGATGCGCAGGCAGCCAAACAATGATGCCAGAAGACGGGCAGCGCTACCAAGGAGCTTGTTGCGTGTCAATACAAAGGAAAATCACACCTGAGGGACGTTTTAATGGTCGCAGAGGACTTATTTTAGACATGTTCAGTTCAACATGGGCAAGGAGAATAAGTTTCTGAGCCACCTTGCACACATGCAGCATTACTGTCGTACAAGGTGGCTGTAAAACTTAGAAACACCTGGGGGAGGGGGGACAGGTTTCCTTCAATTTCAGTTCTTGTGTCTGCGTGGCTGTTGCAGGACACGTTGCTGGCTGCACAGCAGGGGAACAGCTGGCGGTGCTGAACCCCACTGACACATTGGCTGGTGTTTTTCTCTGTGCAGCTAGCACATCTGGGCCCCAACTGGCGGTGTTAGAGCCCAGGGTCAGCAGGAGGAGGAGAGGGAGCAGAGTGTAGGCCGAAGCCTGCACTGGAGCAAGTTGAAAGGGAACCTTTAACCCCCCCCCCAGGCGTTTGTAGCTGAAAGAGCCATCGTGTACAGTACTAATGCTGGAAAAGGTAAACTTAGCTCTTTTAATTATGGTCCTTGCACATGCTGAACCTAACACTTATGAAAAGTGTCCCCTCCTACCGTGATACCGTCCGGTAGGTGGAACTTTCCTTTGTGATGTGATGCAGTACAGCCGTCATTCTTACCCCCTTGGCGCCGTGCGCCGCCTCCTCAGCGTTGTTTGAATCAGTCCCGGAGCCTGCGCTGTTAGGTTAGCCCTTGGCCATGCACACATTTTGCGCTGCCCGTCTTCTGACATCATTTGGTGTCAGACTGGCTGTGCCTGTGCGGCTGCGCTGGCCGAGATCCCGCCTCGCAGTGTCGTCTAATGTAATCCCACCGCGGGCCTGGGATCCGTGGCCATGCGCAGTGCATATCCTCACCTCTCACTCCCCTCCCTACGGCTTCTTCAGACTGTGCGGTGTCACGGCCGTGGCATGCTATTAGGGATCAGCTGACACCGCACAGTCTGAAGAAGCCGTAGGGAGATGAGTGAGAGGTGGAGGTTCAGATATGCACTGCGCATGTCCGTGGATCTCAGGCCCCCAGTGGGATTAAATCAGAAGACACTACGAGGCGGGATCTCGTCCAGCGCGGCCGCACAGGCTCAGCCAGCCTGACACCAAATGATGTCAGAAGACGGGCAGCGCAAAATGTGTGCATGGCCAAGGGCTAACCTAACAGCGCAGGCTCCGGGACTGATTCAAACAACGCTGAGGAGGCGGCGCACGGCGCCAAGGGGGTAAGAATGACGGCTGTGCTGCGTCACATCACAAAGGAAAGTTCCACCTACCGGACGGTATCACGGTAGGAGGGGACACATTTCATAAGTGTTAGGTTCAGCATGTGCAAGGAACACCACAAAAAGAGGCACTTTTTCCCTTTGCATCATTACTGCTGCACAAGGTGGCTCCTTCAGTAACAAACGCCTGGGGGGGGGGACAGGTTCCCTTAAATTTAACTTGTTGTGCCTGCGTGGCGGTCGCAGTACACGTTGCCGTATACACAGCAGGGGAACAGCTGGCGGTGCTGAACCCCACTAACACATTGGCGAGGTGTTTGGCTCTGTGCGGACAGCACTTCTGGACAGCAACTAGCGGTGTTGGAGCCCAGGGACAAGAGGAGGAGGAGGAGGTGGGGGAGATAGGAGGGATTGCCACACACACAGCAGGGGAACAGCTGACGTTACTGAACCCCAATAACAGAGGATGGACTGTTGACTGTGCGTACAGCACTTCTGGACAGCAACTAGCGGTGTTGGAGCCCAGGGACAGGAGGAGGAGGAGGAGGTGGAGGAGATAGGAGGGATTGCCACACACACAGCTGGGGAACAGCGGACGTTACTGAACCCCAATAACAGAGGAGGGACTGTTGGGACTGTGCGTACAGCACTATCAGGCAACAACTAGCAGTGTTGGAGCCCAGGGACAGGAGGAGGAGGAGGAGGAGGTGGGGGAGATAGGAGGGATTGCCACACACACAGCAGGGGAACAGCTGACGTTACTGAACCCCAATAACAGAGGAGGGACTGTTGGGACTGTGCGTACAGCACTTCTGGACAGCAACTAGCGCTGTTGGAGCACAGGGACAGGAGGAGGAGGAGGTGGAGGAGATAGGAGGGATTGCCACACACACAGCAGGGGAACAGCTGATGTTACTGAACCCCAATAACAGAGGAGGGACTGTTGACTGTGCGTACAGCACTTCTGGACAGCAACTAGCGGTGTTGGAGCCCAGGGACAGGAGGAGGAGGAGGAGGTGGGGGAGATAGGAGGGATTGCCACACACACAGCAGGGGAACAGCTGACATTACTGAACTCCAATAACAGAGGAGGGACTGTTGGGACTGTGCGTACAGCACTACCAGGCAACAACTAGCGGTGTTGTAGCCCAGGGACAGCAGGAGAAGCAGAGGAACACAATGTAGGCCGAAGCCTGATTGGAGAAAGTCGAAAGGGAACCTTTAAACCCCCCCAAGGCGTTTGTAGCTGAAAGAGCCAGCTTGTGCAGCACAAAAGATGCAAAAGGAAAAGGTGGCTCTTTTCATTATGCTCCTTGCAAACACAGAACTAAACACTTATAAAATGTGTCCCCTGAAACCGTGAGACCGTCCCGGAGGTGGGACTTTCCTTCGTAATATGACGCAGCACACCTGTCATTCCTACACCCTTGGCGCCGTGCCCCGGCTCCTCAGCGTTGTTTGAATCTGTCACGGAGCCTTCGCTGTTATGTTATCCCTTGGCCAGGCACACTTAGCGCTGCCCATCTTCTGACATCATTTGGTGTCAGGCTGGCTGCGCCTGTGTGGCCGCGCTGGATGAGATCCCGCCTCGCAGTGTCGTCTAATGTAATCCCACCGCGGGCCTGGGATCCGTGGCCATGCGCAGTGCATATCCTCGCCTCTCACTCCCCTCCCTACGGCTTCTTCAGACTGTGCGGCGTCACGGCCGTGGCATGCTATTAGGGATCAGTTGATGGCGCACAGTCTGAAGAAGGCGTAGGGAGATGAGTGAGAGGCGGAGGTTCAGATATGCACTGCACATGTCCATGGATCTCAGGCCCCCAGTGGGATGAAATCAGAAGACAATGCGAGGCGGGCTCTCGGCCAGCGCGGCCGCACAGGCGCAGCCAGCCTGACACCAATTGATGTCAGAAGATGGGCAGCGCTAAGTGTGCCTGGCCAAGGGATAACATAACAGCGCAGGCTCCGGGACAGATTTAAACAACGCTGAGGAGCCGGGGCACGGCGCCAAGGGGGTAGGAATGACAGCTGTGATGCGTCATATTACGAAGGAAAGTCCCACCTCCGGGACGGTTTTACGGTATTAGTGGACACATTTTATAAGTGTTAAGTTCTGCGTGTGCAAGGAGCTAAACAAAAATAGCTACCTTTTCCTTGTGCAGCATTACTGCTGCACAAGGTGGCTCTTTCAGTAACAAACGCCTTGGGGGGGGGACAGGTTCCCTTACATTTCAGTTGTTGTGTCAGCGTTGCGGTCGCAGGACACATTGCCGGCTACACAGCTGGGGATCAGCTGACGTTACTGAAACCCAATAACACTGGGTCGTATGTTTTGACTGTGCAGACGGCACTTCTGAGCCTCAACTGGCGGTGTTGGAGCCCAGGAATTTAAGTTCAGGTGGTAGAAAGATGAACACAACAGGAGACCTGGATAACGTAGACAGTCACCTAATTATTTAATCAGGAAGAGGAGTGGCAAATTCCTGCGAGATCCAGGCCTTGTTCATTTTCAGGAAAGTAAGCCGGTCAACGTTATCGGAGGATAGTCGCATGCGACGGTCAGTTAGTACACCACCTGCAGCACTAAAGACGCGTTCCGATAATACACTAGCCGCAGGGCAAGCCAGCACCTCCAATGCATACTGGCTTAGCTCTGGCCATGTATCCAGCTTTGAGACCCAAAACTTGAAAGGTGAAGAGCCGTCTGGGAGTACAGCAAGAGGGCAAGACATGAGTCTGTCACCATCTGACGGAACCGTTGCCTCCTGCTGACTGGAGCCGTCTGTGATGGTGTTGACTTTTGTGGCGGGCACAGAAAACTGTGCCACAGTTGGGCCATACTGCTCTTGCCTTGGGCAGAGGCACTGCTTCTGCTCCCTCTTTGTGCAGAGCCTCCACCACTGCCTGGACGCACTGAGCTGCTTTGTAATGCACTAGCAGCACTTCTCTCACTTGGAATGGAGAAGATGATGGAATTCACCAGTGTGTCTTGGTACTCCCGCATTTTTCGCTCCCAGTTCAATGGTGTGATGAGGCTTTCTATGTTGTCCCGGTAGCGAGGATCGAGGAGGGTGAACACCCAATATTCAGACATGTTGAGAATGTGGGCGATGCGGCAGTCATTTCTCAGGCACTGCAGCATGTAATCCACCATGTGCTGCAGACTGCCAACTGCCCAAGAAACGCTGTCCCCTGCTGGAGGCGTGATCTCTGCCCGCTCGTCATCACCCCACCCTTGCTGTACACACTGAGTACTGGACAATTGTGCAACTCCCTCCTCTGGATGGATGTCTTCCTCCTCCATTGACTCCGCCTCATCCTCCTCACAAACTGTCCCCTGCCTACGTGTTTGTGAGGAACCACGTGGCGCTGACTGTCCAGAAGATGATGGAAATGCTGAATCCTCATCCTCCACCTCTTCCACAACATCATCCCTTAGCGCTTGCAGTGATTTTTCAAGCAGGCAGATAAGGGGGACAGTCATGCTGACTAGTGCATCATCTGCACTCGCCATCCGCGTGGAATAATCGAAGGGACGCAAAACCTGGCAGACGTCATTCATAGTGGCCCACTCTGTGGTTGTGAAGTCTGAACGGCGCGGAGTGCGACTTCTTTGCGCAAGATGCAGCTGGTACTCCATTACAGCTTGCTGCTGCTCACACAACCGCTCCAACATATGTAACGTGGAATTCCACCTGGTAGGTAGGTCACATATGATGCGATGTTCCGGCAGGTGGTGTCGGTGCTGCAGAGCTGCAATGCGCGCTTTTGCCGTGCTGGAACGCCGCAAGTGAGCACACTCTAGGCGGACCTTGTGCAGCAGTGCATCAAGATCCGGATAGTCCCTCAAAAAACTCTGCATGACCAAATTGAGCACATGTGCCAGACATGGGATGTGAGTGAGGTTGCCGAGGCCCAGAGCTGCCACCAGATTTCGGCCATTATCACACACTACCATGCCTGGCTGGAGATTTGTTGGCACAAACCACACATCGCTCTCCTGCTTGATGGCATTCCAGAGCTCCTGCGCTGTGTGGCTTCGATTCCCCAAAGAAATTAATTTCAAGACGGCCTGTTGATGTTTGGCCACGGCTGTGCTCATGTCGGTCGTAACAGGTAAACGTTCATCACGGGTCCATGTGGAGGTGGACTGTGACGGCTCCTGCAGCGATGATTCTGAGGAACTGGTGTAAGAGGAGGAGTCAATGCGTACAGAATGGATTCCTGCAATCCTTGGAGTGGGCAGGACACGTCCTGCGCCACTCGCATGATCTGTACCCGGCTCAACGACATTAACCCAATGGGCAGTGAGGGAAAGGTATCGCCCCTGTCCATGTTGACTGGTCCATGCATCGGTGGTGAGGTGGACCTTGCTACTGACGGCATTCAGTAGCGCGTGTTTTATGTGTCCCTCCACATGCTTGTGCAGGGCAGGGACGGCTTGCCTGCTGAAGTAAAAGCGGCTGGGCACATTGTACTGTGGGACTGCCAATGACATCAAGTCACCGAAGCTGTCAGTCTCCACCAGCCTGAATGACAGCATTTCCAGTGACAGAAGTTTGGCAATGCCTGCAGTCAGAGCCTGTGCTCGTGGGTGGTTTGACGAGAAAGGCCGCCTTTTCTCCCATGCCTGTACTACCGATGGCTGTACACTGGGCTGGGAGTGTGTGGATGACTGGGAACGTGGTGCTGCGGGTGGAATTACAGCGGGTCTCTGGACAACAGGGCCAGAGGTTCTTCCTCGGCGATCCTGGGAGGAAGCCGAACCAGCTGCGTGTGAGCTGAAGGAAGAGGCAACACGAGCTGAAGAGGTGGTAGCTGCCGCTGTTGGTTGGCCTAGCTCTTCAGTGTGTTTTTCTAACAACGCCGCGTGCCTGGTCCTCACATGTTTCCACATGTTGGAGGTATTGAGGCTGCTGACATTTCGACCTCTTTTGACTTTGTGATGACACACCTTGCATTTGACATAGCAAATGTCATCTGCAACTGTGTCAAAAAAGGCCCAGGCACTGCAAGTCTTGGGAGCGCCCTTTTTGGCTTTTGGAGGAGACATGCTCCTTACGGGTGCCAAAGCGGAGGCTGCAGGATCCGCAGTCTTCCCCTTCCCTCTAACTCTTTGGGCCGTACGGGGAATCTCTTCCTCAGAGCTGCTCTCACCACCTTCCTGTCCCTCACGCCAAGATGGGTCAAGGACCTCATCATCTACACTACCCTCTGCCCCCAACTGCTCCTCCTGGGTAGTCTCAGCAGCAGAGCACGCACCAGAAAGTGGCACCTGAGTGTCATCATCAGCGGATGCGGCCTGCGATGTGGTGACCGGAAGCACTGGCCCACCCGCCTCTTCAGAGGAAGAGAGAAAAAGCTGTTGGGCATCACTGCACCCTGCCTCTTCTTCCATTTCTCCAATGCTGCTTGGCTGGCCCCCTGTTTCCAAGCCAAGAGATTCAGAGAACAGAAGTAGAGACGGCTCCTGTCCTGGGCTCTCTGTCTGCCTGGGCAATTTGGCAGGTGGTGAAGAGACAGATGGCTGCTCTCCAGTGCTCTGTGTCTGAGAGGATGTGGCACTAATTGAAGTTGATGCATTAGCTGCCATCCATCCGACAACGGCTTCAATTTGTTCTTCACGCAGCAGCGGTGTACGGCGCTCTGCGACAAAGCTGCGCATGAAGGACTGTTCCCTGGTGAAAGTGGGTGCTGATGAGTCACCGGTGCCCGCAGCAGGCACAGAATCCCCACGTCCTCTCCCTGCTCCGCGCCCACACCCACGTGCCTTACTCACTGCCTTCTTCATCTTGGTTGACTGATAAAGATAAGCAGAAAAGTACTAACGGCTTTGTGTGCTTATTCCTGAACAGCTCCTAACAGGTATAAGAAACACTAATTTTATAAAGTGTGGACTAGACTTTAATATGAGCTAATGTGGCCTACACAAATGTTAAGTGGTGTCACTGGTGTGTTTGGTGAACTTTATTATTTATTTATTTTTTGGGGACTGAACTGACAACAGAGAGAGCTGCAGTCACACGGAGACCATGCAGACAGCCGTTGCCGCTGCAAAGCCCTGTGATATATGTGATGCAGTAACCCCTGTAACAGGTAGGGGGCGGTGCATGATCTCCCCAGTATGCGCTTGGAGCCGTGATGGTGAAGAGAGAAAGTTTGGCAGGATTGTAAATGGCCAATATGTGTGTTGCAGAGGAGGTTACTCTGCACTGTCAATCTGATGTGTTGTGGTTATGCTGGGACCTGTAGTCCCTCAAGAGTTTGTGTTATGTGTATAGTTCTCATGGGAGATTGGCAGGGCTAGTCATGAGAGATGGGAGGGTCAGACTAGCAACACACACACTCCCACCCAGGGGAGTGGTTACCAGTATGTAACGTGACCAGGGTGTGGGTCAGTGTTCGTTGTGAGCTCACTGTGTGTGGGGCTGAGAGGTGTGTCCGGTAGGTCCTGTGTGGTTCCTGTGTATGGACCTGACCGGTGAAGGTGCTGGATTGTCCTAGGAATGACTAGGGTCCTGTAAGCACCTGAGACCGAGGAACCTGGTGTACGGTCGGTGCTGGATTGTCCTAGGAATGACTAAGGTCCTGCAAGCACCTGAGACCGTGAGACTTGGCTTCGGGTGGCCTAGGTATTGGACGTTCCCGGCTGGGGAAGGACGTCCTGAAGAGTACCCGGACTAGGCCACCAGGCGGGGTCCTGGCTACCTGGGTGTTGGGAGGTCCTGCGCAGAGGACTGGATCCCTGAATAGCACGAGGTGAGGACCGGGATCTGCGGAGCCAGGGACAGTTACTGTGTGGGGAAGCTGGAGTCCTTCGGTGAGGTCTGGACTGACTACTGGGTGCCGACCAGGCAAGTTGGGGATCCCCATTAGGCAGCTTACCCAGAAGAGTGTTAACGGAGTGTGGGGAAGCTGGAGTCCTTCGGTGAGGTCTGGACTGACTACTGTGTATTGACCAGGCAAGTTGGTGATCCCCGTTAGGCAGCTTACCCAGAAGAGTGTTATCGGAGTGTGGGGAAGCTGGAGTCCTTCGGTGAGGTCTGGACTGACTACTGTGTATTGACCAGGCAAGTTGGTGATCCCCGTTAGGCAGCTTACCCAGAAGAGGTTAACGGAGTCGGCATGAGGAGCAGGAGCTCCCGTCAGGTACCAAAGAGATTGTTGGTGCCTGTTGTGTTCTATGAGATACAAGTAATGAACTGTGCATTACCCGGTTTATGGCACTTTAATAAACCGTATGGACTGTTTTGTTTATAAAACCCGTGCCGTGTGCTTGAATACCGCGGCCAAGTGAGTGTTCCCCAACACACTCAGTAAGAGAAACCTTACAGCCCAAAAACCCTCCTCTACTTTATCCTATGTAGTGTTTTTCCAGAAGTTAGCTGGAGACGGGTGGAAAGACACTAATAGGAATTTTTTGAAAAAATGAGCAGCAGACTACACTACTTGAAAAAAAAAAAAAAAAAAACAGTATGAGGCAATGAACCACCCTCCCTGAACTGAATACAACCAGCTATGGATGGCCTATGGCTGCACTCAGACTAGAGAGTGGGCTGCACTCACACACACACACACAGACCTTGCAGATCGCTGTGAAAACAGCGCTACAAGGCAAAAGCAAGGTGAATAGTAGGTGAACACAGCGGTTGCTAAATTAGCCTTTGAAAAGCACAAAGAAGCAAATCGCTATCTCTAAACTGGCCCTCAGTCAGCAAACAGCGTCCTGTCACTAACTGAATTCACAGCAGAGTGAGCGCAAAATGGCGCCAGCGACTTTTAAACTGCATCATGACATCATTTCAGCAGCCAATCACAGCCATGCCAGTAGTTTCATGCCCTCCATGCTGAACAGGATGTGCCCACACTTGGAATCATTCTCATTGGCTGAATTTGTGCAGTTTGAATCTGGGAACTTCCGATTCCGGTATCCGATACGCGGCAAGTATCGGATCTCGGTATCGGAATTCCGATACCGCTAAGTATCGGCCGATACCCGATACTTGCGGTATCGGAATGCTCAACACTAGTAGTAAATTATGTTTAGCATCATTCTAAACAAATAGTTAGCTATTCAAAAATGAGTCAGGCTGTTGTTTATAGTGGGTGTTGTACCATGTTGTCTTCCGTAAGATTGAAAGTCTAGCTGTGACGCTGAGTCACTTCTCACGGACAAACTGAGTGGCAGGGTAGTCAAGGAGGCCAAGGTCAAAAGCCCAGAGGGTATGTCATAGAAAGGGGGAAGAGACAAAGGTGTAGTCAGGTAACAGTCCGAGGTTAGAATACCCAGAGGAAAGCGAATAGCTGGACAATCACCTGGGGCAAAGAACACCTGAAGGCAGCCGAGAACCTCTCAATTTCAGATTGGACGGCCGAGCTGTCAGTCAAAAAACCAACAGCTTAGCACACCCCAGCACCAGACTTGCTGACTGAGCTGTCAATGAAAGTACTGACAGATTCAGCATGCCCGTAAACCAGATTGAAAGGGTCAGTAACTACATCCCAGACACATTCAAGGGTGGAATCGTGACATTAGCATCATGGTTGATCTTTTGGCCCAAACTGTGCTTTCTTCAATTCTGCAAGCAGAGGTGCTTTTTGCACCATTGGAGGAGAAATAAATTCTACAAAAAACATGGAGTCAAAAATCCACGAAGTATAATAAACAGTAATGTTTGCTAGAAATCACAAAAAAATTCAAAAGACATGTGTAAATAGTGGTAAAATCAGAGATGAAGACTCAGGTATGAAAAGGGGGATGAAGTCCACACACACAAAATAAGGGGGTCAGCAAAAGTGGAAATTGTGTAGTACTTACACTGATTACAACCCCCAGAAGAAGCCCATGTAAAACCCGTGTCAGGGTTGTGGGTGCATGGTCCAACACAGGGAGCAATGGGTAAGTTAATTGGTCTTATACACTGATTGTTTACTCTTTGACCTTTTACTCCTTTATTTGTGATCACCTTATTTTTTTACTATTGTTGATGGCTCCTTTCATAGTGTAAATATAGGAAAACTGACAGAACAGCAATCTAGTCTGGACTGGTGCATAACCAAAAAAAGTCTTACATAGCAAATAGATAATGGCTGCACTCAATTTTACTGTACTAAAGCAAGGAAATGTGCGATACATGAAATGTGAATAGCATACTGGCTTGTGAGATCTATGAAAAAACATGAGATGCTTAGCACAAGATTTGGCCCAAAATTGTGAGCCCATCCACCAAACGTCAAGGTAATCTCAGATCGGATGGGTACCTGACCTGTCTGCCTAGTGTGAACACTTACCTATGGCTAATAACATGGTAAAGCCTGCATATATAGGAAGGTTAGAACCAACTGTGTTTGGATGTAATTAAAATCACAGCATGGTGAAGGGCTGGGTGTTCAAGTCAGAAAAAATAGTACATAGTAAATATAGGAAAACTGACTGAACAGCAATCTAGTCTTAACTGGTGCATAACCACTAGTGTTGAGCGATACCTTCTGATACTTGAAAGTATCGGTATCAGATAGTATCGGCCGATGCCCGAAAAATATCGGATATCGCCGATACCGATACCCGATACCAATACAAGTCAATGGGACTCAAGTATCGGAAGGTATCCTGGATGGTTCCCAGGGTCTGAAGGAGAGGAAACTCTCCTTCAGGCCCTGGGATCCATATTCATGTAAAAATTAAAGAATTAAAATAAAAAATATGGATATACTCAGCCCTCCGGCGGCCCCTGGACCTTACCGATTGTAACCGGCAGCCTCCGTTCCTAAGAATGAGCAGTTTAGGACCTTCAATGACATCGCGGCTTGTGATTGGTCGCGTGCCGCTCATGTGACCGCTCACGCGACCAATCACAGGCCGCGACGTCATCGCAGGCCCTAAACTCCTCAATGAGGAGTTTAGGACCTGCGATGACGTCGCGGCTTTTTTGCGTGTTTTTTTTTCCGTTTGGATGATATTGATTTTATAGCATTGGAGGAGAGCAGTGGAACTGAAGCTTTACAGATCCAGCGATCCGAACGGTTTCAGAGCAGCACTTGAAAAATATATAGCAAACAGCTTGTTAGTGCTGAACTTCTTGCGAAGGAGACCAGCCACCCCTGAAAGCAGAGGCGTATGAAGGGGGAACATGCAGGGCATCTGTCCTCAAGGTGACAGCTGGCAGACAGAAGGTGCAGCGTTCCGGCTCCTAGTGCCCAATCTAGGCACAGGAACTGTTTGCAAAACCTGAAGCTGGATTTGGTTTTGGAAATTATAAGGTGCAAAAAGACAATGCTGCCAATTCCCTCTCATTCCATTGCTGCTGGACACAATGTTGCCTAACTCCGGTTTCAGGTTTTGGAAATGGTTCCTATGCCTAGATGGGGGTGTAATAGGATTCTCCAATTAAAACAAAGAAAAGCCTACTGGATTTACAAATTACAGACACTGGAACCTCTTTGTCTCAAAGGGGAGTATGAGAGCTTTTATTGATGTGTTATACTTAAGGTCATTTATTTGGTGTTCCATTGCGCTTATGTCACTTTCTTTTACACCTTTTATACTTTGCTTTGTTACAGGTTCCTTAGGGGTCCACAAGGTATTTGCATTTATGTTCGCTATGTTCTGTGTCCTTCTTTATGTCTTTGTTCCTTATGCTATCTGTCACTTGCATGTTAAACCTTTTCTCTCCTTTTTCTACTTTCCTTTTGTCTGATCACTGTGTTTCTTGCTTGTCTCTCTCGACAGTTTCTCTTTCACTAACCTGCTTTCTACTGCACATGTCTCCTTTCTCTGCTCGACTTTCTCTGGTTGTCTCCGGCCATTCCTAACACGATGCATGTGCACTGACTACCACACATGTAATTCACTCCTATTGCCCACTGGGATCGTACATCAACACTTCTGCCCATCTATTCTGTTCTTAAGCCAACACTTCTGCTCTGTGGACAAATACCAGCGTGCTTGGTCATGCCATTCTCACCGCACCAGGCTTTTCTGACGAGCACCGACAAACACAGTGAAAAGTAATGGCATGCTCATTATGGCATTTATCACATTGGCTCTATCTGTTTATAGCCATAGCTTTGTTATGGTATTGTTCCTGTATTTGGTCATCCCTTTTCTTCCCTTTCTCAAATACCAGTGGTTCCCCCATTTGGGCTTCATTACAATTAGGCTGCGTGATCATCAATTTTCCCTTTGTATTACAGAATCTTAGTCACTGGAATGAAGCAAAAGCCACTTCAAAATTTTATCCTTCATCTACATTGATTTAGCAAGTATTTAAAATGGATTGTTAATTTTTCATTTTTTGCTACCATGTTGGTATAATTTTTTGTTTATTGATCCAGTGAAACTATTCTCGTTTCTCATATTTATTTTGTTCTTTGATTGTATTACATGCAGATAACCTTGAGAAAGGCTTTGACGAGCCGAAACATTAGTCACTAAATCTTCCCTCACTGGTCACTCAAATCAACATATTTTGCAAACAATCTCACTCTTTTGCTTCAATATTGTGCCAAAGTTTTCCTCTACTTATTTATTATATGAATTTTCTGCGGAGTACAAAATTTTGGTTGTGCAAGTCCCTATTCCTGTATACCAAATAACTCGCTCAATATAGAGCTACTGGCACCGGTAAGGGTCATGACCGAGAAGTTTGCAGAATACTTGTCAGGATATGAAGTTCAGGTGCGGACTGATAACAACCCCCTCGCTCATCTGGAGAATGCGAAGCTGGGTGTGCTGTAGCAAAGGTGGGTTGAAAGGATGTCCAAATATCAGTACAAACTCTCATAGCAGTCAAGAGCTCAGAATACACATGAGGATGCGTTGTTCCAAGTCACCCCACTGGGTCCCAAGGACAGCACAGATGAAGAACTTGAGGGCAATGAGACTCCAGACTTTATGAGGTTCACAGCCGCTATCGTGGCTGTCCAAGAAGCGGAAGGAGAGCACAAGCCCGCTCAGTTATTGGGGTGCCCAAGAGATAAATGGGTCCAGCTGCAGCAGTCTGATCCTGAACTTCCAAAGATAAGGAAGAGGGTCATCCTGGAACAACGGCCTGACCAAGAGTTAAGAAAGTCTTTGCCAGTCAGCACCTTGCAGATTCTGGGGCAGTGGGAAAGGCTCTTCCTGAAGAATGTCTTGCTGTACTGGAGAATTCAACTGCCCCAAGAATTTGATGTCACCTGGCAAGTGGTGATTCTGGAGGGGATGGTAGACAGTCTGGCCAAAGATACTCATGAAAGAGGCGCCCACTTTGTTACCGAGAAAACTTTCCGATGGTCATGTACTAGCCTCAACTGTGCCAGACGGTAGAAGAAATCTGTCAAAAATTCTGCCAGTCTGGAATAACAAATCCTCCATAACAGAGGGCCACCGTTTAGGCCGTAAGGACATCTGCTCCGTTGGAAATTCTTATGGTAGATTATTTGATGATTGGGACATCTTACAAAGGTTATGAGTACAGCTTGGTGATGATTGACCACTTCACCAAATTTGCTGTGGTCACACCTGGGACCAGACATCAGAATCGGCGGCCAGGGCAATCTGTCTTGACTTGATTTGTGTGTATGAATGCCAAAGAGGCATTGATAAGCACCAAACCATGCCCTACCACCTGAAAGGAAATGTAGCTTGGGAATGCTTTAATAGAACCCTGTTGCAGATGCTGCAGACTCTGGAAGAGGATCAGAAGATGAGGTTCACTTTTGAGCTAGTGTGCGTGTACAATACTTGGGTTTGTGCAACCACTAGGTATATAACTTACTTGCTACTATTTGGACAAAGAGGACGGGAGATTACCGATTTGGAGATGGATCACAAAGACACTTACCCAGGAAGCAGCCAAGAAAACCTGGATCTGAGGGCACTGACATTGACTTCAGCTGATGAGGCGATTAGTCAAACAAAAGTTCAGAGATGTGGAGTACCCATACAAGACTGAGACACAAGAGAACCTCTTCGGGTATGAGATCGGGTGTTGATATGGCATAAGAGGCTCTGTAATAATTATAGGGGATAACTCAGGAGACTCTTTGCATGGAACAAGACAACTACAGGACACAGTTTTATAAGTGGTAAAGTCTATATTATCAAACGGTGATTCAAACAGGTGCAGAGAGAAACTCAAGTCCACAATACTTGGTGCGAATAATAAATGCAGCTTAGCAGTCTATAGGAAACTTCAGAGGAAAATGCAATCAAGCAGAAAGTCTATGAAGCACAGTTATTCTTGAGGAAACTTGACACGAATAAATCCTTGTCTTAGTCCAAACACAGATAGATATGCTTATAAGGCAGTTCAAATCATATCTTTAGCTCAACCAGGGAGGCCTGGTTAATAGTCTCAGGTTATTGCAGAGCAGCACAGCTTACATGTCCAGCAAATGCAGATGAAGTAAACACGAGCAGCAGAAGAAGGAGGATTACTGGAAACTTGTGCATGCAGCAGGAACCCAGAGCAGAGCAGCAGGATCACCACACAGGTTCACAGGAGCAGGTGTATAGCTAGGGAGTAATCAGAGGTCAGGAGCTGGATGCAAGGCAGAATACTCTAGCACAGACTGAAGGCTGGGGTGGAGTTTTATAGCAGGAAGACACAGTGCACATGAGACCAAAGACGCCATCTTCGAAAAGGGCACTAATGCACAAAAGGTAATAAAACTGTTCAGAGTCCTGACATTACTCCCTCCTTAGAAGCGGCCTCAGGACGATCCTGGACCTGGTTTCTCAGGGAATCTCTGATGAAAACGAGAAATCTTCTGTTGGGCATTGATGTTTTCCACAGGTTCCCAAGAGTCTTCCTCAGGGGGATATCCCTGCCATCTTATCAGATATTGGAGCCGATTCCTGCGAATCCTGGAATCAATAATTTCCTCCACCGCAAATTGTTCTTGCCCATCAATCACCACAGGCTGCAGAGGTGGCACAACACGTCCCTGGAAGGTATTAGGAGATACAGGCTTTAGTAAAGATACATGAAAAACTGGGTGTACCTTCATTGTCCTAGGCAGCTTCAGCCGGCAGGCCACAGAGCTCACAATACCGTTGATCTTGAAAGGGCCAATTAATTTCTGTCCAAGTTTTTGTGAAGGAACGTTTAACTTCAGATTCTTAGTTGCTAACCACACAGAATCTCCTACCTTAAACATGGGTGCCGGTTTACGGAATCTATCAGCCGATCTCTTATAACGTTCTTGAGCTGTGGTCAGGGATTCCTTCAGAACCTCCAGATTTTGTCTCATCGCAGTCAGCCTTTCCTCCACTGCCGGAACCAGAGAATTAATTGGAGACCTAGGTAAAATACACAGATGATAACCCAGATTGGCAAAGAAAGGTGTAAATTTAGTGGAGGCGCTCTGAGAATTATTATATGAAAATTCGGCTAACGGCAGCAACTCCAACCAATCATCCTGGAGATGGCTGACATAGCATCTTAGATATTGTTCCAGCGTCTGGTTGGTACGCTCAGTCTGACCATTTGTCTGGGGATGGTAAGCAGAAGAGAGACAGGCATTAATATTGAGTGCAGAGCAAAACCCCTTCCAGAATCTTGAAGTGAACTGTACTCCACGGTCAGAGATGATCTCATCCGGAAACCCCATGCAACCGAAAGACATTCTGTATAACCAAGTTCACTGTATCTTTAGCTGAGGGGAGGCCGGTGCACGGAACGAAATGAGCAGCTTTAGTCAGGCGATCAACTACCACCATGATTTTATGCCCCTCGATGTAGGCAGCTCCACAATAAAGTCCATTGATATAGAACCCCAAGGGCGGGACGGAACAGGTAATGTTGTAGAAGACCCGTAGGTGCCACATGAGGAGTCTTGTAACGGGCACATACCTCGCAAGAGAGAACATAGTCCTTGGTATCCTTCAGGCAAGTTGGCCACCAGAAGAATCGGCTCAGGAACTCTTGTGTCTTCTGTACCCCCCTGTGACCAGCCAACTTGGAGTCATGTACCAACTTGAGGATCTGCAGACGGACGACCTCAGGGATGTAGATACGTCGATCTCTGAACCACATGCCAACCTTAAAGACAAGATTAATATCCACAGGTGGGTTGGCCAGAAATACATCACATTACACAAGTCCTGATCGTGGATAACTCCGATGAAATTGGCATCAGATAGAATGGTCTTGGACGGGGCTCCAGGTACGGAATCCGCAGCATGGATTCGGGATAAAGCATCAGCCTTCCCATTACGAGAACCTGGACGGTACGAGATAACAAAGTTAAATTGATTTAAAAATAAGTTCCAACGAGCCTGACGAGGAGAAAGACATCTAGCGGATCTAAGGAACTCTAAATTGCGGTCAGTTAGCACTATGATCTGTTGTGCAGCTCCTTGCAGATGATGCCTCCATTCTTTGAAAGCCGCAATAATAGCCAGCAATTCCTTGTCTCCCACATCGTAATTCTTCTCTGCTGAGGTTAGTCTACAGGAAAATAAAGCACAAGGATGTAGTAGACCCTTCTCTCTAGTTCTTTGGGAGAGAATAGCCCCTAAAGCATTATCAGAAGCGTCCACCTCCACAATGAAAGGATGTGTTGGATCTGGGTGTATCAACAGCGGTGCTGATGTGAAACAGATCTTAAGCCGATCAAAAGCTTCTTGAGCCTGTGATGACCACTTAAAGGGCTTTTCCTTCTTTGTCAAGGAAGTAATGGGACGGACAATATCAGAGAAATTTTGAATGAAGCGTCTGTTGAAATTTGCAAAACCAATAAAACGTTGGACCTCCTTAACGTTCTTGGGTCGGACCGGCCAGTCAAGGATAGCCTGAATCTTACCAGATTCCATGTTCAGCCCCTGGGGAGAGATGATATAACCTAAGAACTATATCTCAGAAAGATGGAACTCGCATTTCTCCGGCTTAATATACAGATGGTTCTCTTTCAGACGTCTTAAAACAGTTTGGACATGTTCTTCATGTTCCTGTAGAGAGTCAGAAAAGATCAGTATATCGTCCAAATAGATCACTACAAACTGGTCCAACAAATCTCTGAAAATGTCATTAGCAAGGTGTTGAAATGTTGCAGGGGCGTTACAAAGCCCGAAGGGCATCACAAGAGATTCAAAGTGTCCTTACCGGCATCTGAATGCTGTCTTCCACTCATCCCCTGGACGAATATGCACCAAATTATAAGCCCCACGAAGATCCAGTTTAGAGAACACCTTAGCATGGCGGACTCTTTCCAGTAATTCGGGAATCAGAGGCAAAGGGTAACGGTTTCGTACGGTTACCTTATTGAGTTCCTGATAGTCAACACAGGGTCTCAGGGACCCATCCTTCTTCTTTACAAAAAAGATAGGTGCCCCTGCTGGTGAAGAAGAAGGACGTATGAAGCCTTTGGCCAGATTTTCATCAATATACTCCTTTAAGGCTTGAAGCTCAGGTGCCACCAAAGGGTATACGTTACCAAAAGGAATAGCTGCCCCAGGAAGCAGTTCAATGGGACAGTCATAATGCCTGTGTGAAGGAAGCAGATCTGCATTCTTCTTGTCGCAGATGTCAGAGAACTCTTTATATGCTGGAGGTAAAGAAAATACCTGTACATGTGGTTCCGTAGCCGTGGACTCAGGGACAGCTTCTGTTAGTGCTGAGTTGCTCCTTGTTGGGAAGATAATCTCCTTGGTCTCCCAGTTGATAATTGGGTTCTGAGAACGCAACCAAGGAATGCCTAAAATCACAGGAAAATGAGGAGAAGAAATTAGCAAGAAAGAAAGTTGCTCCTGATGATTAGGCTCCAACAAAATTTCAAGGGGTACGGTCTCCTGATCCACAGGCCCAGAGATTAAAGGTGACCCATCCACTATTTCCATGGTAATTGGAGAGGCTCTTTGCTGAATTTCAATACCATGTTTCTTGCCAAATGTGATATCCATGAAATTGCCACCTGCACCAGAGTCAATCATAGCTGCACTGGAAATCCACTGTCCTGAACACAGGATCTTAATAGGGAGAGAACAGTGAGAGTTCTTTTCCTTCAGCTCCTTGGGGGGTGAAGTCATAGAAAGTGAATGGAATTCAGCGTTTAAAGGCAGGCTACATTCAGAGATGTCAGATTCATCATCACAGTTGTCATACTCCCCAATTGCTGCTAGCACCTTGTTAGGCCGTCGAGGACACTTAGGACAATTGATCAAGAAGTGGTCAGACTGGCTGCAGTAGAAACATAGACTTTCACGAAGGTGATGCTCCCGGCGCTCATTGATCTCGCGCCTCTGAATGGAATCTATTTTCATGGGCACCTCCTCCACCTCCCGAGAGGTTTTACCTGCAAGCTCTTTGGAAGGAAGGGAAAAGTTAGAAACACTGTTATATGCAGCAAATTTCTCCTGCCTACGCTCAGTAAGGCGAATGTCTATGCGAACACAATGCTGTATAAATGTCTCTAGCTCTTGTGGTGACTCAGAGCGGGCTAGTTCATCTTTTACAATACTAGACAGACCCCTTTTAAAAATAGGCAATTGTGTATAACTGTCCCAATTGGTATCTACCGCTAATCTTCTGAATTCAGTGGCATACTCAATAACAGAACGTTTAGCCTGGCGTAAAGAAAGCAAAGCAGACTCAGCAGTTGCACGGCGATTAGGGTCATCAAACATTAATGCCATAGCGGCCAAGAAATCATCCAAGTTATTTAACTGTGGGTCACGAGACTCAATCATCGGATTCGCCCAGGCGAGCGCTCGTGAGGTCAGTAGCATTATTACACACAATACTTTGGATCTATCAGTAGGAAAACAGTCAGCATGCACATCAAAATATAGCATACATTGATTCACAAAGCCACGAAATTTGTCGCGATCACCATTAAATCTGAATGAGGGCAACTTAGGTGGGCTAGCTGGCGGCGGTTGCCCAGAGGGTAAAGTCACTTGTGCAGCTATTTGTGTGCTTATGTCCTGAAAAGCCTGTCCATACTGGGACTCTATGCCAGCAAGTTTGTTTTCCTGGGCTGCCATGCGGTTGCTTAAGTCCTGCAAAGTTTGTCCAAACACTTGTTGATTGTGTTCAAAGCTTCCAAACTTCTTTTGCAGACCTTCCACATCTTTGTGCAGTGATCTAATTATGGAAAACACCTGCTCTAATCTGCTTTCTGCAGTCATTGTTCCAGCAGTCTCCTTTTTTTATGGCTAGACTATCCTGTAATAATTATAGGGGATAACTCAGGAGACACTTTTTGCGTGGAACAAGACAACTACAGGACACAGTTTTATAAGTGGTAAAGTCTGTATTATCACACGGTGATTCAAACAGGTGCAGAGAGAAACTCAAGTCCACAACACTTGGTGCAAATAATAAACGCAGCTTAGCAGTCTATAGGAAACTTCAGAGGAAAATGCAATCAAGCAGAAAGTCTATGAAGCACAGTTATTCTTGAGGAAACTTGACACGAATAAATCCTTGTCTTAGTCCAAACACAGATAGATATGCTTATAAGGCAGTTCAAATCATATCTTTAGCTCAACCAGGGAGGCCTGGTTAATGGTCTCAGGTTATTGCAGAGCAGCACAGCTTACATGTCCAGCAAATGCAGATGAAGTAAACACGAGCAGCAGAAGAAGGAGGATTACTGGAAACTTGTGCATGTGGAGCGCCCCCACACCGCCGCAGGGCCGAGGGGTACCCGGAGCCGGGCCTCTGGGTCTCAGTCCTGGGGTTGTCACGGTGGCTAGACCCGGTCCGTGGCCCTGTCTGTCAGTGGGGGACGTCCGGTGCAATAAGTGGTGTTGTAACGGTGCAGTTGTGAGGTGCAGGTCGCGGTAAATAACAAGGACACCAGGTTGCAGTCTCTTTACCTCTTTACTGAAGGTTTTTGGAGACCTCAGTCCAGAGCGCTGTTAACTGGGTTGTCAGAGACCGGCCGGTCCAAAGGCACATCAGGAGTTCTCTTTACAGGTGGGAATCAGTGTCTACCTGCTAGCGCTGGGTGTTGTAGTTCTTCCCTGCTGAGCTCCCGGGATAGTCCTCACAACTGTTTCTGTCTGTCTCTATTGTTCGTTCTCTTCGTCCTCCAGGTGATATGGTAGGACGCACCCGTATGACGGGGTAGGCCTGGAGTTCTTCCGGGACCCTAGAGTCGCCCCTCTCCCACAGCTGCCTCCGTTGTCTGCTTAGGTGTTAAGTGAGACAGCCAACCTGTAATTAGCTGTCCGGCCGTGGTTTGCAGTGTACTTAAAGTCTCTTACTTGCTCGGCGTTCCGGCCACCGACTGTTTGCGCCTCAGAAGGATGTTGCCTCAGTCTAACAGCACGACTCCTTCTGGTCCCAATACTTCTTTACTGTATTCCCGTTGTGCACTGGTTAGTTCTGCTCTGAGGAGTCTGCCAGGATCCCATCCCTGACAGGTCCTCTCACTAGCTCTTCCCAGCTACTTCTCCCTGTCTTCCTGTCCAACCCCCAGTTTTACCAGAGTTGTGAGGAGTGGCCTACTAGATAGGACCACCCCCCCTGGTGGCCGGAGTATGAAGTGTGGTGTGAGTGTACCTGGTCAGAGAAACTCCTTAGTGCAATCAGATGTACCATAGCTCCCCATAGTGGCGGAGCCACAGTACTGCAACAACCAGGACTCTGGGGTGCTGCACTCCCCCCCGGTTAAATCCAGTACTCCGGGACTGGGAAAACAAGAACAATAATACATGTTAACAGGAAACACACAAATTTTTGAAATAGCATAACAATTGAACGTAACTATGCTTCCCTTTACGGGAGGTGAGGATTCTTGAACGTTGCAAAAGTTAGGTCATGCACAGTTTATGACTCTCAGTTCAGTGGTTGAAACAGCGGGGACCCCGGGTTAACAAAGGGGTCCCCCTTATGAAAGTTTTTGAGCAATTCACCGTCCATTACTCTAGTGTCCATTTAAAAACCTGTAACAAAAAGATATGCATACAAACATTTTCAATTAAATAGCAGCCCTTATCAATACCTCCAAGTTTTGTAGCGGAGGGGAGTTTGATTTTGAGTGCTGCGTGTGGACCTTCGCAGCGCAGGGGTTGCTATTGGCCTAACAGGACCCGCTATGCTTGCTACCGCTGGTGTAGTGCACTGTCTTCTAGCTACACTTCTAGTGAGTCTGGGTAGCACTGGCAGGTTGGGGCTCTCAGAGCTGCTGCTATCAACAGTGGGTACAGCAGATTCACTGACAGCAGAGGGAGGATTTGCTGGTTCAGCGGTCGGCATGGTGTCATCAGGTAAGGCTTGTTGAGGTAGCGGGGCCGGCTGATCTGATACCACCATTGTTTCTGGTGGGTCCGGCTGTTGGAACATTAGAACAGGCACCGCGATGGCTTGGTTTATCTGAGTCCAGGATTGGGGAAAGTCACCAAGGACGGTATGGAACATTTTCTCCTTTTCCACCGGCGGGGAGATTTCTGGGGCCGTGCCCCTCTCTTTCAACTTATCGGGGCAGACCTTAAGGTGATCCCTGGATACCGCTGTCGAGGTCTCCCCTCTGTCCTTGCTGATGAGACAGACCTTTGTGTTGTCGAAGTCGGATGGCAGGATGGTATACGGTTCCGCTTCCCATTGGTCATCGAGCTTATGTAATCTCCTCTTTCGTTTAAGTACTGGCTCACCAGGTGACAGGGGAATCGCAGGAGCGTGTTGATTGTAGTCCTTTTCTTGTTTCTGCCTAGCCTGGGCGAGACTTCTCTCTACACACTCCTGTACTTCGCGGTATCTTCGCTGCCTTTCTGTATCCCAATCTGCCTCCGGCGAGGTATCTTCGGGTACTACGACCCCCATGTCCAGATCAACGGGTAACCGACTAGACCTTCCTCGCATCAGGTAAGCTGGAGTACAGTTGGTGGAACTTACTGGGATGTGGTTGTACATATCCACCAGGTCAGGCAACTTTGTCGGCCACAGGTTCCGTTCCTCCACAGGCAAGGTCTTCAATAAATCGATCACTACCTGGTTCATCTTCTCGCACATCCCGTTGGTTTGAGGGTGGTACGGGGTGGTTCTGATCTTCTTACACCCGTACAGCTGGCAGAATTCTTGGAACACTTCTGCTTCAAAGGCAGGTCCCTGGTCGGTCAGTACCTTCTCTGGGTAGCCATGGGGTCTACAAAAGTGCTGCTGGAAGGCCCTGGCGGCAGTCCTGGCCGTTAGATCTTTAACAGGCACAACCACCAAAAACCTGGAGTAGTGGTCCACGATGGTAAGGGCGTAGATATAGCCCGACCGGCTAGGTGTCAGCTTCACATGATCCAGCGCGACCAGTTCAAGTGGCCGTTTGGTGATGATAGGCCGCAGGGGAGCCCGTTGACTGTCACGGTCCTTTCTGCGCAGACTACATGGACCACACTCCCGACACCACTTCTCAATGGTTCTCTTCATGCCAATCCAATAGAACCTCCCTCGGAGTAGCTTCTCCAGCTTCCTCCATCCGAAGTGTCCGGCTCCATCATGGTAGGCTCCCAGAACCATGGGCGCATCTCGCCTTGGCACCACTATCTGCCACACCAATTCATGAGTACGTGGGTCGATGCTCCTCCTACACAGCTTGCCATCATGGATAAACAGCTTGCTTCTCCCCTTCCACAGCTGTTGGGTTTCTTGTGGATCATCTGGGCCAGGGTGCAACCCAGCCTGCGTCAAGAGCTCCTTCACCTGACGGACCGCGGGATCACTATCCTGGGTTTCTGCCCATCCGTGGTGGGGCAGGGGATTCAGCGTGGCATCCGGTTGGTTCTTGTGCCTGTTCTTCACATGGTGAGAGTTCTGAGTGGCTTTGGGGCGATGGAAGGCAGGCAGCTCCACCTCTTCAAGTGCCTCTGGGTCTTCTCCCACTTATGGTAAATTGGGCATTCGGGACAGAGCATCGGCATTGGCATTCTGGTGTCCTGCCCGGTATTTGATGATGAAATCATAGTTGGACAGCCGGGCCATCCACCGCTGTTCCAAAGCCCCGAGTTTGGCAGTACCCAGATGCGTTAGCGGATTGTTGTCCGTGAAGACGGTGAATTTCGCGGAGGCCAGGTAGTGCTTAAACCTCTCTGTCACTGCCCAGACAAGGGCAAGGAATTCCAGTTTGAAGGAACTGTAGTTGTCAGGGTTCCTTTCCGTGGGACGGAGTTTCCTGCTGGCGTAAGCGATCACTCTTTCCTTGCCTTTCTGGACTTGAGACAGCACGGCTCCTAGTCCCACATTACTGGCATCTGTGTACAGCACAAACGGTTGGTCGTATTCGGGGTAAGCCAGTACCTCTTCTCCCGTCAGTGCCGACTTCAAACAGGTGAAGGACTCCTCCAGCTCTTCGTTCCAATCAAAGGGGTTGTTCCTCCCCTTGGTCTTCTTTGGTTGGCCCACCAACAGGTTTTGCAAGGGTGCGGCCTTCTTGGTGAAGTCCTTAATGAACCTCCGGTAATAGCCTACCAGCCCGAGGAACTGCCGGACTTCGTGGAGGTCACTGGGCTTTGGCCAGTCCTTAATCACTGTGACCTTGTCGGGGTCTGGGGCCACTCCTTCTGCGCTCACCACATGGCCCAGGTACTGCACTTTAGGTTTCAGCAGATGACACTTGGACGGTTTCACCTTTAAGCCGAAGTTGGATAGGGCTTCAAACACCTCGGCCAGGTGCTTCAGGTGGTCTTCGTAGGTCTTAGAGAAGACAATGACATCATCCAAATATAGCAGCATGGTTTCAAAGTTCAGGTGTCCCAGGCAGCACTCCATCATCCTCTGGAACGTTCCGGGAGCATTGCACAATCCGAAGGGCATGTAGTTGAACTCACAGAGACCCATTGGCGTCGTGAAGGCCGTCTTCTCTTTGTCCGCCTCCGCTACAGGAACCTGCCAGTACCCACTGGTGAGATCTAAGGTAGAGAAGTAATTAGCAGATTTTAAGGCAGCCAGAGACTCCTCTATCCTAGGCAGTGGGTATGCGTCCTTATGTGTAATGCGATTCAACTGCCTGTAATCAACGCACATCCTCATTGTACCATCTTTCTTTTTAACAAGGACTAACGGAGCTGCCCAGGGGCTACAGCTGTCTCTCACCACCCCAGCCTCCTTCATTTCCCGCAACATGTCCTTGGCACACTGGTAATGAGCTGGGGGTACAGGGCGATATCTCTCTTTTATGGGTCGGTGATCTCCCGTGGGGATGTGATGTTGGATCCCTTTCACCTGCCCAAAATCTGAGGGGTGTTTGCTGAATATCTGCTCGTACTCGTGTACCACCCTGTAGGCCCCCTGTTTTTGATGGGATGGGGTAGAGTCAGTGCCCACATGCAATTCCCGACACCAGTCCTTCGAGGGCTCTGCAGAACCTTTGTTCTCCACCAAGTTTGACGGGACCAAGGGTTCAGGTGTCTGTATCACATTATTATTGACAGTGAACAATTTGGCGAGCGTGGTATACTTGGTGAGGTGAACCTCTTCCTCCCCACAATTGAGGACACGTACGGGCACTCTCCCCTGACGGACGTCGACCACCCCCCGGGCTGTCAGAACAGTAAGCCTATGGTCTGAATATACGGGTTCTACCAAGGCCTGGTAGTCCCTACCCCTGAGGCCTATGGCTGCTCGACACCATATTAACATTTCACTCTTGGGGGGTATCGCGATGGGGTTTGAATCACTCACAGTGACACGACCAATCTCACCACCAGTCAGCTCTACCTGCTGTCTCTGCATCAGAGCTCTGATTTCCTTCTGCAGGGCACGTTGCTCACTGTGGCCAGCGGTTTCTGCCACCTGTTGCAACAAAACAATCACTTCTGCAAGACAATTTTCTATAACATTAGTACCAAGAGTCATCATGGGATTACATTCTCGACGATCAATATCAACAATCACAATCCCTTGGGCTTTCAATTCCACCCGCCCCACTTTGATGGTGACCTCCTTATACCCCACTTGTGGCAACGGCTGACCATTACTGGTGATTATGGTGAAATCATCGTCAGGGCCACGAGTAATATCAGCATCCTCCCAATACCGTTTGTAGAGCACGTAAGGTATAGTCGTCACCTGAGAACCGGTGTCCAGCAAAGCATTCAAGGGGATTCCATCAATCACTACAGGGAGAACTGGTCGTCCTCCAATATACTTGGTTCTCCAATGCTGCGGGCCTGACCGTCCTACTCCTGGTGGTTGGCCCTTTGCCCCAGGGGTTGCTCATTTAAAGGACAGTACCTTGCAAGATGGCCCACCTGGTGACAGCGGCGGCAGATGGGTCGTCCATCCTGGTGGAAGCGATCGTCGGGCCGGCTCCTGGTCGGCGGAGTCCTCCTCTGTCGCATCCAAGGGACATCCTCCGGGCTGGAAGCCAACTGGATCTTCTCTTTGGGGGCCTCCTGTAGGGACTGCACCGTCCGGGCCAGGGCAGCAACGCTCTTGGTTAGCTCTTGCATCTGGAGACGGAGTCCTGCAGGGGAGTCGTCCTCGAAGCTCTGGGCGTCGGCCTCCGCGGCAACTGGGGTATCCGATGCCACCTCCTGGTGGTATGTGAGAGCGGAGCGCCTGGGTGGTACTGCGCGGCTGGGCTGTCGCTCCTGCAATGCCTGGATAGCTTTATCTTTAAACTGCGCAAAAGTCAAGTCTGGATTTTGCATGGCCAGGAAGTGCAATTGGCCCCGCTGGTGACTGCACAGGAGCCCCTCAATGAACCGCTCCTTCAGGATTTTATCCTCATCCTGCATGCTGCCGGGGTCACTCTGCTTAATGGCCCGCATCGCTTCCTGGAGATTAAGGGCATAGTCCCGTAAGCTATCCTGTGGCCTTTGTTTGCATCCATAAAAAGTCAGTTTAATTTCTGTAGCAGTGCGAGTATCAAAGGTGGCTTTAAGCTTGGCAAAAATCTGTTGTGCAGTTTCTTTATCCTCAGCGGGCCAGGATTTCAATTCTCTCAGAGCCGCCCCAAAGAGTTGGCCGGCTATCATATGGACCTTCTGAGGCTCGGTTAGGGGATAGAACTCGAGCAGGCTGCAGAGCCCCTCTTTAAAGTCAGTGAACGTATGCGACTCCCCAGAGTATCGCGGAAGCCAAGCCGCTCCGGGCAGGTATGGCACAGAGAAGGGCATTATGGCTTTTGTGTTAGCGGCAGCGTCCGGCTGGTTGGGAGGAACAGCGGGTTCTGCGGCTACCGGTGGTGGTATTAGGGCCGCGGCTCCGTCCACTGCGGGGACCGGAGCTGCCCCTGCGTCCGCGGCTGCGACCGCCACCTCCTCTCCTCCCGACTCAGACATGGCTGTCCCTTCCTCCCCCGAACCTGCTGGAGGTCGGAGTTCCTCTTCCGGGATTGGCGCCTTACCGCGCTTTCCGTTCCGCGCTTCTTTCGGCTGATTCCGCCCACGTAGCTAAGGCTCCTCCCTCCGTGCGCGGCAATGGCGAATTTTGGCGGTAAATGGCAATACACAGTCTTTTCAATAAAGTACAATTCAAGCGCACTAAATCACAGTTCTAAGGCACACATGACCTGATTCTTCAGGCTTAAGTAGATCCTGTTCGTGACGCCAAATTGGAGCGCCCCCACACTGCCGCAAGGCCGAGGGGTACCCGGAGCCGGGCCTCTGGGTCTCAGTCCTGGGGTTGTCACGGTGGCTAGACCCGGTCCGTGGCCCTGTCTGTCAGTGGGGGACGTCCGGTGCAATAAGTGGTGTTGTAACGGTGCAGTTGTGAGGTGCAGGTCGGGGTAAATAACAAGGACACCAGGTTGCAGTCTCTTTACCTCTTTACTGAAGGTTTTTGGAGACCTCAGTCCAGAGCGCTGTTAACTGGGTTGTCAGAGACCGGCCGGTCCAAAGGCACATCAGGAGTTCTCTTTACAGGTGGGAATCAGTGTCTACCTGCTAGCGCTGGGTGTTGTAGTTCTTCCCTGCTGAGCTCCCGGGATAGTCCTCACAACTGTTTCTGTCTGTCTCTATTGTTCGTTCTCTTCGTCCTCCAGGTGATATGGTAGGACGCACCCGTATGACGGGGTAGGCCTGGAGTTCTTCCGGGACCCTAGAGTCGCCCCTCTCCCACAGCTGCCTCCGTTGTCTGCTTAGGTGTTAAGTGAGACAGCCAACCTGTAATTAGCTGTCCGGCCGTGGTTTGCAGTGTACTTAAAGTCTCTTACTTGCTCGGCGTTCCGGCCACCGACTGTTTGCGCCTCAGAAGGATGTTGCCTCGGTCTAACAGCACGACTCCTTCTGGTCCCAATACTTCTTTACTGTATTCCCGTTGTGCACTGGTTAGTTCTGCTCTGAGGAGTCTGCCAGGATCCCATCCCTGACAGGTCCTCTCACTAGCTCTTCCCAGCTACTTCTCCCTGTCTTCCTGTCCAACCCCCAGTTTTACCAGAGTTGTGAGGAGTGGCCTACTAGATAGGACCACCCCCCCTGGTGGCCGGAGTATGAAGTGTGGTGTGAGTGTACCTGGTCAGAGAAACTCCTTAGTGCAATCAGACGTACCATAGCTCCCCATAGTGGCGGAGCCACAGTACTGCAACAACCAGGACTCTGGGGTGCTGCACATGCAGCAGGAACCCAGAGCAGAGAAGCAGGATCACCACACAGGTTCACAGGAGCAGGTGTATAGCCAGGGAGTAATCAGAGGTCAGGAGCTGGATGCAAGGCAGAATATTCTAGCACAGACTGAAGGCTGGGGTGGAGTTTTATAGCAGGAAGACAGTGCACATGAGACCAAAGACGCCATCTTGGAAAAGGGCAGTAATGCACAAAAGGTAATAAAACTGTTCAGAGTCCTGACAGGCTCAGAAGTAAACCAGATCATTGATTGAAGGCAGTACCTTACCAAATCATATTATGAAGTGCAGCCTGAAGATGCATACAGAGCCCCGATATGAGTGCTGCCTAGGAACATGCTCCGTCCATGCCTTTCTAAGATGGAGATGGGCAAGAAGACAAATCCTCTTGAAGACTCACATGAAGCCAAAACGGGGACCATGGCTGAGCTGGAGTAAGGGGGGGGGGGGTTGCTGTGCCAATGGAAACACAAGAGTCAACACCCTCATCTCTAAGGCAAAGAATAGGTCAGAGGAAGATTCACTCAGTACGGTGACTGAAACCCCAGATCTGCAGGTAGAACCCTCATCAGACAAAATACGTAGAGCAGATCAAACCAATGCTGGCATCCTTCCTAATTGATATGGGCAGGAAGAGTTTGTCTTATCACAAATCCAACCATAGAATCAGGATTGTGCACAGCTCTTGCTATATCTTGGATTGTCCATGAAGAACAACTGATCAACTAGAGACTCTCCTTGCCCAGGGACTGGCGAGATAAAAGGAGGGTGGAATGTAGGAGAATGGCGCATAGGAGACAAAGGGTTGCTGAACCATGTGATCTCCAGAGTTGAACAAAATCCTATTAACTATTCCCAAGGAGAACCGTTGCAGAAGGGACAGATTTGGCAATCCCCCAGATCAAGTGACAGTGATAAAACCAGCCTTTGATATAAAAGGTCAGCACACCAAAAAGGAGGACACTTGGTGCCGAGAGAGGTGACAGACACTCTCCCTGCAGCTTCAGCAGTTGAGGTAGTACCAGTCAGGCCCGGACCTAGATAATAAAAGTCAAGCACCAAAGAGCAGAGCTATATCGGTCAAGGTCCAGACTGTACACATTGACGATCAAGCTCAGAAGACCAGAGCTACACCGGTCAAGGTTCCCAACCTAGATGGTGCTGGTCAACAGTCCAGGACCAGCCCTCACCAATGCAGAGTGTGGAGACACTCATCGACAATTAAGCACCGAAAAGGACTTGAGAACCACCGGCCAGAACCTCCAGGCCAATTATCGAAGGAAACTTGTTAGATGGGCCATCACTTCCTGCACAGACTTATCGTGCTGAGAGTGTAAGGGCTGCAGACCAGACATGTTCCGGCTGAAGCTAGAGTGGCCCAGAAAGCAATGATAGACTTTGTTAGGAAAATGTGCAGCTAGTGAGAAGAAGCCGTGGCCCTTGTCAAAGTCTAGAAGCCACAGAAGCTTCTAGAGACTGTTCCTGCCAAATATTGGGTTTGCCCTCACCCTATTAGAAGTAGTTTGGACTGTAATTTAGGAGCTAATCCTGGAGTGCCATTTTGCAAACAAGTATACCTTTGTTATATAATTGCTTGTCAAATACTCTGTAAATATTGTCTTTTTGATCTGCCAAATTCAGTATCGCTGCTACCATTTCATATTATTAATCCAAGAAATAAATTGTTGTTCCATCTAGTTCTACTGTTGCATGTAGTCACCTGCTTACATTTATAAGAGGGATCATTGAGTCTTTGGGCAGGTACAGATAACCGTTTTCTCCACATCCCAAAAAATCAGTCTGATTATGCTAATCACACTTTGATCAGAGTTTGATCAGAGTGTGATCTGATTTTCTTGGAGGTGGAGAGAAAAAAAAAAGTTTCTCCACTTTCTTTACAATTTTAAAGAATTGGGCCACAAATGGGATGTCGCTCAGATATCATCCAAGGGCTGTTCTATTAGTTTTTCCACGGACCCATAGAATTGAATGGACAAGTGATGCCTGATGTTTGGAGCATGTTGTGCATGCTGCAATATTTTGTGCACGGCCCTATAGAATATCATGGAGACGAGTGCTATCCATCAAAATGACGGATAGCGCTCATCTGAGTTATTTGGAAGTCTGAAAGAGCCCTTTGTGTGAGTGACTATTTTCTATACAGGTCAGGAGAGGAATACAGGAGATTTGGTGTTAGCTGAAGGTGGCATTACATTTTTGGTTAGAGGTTTTTTTTCATTGATATGGTTAAAGCAATGATGTGAACTACTCTAAAGGTCTTTTTCCATCTTGTGGAAAAATATTAACAACAAAAAAATTAAAGGGGTTGTCCACCTTTGAGGATATTTTTTTACCTAAATGTATTATGCAGGGCTTAAAATCGCTCTTGCAATTGAGTTTCAGTACTAATTTTGCACTATTTGACTTGTAGAGGCTGTTTGTTTCCATTGATATGCAATTTTATTGTAGTCTGTAGTGATAAATCCACTAAGAGGAGCTCAGAAAAAAGACAGATAAATGAGATTTAGAAACTCTCCCATCAGACCTTCATAGCGGGCTGCTGAAGGATTCTCTGTCACTTCTCTGCGGCCAGCAATACACAGTGCAACACGGAGACTATAGAAGGCAAACAGTGCAACATCTTTTAAGGTAGCAGAATTAAATAATGATTTTTAGCCTAAATTACATGCATTTATGTAAAGAAAAACCTTTATTAACAATATTTTTATTTTATGTTAAAGAAGTTGATTTATGACTGTGATCTAGGTCCTCAACATCAGATCAATGGGGCTCTGACATTCAAATCCCATCAATATCATAATCCTGAAAAACCCCTTTAAAGAAGTTATATGAGATTAGAAAACGTTTGACTGCTTTTTTTTTTTTTCAAAAACAACGCCCCTCTTGTATATAGTTTAAATCTGGTATTTCAGCTAAGTCCTATTTGTTGGAATGGCTCCAGACATAGTAAATGGACAAGACTCGACATTTTCCAGAGAAGTGAGCAGCACGGACTGTACGTCTTCGTCATCTGCTACATTCGAATTAAAACATATAGCAAGTGATAGGAATTATGAGTCCGTGTCCTAGGATGATTTTAGAAATGTTTACATTTATTCCGGTACAAGATATACATTGTTTCAGTGTAAAAGTTCTACATTAAACTATGGGTTGCAGAAATGCTTATTCCTTCCAGAGGAAGTGAACCCAAAGCCAACAAGATGTTTGCAAAGGCACGACTTGTCTCTGTAGACCTGCCAAGACTCATGGATCTAATTTATATCAAGGCTTAAACTATAGGATTGGCGCAAGAAAAGGAAAAATATGATTTGTTACCTCGTTTTTATACGTACGTTACAAAGTCTTAACACCTAATGTAGGACAAGGTAATGAAGGTTATATGCTACGAAAACAGGGCGCAGTATGGAATTAATACATAATGAATATGTGCAACGCTCTCCTCCAAATCTCACCTGATAGATTTCATTTTTAAATACAGCAATTATTTTTTCACATCAGAAGGACATGTGCGAACCACCAGCCTGTAAAAAATGTCTGACTGTTAGACACAGAACATTGCTACGTAGATGCATCAATACCAAATTACCAGTCAGTATCAGCCTATAGAGAGGACACCAACTTAAAGGGAACAGCAGGTTTGTGACCAAAAATTCAACAATATTGCTATGCTGGAAAGGGATTGTCTAGGACTATTTATTTTTTTTAAATATGATTATGCTAACAGAGGCAACACCTGCCTGTTCTTCACCGACTGCTCCTGCCAGCGATTATGCTGCCTAACTACAATAGATCATCTCTTCTTCTTCAGAATCAGCTGAATCGCCAGCAGGAGCGGTCTGTGATCGATCTGTGCCAGCAGAGATCAGGCAAGTAGGTAGCAGCTACCTGCCTGTCAGTTCTTAGGCCCACAGTAAAAATAATTAAATAGTCCTGAATAACTACTTTAACATTTCCAACAATCTGGCTGTTCTAGTAATAAAAATAGTACAGGGCTTTTTGCTACCTAACAGATGAGTTCAGCAGCAATGGGGGCATGTGCAATGCTCAGCTGTACATGTACAATGAACCAAGGTGTCCTGGCCTTGGCTTCACATGCGCAATATGCATGCGCTCACTGCTTCTAATTCTAGCATGGACAGTTTTTACATAAGTACCATATAGAAAAATGCCATCAATATAGCAGATGCATACATAAAGTAATCTAATAATCTAGATTGCTATGAAATTGATATCTGTGGAAGCTCTAATATGAATAACTCAAGAGTCAAGTTCATGTTTATCAGGTAGACAACCGGGATTATAATTAAAGTCTTCAGACTAGCACACTCAGTGACTCACTTTCGAAATAGATAATTAAAATATGTTGAGTATTTCCTCATGATGGTATCTGCTGAAATGGAAAACTCAATCAAGTAAAACATAACACTGTTCATCTGTGTGAGACGTCAAAAAACATATTCGCTTGAATGCAAGTTTCTAAGTAGGAATTAACTTGAATTTTGTGATTGTGCCGATTTAATCTGATGATTGTTCTGAAAACTTTACTTCTTTATTGCAAAACAATTTCCAGATGGACTTTTAAAAAATATGTATGTAGAAAAACTGAGGAACAAAAAAGTTCAGTAGGTTCTTATCTGATGACCAGAGACAGGAGATGCTTACCTGGTTCGGTTAGGTAATACCGAACAATTAAAGTAACCCAGAAATGTCAGCTGCAGCAGTCTTGGTTTTTCCCTAATGAAAAATTCTTCAAAAATATAATAATAGTGGTTGATAATAAACCACATCATTACCAATCCTGTCTTGTGGAATCTTCCTTTGGATCTTCAGAAGGAGTAGCTCCTGCTTTGGTGGGCTTGGTCTATCCATCTACAGTATTTACCCCTTGGGATCCTCTATCAAAGACCTTTCACTCAGCCAAACCAGTCCTCCTGCTTTGTAATGATGAGGTTTGACCTCTTGTGCTTCAAGACCCTTTGAAAAGTCAATATTAAGTTTTAGGATTAGTATTACTACCTCGAATAGTTGGCACTAGAGTTCAATTCCCAGGAGAGCCTATAATGACCTATAATTCACCCTATGTCAATTTGGCCCTCTCTGCAAGGAAAATCTTTAATCCTTAGACCCCCGGAATCTAGGCTTGATCCTATATATCTGATAGGTTTCAAAACTGTAAGTCCAGAAATATAAGTTTATATGCAAAGTTTTGTATCAGAACCATCTCTGGTGCCTAATGGAACTTTAAGAGGTTTTCTCATCTTCTAAAATAGGTAAAAGTGCTTGTAAAAACAAACAACTTAACAAGTTGCCTCTTGAGAATGGAGTGATTTTTACACTGTTATTTACTACATAGGTTTTTGGCCACAGCCGCAGTGTATCAGAGGTGCCCGCTCTCCTGGGTAGACAGCACAGTGCTTACAAGCTCTTTAGGATCCCTGTGCTTCTCTGATGCAGTAAAAGCAAAGCTTCCTTTTGTAGCAGAATTGTAGATAGCACAGTGCCGCTGGTCCGGATTCTCAATCATCAGGAGCACATCACGCAACAGCATGGTAGACTGGGAAAGAGTGTGCTCTTGAAAATGCATAATGAAACAATCCCTTTAAGGCCAGAGTCACACTAGCGTATAGCATCGGATGCGATATGTTAATGACCCTCGGCTCCAGCTCTGCTGTGAGTGTGAGCAGAGTGTCAGTGCTCTGTGCTCCGATCCTCTCGCATGCCATGGATCAGAGCACAGCTACGGAGATGGAGAAAGCAATTTCTCCATATCCTCTGCTGCCGGCGTTGATGGACATTGCACTGAACTCGGGAGATTTGTATGGGTGCGAGTGAGCCGAGTCTCGCTGCCCATCACAGCATGCTGCAACTGTTCTCTCATACCAGATCGGCATGAGAAAATAATCACAGATCTGAGGTCCCCATAGTATAACACTCGACTGAATGCCATGTGATGCTTTATCCCAAAGCACTCGACCATGTTATACAGTAGTGACTCCGGCCTTATATTCCTTCTACCAAAGACAAGAAAGACATTAGTAATACCATAAGTAACATTCAACATGCACCAGCAGGGGGATGCGTCATTGCACCCACCCATCAGCATGACTGCGATGTGATCGCGGGGCGCCGATGGGTTATCATGACCGCTGGGGGTCTGCTGAAGACATCCATGCCTGTCATTCTGATACTCCTGTGAAAGCCAGCATTTAGCTGGCATTCATAGGCAATTGTGATTTTCTCTATACAGTAGTAAAAAGTTAAAAAATGTAAAAAAAAATATGAATATAAAAAAAACCCACATAAGTACAAATCACCCCCTTTTGCCACATTAAAAATAAAACAATTAAAAAAATTTAAAATACAAATTAAAATAAATAACAAAAATCCTGTATTCGTAAAGGTCCGATCTATCAAAATATGAAGTAAATTAATCCGATCGATAAAAATTAAACTTGAGAATTAAATTTTTGTTGGCCACCGCAACATTGCAATTGCAAGCAATAAAAAGTGATCAAGATTCAAGACATTGTATGTACCACAGAATGGTATTAGTAAAAATGTCAGCTTGAGGCACAAAAAAATTAGCTCTCACCCAGCCCCAGATCTCGAAAATTTTAAACGATATGCATCTCGGAAAATGGCAACAAAAGCAAATTATTGGTTACCTACAAATTTCCGAATATTATTTCAGAACTTAAATAAAGACAAACTATACATGTTTGGTATCTGTGCACTCATCCTGATGTGGAGAAGTATATTGCCAGATCAGTTTAACCTTATAGTGCACATGGTATGTAAAAAAAATGAAACAATTGTGGACTTGAACTTTTTTTGCAGTTGCAAATCACTTGAAATTTTTTCCTGCTTTTTAGCGCATCACATGAAAAAATGAATGATGTGTTTCAAAATTAAAATTCATTTCACAAAAGAGAAAGCCCTCATACGGCTATGTTGAAATACAAAACAATTATGGTTCTTGGAAAAAAAGTAGAAAAAAAACAAAAAGGAACAAAAGGAAAATCACTCGGTGGGAAGGAGATAAGGGCTAAAAATGGTTTGTGCCACTTTTTGTCAAGAGCCATTTATATTTTTGTGCCGTTTAACCTGTATGAGGGCTTGGTTTTGCATACCAAATTGTACTTTTCAATGGCATTTTTGGGGGTACATACACCGCTTACATTTTTTAGCTGTGGGTGCAATTGGAACGCCAATTTTTTAATTTTTTTTACAGACATGACAATGGAGGATGTGCTATTTTACATATTTAACTTTATTTTTTATTTATTCTTAACTAACGGAGGCATAGTTTGATTGAAATGTTTATTTTTTTCTTATTAAAGCACCATTCCAGCCTTCCGTGGAAGGGTGCTTTAAATGTAATTCCTCGTCCCCTGTCTTTTACTCACCTGCCGTCACCTTCATCTTTTCCAGCGTCGCTCCCATCGGTCTTCGATGAAAAGTGACCTGCCGGCAGCTCCAGTGTTTCCAGAGGTCACTTTTCAATACATCTCTAAGAGAGCCTCGTTCTGGGTCTCATAGACTTGCATTTATCTCTTGTGACGTAACTTCTGACTTCCGGTAAGGTACGGAGCTGCTTCAGTAAAAGGTGGAGCCGCTGGAGCTGAGCACAAGAATGGGGGCAGGGTACTTACATTTAAAGTGCCACTTCAGCGCTGGGGAAAAAAAAAGAGTTGGAGTGATGCTTTAATATTTTTCAAACATTAACATTGTTTGAAAATTTCAAGTTCCCTTCAAATCATAGTATCCTATAAAGCCTGGGGTTGGGCTTCCCAGGAATTTCAACTTGACAACAATGACGACCTTCAGCAGGTCCCAGGCTGCCATGTTGTCAACCCATCGGCACCCTGTAATCATGTCCTGTGAGGCTGATGGGCAGCTAATCGTATGCCTGGACACAACTGCATCTTAAATGCCATTGTCTGTGACTAACAGCGGCAGATTAACAGGCAGCAGGCAGATGCCAGCAGTGTGCAGCTCCTGAGCCCGCTTCACACATCACTGCCTACTCCATGACTAATATTTCCATCATGGAGCATAATGGGGTTGACATTCCTAGGATTAAAAATAAGAGAGATTGCTTCTCTTTCTAAAATTAGCGCCCCTGTCATCTACTGACTGTTTCTGGAATTGCAATTCAGTCTCATCCATTTGAATAAAACTTGATTGATATACTAGAAATAACCCATAAATCAGAGAGGAGTAGTTTTTGAAAAAACAAAACAGTACACCTTTTTTATGTGCTTGATAATATATGTTAGGGTGCAATTACTTGTTTCTGGTTATTTAATGCAGTTTTTGAAGCCAAAACGAGGAGTAGATTAAAACAAATATGAAAAGTATCTGCCAAAAAAAGGCCACGAAAGAAATATTAGATCTTACAAGATTAGGATGACATGAAACCGGCTGCGTAGGTCGACCTCCATTACATCTGATGACGGATTACTTTACGCTCTTCTTCTGTAGCCCACCATCATGCTCTCCTTCTTCAGATAAATAAATGAAATATGTCATTGTGTCTCTGCCCACATTACATCTATATTCTCATTTTTCAAGAAACCCTCCCTCATCTCTGTCTGACTCCACGAGGTTCAATCATTGATGTAACCTCTCTAGAGATGATACTACATCCAAAAATATACAAAATGTCACAGCCTGATAGACAGGTACAGCTGTTAGGGCCGATTTCTCCGAGCTTCATCTGATATCTCCAGGAGAATATACAGTAAGTTTTAATGTCTTAACACAAAACAATAATCCACAAAGGGAATTAACCAAATGTCCATCAAGTGATTTCTCCAGTTATTTGCTAATCATTAATTCATCCCTTTACATCCAGGTCATCACTTAGTGAAAATGCATTTTATTCTTTTAAGTTGTATTTAGACTACTTCATTATACATTAATGGATATTTTCATGAAGGAATTATTAATTTTACTCTTCTGATTTTAAGTTTCAGCTAATATTTTCTACTTGACAAGCATTACTCTAACAACTAAGAATTAACTTTTACGAGGGATCGTCCAGAACCAGAACCATTATTATTGGAACCTAAAATGTACATTGTGCACTCCTTTCTAAATCCAGTGATCAGCCTATTGTTAAAGGGAATCTGTCAGCAGATTTTTGCTATTTAATCTGAGAACAGCATAATGCAGGGGCTCAGACCGTGATTCCAGCGATGTGTCACTTACTAGGCTGTTTATTGTAGTTTTGTGACACTAGTCATTTCTCCCACCGAGAGTCAGAATAGTCAAGGAGACCAAGATCAGAAGCCAGGAGAGTATGTTATAAACAGAAGGAAGAGACAAAAGCGTAGTCAGTAGTAACATTCCGAGGTCAGAATACAAAGAGGATAACAGATCAGAGCAGAAGGGGCTAAACAGATGGATGGTCAGAACAAGGCCCAAGGTCAGGCAATGAAAGATTGAGCACACATAATTCAAGGCACAGAGAGAACAAACCTCACTTAGCTGAATGTACATCTGGCAGAGGTCTGGGAGAAACAGCACACTTAAGTAGCATGGCAATCACCTGGGTTAAGGAACACTTGGAGACAACCAGCACCTCCCAGTCTCAGACTGGCTAGTCGAGCTGTCAATTAACACACTGACAGCTTAGCATGACCCTGCACAAGACTGGATGACTGAGCTGTCAATCAAAGCACTGTCAGCTTCAGCACGCCCCTGTACCAGATTGGATGGCTGAATTGTCAATAACTGCACCAAGGCTCAATAAAATCCCTATTTTATAAGCAAGAGACTATCACCAGAGGACTAGTTGTCTTGTGCCATGTGGTCCTCCTGCTCTGTGCAACCCTGCTCACCTCTACCAGCTTTCTGCCAGTGCACAGTGCACACAGAGAGCTGCCAATCAGTGGTGTGAATGGGGTTATAAAGCAACCAGCATTCAGAGAACTGATAGAACTGCAGCAGAGAAAACAGTGATTTAATTATAACTGCAGCAAGCAGTTGAGTAAGTGATAAATCCATGGAATCAGGGTATCTGCCTCTACAACATGCTGCTCTTATATAAAGAAATGAGCAGGAGTATAAGCCGGTATAATTGTTGCAATGTGTAGGAGTACATTCAAACTGGTCATTTCACAGACATATCCCAAGAAAAAAACAAAATAAGCATATACCCTATAGTAAGTAAATAAGTGCATACTAATAGTGCATGTAAATAACATAGGGTACTTAGTAAACACTAATTTGATTTAAAAAAACAACATAAAAGCCATCCCACCACGACAAGGTGTACCCATTCGACAGGACCATCTTGATTGGGTACACCTTGTCGTGGTGGGATGCCTTTTATGCTTTTTTGATCAAAATAGTGTATCCTATGTTATTGACATGCACTATTACTATTTACTTATTTACTTGCTATAGGGTATATGCTCATTTTTTTTTTTGTGCTTTCTTTGATTACATAGCAAAAACAGATTACCTTTAAGGTACCCTTCTACCCAGTAGAGATTGTGCAAAAAGGAATACCCCTATAAATTCACTTTGTAACATTAACATACATAGCTAACAATGGAAGTAGTGTAACCCTCACGTATTTTGTGTCTGTCTAGCAGAAACCTCAGGAAAAAGGATTTTGGGGGTTTTTCTGCTTGCCTACATCCTGCTGTGTGTCATCCATGTAGATGAGTACTTGGTTCATTGTAGGCTTCTGTGTGTGGGTGGAATAATTCTTAAGATTTCTTAGATGTGGACAGATCCTAACACTTTTATTCTCCGGTACTCAATATACCATAATGCCAAATTAAACTTTTTGACTACTAGTTGGCCAAGCTTACAAAATGAAAACATTGAGCTAAAAGTATTCCTATAAAAGCCGTATAGTTCCGATATGCAGGCTCAGAGACTTGATGAAGCACAGCTACTCTATGGGAATGTGTTGTTAATTAGTGTCAGCAGGTCGCTCACTTTACCAAAATTGCTGACGAAGTCGATTGCCAAGGTACATGTGACAATTACGTCTTTCTCCAACTTCTTACAAGTAATTTCCTGTCTGCAGGATCTTGGGACCTTATTACAAGTTGTCATAATTGATGACGAACAATATAAAAGTAGTAAAGAACTAGTAAAGGAATATGTCGTCTTCTTCTGGCTGTAAACTTGGAAGCAATGGAGAACACAAGGATTCTTCATTTTCATTGGGTTTAGAAAAAAATACTAAGATGTCCCGGGCTGTTCCTTAAATTGTAGCAACAATTATATATTGCTTGATGGGGATAAGTCCATTCTTTTGGGCTGAAAAAAATAAACAAATGTGGTTAAAAAGAAAAAAAATACTAATAAAGTTCAATGATGTTAGGTGCCCGCACCTGTCACGAATACGGCAGCTTGACTTCTAGTCCTGCGAAAGTTTCTTGTGTCGAAATATCATAAGTGTTGTGTGTGAAAGAGGATTTGTCATATCAGTAGCTAAGACTTACCCTCCTCTGTCTCTTCATCAGCTGTGATAAAGAAGGGGGCTGTCAGTCACAGCCAGTTAGCCAGCCCCCTTCATGCATAGCTCATGTGGTCATGAAACGCTAGAAACGCTTTTTTTTGGGTTGTACACAAGCCGGAAGTGGAGCACTTGGGATCTAGGAGCAGGGTAATACTGGGGCAATCAGGGAATATATTACAATGTTATATAACTTACTTTTGTAAGTGCATTTATTCAGGTGGGAGACACTTAGGCTATGTGCCTACCTTGCAGAATGTTTGCAGAATTTTCCTGATCAAAACCGGACTCCTTTCGCAGGAAATCCACTCGCTTTTTTTGTGCGTCGTTCTAACGTTTTTCTCGCGTTTTTTTCCGGAGCATCCCAATACAATTATATAGTGGCAAAATTGCTGAATTCCGCAAAATTAATGAACATGCTGCATTTTTTTTTCAATGATGCATTTTTTGCGGAAAAAACGCACCATGGGCGCAACAATGCGGAATTCCACAAATAATAATGGGATGCATTTAGTAAGCGTTTTTAAGCGTTTTCACAGCGAAAAAAAGTGGAAAAAATGCAACGTGTGCACATAGCCTTAAGCTTTGTCAACTAAAGGAGTGAGCATGTTTGTCAAAATCACAGTCATATAGTAAGGGAGACAGTAGACATAAGACATGCAGAGGAATCCATCATCCTGAACTGTTGATCCAAAAGATTAAAAAAATACAACAGTCATTTTCCTCTTCTTAATGAAAATTGTTCTTTCCTTTCAACATGCACAGACCAACTCAGCATCAGCAGAAATATGTCTGGGTATATTTGCTATTTGTATGCATCCAATCATTATAGTTGCTTTGAAGGCAGCTGCCTGGCACTGGTTGTTATATACTTCCACTTATCTTGCTCTATTATCACAGAATTATTTTCCAGGTACATTACACTATATCATTGCAACTATCCCAGTTCTTGAGCATAAAAAGAAGCCAAGGATTGTTTTTTTTTATGTTGATGTTGTGCTTTATTTCATCTTTATTCAAAAAGTTAGGCAGAGTTTAGCAGAAGTGTGTGACCTCCACAGTTTGACATATTTATTGGACTTTAAACCTGAAATTGGTGTTTTTTTAATGTAGAGGCAGCAACTATTTTCCCATCCTAAGACCATAACCTTACATGTACAGTATCTACTCTAAATTAAAGGGGTGTCTGGTTGAAAATAAGTTATCACCTGTCTGCTAGATAGATTATAATTGACTGATCTTATCCCTGACTGGGGTGCAGAGGTGCAGTTCGGATTGCCAACTGCCCCTTCATTCATTCTCTATGGAACTGCTGGAAATAGTCACTTAGAGCCCCATAGGGAATGAATGGTGGATAGGTGATTTTTCAGTGGACAATGTCTTTAACTGCAGGGAAAACGGAGCTACCTTTAAAGAAACTAAAAAATTGTCTCCAGGTTTTTGGCACGTAATCTGAGGGCAGCAAAATGTAGAGCCAGAGACTCTGATTCCAGTGATGTGTTACTTACTGGGCTGCTTACTGTAATTATGCTAAAATCTTTGTTTTATCAGCAGATTATCACTAGAAAACTGGTAAACCTGCTGCCAGGAAGTCCTCCATATTCATAAGCTCTGTATCACCCCGCCCCAATACTGATTAGCAGCTTTCTGCCTATGGACAGTGCACGTAGAAATATAACAATCAGCATTCAGAGAACAGCAGATAAAATAATAATTTTAATCAAAACTACAGCAGGCAGCGAAGTAAATGATACATCACTAGAATCAGGGTTTCCACCTCTTCATCATGGTGCTCTCTGATGGGGTAGACAGAACCTGGAAAAGTGAAAGCTCACTGAAAAAAAAAATTCAACGGCTCCAGTAAAATTCTAATTCATGTACAATGAGCTCTTTAGTGCTAAAATATTGTCTTGCTCTGATATCAAGGTTTCGGATATTTTTTAAATTTTACTTTTTACTTTTACTCTTTGTAAATCATGTTTCTGGTTTATTACTGTGCAGCCATATGGTGCACTCCTCGATCTATAATGCCTGTATTGTACTGGGATCACTGACATGACTTCCTCTTTGTGGGGTGGCAGCATTATATAAACTTAGCACTGTGACCAGATGTCTGATATTGTTCTAGTTTTCGTGAAATTCATCCACCGTGTCTACTATGAAACTCTTGTCTTGTCATGTCTGGTGAGAGCCGGCATTGTATCCTGTCTCATCTACAAACAAGAATCTGCTGTTTGCATCTCAAATATATCTATATGCCCCGAGAAGTTCCTTTATTCTACAAGACTCCAGCCTACTTATAAAAGGATAATGGGTTGTGTATACAGCTGCAAACATAAATCAGATGAACTTTTTGTACAGCAAAATAAATAATATTTGTACATGATAAAATTGAGAAAAAAAAATGGTTGCGTTTGCAAAGATTGCTCTACAGTTCATACAGCTCTCAATTTATGCTACACCCCATACAGCCTTGTTTATGGATTTTGCACAAAATAGTAGGTCTATTATGCAATTGCATCAGTGCTTTGATCCTCTTAATATATTGCACTTATCATATTATATGGCACTGTGTGCTTACAATTGCTCATTTTGCCTTTCTACCCAGCTAATTCTTCTCTTTTTCATTAAGTCTATGACCTCACGTGATTAAAAACAGACTAGCTGAATCCTACTAAGCTCTATGTAGAAACAGGAGGTCATTTTTCCCTGTGTAACTCATGAGTCACTGCAAAAGTCGCTGGTGGGGGGGAGGAGGAAGCAGCTGGGTCAAAAGCTGAACAGGAGAATGATTTTTGCTTGTAAAAGAGATTTCCTGTTTGTACACAGTGCAGAGATTTACTGGGTAGAAAGGCAAAATGAGCAATTGTATGCAGTACTCTATAATATGATGATTGCAATATATTAACCCCATCCTGACATTGGACATACCGGTACATCCTATTTTGAAGTGACTGTACCGGTACCTTCTTTTGCGGGAGAACAATAACCGAGTCAAAAAATATGGTGATTGAGTGAAGATGGCTGCTATCACCGACAGCTAGCCATCTTGCTTCAATGCCCAGGGCGGTTTTGTCGCCACCCGCGTCTGAGATCATTGCGATTGACCAGTCACATGCGATCACTGCAAGGACCACCAGTGATGTAGCGGTGGTCCCACCTGAGCGATCGTTGCGATTGGTCTCTCTGCGCAGATCGACCAATCACAGCGAAATAGTTACATTTAAAATGTTGCTACCGCTCAGCATGTCTCCACTCCAGTCAGGAACACCATGCTGAGCAGTTGCCTTACCTCCATCCTGCTGTTAGCCTGCCGGGATTTGTAGTCGACTTGCTGCTTGTGCTCTGTAGCACCTGCTGCTCTCCAATGCCTCCTGCTGCCGTTTTCTATATGTGATTCACTTTTGTGATTACCACAGTATCTTCTCCTAAATTTCACATCCCCTCCCCCTTCCTGCTTGTCAAGCTCCATTTTTGTGCCAAAAGGTCAGGAACGCAGAATTTTTTTGTACCACTTCAGCATGTGTGTTTCGTGAGCTGAGCACTGATCAGTGACTTACATCACTGATCGGCATCTGTGTTTCATTTTTGGCGCCCATGCTCATTTTTTGGACAGAAAGGTGTTCTGTTATTTTTACTCTTGCACCACTTCAGTGTGCGCAGTGTGTTAACTGAGCCCTTATCAGTGACGTTCATCACTGATCGGTATCTGTGTTTCATTTTTGGCGCCCATGCTCATTTTTTGGACAGAAAGGTGTTCTGTTATTTTTACTCTTGCACCACTTCAGTGTGCGCAGTGTGTTAACTGAGCCCTTATCAGTGACGTTCATCACTGATCGGTATCTGTGTTTCATTTTTGGCGCCCATGCTCATTTTTTGGACAGAGCGGTGTTTGTTCTGTTACTTTTACTCTCGCACCAATTCAGTGTGTGCAGTGTGTGAACTCAGCACTTATCAGTGATGTTCATCACTGATCGGTATCTGTGTTCAATTTTTGTAGCAGATTTTTTTTTTGTGAAAAAAATATAATTAGCTGATAGGGTTAAACATAGGAACAGCAGAATCTAGGAAAATATATTGTAGTAATTAGCTTATACTGCAGTATTTTTTACTAACATATATCATTCCAATTAGTATCAGTTAGTTGTGGGTGCTCAGTAATTATTTGGTGAATGCTATTGCAGCAATTATTATACTGTACGACAGTAATTTTTTATTAGTAAGTTAGTTGCGAGCTCTCAGTAATTATTTTTACAAACGCTCGATTAGTATATTTATTTTTAAAAATGTTCATATTCTCATTTTTTATTTTTTTTCTATTCTATCTTTGCTTCTATTATTTTTCGATTCTTTGTTTTTAATTTTTTTCTATTCTTCTTTTTCTATTTTATTCTCCTTTTCATTTTCTCTTCTAATCCAATAAAGTTTATTCTACTCAAATAAAGTGTACACCAAACATATCTGAATAAAATTTTGTTACACAATACATTGAAAACACTAGACTTACACAGACACACATACCTACGGCCCCCATGAAAAAAATTAAATGCCCTGCTCTTCCCAAAAGGCAGAGTTAGCCGAAGAGGCATATTCCTTCCTTGCCTCTGACACAGATAGTAAGGGAGATGATGCCACCTTCCTCTATTTTTCCTCCTCTTCCACCTCCTCTAGTGATAACGAACCCCCTCGCAGATGTACCAGGACTACAAATGAGCCAGTGCCACCTGTTGGTGACCCCCAATGGACCTCACATCCTGAAGATTATGAACTACAAATTACTGATTTTGTGGCATGATCAAGAATCCAATTTGCTACAGCTAGCCTCATAGAAATCGATTTTTTTTTCAAAGTCTTTTTCTCTGAGGATATTGTAAATCTCATGGTGGTCCAGGCAAATTTGTACACCCAATAATTTTGTTCCCAAAACCCCACTATATAATTTTCTAATGGGACCTCTGTACATTTAGTAGAAAGGATGATGTTTTGGGGCCTTCACATGGGGATAGTGAAGAAGGCAGAAGTTCGGCAATATTCGAGTTCTGATATCTTATACAACACTTCAGTTTTCCACATGGTTATGTCCTGGACACGCTTTGAGGCCAACTACAAATTTTTATATTACAATGATAATGCATAGTGTTTACCCGAGATGACATCAACTTTGACAGACTATTCAAAGTTAGGTCGGACATTAATCACTTCAGCAACAAATTTGCTGAGGTGCACATTCCCGTAAAGAGACATCTGAGTAGATAAGTCCGTATTACACTTCAACGGGAGGCTCAAAATTCCAGCAATACCTGCCTAGTAGGAGGGCCTGGTACTGAATTAAAAAGTACAAGCTGTGCGAGAGTACCTCACGATACACCGACAGATTTAGGGTTTATGAAGGGAAAGACACCAGGATTCAATCCCCTGAATGACCCCCTATCCTGGGAATGACTGGGTTATCACCTCAAAGTAGATAATTTCTATACCAGCACCACACTCTCCAAATCCTTCTCTGCCAGACCTACCACAGTATAAGGTACAATGCGTAGAGACCAGAGAGGCCTCCCAAGGTCAATAATTGGGCAGCTGCTCAGAAAAGGTAAGAGCAGAGCCCAATGTAGCAACAAACTGCTAGTGGTCAAGTGTAAGAACAAGAAGGAAAAGATTTTCTTGATCACAAATCATGGTGGTGGAAGCACCTTCATCATAATACAAGGTACCTATACACAGATCCCCAAGCCAGGATGTGTCCTAGGGTACAATTTGAACAAGGGGGGAGTTGATCTCACTGATCAAGTCATCCAGCCCTACATTGCCATGGGAGGTCCCCAGTACCTCTTGAACTAAAGGTGCCCGTATTGTACCAGGGCAACATTTCCCAGGTAAGGTTTCTCAATCTGCAAAGACAGAAAGGTCGCAAAAAAAGTGTTAAGTGTGTTACAAAAGAGGAATAAGAAGGGACATAACTTGGCAATGTGACACCTGCACCAAAAAACCTGGCCTGTGCATAAAAGACTGTTTCCATCGGTCACTGCATTTATCTCCGATTTACTCTAATTTATTGCACAACCTCATGTCCTCAACACAAGTCACATATACCAACCTGATGTCCTCTACACAACTCACATATACCAACCTGATGTCCTCTACACAACTCACATATACCAACCTGATGTCCTCTACACAAGTCACATATACCAACCTGATGTCCTCTACACAACTCACATATACCAACCTGATGTCCTCTACACAACTCACATATACCAACCTGATGTCCTCTACACAACTCACATATACCAACCTGATGTCCTCTACACAAGTCACATATACCAACCTGATGTCCTCTACACAACTCACATATACCAACCTGATGTCCTCTACACAACTCACATATACCAACCTGATGTCCTCTACACAACTCACATATACCAACCTGATGTCCTCTACACAAGTCACATATACCAACCTGATGTCCTCTACACAACTCACATATACCAACCTGATGTCCTCTACACAACTCACATATACCAACCTGATGTCCTCTACACAACTCACATATACCAACCTGATGTCCTCTACACAACTCACATATACCAACCTGATGTCCTCTACACACAGGGCCGGCGTTAGGGGCAGGCAGACTAGGCAGCTGCCTAGGGGCCCCCAGCCAGGGTTGGACATACTGCTGATGGCACTGCTCCGGGGTGCAGAGGTGGAGGGGGGGCCCTGGAGGTAGGCCCGGTATCATGCAGGATCGGGCCCCTCTCACTCCCTCCTGTAATCATGGAACGCCGGGGAGAGAGCGGGGCGCGAAGTGCAGGAGATCAAAAAGGGGGCGTGTCATGCAAGGAGGGATGCTGGCCAATGAACGCTTTCCTTACCTCACAGTGACCAGACTGAGGAGAGCGCTCACTGGCTGCCGTCTGTCCTCCTGCATGGCGTGTCCTAATGGTGAGTGCTCACCTACAGTCAGGGGCCCCACAGCACAGCACATAGAGCCATCATGGAGGAAGAGCAGGACTTAGTGTGTGTCTTCTGCTCCCTCCACTGTTCTAATCAGAGCAGGCTGCACCTCACAGAGAAGAGATGGGGGAGGAGGCTCAGTGCACGGGACAACACACAACGCGGCAGCACCAGGGGGCTGATATCAGTCCTGCCTGCTCTGTGCCCCTTCCCCCACAGTAGTGGGTTCTGCAGCCCTCTCCTGCTGAACTATGTGACCTCATCCAGGGCTCCTCTGATCACCTGTGAGCTGATATCACACATTGGTATGTGTGTATGTATATGCTTGTATGTGTGTGTGTCTATGTGTATGTTTCTATCTGTGTGTATCTGTGTATATATGTACGGTATATGTGTGTATGTATGGTATATTTGTATGGCTGTGTGTATGCATGTACAGTATGTGTATGTATGCACAGTATATGTATGTGTATCTGTGTATGTGCAATAAATTTGTATGTATATATGGTATATGTATGTTTATGTGCATGTACATACAGTATGTATATGTGTGCGGTATGTTTATACTATATGTGTATATACTGTGTGTATGTACGGTACATGTATGTGTATCTGTATGTACGGTATATGTGTGCATCTGTGTATGCACGGTGTATCTCTGTACGGTATGTGTATGTATGTACGGTATACTGTATTTATGTGTATATGTGTGTATGTATGGTATATGTATGTACGGTATGTGCATACAATATGTGTACATAACTGTATGTGTGTATGTACAGTACGTGTATATATATGTACGGTATGTGTGTGAATGTACGGTATATGCATGTGTATGTACGCTATGTGTATGTATGACAGTATATGTATGTGTATCTGTGTGTATGTATGGTATATGTATGTGTTTGCATATACTGTATTTATATGTGTATCTGTATGTATGTATGGTATATGTAGAGCAGATACCAGACATATCGTGGTTATGTAATCTACTAGATGGTGGCCCGATTCGAACGCATCGGGTATTCTAGAATATGTATGTATGTGTGTATATAGCAGCCACATAGTATATACTGTAGCAGACACGCAGTGTATAATACAGGCCACACAGTATATAACAGTGGCCACGCAGTGTATAACACAGCCCACATAGTATATAACACTGCCCTCGTAGTATGTAGCAGCCACGCAGTATATAACAGCCCACGTAATATATAGCACAGCCCACGTAGTATATAACAGCCCACGCAGTATATAAAACTGGCCACGTAGTATATAGCAGCGACACAGTATATAACATAGCCCACGTAGTATATAGCAGTGTGGGCACCATATCCATGTTAAAAAAAATAATTAAAATAAAAAAACGTTATATACTCACCTCCGGCGTCCAGCGAAGCTGTCCCGATGCACGCGCTGCTGCCACCAGCTTCCGTTCCCGGGATGCATTGCGAAATTACCCAGATGACTTAGCGGTCTTGCGAGACCGCTAAGTCTTCTGGGTACTTTCGCAATGCATCTCTGGGAACGGAAGCTGGCGGCAGCCGCGCGCACTGGCGGATGACGGAAGGTGAGAATAGCAGGTTTTTTGTTTTTTTTATTATTTTTAACATTAGATCTTTTTACTATTTCTGTGTGATGTGCAATATGTTAGTATTTGGGGCCCCATTTTAAACTTTTGCCTAGGGCCCCACTTTGCCTAAAACCGGCCCTGTCTACACAACTCACATATACCAACCTGATGTACTCTACACAGCTTACATATGCCAAACTGATAAGTTTACTCTTAATGAGCAGTTGTTATACCTTTTGCCCTCATTACCTCCTGCAGCACAACTATTGTGCTAATATCACCTGCCTCTACTTTTCCCTCTCCCTGCCTGGAGTATACCCCTGTTACAGTAAAGTTAACTTTAACCCTTGCTCTGCCTCCTGTCCATTACTGCATCCCGCAACCTGCTCACGCTCACACTGTTGAGTAGCCAGCGTATAACTCAGACCAGTCCTATCTGATGGAGCAGTGCCAAATAGCGTTTATTTTTTCATGCCGAGAAGGAGGGTGCGCATCTATTCAAGTCAATGGGTGCGTGCAAAGCATCAGACTGCACTCGAATGTCATGCGAGTGCAGTCCAATATATGCCTACTTACAGACTAGGGAAGATGGAGAAATTAAGTTCTCTATCTTCTCCGTACTTGTGATCCAATTCTCGCAAGCGAGAGAATTGGTTCACAGTAAAATGACACTCGGCTCAGCAGAGTTTGAGCCGAGTGTCATGTCATATAGCATCTGATCCTCTCGCAGGAGAGAATCATTGGATGCCACTCGCCAATGTGAGAGAGATCTAATTTTGATTTTCACAAAGTGTGCAAGATTAGTTTTTATAGCAGCAATTTGCATTCACTCTGGATTGTTATTAAGACTGAATGACGAATTGAACAAAAACCTGAAAAAAAAAAAGAACTGTTCCTTGCCATTAAAAGTAACTTCATGACAAAAACCCTATATTCACTAAATTTCAGCCCTGCCACAAAATGACTTGCATACACCTTTTCAGTGATCTTCTTTTTAGCCCAGAAGAAAGTGTTCATGAGGACAAGGCAGCTAATATCACTCTGTCTCGCCGGCTGAATTATAAGGGTAATAGACTGGTTGTTTTAAAAGGGTTTGGTGCTTGAAATCATAGATTTCTTTTGCTAAACAGGGATAGCAACAAAAAAATGTGCAGTGATTGTTGCGTTGCATATAAAGGGCTTTAGGCTATGTGCACACGCTGCAGATTTTGCTGCGGATCCGCAGCAGATCTACAGCAGTTTTCCATGCGTTCACAGTACCATGTAAACCTATGGAAAACAAAATCCGCAGTGCACATGCTGCGGAAAAAAATGCTCGGAAACGCAGCGGTTTATATTCCGCAGCATGTCAATCCTTTGTGCGGAGAAAAAATCGCATTCTTGCATTGAATATGGATCACTGTTCAGGAATTTTTCTGCGTATCTCGGCCGTAAAAAAACGGACTGTATTTTGATACATTAGGTCTGACCCCGGCCTTACAGTCAAAAAGAGCATTGCTGCTTTCTAAGATTGCTTGTAAATGAACCATTTATCAAATCATTAAGAACCTTAAAGAGAGAGGCTCCATTCTCGCTTCAGTCTGTCCAAGAAAGTCCAGAAAGTGCTGTGACCATTTCCTAAAGAGGACCCAGCTGCGGAACCGATTCATCACCAGTACAGAGCTTGCATAGGAATGGCAGCGAACAACTGTCATCTGCACACGATGAGGCAAAGGTTTGGTGATAAGGAGTGCTGCAAAGAAAACATTTCCGTCCAAGAAAAACATCAAGGACAGACTGACAGTCTACAGGAAGAACAGGGATTAGAATGCAGAGGAGTGGGGTAAGGTTATTTTCTCTGATGAAGCCCATTCTTTGGGACATCTGGAAGAATGATTGGAAAAGAAAAGGTGAGCACTACCACAAGTCCTGTGTCATGCCAATAGTAAAGTATCCTTACTCCTGAGACCATGTGAGGGCTGTCCCACACGTCCAGATAATTCCGGTACCGGAAAAAATCGGTACCGGAATTATCCGTGTCCGTGTGCCCCTGCGTTTCTGGTGAACATCAGTGTGGCACACGTGTGCTGCCCGTGTGCCCACTGGGTACCACACGCACCATGCTGGGTACCACACGCACTACCAGCATCTGGTGCTGAATCCGCGATTCATATGTTCCCTGCAGCAGCGTTTGCTGCAGAGAAAATAGGAATAATAGTGTTTAAAATAAAGATCTATGTGTCCCCCGCCCTCCCACCCCCTGTGCGCCCCCCCCCCCCCCCCCCGCTGTTCTGAAAATACTCACCCGCTCCCTCGTTGGCTGTCGCTGCTTCCTGGTCTGGCCCCATCTTCTGTATGTGGTCACGTGGGGCCGCTCATTTACAGTCATGAATAGGCGGCTCCACCCCTATGGGAGGTGGAGCCACCTATTCATGACTCTAATCGGCGGCCCCACGTGACCGCATACAGTAGAAGGGGCGGCCAGCACAGAACACTGCGAGGGAGGCGGGTGAGTATTTTCAGAACAGCGGGGGGGCGCACAGGGGGTGGGAGGGCGCGGGCACATAGATCTTTCTTTTAAACACTATTATTCATATCTTCTATGCAGCAAACGCTGCTGCAGGGAAGATATGAATGGCGGCTTCAGCACCATGTGGGGGGGACAGCGCTTACTGTAGCGCTGTCTCCTGCACGCCACACGGACTGCACACGGAGAAGGTCCGTGTGTGGTCCATGTTTTACATGGACCCATTGACTTTAATGGGTCCGTGTAATACGTGCGCTCCCACGAACACTGACATGTCTCCGTGTTTGGCACACGGAGACACGGTCCGCAAAAAATCAATGACATCTGCACAGATACATTGATTTTTATGGGTCTACGTGTGTCAGTGTCTCCGGTACGTGAGGAAACTCACCTCACGTACTGGAGACACTGACGTGTGAAACCGGCCTAAGGTTGTTTTTCATCCATGAAGGGGGCGCACTCACAATTTTGCCAAAGAACACTGCCATGAATAAAAATTGGTATCTAAATATCCACCAAGACCAACTCCTCATAATGATCAAGGAGCAATGTTGTGATGAACAACACTTTTTACAGAATGATGGAGACTATGTCACAAGAGAAAAATGATAATAAGTGACTTGGTAAACAAAATATTGATATTTTTGGATAAATGGTCAAGGAGCTCCCCAGATCAATCCCATGGAGAACCTGTGGTCAGTCCTCAGAAAGTGGATCGAGAAACCAAAACCGAGAAACTGTGATAAATAGTATTGAGCGATACCTTCCGATATTCAAAAGTATCGGTATCGGATTGGATCAGCCGATATCCAAAAAATATCAGATATCGCCGATACCGATACCCGATACCAATACAAGTCAATGGGACACAAATATCGGAAGCTATCCTGGATGGTTCCCAGGGTCTGAAGGAGAGGAAACTCTCCTTCAGGCCCTGGGATCCATATTCATGTAAAAAATAAAGAATAAAAATAAAAAATATGGATATACTCACCCCTCCGACGGACCCTGGCTCTCACCGTTGCAAGCGTCTGCCTCCGTTCCTAAGAATGCAGTGAGTGAAGGACCTTCGATGACGTCGCAGTCACATGAGCGGTCACGCGACCAATCACAAGATCTCGACGTCATCGCAGGTCCTACACTCACTGCATTCTTAGGAATGGAGGCTGCCGGTTGCACCGCTGATGTCCAGGGTCCGTCGGAGGGGTGAGTATATCCATATTTTTTATTTTTATTCTTTATTTTTTACATGAATATGGATCCCAGGGCCTGAAGGAGAGTCTCCTCTCCTCCAGACCCTGGGAACCATATGCACCGCACACGCCTGGGAACTTATAGGAACTTCTGATTCCGATTTCCGATATCACAAAAATATCGGAACTCGGTATCGGAATTCCGATACAGCGAATATCGGCCAATACCCGATATTTGCAGTATCAGAATGCTCAACACTAGTGATAAACGAAAAGCACTGAGCAAGAATGTGAATTGTAAAATTCTAGAAAATTAACGGTCAACGTTGTAAATATTGAGTTTTTGTATAAACGTCATGTATTTGTCAATAAGAATGTAAAAACTTAACAAATGTTTATAATTGTACTTCAGTTACCACAGACGCCTCTGGTTTATAGATCTGATAACACTAAAGCAGCAAATGTTTTAGAAGCCAAAATCTGTCAGTCATCTTTGGTCAAAACTGTCTACAGTGGCTTGCGAAAGTATTTACCCTTTTGGCATTTTTTCATGTTTTGCTAACTCACAACCTGGAATTTCACTGTTTTTTTTCAGGGTTTGCATCACTTTATTTAAGGAAGATTATTACCACTGTGAACATTAGGTTTTATTTTTAATGTGAAACAAACAACAAATAGGACAAAATAACTAAAAACTTTAGTGTGCATAACTAGTACCCTTCTAAAGTCAGTACTTTGTAGAGCCTCCTTTTGTGCCAATTACGTAAGAGAACCATCACTTGTACATGACTACATCTCCCCTTGAGAAATCAAAATGCGAAACGTGCATTGGGGCAGTGCTGGTTGGCTCAACTAATCCTCCCTCACCATGGGTAAGCAATATTTCATTTAACTAACCTCCCTTTGTCTCACTCTGTGTTTATAACCACTTGGCCAGCTTTATAATCTACTAGCTGAAGAGCCCAGCGTTGCCTGGGCATAGTAACTAACTGCCATCCCACTCTTTCCCTCGAAGCTCCACTCTATATCTACAGTCCCGCTGTCTCTCTCCACAGCCCCTGTCTCCACTGGCCATCCCGCTCTCTCCCTCAGCAGCCCCGCTTTCGCTCCACTGCTTCGCTGTCTCCCTCCACAGCCCCTTTCTCCACTGGCCGTCACATTCTCTCCTTTCGCAGCCCCACTCTCTAATCACTGCCCCGCATTCTCCCTCCACAGCCCTGCTCTCTCCCTTTGCAGCACCGCTCTCCACTTGCCATCCCACTCTCCAGTTGCCGTCCTGCTCTCTCCCTCCACAGCCCCTATCTCCACTGGCCATCCTGCTCTCTACCTCTGCAGCCCCGCTCCCCACTCGCCATCCCGCTCTATCCCTCGAAGCTCCACTCTACATCCACCATCCCGCTGTCTCCCTCCGCAGCCCCTGTCTCCACTGGCCGTCACATTCTCTCCTTCTGCAGCCCCACTCTCTAATCACTGTCCCGCATTCTCCCTCCACAGCCCTGCTCTCTCCCTCAGCAGCCCCGATCTCTACTAGCCGTCCCGCTCTCTTCCTCTGCAGCACCGCTAACCACTCACCATCCCGTTCTCCAGTCGCTGTCCTGCTCTCTCCCGCCACAGCCCCTATCTCCACTGGCCATCCCGCTCTCTCCCTCCACAGCCCCACTCCCCACTCGCCATCCCTCTCTCTCCCTCCACAGCCTCGCTCTCCACTTGCCATCCCGCTCTCTCCCTCGAAGCTCCACTCTTCATCCACCGTCCCGCTGTCTCCCTCCGCAGCCCCTGTCTACACTGGCCATCCAGCTCTCTCCCTCAGCAGCCCCACTTTCACTCCACTGTTCCGCAGTCTCCCTCCACAGCCCCTGTCTCCACTAGCTGTCACATTCTCTCCTTCCACAGCCCCACTCTCTAATCACTGTCCCACATTCTCCCTCCACAGCCCTGCTCTCTGCCTCGGCAGCCCCGGTCTCCACTGGCCGTCCCGCTCTCTCCCTCTGCAGCACCGCTCTCCACTCACCATCCCGCTCTCCAGTCGCTGTCCTGCTCTCTCCCTCCACAGCCCGTCTCCATTGGCCATCCCGCTCTTTTCCTTAACAGCCCCGCTCTCCACCCATCATCACGCTCTCTCCTTTCGCAGCCTTCTCTCCACCTGCCGTCCCGATCTCTCCCTCTGCAGCCTTGCTCTCCATGCACCATCATGTTCTATCCCTCTGCAGCCCCGCTCTCCATCCATGTCCCTCTCTCCCTCAATAGCCCCGCTGTCTTCCTCCACAGCCCCACTCTCTCCCTTCACAGCCTCACTCTCCACGTTCCATCCTGCTCTATCCCTCCGCACCCCTGCTCTCCATCCATGTCCCGCTCTTTCCCTCACAGCTCTGCTCTCCACCTGCATCCGCGCGTTTTCCCTATGCAACCTCACTCTCCACCCCCAGTGGGTGGGGCTATGTGGAGTGGGTGTGGCTTGATATAGACACACACATACATACACTCAGCTTTATATATAGATGACTGGGTGCTTTTGTGTTTTGCACATTGTGTGCTGCTTTATGCACAGGATTTCTGTGTAGCTCCCCATCTTCTTTCTTCCATTGTGGACTCATTTTATATCTAAGGGTAATAATTATTTTATGAATTGTTTTGATAAATGATCTTTTTTAACTTTTTGGTGGTTCACAGTTACTTTTTCTTTCTTTCTGATCCAATTGATTATGTTTTGGAGTGCTCCACCTTCTGATCTCTTACTAATAATGTACTAAAGGGGTATGCTAAACTCTAGGCCCATCCATAATTATAATTCTGTGCTATTTGAATTTTGTCTTATTGAACGTGTGACTATAGCCTTACAGTTCTAAGCTCACTGGTAACTTATTCTACAGTCAGCTATGTACAGTGACACATAAAGGCTGAAGAAGTCAAAAGGTTCAAATTGAAACCCTACTGCAAGAATGTTTTTAACCAAAAGTACATGCATTTGAGTAAAAGCTATAATGTCTATAACTTTTAAAACTATAATTGTTGTGTTTATGGAGAATTAAAATAATCGATAAACCTTACATTCCCCAATGTGGTTATGCAATATTATGTACAACAGTGGGTGAAGAATTTCTTTGTTCCTCACATAAGTCTTGTTTGATGTGGTTTAATTAATATTGTTCAAGGACGGAAAGGATGAATATGATTTGTAGGAATTGGCTGCCACAAATACATTTATTTTGCACGCTTCCTATAAACATTGATGCACTACAGCTGAAATGCATTATAGGACCAAACAGATCAAACACTCGGGAATTACAAATCTGTTTTGCACTACTAACATTGTCATGTCTTGGCTTTACAGCTTAAGACTGGCAGAAAATCTAATATGATTATCACAAAATTCTGTGGTGGAACTCATTATAGTCACCAAGGCCACAATGGATTTGACATGGAATTGTGGTTTGTTAATTAGCAATTTTAATCTTTAAAGTATTTGCACCAGTTTATACATAATGATCCACTGGAAGCTTCTAGCATAGTGTTCTTGTTACCAAAGTAACTTGCCATTACCGCTTTCCTAAATCCCAAAGCAAGAAATGTATTTCTTTTTTAGGGGGTTGCCTCACTACAGACATTAAAGGGATTTCCTGGTCTGCTCTTATAGTTGAAAAGGAACCTGTCAACTTGGATTTGCAGTGCAATTTGTTTGCAGTATGTCATAGCGCTGAACAGATTTATATATAGTTTTGTGGAGAAAGATTGAGAATAACTTAAATTTTAAGCTCTTGCTTTGCAGATAGGTCAAGTGGGCGGTCCAAATCAGTGACTGACAATCACGGACTAGAACTGCCCACTGGACCTGAGTGCCCACAAAGATCAGAGATTTAATTGCATAAAATACAAGATATAGTGAGTGTTTTCCCACAAAACTTTATATTAATGTATTCATGCTCTATGACATGGTGCTGACAGACTGCACTGTATTTACAACCTGATGGGTTCCCTTTAAAAAAGGTGAGCCAACCTTGTAAAAGAAAAAAATAAGACAACCCGACGGGAGGTGACAATGTTCTGAACATCAATCACCGGACCCTGCAGCCAATCCTTGGTCTCCACGGTCAGAACGCTTCATTACTTCCAGTCTGGCAGAAAACAGAATGAAAGCTCGGGAACAGGAGGAGGATTCCAGTGGTGAGTACTGATCCTTTTTTTCTTCAATAAGGATGACTGTGCTATAATAACTTTAATAAGAGAGAGTGCTCGGTTGTATTCAGAACTACCATCTGTTAGACATTTATGACATATTTAATGGATATACCAATAATGGCTCTCAAGAGACATCCCCTTTAAGGAGCAGCAAGCTCTTAGTGCCTAAGGAAAATCTGACTATAAATAATAAATTCATACCATAGACAGTTACCCCATAAGTGTGCTAGTCTTAGTTTCTTAATAGTGTCATCTGCAATGCCCGCATGAGATTGCCAACAGCAGTGCCTCCACAATAATGCCAGACTCAATATTTATTCATATCCATAGTTCTGTCCTTACCAGTGTAAGAGGAAGAACAAGATCAGGTATACCTTTCTCACACCGGTTCTCAACTACCGGGACTGTCACTAATGTTGCAGGGGGGAAGATTTTCAGACAAGGACCGACCCTTGCATGTGACTGCGGTAGACGGACCGTGTTATAAAGCGCTGAGCTTGGGAAAAGGGTCAGAGTCCAGGCAGGAAAGCTAAGTGGACAGTCGGGTGCAGTGTCTGCTGTGAAAGCAGAGCATCACTTGAGCGCAGACTAACTTAACAGATCCCCTGCGTACTGGTCCACTGTAGGTGGACGACAGACTGGAAGTTCCCTGCTATCCTCCATGCCAGGAAGTGACTCACAGTTGAAACCAGAGACTGTGACATGCGTGCAGTGCAGTGAGAAGCAGGTGATTAGGCCAGAGCCTCTTAGCCAAGTACCTGTATACACCGCGGAGCAAAGCCTTGTTCCAGAGGTTCTTTGTACTGGATTGAGCACAGTGTTTGGCGTTTGTGAGTGCGGGAACTCCCCGCACCCTTCAAAGACTCTTCACCTGCTCCATGGATTAGAACCCTGTCCTCTACAGACACCTCCGAGTTGGAGAACCGAGATGGTGCAATAAAAAAGACTACAGACTGATAAGTATTATTGCCTTTGTTTCCTCCTACCGAGCTATTGTTCATTCTTTCCCTACCCCGTCCTAACTCCCAGTTCTGCCCTTCTCCCTAATACACCTCCCGTGTCCTGCCTCTCCCTGCGCAGAGTATACGTGTTTTTAATAAACCTGTTAATTCTTGATCTGACTCCTGTCCATGACGACATCTCATGTTCCTGCGATTTCTACACCAGCGCTAGACCCAATGTCCTAAAAAAATTGGCAGCCGCAATCCACCCATAAAAGTGCCAGATACAAAGCTTAGAGAAAACAAGCCTTATAGGGTCTTATCCGATGGACAAATTTGCAAAGGTAAGGGGTAAACTGCTCACCATTTGGGGTTACAACCAAGGAATTAAGGATTGACAGCAGTGCCCTCAGGTCAAGAGATCCCGCCATATACGGCAAGTAGTGGGAGGATAAGAGTAGCGGTCTGCGCTGCTGATGTAATTCAAGAATCCAGAAGATGTTGTACAGGACTGACCATGCGATTTGTTCCCTACTTCTTTATCAAGAGAACCAAAATCTGAATTGAATTGTGGTTCTCCAAATGAAGAAGTTGGCCAAACATTGAAACGCGTTTAGAATACATAAGCAATGCAGAATACTTCTCCTATCCTCCCATTGCTAGACCCAGAGATTTATAATAATGGCAGCCACAGTCCTCGAATTACAAGACCTAGACCCAAAGCTTTATGCCAGTCTAGTCTTAACAATATCAGACCTAATGTTCTGTAACATAGCCCACCCAAAACAGAGCAAGACCAAAAGCCCTGTATTAGCGCCAACCACAAATCACCCATAACAGTGCCAGACCCAAAGCCGTTGAACAGTCCTACCCACAGCCCACCAAGAACAGTGCCGTACACATTACAGTAAAATGCTTAATGCTCTCCTAGTGCCTGGTAGCAAATATGGAAACTACTTCTTAGTTCTTACAGATGGAAAATAAATTATTAGTTTTCACCTAAATGATGATGAGGATCGTGTGGTGGATTTTTCGTACATCTAATTCTTTGCTTCTCAGAAATCTGCATTAACATCGGTAGTATAACATGTCATGTTCCAGCTTACAAATCTGCAGAGCCGGTCCATTTACACTACTGATTTTCTTTGTAGTGTGTGAATGAGATTTCTTGAAATCCTGTTCCCAAGGCTGCTGCCATTACATGCACCAGATTCTCTCTACACAAATCTGCAGCAGAAAATTCGGTGCATATCTGGATACCTGCACACATGATGGGTTTCTTCCAAAATGTGCGCTAAGACCTGAAATTGTTATATGTGGGTTTTATCCTATGCATTGCAATTGGTGAAATCCTAAATTAAAAGCCACAGGAAGAATTGACATTCTGATTTCCAGATCTGACCACATCGCACAGGACACTAGAAGAGAGGTAGTTTAATAGCTCAGGGTCAAGAGCCCGGAACATGAAGTCACATAGACAAAAGGAAAAGTTTAGACATATAGGTAGCAAAGCAAGAGGTAAGAAACAAGATGTCAAATAGACACCAAAGAGACGCATTGGTCAAACATGGGATGTAGGAAGAGAGAAGGTCATGACACCAAACGATTGGTCAATGACAGTGACTATGCCACAGCGTTTCAGAGTCAAACATGCCTGGCTGAAAACATGCAGCCAATGTCTGATACATGCAGCCCGTAGATTGCTCGCTATGTGTCAGGTTCCCTATAACGTGTCTTAAATACAGAAATAAAAGAGTTTAAAGGGTTAAAGGGAGTCTGTCAGTAGGATCAGCCCTTTTAAGCCGTCTATATGGGCATGTACAGTGGGGAAAATAAGTATTTGATACACTGCCGACTTGGCAAGTCTTCCCACCTACAAAGAATGGAGAAGTCTGTAATTTTCATCGTAGATACACTTCAACTGTGAGAGACAGAATCTAGAAATAAAAACCAGAAAATCCCATTTTATGATTTTTAAATAATTAAATTGCACTTTATTGCGTGAAATAAGTATTTGATGCAATAGAAAAATAGAACTTGATTGCAATTACATAAGTCAGATGTTTTCTGTAGTTCTTTACCAAGTTTGCACACACTGCAGCAGGGATTTTGTCCACTTTTCCATACAGATCTTCTCCAGATCTTTCAAGTTCCGGGGCTGTCACTGGGCAACATCGAGTCTCAGCTTCCTCCAAAGATTTTCTGTTGGGTTCAGGTCTTGAAGTGTACCTACGATAAAAATGACATACCTGTCCATTCTTTGTAGGTGGGAAAACTACTTTGTAGGTGGCGCAAATACCTATTTTCCCCACTGTAGGTCATAGGAAGCTTTATAAAATGATACTTTGATATCCAATGTTTTATTCTAGAGAAATCCACATTTTGCTTAATATGTAAATTTACTTGTAAGATCTAAGGGCCGGACATAGATCTCCCTGAAAATCTGTATTCATAGCTTATTTTAACTAAAAGGAGGCCATTCTAGGACCTTGAAATTCTTCTTCAGGAGCCACTCCTTTGTTGCCCTTACTGTGTGCTTTGGATCATTTTCATGCTGGAAGACCCAGCCATGACCCATCCTCAATGCTCTTACTGAGGGAAGGAAGTTGTTGGCTAAAATCTTGCGACACATGACCCCATCTATCCTGACTTGAATACGAGGCAGTCTTCCTGTCACCTTTTCAGAATAGCACCCCCAAAGTATGATGTTTCCACCACCATGCTTCACAGTTGAGATGGTGTTCTTGGGGTTGTACTCATACTTCTTCTTCTTCCAAACACTGCAAGTGGTGTTAATACCAAAAAGTTCTATTTTGGTCTCATCTAACCACATGACCTTTTTCAATACCTCCTCTGGATCATCCAGATGGTCATTGACAAACTTCAAACGGGCATGGACATGTGCTGGCATGAGCAGGGGGACTTTGGTGCCCTGCAAGAGTTTATTCCATGATGGCTTAGTGTGTTACTAATGGGTTACCTCAACAGGGCAGACAAAGTATGCCTACGCTGAAGCTGCAGTGTGAAGACCAGAAGAGGATGTCATCCTTTGAAGATGGGAGGTCCCGGACCGCGACGCCCACCGGATCGGACTGCCCACCCAGGTGAGTATAATCTAACCTCTTTTTCTCATCTTTTAGGTTACATCGGGGGCTTATCTACAGCATTACAGAATGCTGTAGATAAGCCCCTGTTGACGGTGAGCTTACCTCACCCTCGATTTTGGGGGTGACAGGTTCCCTGTAACAGCTCATTTACTTATAAAGAAAAACATAAATTTCTCTGGAATTAGACATCCGATAACAGATATCAAGGTATCATTTTATTTATCTTCCTATAATCTATATGCCCATATAGGCAGGGTTGATCTTACTGACAGATTGCCTGTAAACAATGGGGAGGCGGGTTATGTCAATGCCGTCCCAATGCTATACTATTTACGGCCACTTATAAAAACATTTTCTTTTCTATCTAAAATATCTTCCACCCGGAGGTATTATATATAATGATTCCTAATAGTACAGTGGTTACATGGGTTTTTTTAATTGACAAATAAATTGAGTTAAATTTAAAAAGCTGCTGGTTTTCATTTTATCCCTCAGTGGCAAAATATTTTTTACCATCGTCTGTTATTCCTATTTTACATTCCTCTTTACGGGTATGTCTTTTGTTCATATATATTGAAATATGACTGTCTGTGTTTCCGGTGTCTTTGAGGCTGGCAATACACGTTAGATGGCTGTCGGCTGATCGATGCTTCGGTTCACCGCTCGGCCTTACAATCATCTCAGCCAACTCTCCCATACAGAGTACAGATTTTACATTGATTGTAATAGTAAAAAAAAGGTTGGCTTTGGATGAAGCCTATATACAAAGTGAAGGACTTATCTTGCCGAAATCTATATCTAACTTTTTGCCATAAGATTTTGCCTACTATCGAGGATAGCAACATAAAGTAAATAATAAATAAGAGTAAATAGTAAATAAGAAAGCAAATAAAAAAATGGAACTAAAAAATAAATACCAGAAAATAACTAATGTAAACCATCATTTGTAAATGCTAATTATTACATGATTCCATGCAGGCATCTCACTTTAACACAAGTCAACAGCAATGAATGTAAAAAATGACTATTGTCCGCAGCACAGAAGGTCATACAAGGATGTTTATAGCAACTAGATATGAGAAATGATTCTATACATTGCCAGCAAGAGATCTGTGCTGTCAGAAACAAAGAACGCCTTGCTGCTACATTCCACAGACGCTCATTTGGAAATTATTAATGTCCTGGAAGAATTATTAAGAGACTCAAAAATTAAAAGAACTGATATTTCCATGTAAAGGTACAAAAGGAGATCCTCACCTTTATTGGCTGGGTTTGTGGTCAGGGGTCTCAGAGTAATTAACTGAACCTCCAGTGCTCACCGCTGGTTTACAGTTTGTGTTTTTAAAACATCTGGATTTTGTGGATTTTGTAGAATTTATAAGATCTACAATAAAAGCTTTGCATGTTCAGGTTATAGTTGTCCTCTTCTGTCAAATCAGTAAAAATTCAATTTAATCATTTTTATCTAAAAGTTTCTTCAGCTCTTGGCTCCCAAGGGTAGAAACAGGACAACATGGACATTACTCTCTTATATTGTGTGACTCATTTTTGGATAGCTCCTCACAATCTCTGTTCCAGTTAATTCCAAAAGTGGGTTTGAGTTCGGGACTCTGTACAACCGGCTAAGCTCCTCCACCCAAAACTCCCCCTCATGTGTGTATGGACCTTGTGCACTGGGCACAGTCATGAGGAAGAGAAAAGGACCTTCCCCAAACTGTTCCCACAAAGTTAGAAGCAATAATTGCCCAAAATGTCTTGTGCCAAATTATTAAGATTTCCCTTCACTGGAACGAAGCGGCCGAGGCCAACCCCTGAAAAAAACAACCCAATAGCATTATCCATCCTCCGCCAAAAAACACTATGCAGTCAGACAGATAACATTCTCCTGGCAGTCTTCAAACCCAGACTCATCCATCAGTTGACGGAGAAGATTAATCCGTCACTCCACAGAACACGTTTCCATTGCTCCAGAGTCCAGTGGAAGTGTTTTTAACCATAACTCCATGCTTGACATTGTGCTTGGTGATGTAAGGCAGCATGCAGCTGCTAGGTCATGGAAATCTATGTTACGAATTCACTAGCACACACTTTTTTTCTGCTGATGTTAATACCCGAAGAGGTCTGGACTGTGCAGTTATAGAGTCAGCAGAGGGTTGTTGACTTTTCTGCTCCTCAGCACTCCGTGACCCTGCTCTGTAACTTTATGTGTTCTCCACTACGTGGTTGAGTTGCTGCCGTTCCTTTCACTTTTCAATAATTCCACGCTCAGGTGTCAGTGGGTATCAATTAACACTTTACTACCAGCCTTTTAGTCTATATTATATATGTAGATTGGAAAAAGGTATGGTTCGCTTGCTAAACTGGAAGAAAAAGAAGTTTAATCTGACAGTTTAGTGTTTTGTACTGTGACCTTACAGCACTCGGATCTGGGATCACCCTGAAGAAACACGGGGGCACACTATTATTTTCTCCCGTTTTTGGTACTCTTCTAACTAATAGAACTTTAATCACAGAATAATTCTTGGTTGAGCACAATGTGGTGCCGCAAGGACTTTCTGTGATTTGGGGACTTTAACCATCACATGACTTTCCACCACAGTCTGTGCACCCCAAGACCCATGTCTATCACCTTTCTGTTTACATGAAGCACAATCTGTCAGTGCAGAACATCACAGCAGGGCCTGAGAGCATGACATGTGCCTAGAGTCTACTCCTCTGCGAACACGTGGGGCAAGTCCTCACAATGGCTGATACATCGTTATACACTGACGGAGCACTAAATAATAGTAAACTGGATGAGTTACGCAACATCACTTCTGGGTCACCAATCCATTCATTAAGAAACAATATCATCCACACATGGGTGCAGCAGGAGAGCCTTGTTCTGCTTTCTTAAATTACACTTAGTGGGGGGGACCCTAATTGTATGAGCTCCCACCAGCCATTCACCTCAGTCTTTGAACAATGGGGTTACACCCCTCTCTCACGGGTATAGCCATAGTGGCTGTAGGGGTTACAGCCCTGAGCCTTGAGGGATCAAATGAAATGGCTAATAAAAATAAAGACCCGTGATCATTGGAGCATCTAAGATTTTGCATTGGGGTCCACAAGATTCAAGCTATTCCACTGCTGTTCTTAATTTGATTGGACATCAAGGCTGAATTGTCCCCAATGCATTGGAGTAACTTCCTGTCACGATTCCACCAATCACAATGTCCAAGCGACGCTGTGAGTGACAGCTCTGCTGCCCTATGGGATTGACGGCTGGCTGAGCCGTTATGATTGTGCGTAATGGCTCTGCTGACCAATCTGAAGCAGCGGTGTTTGGGTATTAATTGACGGCTCTGCCATCATGTCTGGCTGGGTCTGTGGGATCTCCTCCAGGTGTCATCTGTTCTGAGTGATTACAGGGCTTTTTAGTACTCTGAAAATTGCCAGACCTTTGACAATTGTAGCTTTGCTCAAGTGGTGTGTGTGCTTGTCCAGTATTTGAATTTTTTTTCTAATCTCCATTGCCGACCTAGAATTTACCTTTTTACCTTCCTTTTGACTTAGGCCGGCGTCACACTGGCGAGTTTTACGGATGTATGAGTGCAGAAAATACACCCGTAAAATACGCATAACACACGGCCCAATGATTCCCTATGTCCCAGCTCCTATCTGCCGTATTTTACTGATCCGTATTATACGGTCTTGTACGGCCGTACAAAATCGCAGCATGCTGCGTTTGTCACCGTATTGCGCAAAAAAATCGCCAATGAAAGTCTATGGGGGCGAGAAAAATATGGATTACACACGGACCAGCAGTGTGACTTGCGAGATATACGCAGCAGTGTTCTATAGAAAAGCCGGTAATTCAATTGTTGAGTTTTTATTTTTCCTTTGTTACAGAACGAGGGTCATCAGCTGGATTACCAGTATAATAAAATATTACAACACCCTGTGTCTTTATTTCATTAAAATACTTTATAAAAATGTGTGTGTTTTATTAACCATTTCGTACTATTGGATTAATAATGGATAGGTGACATAATTGACGCCTCTCCATTATTAATCTGGCTTAATGTCACCTTACAATAGCAAGGTGACATTAACCCTTCATTACCCCATATCCCACCGCTACACGGGAGTGGGAAGAGAGAGGCCAAGTGCCAGAATAGGCGCATCTTCCAGATGTGCCTTTTCTGGGGTGGCTGGGGGCAGATGTTTGTAGCCAGGGGGGCTAATAACCATGGACCCTCTCTAGGCTATTAATATCTGCCCTCAGTCACTGGCTTTACTACTCTGGCGGAGAAAATTGCGCGGGAGCCCACTCCAATTTTTCCCGCCATTTAGCCCTTTATTTTACAAGCTACAGTGCCCACATTTTGCACATACACATTACTAACATTAGTAGTGTGGAATATGCAAAAGAAAAAGGGATATGAGATGGTTTACTGTATGTAAACCATGTCTCATATCCTGTCGGGTTTGTGAAGGAGAAGGAAAAAGCCGGCAATTGAATTACTGGCTTTTCACATATATCGCGCTGAATTAAATATAAATACAGAATATATATATATATATACCGTATTTTCCGGCGTATAAGACGACTTTTTAACCCCTAAAAATTGTCCCAAAAGTTGGGGGTCATCTTATACGCCAGGTACGGCTTGTGCAGGGAGCGATCCTGGATGTTCCCAGGGTCTAAAGGAGAGGAAACTCTCCTTCAGGCCCTGGGATCCATATTCATGTAAAAAATAAAGAATAAAAATAAAAAATATGTATATACTCACCCCTCCGAGAAGCCTGGCTGTCACCGCTGCAAGCGTCTGCCTCCGTTCCTAAGAATTGCAGAGCGTGAAGGACCTTCGATGACGTCACGGTCAGGTGACCGGTCACATGAGCGGTCACGGACCAATCACAGGACTGCGACGTCATCGAGGGTCCTTCATGCTCTGCAATTCTTAGGAACGGAGGCAGACGCTTGCAGCGGTGACAGCCAGGCTTCTCGGAGGGGTGAGTATATACATATATTTTTTATTTTTATTCTTTATTTTTAACATGAATATGGATCCCAGGGCCTGAAGGAGAGTCTCCTCTCCTTCAGACCCTGGGAACCACACGCCATATAAGATGACTGGGCGTATAAGATGACCCCTGTCTTATACAGTGGGCATATCCCAAATTCCATATTTTATATGGAAAAGTTGGGGGTCGTCTTATACGCCCAGTTGTCTTATACACCAGAAAATACGGTATATGTGTCTCAATGACATATATATATATATATATATATATATATATATATATATATATATATATATACACTCACCGGCCACTTTATTAGGTACACCTGTCCAACTTCTTGTTAACACTTAATTTCTAATCAGCCAATCACATGGCGGCAACTCAGTGCATTTAGGCATGTAGACATGGTCAAGACAATCTCCTGCAGTTCAAACCGAGCATCAGTATGGGGAAGAAAGGTGATTTGAGTGCCTTTGAACGTGGCATGGTTGTTGGTGCCAGAAGGGCTGGTCTGAGTATTTCAGAAACTGCTGATCTACTGGGATTTTCACGCACAACCATCTCTAGGGTTTACAGAGAATGGTCCGAAAAAGAAAAAAAATCCAGTGAGCGGCAGCTCTGTGGGCGGAAATGCCTTGTTGATGCCAGAGGTCAGAGGAGAATGGGCAGACTGGTTCAAGCTGATAGAAAGGCAACAGTGACTCAAATCGCCACCCGTTACAACCAAGGTAGGCCTAAGAGCATCTCTGAACGCACAGTGCGTCGAACTTTGAGGCAGATGGGCTACAGCAGCAGAAGACCACACCGGGTACCACTCCTTTCAGCTAAGAACAGGAAACGGAGGCTACAATTTGTACAAGCTCATCGAAATTGGACAGTAGAAGATTGGAAAAACGTTGCTTGGTCTGATGAGTCTCGAGTTCTGCTGCGACATTCGGATGGTAGGGTCAGAATTTGGCGTAAACAACATGAAAGCATGGATCCATCCTGCCTTGTATGGAGCATCTTTGGGATGTGCAGCCGACAAATCTGCGGCAACTGTGTGATGCCATCATGTCAATATGGACCAAAATCTCTGAGGAATGCTTCCAGCACCTTGGTGAATATATGCCACGAAGAATTGAGGCAGTTCTGAAGGCAAAAGGGGGTCCAACCCGTTACTAGCATGGTGTACCTAATAAAGTGGCCGGTGAGTGTATATATATATATATATATATGTGTATATACTTTATATATGTTTTAACGAACATTTGAGCACATAAATCCATTAGATGTCGGTTTTGCAAGCCTGCGAGAAAATATCGCAGTACGGATGCCATACGGATTACATACGGAGGATGCCATGCGCAAAATACGCTGACACACCCTGCCTACGGATGACATACGGATCACTATTTTGGGGACTTTTCTGCGTATTACGGCCGTAAAAAACGGACCGTATTTACATACGCTGAGTGTGACGCCGGCCTTACCTGTTTGTCCTGATCCACTACCTTCCTGATACTTTGACCTTGGACTGTTATCTTTTGTTTATTTCCTTTATCTATTATGAGCTCTCTTTGTACTGACCCCGGACCTCTTGATTACTCTGCCTCACAGGTAGCCTCACACTTCCTCTGTGTCTGGATCTTATGTCTGGAACAGTCCTTGAAGTAATGTGATTGGGCCACCAATTCTGCTGGACTGCTCTGTATCAGGACTACAAGGCTGCCGAGAACTTCCCTCTATTTTCTCTGTCTCCCAGAGCCCCCAGTTCTCTGTTGCTCTGGCCTTCTCTCGGGGTCTCATGGACATTATTATTATTTCTACCTCATTGAGCACCATTTCAGGTTCCACCCTATCAAGCATTGGTTGAGTCTATGTGTAGTTCTCCATACTTTGCTGTATCCTTTCTGTATCACTACAAGTGACTCCTCATTCTCTCCATGTTGTCCATCATACAGTGGCATGTAAAAGTTGGGGCACCCATGATCAAAATTACTGTTACTGTGAATAGTTAATCAGATGAAATGATTTCTAAAAGGCCTAAAGTTAAAGTTAACACATTTCCTTTGTATTTTAGGCAACAAACAAAAATAATTTCATCTTTTACATTATAAAAAATTAAAAAGGAAAATGGATACTGCAAAAGTTCGAGCACCTTAGTAGCACTCTCTTTTGAAAGTATCACAGCTTGTAAACACTTTTTGTAGCCAGACAAGAGTCCTTCAACAATTATTTGAGGGATTTTCATCCATTCTTCCTTGGAAAATTCTTCAAGTTCTGTGAGATTCCTGGGTCGTCTTGCATGTACTGCTATTTTGAGGTTTAGCCACAGATTTTCAATGATGTTCAGATAAAGGTACCGTCACATTAAGCGACGCTGCAGCGATAGCGACAGCGATGCCGATCGCTGCAGCGTCGCTGTTTGGTCGCTGGAGAGCTGTCACACAGACCGCTCTCCAGCGACCAACGATGCCGAGGTCCCCGGGTAACCAGGGTAAGCATCGGGTTGCTAAGCGCAGGGCCGCGCTTAGTAACCCGATGTTTACCCTGGTTACCAGCGTAAAAGTTAAAAAAACAAACAGCACATACTCACCAGCGCGTCCCCCAGCCTCTGCTTCCTGACACTGACTGAGCTCCGGCCCTAACAGCACAGCGGTGACGTCACCGCTGTGCTTTCACTTTCAGTTTAGGGCCGGCGCTCAGTCAGTGTCAGGAAGCAGAGGCTGGGGGACGCGCTGGTGAGTATGTGCTGTTTGTTTTTTTAACTTTTACGCTGGTAACCAGGGTAAACATCGGGTTACTAAGCGCGGCCCTGCGCTTAGTAACCCGATGTTTACCCTGGTTACCAGTGTAAAATATCGCTGGTATCCTTGCTTTTGCTGTCAAACACGGCGATACACGGCGACCTAGCGACCAAATAAAGTGCAGACCTTCTAGCAGCGACCAGCAATTTCACAGCGGGATCCAGATCGCTGCTGCGTGTCAAATACAGCGATATCGCTATCCAGGTCGCTGCAACGTCACGGATCGCTGGCGATATCGCCTAGTGTGACGGTACCTTTAGTGGAACAAATCATCCAAAAAATATGTACCTAATGATAGTAAAGGACTAACAACATTAATAATGATAAAAAGGTGGCTAGTGCCTTACTATATAGCAATACTATCTGATCCTACCTTGACGTGGAGGTTGGCACACTAAACCTGTACAAGTGGCGCCCCCGCTCACTGATAACTCACCCTTCACACCCTATTGCACACTATAGTGGCAAGACATGAGAGATAGGGCTCAAAAACCAAAGTAATTGCTTAGTTATTCTTCTCATCAAAAAATATAACAAAAAGTGCCAAGTGAATATACGCAAAATATTAGGAGAGGAAGATCCATCAGAGACCAACTTGTGCATAGCACATTAATGCCTTCTAAAAAAAAAAGTGGTATGTGGTTAGATAATAGAAGTCTTGGCACCTTCAGGTGTGGAGGTTCCAATTTTTGTAAAATCATTAAGGTGCGAAAACAAGAGTAAGGTATAAAAGCAAACATTTTGCAAATTTCAAAAGAACAGGGGTTATTTTTCTATTTCAATGTTCTTATCTATTAAACTATATTGGCAAAACTTGGATGGGGTTTAGGAGAGGGATAGGTGACCATATAGGCGATATTAGGCATGCCAGAGGGACACCTATCTCTAGGTATGTATGAGAAAAGCACCAGGGTGACCTTGAAGCTTTTTCAGTTTTTGTAATCAAGATGGCAACTCCCTCAATTAGAAAAGAAGATTGTTTTTATAAAGCTGGGAAATTTGCATCACCTGGCCTTTCCTACTGATGATAGTGAACAAGCAATAATCCCAACAGACTAATTAAGGTCTGAAACCTTGGTCAAAGTTATGTGAGCACAATCTCCGAGGGTGCCCAAAATTCTGCATCGGCCCATTTTCCTTTTTGTAATTTGTGAAATGAAAAAATGACAACTTTTTTTTAGCTTAAAAGGAAATGTGTCATCTATAACTTTAGGCCTTTTAGAGATCATTTCATCTTCAACTTGCCTCACTATTCGCAATAACAGTAATTTTGACCAAACTTTTGCGTGCCTCTGTAGGCCACATTTCTATGTTTGCATACTGTTTGCTTGGGTTTACGCTGATTACCCGGTTTCCACACTTCCTCTTTATATACATTTGGTCTTAGTATTTGTGTCTGAGAAAGAGAAATAATAATGTAAAGGACAACGACTCAATGGTGAAAAATCTCTGTATGAGCTGTGAGAAATACATAAAATAAACATTACGGGGCTGAATGAGGACAAGCAGAAAAGTCAGGAGTTGGAGCCTGGTTACCAAAAATGCAGAACACTGTACTTTGTTATTAAGATCACTGTCCATGGGAACGTGATAAGAGACACATAGGTCAGTAGGTTAAGTTTGCAACTTCTCCACATGTGTTTATATGGTAGAAAGGCCGTGTCACATGGAATCATGTATATGATGCTTCAACGCTTTCAACAAAGGCCGCATTCTTGGGCTAGTAATCTGGTAATCCTCAGACCACCTATGGGACATCTTTCTGAAACACAAGTTCTACACACCATAATTTCCTTTCAAGGATCAGGATAATTCCAAAGGATTTTCCAATATTGTATTTGCTCCCTATGTATGATAACAAAAAATTCTGAGAGTATTGCCTTCTTCTCCTCCATTCATCAAGGAGTTTGTATGTTCTCCCCATGTTTGTGTGGTTTTCCTCCAGGTTCTCCGGTTTCCTCCCACACTCCAAAGACATATAGGGAATCTAGATTGTGAGCCCCAATGGGGACAGTGATGATGTCTGTAGAGCGCTGCGGAATAAGATAATGCTTTAGTGCTATAATATACTGGTTACATACATTACCAGAGAGGACTACATGAAAGAGATGTCCAAATTCCAAAACTGTGCTACATCTGTTCTTGGGCTACGGGGAGTTCTGCAGTTATTCCACCAAAAATACCAAGACCTTCTTAACATAATTGACATTTCATTTAAAGAGGACATCTTTTCTTTGAATTCCAAATTCTTGTTTTCCTCTGTCACTCCTCTTGGATATTTAGTAATACATTGACAATTTTTTATTGCTTTGGGGAATACAAGAATGTACTAAGCCAGAAATGTCAGGAAAGCCGACAAATTCTCCTTAACGTATGTAAATACAGTTATATCAATTTTTGTTATTTGCCAGATGTTTAAAGAGAACCTGTCAGGACGAATTTGTAATGGAAAGTAAAGCCATGACTGTAATGGTGCTGCAATACTGATTACATTGGTACCTTTGGTGAAAAAGAAAGCTTGGTGGTTCTTCTTTAAACACCATTTATTTTGCAATATTTAGCCATTTTATTCCAGTAATTTTCGGTACTTATTTGAAATTATTATTCAGTAACTATATAAAAGTGACATTTGACCATGATATGGCGGTAATATTTATTCACTTTATAGTAATATTTATTCACTTTATAGCAATAATAGTTGGTATTTTTTGGGGATGTTATACAGTCACTAGATGGTCATGTTTGATCATTGTGTTGTGATAATATTTGGTCACTTTATGGAAGTAATATTTGGTGCCTATTTGTCGATACTGGAGGTAAGACATTATTATAAAGTGCTTTAATTGAAGTTATGTTAGGTCATATTGGTTATATGAGATATACCATGACTCCTTGATTCCAGTCCATATGTTGGAGGGGGATTTGGGGGGGGGGGCAATATACAAAACATAGCCATTACTATTGGAGAGCTTCATACTTATGTACAGTATATGGGCTATACTGAAAAAAAACCTAAATATATAAGTCATATATTGCGGTTCTGAAAGTGCTTAAATGGGTTGACTGACCTTAGAGTACAAGTCTGCAGACTGCAGTCACTCTATGTGACTGCAAACTTGTCAGCTCTGCATGCTGTGAGGATTCTCCGCTGCCAGCATACTTTTAGCCACATTCCGACTAGATGTTTCCAGCCTCACTCAATACACTTGCATTGATCGAAGCTACACACGTCTAGTCAGAATGTGACTGCATGTATGTAAATCACATATTTGTGGTCTCACACCCTCACTGGAACTGGAGATTTCTCACAGCGTACAGTGTGTACGATGTGAGGATTCACAAGTTTGCAGTCACAGATGGTTATGCCCAGCCGTGTTGCACATGGATTTGTGGACCCACCTTGCCGCAGGACTGGGCCTACCCAGGAAAGGGCATAACTAAGTGGTTATCTTGGTGTTCACCAGCGCCTCTAGTGGTGGGGTCAGGTTTTTGCGACAGGTAGCCATCAGGTACCACTTCTGAGCAGAACCCTGTATTGCAGCTGCTAACCCCAAGGATCAGGCATGCTGACACTAATTTAGGGCTTAGTTTAGACATGCTGGTCTAGGATTCAGGTGCAGGGTTGGGCCACTTACGGACTGGGTAATAGTGTTCATGCACTGGCCGCACTGAGATCAGGAGACTTTGGGAACAGGACTGGCCGCTCCAGGACCGGGGGACAATGTTCGGGCAATGACCACTCTGTGATAAAGGGACAGGGTTCAGGCACTGGCCGCTCTGGGACGAGGGGACAGGATTCAGATACTGGCCCCTCTGGGACCAGGGAATAGGTTTCAGGCATTAGCCGCAATGAGACTAGGAGGCACTGGTTGCTATGGGACCAGGAGACTGGGTTCAGGCACTGGCGGCTCCAGGACCAGGGAATGAGGTTCAGGCACTGTATGTTCCTGGTCCATGGGACCAGGTTCAGGCACTGGTAACTCCGGGATGAGGGGAAAAGTTCAGCACTGAGTGCTCCAGGACCAGAGGACAAGGATATAAGACTGGCCAAACCAGGACCAGGGGATAACGTTCAGGCCCTCGCCACACCGGGACCAGGGGACCTCACAACTAACTAGCAGTACACCTTACTAACTAATGATTAACTACCCCTACTCTGGAACTCTCTACCACAACATATTAGACTCTCGCCTACCATCGAAACCTTCAAAAAGAACCTGAAGACCTACCTTTTCCAACAAGCCTACAATCTGCAGTAACCACCGTTCGACCAAGCCACTGCACGACCAGCTTTACTCTCGTCTATTGTATCCTCACCTAACCTTTGTACATTGTGAGCCCTCGCAGGCAGGATCCTCTCTCCTCCTGTACCATTGTGACTTGTATTGTTCAAGATTATTGTACTTGTTTTTACTATGTATACCCCTCCTCACATGTAAAGCACCATGGAATAAATGGCGCTATAATAATAAATAATAATAATAACTATGTTGCTTGGTGATTTCCTGGGGAAAAGGGAGCCTTTTGAACAAAATGCCTCCCAGCTATTGGCTGGGAGCCATCTTGCAGGTGTACCGCAATGCTAAATGCCTCCCAGCAGCAGTTTGAGAGCATTTAGCATAATGCACGCACTGTCCCTTTGCACATGGAGAAGTGCAGGCATGTGCGTACTAGGCGAGCCGTCGGACTGCGGCATTCACACACCGAAAGCATGAAGTAACAGGGAAGCAGGAGGATGCCAGGGACCGTGCAGTGGGTCGGGGTGGTGAGTAAGCCGGCATCCCTGCATGGAGGGGGAAGGGGACACCATGCAGTGGCGCCAGCAATAGAGCTACAGTACACATTTCCTTGCAAAGTTTGAGGCAGGCACCTCTTTGCAGACTCCCATGATTTCTCTTCAGGACCACAACTTTTTCAGTCCACTAGAAGAAAAGTGACATCTCTCACCATCTTCAAGGCTAGGATGCTTTTCTCCATCAAGCCATCCTCATCATAAGACGATGGGGGCGTAGAGGATTCAAGGACCAACTGGAGTTCCTCCGCCTGGTTGGTGGATTGCAGAGACTTGGCAGATGCCACTGCCTTGATGTTTTCTCCAACAGACCTATTAGAAACTGAAGAAACCTGCTCTTGGTCCATCTTCAGCCAGGTCTCCAAGACGCTACTTCCCTTTTTTCGGAGACACCAGCAGCACATAGTGACTTGGCAACTAGCAGACCTGGTGGAGAAGATGGTGACATTGCTGGCTGACCTGAACTTATGGGAACCAGACACTTTTTGTGACTTGGCTGACCCCAATGAAGCAATAAGTGGGATCTCTAGACTAGAATAGGCACCTGAGTTCTCAGCTCTGGACAACCGATGGTAATGCCAGACAGCACATGGAAGGTGATCTTCTCCGTATATTATGCTCCTATCTGGAGCTTAAGCTGTTCAGACATGACTTGACTGCTTCTGAGTAGGGCTTGTTTTTCACCTGACAACACCAACACCAGATTCTGGAGCTGTCAGACGGGAATCTGATACCAACTCTTTGCAACTAGCAGCATGAACTCTCTCACTGATCCAAAGCCTCCACTTGCCACGGATACATTCACAGTCATCTGTGGAGAGGTAGTACTCCCACCAGCCAAGGGCAGCCTCTCCTACTGGCCCAAGGATTTGGAGTTTAAGCTTCACTGGACAAAGACCGTCAGGATGTTCCGCACAAGCACAGCGATACTGCAATCCCATCTCATGACTGAATTCCCGCTCCTGCTTAGTCTGCCAAACATGGTCGACCTTCATGGATTCTGCATGGATAGCTGCCTCAACAGGCTGGGGAATAGATGGTCTTTGAAAGCAAAGGGCCAGATGAGATAATTTCCTCATACACATCACACATCTGGTCTGCTCCAGAAAGCTCAGAAGGCCAGAAAGGGGAGCTCTGAACCCGGTTTGAGGGTAGCTTCCCTATAAGCTCTGGCCTGGAGGCAGGGTTAGTCAGAGTCAGTCTGAAGGAGATAGTGAAGGTGGAAGCAAGTGAGGAGAGCGTGGGAGTGGAGCTACAACTGAGCTTACCCCAGGACTGAGCGCAAAAGACCGGACACCGGAGTCCGTGGTTGTGTGGGGACTGCATGCCCAGCAACCAAATCTGGAGGGCAGGAGATTGCAGATCTCCTGGCCATAACTGACACCCGAAGGCACAGCAGCATACTAGAGCCCGGAGTCACCATGAGGGAGTGACACCTGGAAAAGGCTCGAGCTGCCAGCCATGTGGGTAGTGTTCCACTTTAAGGGACAGACTGAGAAAGGGACTTGAAGAGAGCTTAAAGTATCAAGATACTAGAGAACAGCCCAGTAGGGAGGCCTCCAACCCCACCTGGCTAGGGGGATTCTGAACTGCTTCCAGGCTGCCTGTATCTCCAATACCACCTGTTTCCTGTGCACCGGACTGCACCTACAATTAAAGGTAAAGAAACTACAGTCCCTGCGTCCTCCAATCATTACTGCACCCCAACGTCCTCAACCCTCATAGCCTGTTCTGGTAGCTCTGGGGCCCCCACTCCATCTGTGGGGAGCCAAACCATCTCAGCTGCAACACCACCAGCCACGGCAGTTTCCTTAAGCAGCGTCAGCCATCTATAGCCAAACACCACAGGTGGCGTCACGAAAATTCCCTTTCTTCCCTACAAACTTTATTTCCATCATCCATCTCTATTTCATTGTGCGCCCAGGGCCACGAACCAGGCCACTGCTACTGTGACCACCCCTTTAAGGACTGTCCGACCCAGTTCCGAGTACCCCACGGCCCTAGCAGGTGTCGCATTGGCACATGTGGATTTGTGGACTGGGCCTACCCAGGAAGGGGAATAACTTTGCAGCTACCTTGGTGTTCACTGGAGCCTCTAGTGTTTAGTTCAGGGTTGTGCAGCAGGTAGCAGTCAGGTACCACTCCTGGACACAACCTAGTATTGCAGTTGCTGATCCCAGGCACTCACATCAATGTAGGATTCAGGATCAGGTTTAGGCCACTCATGGACCAGGGAATAGTTATCATGCACTGACCACACTGGCACCAGGGGATTTCGGGAACAGGACTGGCCGCTCCAAGACTAGGGGACAATTTTCAGGCACTGGCCGTTCCAGAATCAGGGGACAAGGATATCGGATTGGCCAAACCAGGATCAGGGAACTACGGATACATGACTGACCACACCGGGACCGGGTGATAATATTCAAGACCTGGCTACAGCGGGCCCAGGGGACCACAAAACTCACTAGCAGTACACTTAACAATTCACTATGTTGCTTGGCCACTCCCTAGGGGAGAGGGAGTCTTTTATACAAGATGCCTCTCAGCTGTTGGCTGGGAGCTATCTTGCAGGTGTACTACTTTTTCTAAATACCTCTCAGCAACAGGCTGATAGCATTTAGCATAATGCACACGCTGCCCTTTTGAGAAAGGAGGAAATGCGGGAACCGGTGTATTAGGCATGCGCGCCATTGGACTGTGGTGCACACACACACAGAAAGCAGGAAGTTACAGGGAAGCAGGAGGGCGCCGGGGACAGCACCCAGGGCCAGGGCAGTGAGAAAGCCGCTGTCCCTACATGGAGGGGGAAGGGGACATCATTCAGGGGCACTACTCAAACATATAGCTTATGACCGGACATTACCTTTAAATTAACTTAGGTTCACATTAATAAAGTGCTCTCTGCTGAGCATTACATTAGGGTTTCTATTGGAAGCCTCAAAAAACTGTATCCCAATGGGAACTTCAACAGATCTCTGATCCATTTGCTTATATACACGGTCTACAGTGACTCCGCTGGCTTTATTTAAAGGGAACACGAAACCTGATCCATGCTTCTTGATCCACGGGCAGCATGTACTGTATCGGACATTGGCTGTACAATCTCAGCCAGGTATGTTTAATTTTAAAACTCTCTGACATTTCAGATAAAAATGCAGTTTAATAGACGCCCACTCCCTTTGAGTGACAGGTGTCTCCCCACTCATGCACGCAGGAAGAGACTTGTCACTCCATAGCAAAGGACATAGAGAATATGGAGACCTCGCCTGTCCACACTTTCTCCAGCACAGCTCGATCCCCAGGCTATTAAGATTTGTTTTAGTCAAAAACGACGCAGCGTCTCAGAGTTAAACAAACCTGACTGAGACTGTACAGCCAGTGTCTGATGCATGCTGCCCATGGACCGGACACCATGTTTCAGCAGTCAGGTTCCCTTCAAGTGAACGGCTCCACCAGGGTCACCGTTGGAATACATTTTTATGGGGATTCCTACAGAAACCCCAATGTAGTGATAAGTGGAGAGCGCTATTAATGTGAACCTAGCCTAACTCTTTGGGATCCTCTAAAACATATCTAGAAAAAAAAACACAATGTTTACTTATGGGGATTTAATGAAGTATCACAGATGAATGAAAGCTATTACTCTGACATTAACCCTATAGATGTTGGAGGTTACATAAGCGGATGAAACCGATAATTAAATATCGTTAACCCTTCCTAAGAAAACAATGTAGAAGTCAAACCGTTCCAGTTGTATTTCCTCCACTCTGCAGATCACATTAACAACAGGGTCGATATTTTGGACAAAGCAGTTGTGCAAATCTCTCAAATAGCAGGTCGCCTTTATTTGCATTGGGGTCAGTTGACTCTAGTTCCTGGCCGTTGATGGTAACGCTTTAGCTCCTTGTGACATTACTTTCTTTCCATTGAAGGCTAATTATTTAAGTAATGTGTTTGGAGTTTTTTTTTTTTTGACCAGTGATAAATGAGGGAAGGAGCTTAAGGTCCCAAAGTTAAAGCACCCTTGTACCTCCCGGAAAAGACAAACAAGCGACGTCCTGTGTCAGGTCTAAAATAGAAAGACTATAGAGAAGAGCTGAAGTGTTTTCCTGAGAAACACCACAAGGGGGTCTCGTCTAATAGCTTTCCTCACAATTACTCCGTAAGCCGCTGCCGTCTCATCCATCATCTGTTGCAGGACTGATTGCTGGAGGCTCAGCCAAAAAAAAAAGATTGTCAGTCGTCGTAGAACATAAACCAAATATCCCGCACTAGCAAACTCTGAGAACGAGAGGGCCACGCTCGGTAATCACATTTCTACGGATTCACTCATTAACCTACAAACAATAACAGCTTTTATATTTTCCGCCCAGTTATCGGCCAACACAATGAGAAGTATTTGCTAAAAGGTGTCATTTCAGGCACAAGAGATTAATGGCTTCCCCGGGGTGAGAAATGACTCTGCTGAGTTATTTCAGGCTCTTAGTAAATGACTTTGGTTGGATAATATTGGAAGAGGTTAAGAGCTTTGTAAACAGCGGCAACAACATTTGCTCGGAGAGAGTAAAAACCTTCCAACCTTCAGAAGTCCCTTTAGGCTAGGGCCGCCCGGTGACTCGGGTCGTATGATTGCGAGCCCAAAAACATTTGTTTGACTTGTCTGTGTCTTAATGACAAGCGAGTAGCGACTATTTCAGAACAGACAAATTGAAGACAGGTCAGATGTGTACATAAAAATCCGAGAAGTCAAGGTTGGCCATCACTTGTGGTAGTGATCGAAAATATTAGTGGGCTTAATTCTCTGCCATGGACATGTAGTAGTTGTAGTTAGTGATCACAGTGATAATCATTAGATGTTTTGCTACCGTGTTATTCCAGCATTAGATTAAATTAATTATATTTTTAAACCATTGTGGCCCCTGTTTTTCGCTGGGATTCTGTGACCTGAGACCCCCACTGATTGCTCTTACCTTAAAGAGTAGCTGTCATTTTAGTTTTTATTACATAACATGCACATGAAAGTAAGCAACTTTATAATATATCTTATAATAGATCTGCTTTTTTTCTCTTCGTGTATTGATTTTGTACTTTTATGATGTATCACTTAGTTTAGTGAGTGCAGTTGTGACACAGAGTTCTTAGCTATAGGATAAAGAAGAGGTGAGAAAGCTTCTCCCGCCCTCACCAGGGTATGTACATTGCCTATTGACAGCAAGCAGCATATCAAGGGAGGGGACGGAGTCGGACCAGTGCTCCTGTGCCAGATAGTCACAGCAATGATAACGACCTAGTGATAAACCCTTCATTATAAATAAACAGCACACAGCTTGCTAAGTTATACCTCCTGCTGTCCTCAGATTACATAGCAAAAACCTGCTGACAAATTTGCTTAAATTTATTGGTAAAATTTGTGTTTAGTAAAAACAGATTTTTCCATTACTAGGATAGGATTTGGCAATTAGTGCTATTAAAATTCTATGGAGAAGGAAAAAGCTAGACACAGAACAGATTCTGCTGAAGTTCTCCTGAAACAACAGTTATAGTTCTTCTTAGAACTTTATGAGCTAAAAGACTATTCAACCATTCTCTGCCCTGCTCGCATTGTACGATAAGTTCAGACTTTTACCCCTTGGTTGTACTGACAGGAGGTACAACTTATCCAAAATGTTTAATGGTTTAGTTGATACTTTTATGGTCTCACTCACAGTGGATTGCAGTTGGCTCCAAGTATTGGGGTCCCTTGAGTGTCAGAATCACACTGGCTTATCTTCCACTTGATGCAAAAAAAGAAAAAAAAATAACGGCACCAGCCATCTTTTAAAATTCCAATTCTTTATTTTGAAAACTTTAAAATATCACATGATTGTGATTGAATAGAAAACCACTTACGCATTTCTAACCTGACGATGACCCTTAAACAGATTGTCCGGTCTAAATCAATAAGTCTGCAGTCGCTCTGTGTGACTTCAGACTTATGAATCTGCCCAGTGCACACAGTGTGAGTTGGAGCGCCCCGAGACGCAGGGCCGCGGGGTACTCGGTACCGGGCCTCTCTGTCTTGGTCCTGGGGTTGTCACGGTGGCTAAACCCGGTCCGTGACCCTGCTAAGGGGAGTCCAATGAAAGGTGTGATGATGGTGCGTGGTGCAGGTCGCAATGAATAATGAGGACACAGGGTTGCAGTCTCTACCTCTTTACTGAAGGCTTCAGGATCCTCAATCCAGAGCACTGCTAACAGGGCTGGCTGAGACCGGCCGGTCCGATGGCACATCCAGAGTTTCCTTTGCAGGTGGAAATCAGTGCCTACCTTCTAGCGCCTGTGTGTTGTAGTACCTCCCTGCTGAGCACCACGGGATAGTCCTCACAACTGTTGTGTCTGTATCTGATGTTCCTTTCCTTTCTCTGATATTCTTTCTCTGTTCTTTCTCTGATGTTCTTTTCTCACAACTATCTGATGTTCTTCTCCGTCCCCCCAGATGATATGGACGGGACGCACCCGTATGACGGGTAGGCCTGGAGTTCTTCCGGGACCCTAGTGTCGCCCCTCTCCCACAATTGCCCCCTATGTCTGCTTAGGTGATTTAGGTGAGACAGCCAACCTAAAATTAACTGTCCTGCCACTGTTTGAAGTATTGCTTGGAGCCAAATACTTCCTCGGCGTTCCGGCCACCGGCTACGCGCCTCAGTAGGATGTTGCCTCGATCTTACGGCACGACTCCTACTGGCTTTATCTCCTTTTCACTGCGATCTCGTTTCTCACTTCTCCACAATAAACTTCTCTTCTTTTCCTTTCTTAGGATGCCACCGCGGCTCCGTAACGTTCTGTTCTGTTCGCTAGGCCACTGTCAGGATCCCACCCCTGACAGAGACCCCCCTGAATCTTTCCCCGCAACACCCTCTGCCACAGGGTGTTGCCTGGTTCCAACCCAGTCAGCTTCTGCCTAACTTCCTATCCAGCCCCCAGTTTTACCAGATTGTGAGGAGTGGCCTAATACATAGAACCCTTTGCTCCCCCTGGTGGCCAGGTGTGAAGTGTAATGTGTGACTGTGATACCTGGTCAGGTGAACTCCTTAAGTGCCATCAGACGTACCATCACTCCCCTTAGTGGCGGAGCGTCAGTACTGCAACGACCAGGACTCTGGGGCACTGCATGAGCTTCGAGGATTTGCCGGTTTCTGAGCTGGGACCGACGGGTACGTATGCATTATACATACTCCCAGACAGAGCCCACCTATATTGATCTAGGCTGCGCCCTGTATTGAGCAAGGCGGCACCCAGACCAGAGATGCTGCTGTCCAGTGGGCATGGCCAACAAGAGGGCATGGCCTCACTCCATCCAAGTGTATAGAGCGAGGTCGTGTCCAGAGGATGGGCAAGTATAGAGCATGTTTATCCAGATTGCCATTAACCAACAAAAGCCAAACCTAATGGTCATTGACCAAGACAAGCCCAATGGTCATTGATCACGACAAGTCTAGTGGTCATTAACCAAGACAAGCCCAATGGCCACTAACCAAGACAAGTCTAATGGTCATTAACCAAGACAAGCCCAATGGCCACTAACCAAAAAAATCCAAATGGCCATACATTTGCCTGGTGCTTTTGACAGTTTAGCTAGTACCCCTCTGGATTCTATGGATGTGAAATAGTACATTTTTCAATAAGCCTCTGCCGTTAAGACTACAAGCTTTCTACATCCCTCCCTGCTGGCAATATTACATAATGACATATCATTCGTAGATGGACACAGTGACCTTATGTATATATATCTTGTAGCATTGTTTACACAGTGTTTTGTTAGAGTGGTGAAATTTATTTTTGCAGTATTTTTATAACTTTTTTCTACAAGTCATAAAACCATTTTGAAGAGATTGGTTTAGGATAACAACCCCAATCTACATGATCAAAAGGATTTCTGAGTGCCATAGAGAGGCCTAGATAAAACTCTCTCTGGACTACCTGGCACATACATATGTTACATGAGCAGATATTCCTTATTATGACCACCAAGTAATATGGCAGTAAAACCAGGTCCAAACAAGGGAAGATCTAGGATTTAGTGATACATTGCTACCACACTGAGAAAACTGAAGAAAGTTTTTGTGATTGGAGAAGTAAATGTTTTTATATGAGGCGAAGGTGTTTCCGCATCGACTCTAATCGTCACAAAGAAACCTTACATTCAGCTGATGACAGGAAATATCGGACAAACCAAAAAAAAAATAAAATAAACTCTATTCACAGTAATGTAAATGTAAAGTAATATTTTCTATGTATTAATCAGTAACATCTGGCAGCTTCAGGGATTGAAGATGTATGTTTGGTGCATGTGAAACAGTTGTGTGAACAGATACCAAACACCATTCCTCTTCAGAAGTTGATTAGAACCTTTTCAACCTTTGGTTAATATTATTGCCAGAATTGTTACTGTTGTGGGTTAAAGCAAAGTTGTAATATTCTGTGTTTTAGATATCACTGGTGGGTAATTCCATGCACAGTGAAATCATTGGTGGAAATTTACAAGGTGAACTCATTTCTGGATGAAGAGATATTCCAGAAATACGTAAAGACGTTGTCCACTACTTGTACATTGATGGCCTCTCCTTATCCTGGTTAAACAGGTAAAATTCTAAAAGAGAACAAAGCCTTTGTTGCAGATCTTTTATTAACATTGTATTCTGTTTTTTTCTTCCCTGAGTGGTCGCTGTCCTTCCCGACTATCGATTTTATGAAATAATGTGATCAACAAACAATTTGCAAATCACTTTATTTAAAAATTATGCTGTATTTCTTCCAAAATCTCTCCAAATTGCTTAGTTAACCACTACAGTAGGTGTGTTCTTTCCGTTCTTGTTCTGTCTTCTGCCTGTTGCCAAGTGTAATCCACCTCAAGAAGCTGAGATGCCAAGATGAATCTATACCATATATATCATCTAAATAGCTTAAAATGGGCAGGTGTCTGAACAGTCGGACCTCTGTCCTGCTCTTCGCTTAACTACTTTTAACTTGAGGTTTAGTTGACAGAAGGTGAGGTTTTAATATTAGAGATAAGATAGGACCGTCCTGAAGGATACACCTTGTCGTGGTGGGATGGCCTTTACACTTTTTTTTAATCAAAATAGTGATAACTAAATTCCCTATGCTATTTACATATATTATTACTATTTATTTATTTACTTAGTACAGTATATATACTCATTTTGTTTTTTTTTCTTGTATTTTGAATTTCAGGAAATGGTAGCTTCTCTAGAGTTTGCGGAAACAGGTTTTTTTTCTTCTGCTCCTGCTCTCCTGACTGTCAAAGTGCACGCAGGTGTAAGAGACAAGTAAGCTTTCAGCTCAGGGCAGGGAAACCATTGGTCAGTTGTAGTATTATTACATGTAAGGAGAAAGGAAGTTCCAACACTTATAGTGCTTACAGAATGCCGATGAAGAGAAACTAAGCAGAGTGGATGGCAAGCTACAGCGAATGGGATTTGTGACAGTTCCTGGGCACGTTAGACTGGTGGATTCATCAAAAGCAGTGTTACCTTGTTTTTGGAGAAGGGGACAAGAAATGTACACTTTGAGATCCTCTAACTCTAACCTTTCCTTTATCACCAATGTCTGACAGTCCAAATTATTTAATTATCTATACCTTTAATGTCTAGGATTATTTTTCTAATTTCGGTTTCCATAGCAAATCCTTGTTTGCTTTCTGCGATGTTTATGCGCCGGAGCAATGTCACCTAACCGCCCTCATTGTCTGATAATTCGATTGTTTTCACAGCACCTGTCTGTAATCTCCTAATCTTCGTGTCCCAGAGGTGGAAGCGCCCTGCACCCGTCATTGTCCACAAAGTGGTCAGAAAACAACCCCATAGCCGCTCTAATTCTTCATCATTAACCTAATGAGTGCGTCACCTTCACTTCCATTGTGTCTGGATCCCTCCACAAACGTCTTGGTCCCTGCAAAAAATAATAATAATAATTTTACAGAAGGATAATGAGCCGTAATCCGCTGACAAGGACAAAGTGCCTTTTCTGGAGCTGTTAGTTGTGTTGTAGAAGGAGCCTGATTGAGGTCATGCATGCAGCCACTTTGTAAACTGATATCTTTCTCCTTAAACCACCAGCTACGCTTTGCATAGGGGCGCACTCGAATTCCTGTCAAGCCATCTCTTAGGCTGCTTCCAGCTTGAATGCCTTAATAAACTCTGAGGGTCTGGAGTGGAAATCACAGATCTGCTGCAGCCAGAGTGCAGGCGGAAAGGGGACCAGGGCTTTCCATGTGTTCAGCCGACTGGTTAATCTTTAGACTGCAAATGAGGATACACAATAGATCCTGGCACTAAATATATCTATTGGAGCTGAAGATATCACAGGGGTGACACCGAATTGTGCGCCTGGAGACTTCTCCTACAACGACTTGGGGCTTTGACTTCTTCTTGTTAGATCTGCAAAGGGAAACTTGACATTTTGGAAGGAGTTCTGCGCAGGGATGGCATCTGGAATAGTACTCACCCTGTGCCTCGCACTTATGGCAAATACAGAGGGCAACGTGCAAAGGAAAGGGGCAGACAGCAATGGACGAAGATACAACCGCATCCAACATGGCCAGTGCACTTACACTTTTATCCTTCCCGAACAGGATGGGAATTGTCGCGAGGGCACAACTGCGACTGACCAATATAACACCAATGCCTTACAGAGGGACGCGCCGCAAATGGATCAGGATTTCCCGTCGCAGAAAATCCAACATCTGGAACATGTGATGGAAAATTACACTCAATGGCTGCAAAAAGTAAGTGCCCCCCGTGAGCTGTGCTTCATTTTTATTATTTTGAAGAATGGGACGTACTTATGAACAGAGTTTCAGGTTTGTTGTAAAGTTTTGCTCCGCAGTTACTTTGTTTGTTTATTTGTTTACACTTGTCTGTCACTTTGTATCTTGTGCTCACACTCGTAATAAGGAAAAGAGCAGCGAGTATAAATAATGTGCTATCCTCTCTATATAGAGCAGCTTATCCCCAGCAAATGTCACCGAATATACCTGGAGGACAGGAGGAGGGCAGCAGCTAACCTCTCCAAGACCCACTGGTCAGGCTGAGCTCATTGTCATCTCCATCCTCTCGTTACTAGAACGTAGAAGAAAGCGGTGAGAATGACAGGGGGTGAGAATGACAGGGGGTGAGAATGACAGGGGGTGAGAATGACAGGGGGTGAGAATGACAGCGGATGGGACCTTCCAGGTCACAGGTTACTGGGGGAAAGCCGATCACACAAGGACTCCTCACTGGGACCTAAAGTGATCAGCTGGTGTCTCCAGCTGAGCTGTACAAGGGGTTAATGGAAGCAATGGAAAGATAGTGCCGGATAATGGAGGACTAAGGATGAAGGGTCTCCTAATAACCAGCAGAGCACAATAATAAATAAAGCGAGCCAGGGTCTACAGCAAATGATCCCTGTATGAGCATATCACACTGCCATAGGCTGCAGCGTAGTACAAAGTATCACGATTAACTCTCCAGAATGAGCAACATGGTGTACATATCCTATACAGTCTATGCATTTATTATCATCTTATACGTTACATGTATTATTTCATTTCATATATGATTATGTGTAATCTATGATCACAATGGGCACAGGATGAAAATGTCACAGCCTAAGCTATTGTTCTCTGGTATCAGGCCGGAGTGTTACATCCAGATCTCTCTATGAAGTTCTTCGGAAGGGGTTCATATCTAGTAAATTAGTAATTCTACAGAGGAAATGTATCCATCCACCTGATAACTGTCTATAATTTATCTAATGTATAAACTCTATTATCCCTTATCTATCTATTATCAATCTATTATCTATCATCTATCTATCTATCTATCTATCTATCTATTATCTATCTACTATCTATCTATCTATCTATCTTCTATCTATCTATCTATCTATCTATCTATCTATCTATTCTCTATCTATCTATTCTCTATCTATCTTCTATCTATCTATGCATTATCTATCTATCTATCTATCTATCTAATCTTTCTATCATCTATCTATCTATTATCTATCTATTATCTATCTATCTATCTATCTATCTATTTATTATCTATCTATTATCTATCTATCTATCTATCTATCTATTATCTATCTATCTATCTATCTATTATCTATCTATCTATCTATCTATCTATCTATCTATCTATCTATTATCTATCTATCTATCTATCTATTATCTATCTATTATCTATCTATCTATCTATCTATCTATCTATCTATCTATCTATTATCTATCTATCTATCTATCTATCTATCTATTATCTATCTGTCTATCTATCTATCTATCTATCTATCTATCATCTATTATCTATCTATTTTCTATCGATTGATCTATGTAATTATCTATCTATCTATCTGTCTATCTTACCCTGCCGGCCATGTATCTCTATGGTCAGTGACAGGTCATATGGAGTGAATGTCATTATGTGGCCGGCAGTGAGGTGAGCCTCATGCTCTGGTCCCCGGTTCTGCACAGACCTTTGCATGCAGCGTTCTCTGTTCTCTAGTTACACGTCCGTCCTCACGTGTGCCGGTGCTGTCGGTGCCTACGTTCCTTTACTCTCACTATGACGTTGCCCCCGGCTTGTCCCCCTGTAGTTGCTCTGCTGCCGGCCGCTGCTTGTTACATGGCTGTGGTCACCAGTGGCCGCCAGGGACTGGATGAGATGCCTGTAAAGTATGATGCCGGCCTCAGTGCCGGAGTCAGTGAGCGCTCAGGACGACAACACAATGGCCTCCAATACAGCAGAAGTGCAGAGTGTCGCAGCCCCTATGTAATCGCACAAGGTGACCCAACATGTCAAGAAAATATTTGCTTTCTCTCTCTGCAGCTGTGAACTTTTAAAAGACACATTTGACCTGTAAAATTAACTGTATCCAGATTATGTTCAGCGCGGCCGGGCCGGGGTGTAAGAGTGAGCCCTTTATAGGGTACATGCTAAAATAATAATAATAATAATAATAATAATAATAATATCATATTTTTATTTCTATAGTGAAAACCTCTCCTGCACTTTACAGATCAGAGGAGCCTTGTGCAGACAATACCAGACAGGACAGAGGAACAAGTGCCCCAAAACAGGTCATAGACCAGGACATAGGGGTATAAAGGTGGAAAGGCTTGTCCTAGGGTCCAGCCAGCAATATAATAAATAGTTAATGCTGCGGTACTTCATTTACTAATGATCATTCAGAGCAGCACCGTGATATTAGGGCAATAGAGAGAAATAGAACGTTTAGCTTCATTATCTGTAGGCTTATTCATCTATATCTGTCTATCTATTATCTATCTATTATCTATTATCTATCTATCTATCTATCAATCTATTATCTATCTATCTATCTATCTATCTATCTATCTATCTATCTATCTATCTATCTATCATCTATCTATTATCTATCTGTCTATCTATTATCTATCTATTATCTATATATCTATTATCTATCTATCTATCTATCTATCTATCTATCTATCTATCTATCATCTATCTATATATCTATCTATCTATACAAAAAAAACTGATCAGCACCTCCTAAGTGTGAATAGGTGCAAGCTGCAGTGACTGCAAATTTTGTATAAAAAAGCACAGCAGCACTCTGTGAATGCCAAGCCATATAGTGTTAATGGAAATAACTTCCAACCGTATTGTCCCTCAGCAAGATGTATTAATAAAAAAAGCGAAGTTTCTTAGCGGATAAATTGGCCAATTCATGTGTTCCCATCAACCACAGCAAGGTGACACTCTTCCCTATCCTACTGTACATGCCACTTTTGGGCTAAAATTTTTTAGAATTGATTGAGAACACCCGCAGGTCAATGGGAGGAGGGCAGAGTCAGAGCAGAGGTAGTCACACCCTCCAAAATAGCTATGCAAAAAATGTCTATCATGTATCTATCTATCTATTGATTATCTATCGACTGTCTATCTATTATCTATCTATCTACTATCTATTATCTATCTATCTATCTATTGATTATCTATCAACTGTCTATCTATTATCTATCTACCTATCTATTATCTATCTACTATCTTTTATCTATCTATCTATCTATCTACCTATCTATCTATATCTATCTATTGTCTATTGATTATCTATCGACTGTCTATCTATTATCTATTTATTATCTATCTATCTACTATCTATTATCTATCTATCTATCTATCTATCTATCTATCTATCTATCTATCTATCTATCCATCTATCTATCTACAGATGTTCTCAAAAGTTTACACACCCCAGCAGAATTTTTGCTCTCTTGGCCTTTTTCAGAGAATATGAAAGATAACACCAAAATGTTTTCTCCACTCATGGTTCGTGGTTGGGTAAAAACGTTTATTGTCAAACTACTGTGTTTTTGTCCCTGATCAAAAGTTTACATACCCCATTTCTTAATACCATGTATTGCCCCCTCTAACATCAATGACAGCTTGAAGTCTTTTGTGGTAGTTGTGGATGAGGTTCTTTATTTTCTCAGATGGTAAAGCTGCCCACTCTTCCTGGCAAAAAGCCTCCAGTTCCTATAAATTTCTGGGCTGTCTAGCATGAACTTTCAGAGTGGCTCAATGTTATTGAGGTCAGGAGACTGCGATGGCTACTCCAGAACCTTCACTTTGTTCTGCTGTATCCAATGACAGGTCGACTTGGCCTAGTATTTTGGATCGTTGTCATGTTGGAACGACCAATAACATCCCATGCGCAGCTTCCGGGCTGATGAGTGCAAATTTGCCTCCAGTATTTGCTGATAACGTGCTGCATTCATCTTTCCTTCAACTTTGACCAAGTTTCCTGTGACTTTGTAGCTCACACATCCCCAAAACATCAGTGATCCACCTCTGTGCTTTACAGTAGGAATGGTGTTCCTTTCATCATAGGCCTTGTTGCCCTCTCTACAAATGTAAAGTTTATGGTTGTGGCCAAAAAGTTCAATTTTGGTCTCATCACTCCAAATTACATTGTTCCAGAAGTTTTGAGGCTTGTCTCTGTGCTGTTTTGCATATTGTAGGCGAGATACTTTGTGGCATTTGACCAGTAATGGCTTTCTTCTAACGACTCGATCATGCAGCCCATTTTTCTTCAAGTGCCTCCTTACTGTGCATCTGGAAACAGCCACACTGCTAGTTTACAGAGAGTCCAGTATTTCAGCTGATGTTATTTGTGGGTTTTTCTTTGCATCCCGAACAATTTTCCTGGCAGTTGTGGATGACATTTTTGTTGGTCTACCTGACTGTGGTTTTGTTTTTACAGAACCCCTGATTTTCCATTTGTTAATCACAGATTGAACGCTGCTGACTGGCATTATCAATTCCTTGGATATCTTTTTGTATCCCTTTCCTGTTTTATACAGTTCACCTACCTTTTCCCGTAGATCCATTGACAATTCCTCTCCTCTACTCTCTTCTCCTCTCCTCTTGTCTCCTCTCTTCTCCCATCTAATCTCCCCTTGTCCTTTCTCCTCTCATTTCCCCTCTTCTCATCTCCTCTTCATCTCCTTTCCTCTTGTCTCCTCTCTTCTCCTTTCTTCTTTCCTTTTCTCTCCTCTCCTCTCTTCTTCTTTCCTCTCTCCTCCTCTCGTCTTCTCTCCTTTAGCCTCTTCTCCTCTCATTTCCTCTCTTCACCTCTCCTCTCCTCTCCTCTCATCTCTTCTCTTCCCCTGTCTTCCCCTGTCTGCTCTTCTCCTTTCCTCTCTCCTTTCTTCTCCTCTCCTCTCTTCTCCTCTCTCATCTCATCTTCCCTCCTCTCTTCTATTCTGTTCTCCTTTCTTCTCCTCTCCACACTTCTCATCTCCTCTCCACTACTCTAGTCTCCTCTCCTTTCATCTCATCTCTTCTCCTGTCATTTCCTCACTTCTCTTCTTTCTCTTCTTCTGTCTGCCCCTCTCCTCTCTTCTCTTCTCCTGTCTGCTCTTCTCCTCTCCTGTTATTCTCTCTTTTCCTCTCCTCTCCTTTCCTCTCCTCTTTTCTCTTCTCCTCTCTTCTCTCCTCTCTTCTCCTCTCCTCTCTTTTCCTCTTCTCTCATTTCCTCTCATCTTCTCTCCACTGTTCTCTTCTCCTGTCAGCTCCTCTCCTCTTCTGTTATTCTCCCTTTTCCTCTCCTCTCCTGTCCTCTCCTCTTTTCTCCTCTTCTCATGTCCTTTCCTCTCTTCTCCTCTCCTCTTTTCTCCTCTCTTTTCCTCTTCTCTCTTCTCCTCTCCTCTCGTCTTGTCTCCTCTTTTCTCCTGTCCTCTCCTCTCTTCTCCTTTCCTCTCCTCTCTTCTTCTGTCCTCGCCTCTCTTCTCCTGTCCTCTCCTCTCTTCTCCTGTCCTCTCATCTCCTCTCCTCTATTCTCCTTTCCTCTCCTCTCCTCTCATCTCTTCTCTTCTCCTTTCCTCTGCTCTTTTCTCCTTTCCTCTCCTCTCTTCTCCTTTCCTCTCCTCTTGTCTTATCTCCTCTCTTCTCTTCTCTTCTCTTCTTTTCTCCTTTCCTAACCTCTTTTCTCCTCTCGTCTCCTCTCATCTCATCTCCTCTCCTTTCTTCTCCTTTCCTCTCTTCTCCTTTCCTCTCCTGTCTTCTCCTTTCCTCTTACACCATTGAATAACTGGAGAACCTTTGCTTTTTTGACTTGTAGAAGTGTAGATGTCCTGATGAATGATGATGGCAGCTATGATTTTCTCACGACTTTTTAGAATTTTAGTCTGTGGGAATTTAAGCTTTTCTTAATAATAAAAAATTGCTTCAAAGTGTCAGGATTGAACCCCACAGCTGGAGCTTCACCCTGATCAATGGTGGTCATACATGAAGTTCCATTAGCATTATTCGCGTGTCGTCCTGTCTAAGCCCCCTATAATGAAAACCTCAATCTGACTTGTTATGAATTGAAAATGATCCATCGGGGTTAATACTTTTTGATCTGTTCTCTTGTGTTTATAAGCCGGGGTGATGAAACCTGCCACAACATTGCATGACTGGCACTTCAGGGAGCGGAGCGCAGGAATCTAGTGCCGCCGAGTTTATACAGAGTTCTGCAATGACGAGAAGTGAAGATTTGGCAAAACAGTAAATGGAAGTGTTGACTTGGTCCTGACAGCACATGGCGCGGGGAACGGCCACCACCCCGGCACTTCATAGGCTTCTTGCTGGTTGGGGATTGTCAGTCCATTTCACATCACGCTGATCTGCAATCTATGCTGCTGCTGGAATCGTTTCTGTACTAAACCCTGCAGTGTCTGGAGACGTCGGCTCTCCGGACAGCAGACGGATTTTTTTTTGGCTTTTTTTACTTTTTGTTTTGACAGATCTGAAATCATGATCATATCGAGGATGGAGTTGGGTGATCGAAACGTTCTTGAACATGATAACAATGTATCATTTATCTATCGCTCCTTATAGTTGACTATTTGTATCTATTCTTTGTAGTTATCGAATAATAAGTTATATACTTTAGTAAATATAAAATGGATACAATTTACGGACAAAAAAATACTTCTTTAATCCGGCAATATGCGTCATTTCGACAGATAGCACTCGTCTCCATGTTATTCTATGGGGCCGTGTACGCTTCTGATTTTGTCATTTTTTCCGTGGACTGAGTGGTCGGAGAAAAAAGTTGCAGCATGCATGATCTGCCTCCGAGAATCGGATGGCACTCGTCCATTTAAGTCTCTGTATTTGTCAAAAAAATTGGACCAAGCTCTGATGACATTCAAGTGCGATCCAACTTTCACGGACGGACAATATAGAGAAGGTGGAGAAAATGTTTATTTTCATTTTTCTCCGGATCCCAAAAAATCGGATTCCTCTCTGATCATACTTTGAGTGTGATTTGCGTCGTTAGTCCTATTCTTTTCAGATGAGAGAAAAATGGTTGTGTGACCCTAGCCTTATGTCTAAGGCCCCTTTCACACATCAGCTTTTTGCTATCAGTCACAATCCGTCGAATTTTGAAAAAAACGAATCAGGCGACTGATTCCGCAGGATCCATTTTTTTCTCATAGACTTGTATTAGCGACGGATTGCCCCACGTTTCATCCGTCGTTCACCGGATCTGTCAAAAATTGTTTGCCCGGTGGCTGGAGACAACGGACAAAGTAACGTTTTTTGTGTATGTCGAAAAAATGGACAGTGACAGATCTGTCGCCATCCGTCGCTTGCTCGAATGGAAGCCTATGGGCGCCGGATCTGTCAAATGACGGAATCCAGCGACGGATTCCATTTTTTTAAGCGGAGCATGCTCCTATTTTATTAGGATCCAATTAGCCAGATCCGCTAGTCAGATCCAGCAAAAAAAACTGGATCCATCGCATCAGTTTTTCACAATCTGGAACGGATCCATCAATCCGTCGAGCCAACGGATTGTGACTGACGGCAAAAAACTGATGTGTGAAAGGGGCCTAAGGGGTAACGTTTCTCCTTGTGGAGAGTGACATACCAGCTCTGACAAGCCAAGGTGAGGAGGCTTATTCGCCGCGCAGTGCTCCTCTGGGAAATTTAATGTGCAAAATGCAATTTGCACCATAGCCTGAGACACGTTATCATGTCAAGTGATCAATACTCTAGACAGACTGCAAATCTCGACCACTCCGTAGCCACATATAGATACTTATAGCAAAACCATCTCCTGACACAATGTCACAAATTTAGGATTGTTTTTCAAGGTAGGTCATTTTGGGATACGGTGAGATAGGGAAGGACAGATTAATATTTGGTAATTGATCATTTGCAGCTCTAACATAGGCTGTGCATTCTGTAACCAGAGTTCTGTGTCTCATGCCAAACTTTTTAAAGTGCTGTTTTGGGTGGTCAACTCAAGGGGTTGACTGTATTTTGTTTCTACCAATGGTCTGGTATTTCCTTAAGGTACCGTCACACTCAGCGACGCTGCGGCGATATAGACAACGAGCCGACCTAAACTGGATCGCTGGAGCGTCGCTGTTTAGGTCGCTGTAGAGACGTCAAACACAGCAACTCCAGAACGATGCAGGAGCGATCCAGTGACGTAACGGCGACTCACTTCTCGTTCTCGCTGGTTGATAGCTCCATGTCTGGCATTGCTGGCGTCGTTGCTTTTGATGTCAAACATGACGATACACGCCGACCTGGCGACAAAATAAAATTCTGGACTTCTAGCTCCGACCAGCGATGGCACAGTGGGATCCAGATCGCTGCTGCGTGTCAAACTCAACGAGATCGCTATCCAGGACGCTGCAACATCACGGATTGTTGTCGTTCTCGTTGCAAAGTTGCTGAGTGTGACGGTACCTTTACTGATTCTAGAATAATCTAGGATAATCTCTTGTTTGCTTTCAGCTTTAATTATTCCCTTCATTTAAAGTTAGAACAGATCTAAAGAATACGGAATAACTTGTGGTGGCGGTCCGATCCCTGTCACCATCACTAATCCGGAGGACATAGATCTAAAACCCTCTTTGGGAATGAAGCAGTGTCCACCAATTATGTATGAGGAATCCAGATATGCTAGGCGTTTCTGGCAGCCCTATAGGGAATGAGTGGATTGGTGGAGGGCATGCTCTAACGCTGCTCAGTTATGATGTCACTTTTTAGAGCGTCATACCTGGGATTGGTGGGAAACCTAGCGGTCCGACACCCTCTGATCCGCAAGCTACAACCTAGACTTTGGTTAAGTGATAACCTTTAAGGTTGGGAATAACTTTTTAATGTTTACACCAGATTGGATCTCAGATGATGTGAGCAAAAAGTGGGTCTCTATCCTCTTGTGCCAGTCGGTGACTCATTTTGTTCAAGATTATTGTACTTGCATTTTATTATGTACACCCCTTTTCTCATGTAAATCGCCATGGAATAAATTGCGCTGCTATAATAATAATAAATAATAATAATGAGACTTATGGGAGAGCTGTAGATGATACCAGATCAGGGTTATTGCATCAATCTTATTCAAAAGCAACTCAGGTTTTATTTACAGCTCTGGCAAAAATTAAGAGACCACTGCAGAATTGTCAGTTTGTCTGATTTTCTCTTTATAGGTATGTTTTTTAGTAAAATGTAAATTGTTCCTTTATTCTATAAACTTCTGACAACATGTCTCCGAAGTTCCATGCAATAAATTTTGTATTTTTTTTCTGAAAAAGAGAAATGGTAATAAAAAAAAGCCAGTGCTTTCAGACCTCAAATAATGCAAAGAAAACAAGTTCATAATCATTTAGAAACAACAATACTAATGTTTTAACTCAGGAAGAGTTCAGAAATCAATATTTAGTGGAATAACCATGATTTTTAATCACAGCTTCCATGCGTCTTGGCATGCTTTCCACCAGTCTTTCACACTGCTTCTGGGGCAAAAATGTAAGCAGTTCTTCTTTGTTTGATGGCTTGTGACTATCCATCATTCTCTTGATTACATTCCAGAGGTTTCCAATGGGGTTCAGGTCTGGAGATTGGGCTGCCCATGACAGGGTTTTGCTGTGGTGGTCTCTTATTTTTTGCCAGAGCTGCATTTTGTAATAATTTTGTGAAGCATGGACATTCTGCACATCCCATTATTAGAGAATGTGCTTCCATTCCTGTCAAAGAATCAATGTTAGTAGCTCCTGATCCCCTGCTTTTCACAGTCTTTTTGCCTTTAGCTGCATTTGTGTTGGAACGTACTCATTTGGAGTACAGATGATGCAAATGATGATGGCAGTGACGGGTCAGCTCAGCACCTGTGTCTCCGGGGATAAGCTGCGGCAGGAGATTGCTCTGCTAAGCAGAGCACTCTGAGGAGGGGATAGGGGCTTACTAGTGATGAGCGAGTGTACCTGTTGCTCGGGTGGTCTCTGAGTATTTGTTAGTGTTCGGAGATTTAGTTTTCATCGCGGCAGCTGAATGATTTACAGCTACTAGCCAGGCTGAGTACATGTGGGGGTTGTCAGGTTACTAGAGAATCCCCACATGTACTTAGCCTGGCTAGTAGCTGTAAATCATTCAGCTGTGGCGCTGAAAATTAAATCTCCGAGCAGTCATAAATACTCGGAGATCACCTGAGCAACGATTATACTCGCTCATCACTAGTGCTGACCCACCACTAGTGCTGACCCACCACTGCCATCATCTCTACTCCAAATGATTACATTCTGATATCAATGCAGCTAAAGGCAAGAAAATAGACCGGGGAGAAGCCACGTACATGCCATTTTATGTGTGCAGAAACTCTGCAGAAACGCACAAAGAATTGACATGATCCGCTGCGGACTCCGTGCGGAATTTTCCGCACCATTAGCACAGCATTGTTATTTTCCCATTGATTTACATTGTACTGTACTGTAAATCACTTGCGGTTTTGCAGCGTTTCTGCATGGAAAAACCGCTGCGGATCCGCAGGAAATCCGCAGCGTGTGCACATAGCCTAACTGCTCTTCACGGTTCTTATATGACTGTGTCTGATGTTTAGCATTTTGGATGTTGTAGAGGAGAATGTTTTTTATGCCTTTTTTATCCTTCATTGTAATATTAGAGGTGGAATAAGGCCCCACTGTCCGCAGAGATTTACCCATGGTTACGATATCCTTGTCTGGTCCTAAGTCAACTCTATTTCTGACTCACTTCCTTAGATGTTTCAATGGTTTTGTTCCAGATTTGATTGTATCCAAAATGCTGTTTGGCTGATTGTTTTCAGTGGGATTAGTTATTTTTCTGGAATCTACAAAATCTTAAGCAACAATAATAATTTCATCTTACAAACTGGTAATCATTCGACTTAGTTTTATACTTCCCCAGAAGAAGAAAATAAATTCTGATGAATATTAATCGATTGTGGGAAATGAGAAGGGAGAACACACAAGGAGATATTTCACGAATTTGAAAAGGAGAAAGAAAATCTAGAAGAGGCATAGTGTACTTTTTGTCACAGATAAGAGACATTTTCCATGTCTAGATCTGGCTGTCATCATGCGACAAGTTTGGAGGAACATTCTCTTGGAGATATGGTATGGTCTCACCACAAACCATAATAGGTCATGCTTCATGTACAGCACACACATAGCAAGTGTCTCATCTCCATGTCTTTGCATTCCTTGTATCGTATTTAGGCAACCAGACAATAGAGATGATAATGTTGTATATTCCTTACATAGTTAAATGAAGATGGAATTTCATACGAGACACAGACCTCGAAAAATAAACAGGGTACGCCAAAGTGCTTATGTGATCGTGGAACATGCTGAGGATCATTCATGACTGGTTCTGTACAATGTATGAAGGAAAATTAGGATAATATTGAGCAATTCACAAGAAAGTATGGATGAAAACCAATATTTTTACAATAGTTACGATGAGATCATTGTGATTAACTTTTGCTTTCATTGCCTTCTCCGTAAGCAATGGCATAATGCTTGGATATGCCTTCACTTATGATCGATGGAGGTCCAACCTCTAGGGCCCGCACTGATCCTGAGAATGAAAGGAACACAGCACGGAAGCAGCTCTGTGACATTCTTTCTCAGGAACAGTAGGTGTCTCATAAATCACACCTCAAGCAATTGTTAAAAGATGGCACATCGTGGTGAAATGCCACCAGTTACAAAACTGTGAATACCCCTTTAAAGGGACTATCCAGGACTTTTTTTTTTTTTACTATGAGCCTAAAAATTAACAGGTAATTAGTTGCTAAATGAGGTAGCTACCTGCCTGTTGTGCTTGGCGCCGGCACAGAGCGTTCACCGACCAGCCCTGCTGGCGGTTCAGCTGATCCAAGTCAACAAAGCAACTCTTTTTCCGAGCTGCTCTGTCGACGGGGTGTGACTATTGAAGACATGCTGATTGACAGCTTGCAACCTGAAGTTATGAGCCAGCTGTCAATCAGCATGATGTTGCCAGTCATACCTGTCACCACAACGGATTGGAAGATAAGTCGACATGACATCAGCGGAAGCTGCAGAATCGCCAACAGGAGCGGTCTGTGACTGCTCGGTGCCAGGAGAGATCAGCCCCAGGCACAACAGGCAGGTAGTTAGAAACTATCTACCTAAAACTTCTTAGACCCATAGTAAAAAAAGTTATGGAATACCCTTTTAAATAGGATGTTTTATCCAATACTACATAATAATATATACTCAATTATGTGCAAGTGATCTCTAGTTGTTTGTTGCTTAATAATAATTTTTCTTATATCAAGGTAAGACCTTGCTTTACCCTTGGCAAATTAAAATCTATTTTTGCTTTTGAATTGTATCTTACTATCCTGGCCTTGGCAGAGTAGACAACCCCTGCACTTGGAGGTCATATCCACCACTAGCTATGCCAATGGCCTCTATTGATGCAATGGTGTGCTGTTCGGTTACATTAGTAGAAATCGCAAAGATCAAGGGACAATTGAGTTACCAACCACCTTGTATAATGGGGCTGTCTGTTTGCATGATCCCTTTTTGTTATGAAATTCATCAAATAGTGATGAACATTTCTGCCTAAATGTAAATTTGTCTCGAAAGCTCGAATTTGGCCAGGAAATTTGATTCTTGACTAGACCTCTGGCAATAGAGGCTAAGCTTCTGGTGATGGCCAATGTAACATCGTGATGTGAAGAGGTGCCTTGTGATGGAGAAGAAGGTCATCACGTGCTACAGAGAAGGGAGCTATGCAGAGGACCAAACCTGGAGCTACAGTGGCGAAACAGATGAATAGAGAGCTGAATATTATTTATATGTTTTATTTTTTTTTTTTACTACTATCCTGTCCTTTTTCAAGGTGCCATAATGGTGGCCGGTGCAAAGCAAGTTTTAAAAAATTCTGATTTGGAAGAATCTAAATTTTTCCCAAAATTTAAGGAAATTGTGAGTAGTTTCAAACCAACTAGCTCATCTCTGTTACCAATAATTTGCTGATTTTAGAATTTCTGTGGCCAGAATCTTCAGTAATAAAATTAACTTTTTGGGAAACCCTAACAACAAGTGCTTATTTTTTCTGCAATGCCACTAAAAGTTAAATTAAACATTACACAGTCGATGGGCTGCAAAGACGTCTCGGGTTCTTCACAGCAAGAGACGCTCTTTGTAGGCATTCTCTGCCATAATCAGATATAATCCATCTCTATATAAATAATAGGATCACTAGGATATTATTTTTTTATGTAGGGTTTTTTTCTCGTGATGACTATATTACTCCGCCCCATGAAAAAATGATATTTCAGGAAATACAAATTTATATATAAAGGGAAAACATTAATTATCATCTTCTTGTTCTCTAATATGAAGAATAGTGTCAAACTCAAATACTTTCTAAATGAATCACTGATAAAAGCTGCAAGAAGTTGAATCAGACACTAAGGACTCCACCCTTCTCCAAGTGAAGGTGCAAAGGTCGGGTGGTGGGTTGCTCTGGTGTCAGCGTGACACACCCACTGGTGAACTCCAGATTGAGTTTCTTGGGATTGCCCACTAAGGTTCTTGTTGTCTTCTTTCCTGTTTGATATATTCACAATGGTGATGGCGTCCTTCCATTATGTTGCTGGCCATCCTCCTCCTCTTTTCCCATACGTTTTCTTACACATCACTGTCTTACTATAAATCTGCCCACAACACACCCAGAATAGGACGAAGGTTCAGATTTTTTATTTTCTTTCCAAGTGAAAATTAAGTCTTCACTTGGTTGAGTATCCACTTATTTGTTTTCCGTAGTTTCTCAAAGGCTTTTGCCAAAGTCATTGTCCCTTCCCATCTTCTTCATCATCTAGCTGTCACATCCATCAAGAGACATGAAAGAAGTGTTAATTGAAAACAATCGCTTTTACTCAGCTTCTATTGTGTATTTCTACCATATTATAAACTAGTAATGGTATATCCAAAAAAATGGCATACATGATATACCGGTAGACTATGGAGGCATTATAGAGAGATGGTGTTGCCCTGGTTGGGCCACTCCTTTTTGATAATGGGGGTAAAAAAACAGGGTTGCAAACTTAACTTTTTATATTTTCTGGACAGTTTTGCCAAAAATAATCAAGGACAGGCAATATTTTTTATGGACACAATATAAAACCATAATAAATCATTCTGATTATAAGTGATCCATGTCTACAGCCCATAATTCTGATATGAAGACATCAGCTGCATTTACTGTAAACTGTAAAATTATGATAATTACATAATAATCTGTAGTAGTTTCTTCAGCTTCAAAAAAAAAATCACAGACGCCATTTTTTATTTACGGACAGGATAAAAAAATGTTTTTTTATGGACTGTCCTGGAGTTTCTGGATGGTTGGCAGCCCTGCAAGAACCTTCTCTAATTGAGCTACATTAGAAGCAAGCAAGGTGGTGTGGTATGGACCTAAGACCAGAGAGGGAAAACCAAACATCAAACGCTTCTGTCTTTAGTTGAACAACATGACACCATATTTTAGCAACCATTTTGATCTTCCCCATTTGCACCAAAGATTTAACGTGTAACCATTGTTTCAATTTTTTTTTATTTTTCACCCTTCCTGGACTGATAATTCATTTTCAAAATTTTCAGTTCATGTATACAATGTCTTCAGTGAATACAGACTTTCCGATTACAGAGATAAGAGATGACAGTTGGCACTCCTAAAGTTCCATGGAGGGAAGAGGAGGAACCGGAAGGAGGAGCTAGAGGAAGAGCTCCTCTCCCTTCTGTCTACATAGAATCTTATCAGCACCAACTGCCATCTCCTATCTCAGCAATGTAAAAATTTGTCTTCACTGAATACAGAATTTACCTGGGAATTGAGAATTTTTTCGGGAAGATAAGGTGATTTGGGAAACTTTCAGTTCAGATGTAATACGCCATATCCAGAATTTAATGAATCCATTACCATCTGCAGCTTGCCATATACTCAGATCCATCAACTGAGCGACACATATGTAACACAGCCAATACTTCTGGCATTTCCAATTTTGGATGGGATGTTTATGAAGCACCATGCTGAAATATATGTGTTGTCTCCATGCAGATGTTGGTAATACATTTTTAATGATTTCTGTTTTTGTAAACAAATATTTCACATCAATGTTGTATCTACTTTCTGCAGACGGGATAGCAATAAATGGAGTCGTCTATGAACGTGATCCAATACTCTGAATGTTCTTTTATAATTCAAATACTTAGCTCTATTGTATTGTGTTTTCTCTGGTAACGATATTTACAAGTGTGGCTTTTATTGTAAGTGAATGCACATGTGCTGGTCGGCTAATGTTGGCATGTTGTCTCATTTAGCCTGGATATTACATTATTTTTGCAAATCAACATCCAGTTCCTGGCACACTGTTATCATGCCTGTAAATTATCAGGTAAATTATACTAGAGCCTTGACGAGGCTATTTCCTTACCTGCAGTAAAGGTTTAGTTTCCTGCCCAAGCCCTATATCCAAATTACTTGATCAAGGTAAAGTATCTTGTTGGCACCACCCCTGCAACTAGTTCTTGTGGTAAGTAGTTCTCGGGGCTCGTGTCCTGTTAGTACCTTTAAAGGCCACCGTAAATATTAGACTAAAGTTGACCAATCTATCCTTTTTGCCAAAAGTCTATTGTGAATGAGGACCTTTCCGACTCTAACATAGGAGACGATGTCAGGGGACAGGAGGATTCCGTCTGTTGGCTTTCCAACGATCAATGATTTTGTTTTCAGGGAGATAAGTTGCTCTCAGAAGAGTATCTCAGCTGCTTTGTCATGGTGAATATAGCAAAAATGGGCTAGTTTTACTGAATATGAAGGAATTAGGAGGGATGGATGTTGACTGAACCTTGATGGTGTTTCTTCTCTTTTTTATTACCTTTTGTGTTGCTTACTTCTCTCGACTCCAAGGCTGAGCTCTGATTGCCGCTCTTAGCTATAATCCGTGCTGGGTTTTCCAAGTTACCCGACAAACTCAAGTGACATCATTACTAAGACCTCTTGACTTGACTCTGACACCCATGTGAGTATGAGTATTAAGTAATCTTTGTCGTCAATTTCCTTGAGCCTTGGAGTTTGACAGTTTTTTCAACTGACAGTGACAACCATTTCAGAAAAACTCTTGTTTCTACAATCTTTATCTCCTTCCAGGTTCAGACATGTATCTTACCCTTCGTCTGTTGCAAGTATAATTAACTCTTCTCTGGACTTGTTCACATTACAAACGCTGCTGCATAAAAGTGTATCTTCCGTACAAACAAGTTTTCAATTGTTGTCTGAGTAACCCTTCATCTGCATTAAGCATAACAAACTCTTTTCTGTACTTTGCACAGCAAATGTAGCTGTTCTCCCTATTGTTATGTATACATTAGGATATGCTATATAATTCAAGGTCATGAGAGGTCATCAATATCAAAGTAGTGGACAACCCCTTTAATGCACCAAACGTGTAGAACTAATTAGATATTAATATGATACTAAGGTTTTTTTTTAATAGATGCATCGGAACAATTTTGTAGGATTACATACTAGGGATACAGTGTGCATTCATCTCAGCAGACCACGTTTTTGGTTACTTTCTCTGAAAAATATGTCATTAGCATAAAAACAAAAATAAAGACAAGACAAGTCTAGGCAAACAGGCAAGTGTACTAATCAAATTATAATAGTTAGAATTTTAATCAGGAGTCTTGGTTATTAAATCATTAAAATGGGATAAACAAAAACATGTCTCCCGAAGTTGGTTAGTCCTGTCTCCTGCTGATCTTGGCTCCCCACCGATGCAACACTCAATGAGCTTACGATCTTAATCCATTTGCCGTTTGCTGAAAAAAAATGCCAAGTCATTCCTGCTTTATTTTTATGCAAATAGAATTAGATTCAATAAACCATAAATAAGTCCCAACAAGCTGTTCACAAGCCATTAAGAGACACTGAAGGTATAATACATTTATTTTATTGAGTCATTCTGTTATCCCTCTCTTTAATACTAAAGGTGGTCCCACGTGTCAAAGTTCTTGTATAGGCTTTCGAATGACTTGTTACTACGTGAAGAAATTAATCAGGAAAGTCTTAACTCAATGAAGATTAGAAACCTTCTGAAGCTGTAAAGAAAAGGCGGCTGAGGGGTAGACACGTGTAGACAATTTTAGACCTATTTCTCCACAAGTCATCCCACTCCCTCAAGGTATTTTCACTGAGTATTTTCTAATTCAATGTTTCTCAAATTCAGGGGTAGATTTCACCAATGGTTTGCCCTATATTTCAAGATTCTTTTCGAACTCTCTGCCACATGATGTTGTAATGGTTGAGGCACTGCAAAAATTCAAGAGGGGTCTGGACGCCTTTCTTGAAAAATATAATATTACAGATTATTGTCACTGTATTCTGTGATGGGACCTGGATCTGGGGAATTTGTCTGATTGCCATACGTGGAGTCGAGAAGGAATTTTTCACCTAATATGGAGCTATTAATGTCTGTCTCGTGGGGCTTTAGCCTTCCTCTTAGTCAACATTTTAGGCTACAGATTGAACTTGATGGACTTTAGTCTACCTTCAACCTTAAAAACTTTGAAACTATGAAAGATTAGGCATGGCATGTTTCTAAAATAACTGTAGATAGTTACAGTATATCCCAGTAGTGGTCTAATGCGGGAATAGATTCTCTTTCTCATCAAGCACAGAAAAAAGATCTCCCAAGTCTGCAAGAGTTGGAGATGTAGCTGGATAAAAAGGTAAATGTATACTCTGCGGCAACTGTGGCTGTTCCTGTGACATAATGGCTCTCGCTGTGGTTGGCACTTTTACGGAGGCAATATTAGGCCTAAAGTATTGGTCACACTGTATGTATGTTTCCTTCTTTTATTTTATTTTGGCTTATGGGGAGGTAGAGACATCAACATGGTTTGGCTGGTAAGGAAAAAAATTGAGAAAATCTGTTGTAAATGTTACATATGTTAAGGTTTACCTTTATGACCTTCCTGTAGGGAGGCTGATTTACTTTTGTACTCATAGCAGTGACCTTATTTTATTTCTGGTGGTATAATTGCACTCCTGGTGAGCTCGTGCTTAAAAACAGTAGTCGATGTGAACAGGTAAAACTGCACTGTAGAGTTGGAATCAATCATAAGAACAAAGCAGTCTTAGAGTCCCACAAATATATTAACGTGCAAAATACTTTATTTAATGATAACAGGTAAAAAAACAGCAAGCGGGAAATACCCTGCGCCACAAATCAGCACACGCAAAAAGGGACAGGTAGTGACATATGTGGCATTGCTACTCAACAGTTAGCCATGCTTAGAGTATAGAAGATGTAGATATAAACATAATATATAGTTGTAAAATTACCAAGATGCAAGATGTCAAGCCACACATGAATACACTCCCATCCACCCCGATGCGCGTTTCTGCAAATACCTTCCTCAGGGTCCTGACATCTTGCTGCCTGGTATGTACACTTGTTGCACTTGCCTCTAATAGTATGTTACGAGTAGCCATGTTGTCTGTTTATGGTAATTTTACAACTATATAATATGTTTATATCTACATCTTCTATACTCTAAGCATGGCTAACTGTTGAGTAGCAATGCCACGTATGTCACTACCTGTCCCTTTTTGTGTGTGATGAGTTTGGCGCAGGGTATTTCCCGCTTGCTGTTTTTTTAACTGTTATCATTAAATAAAGTATTTTGCACGTTAATATATTTGAGGGACTCTAAGACTGCTTTGTTCTTATGATTGATTCTTAGTGAATATGCAGTTAGTCTGTTATTGTCCTATCCAGTCAATCTATTTCTAGCTTCCGATATTTATCTATGACATGGGAATCATTATGAAATTATTATAGACTGGTTATGTATTCCATACATCTTTTGTGGTTAACTGTAGAGTTGGAGAACAGTAGAAACTGAGAAAAATATGCGAGTTGAAAAATACTGAAACTGAGGCCGGTGTCCCTCTTGCAACTGCAATACGAGAAGCTCCTGCAAGTCTCAATACCCGGCACTGCTGGTGGTGGTCCGGACCGGAACTTTCAGCTTCATAGAAATACATGCAGCCGCACTCTCCGGTCCCGAGTGCTGGAGGCAGTGCCAGGTATTGAGGAGAGAGACTTGCGCCAGTTTCTTGCATTGCAGTTGCAAGTGGGATACCGGCCTAAGCTGCAGTTACTCGTCAGCACAATTTTGTAATGTAAAGTAAAGACATGGCTGTAATGGCGCTGTTATACTGATTAAATTGATACATTTGGTGAATAATAATAATAATAATAATAATAATAAGTTGACTCTGTGTATAAAGGGTAAAAGGACCATGAGCAGAACTGGACTTTTAGTGATAGAGAGAAAAATGAATCTTCAGAAAAAAGTCCTCCTAGTAGTCATAAACTTCTCCAAATGAGCTACACATATAAAGTTATACCGCTAATCCCGCTCTGGCACCACTTAGCCTTTACACATGTTTACTTAATGTAATTAGCGTTTCTTCCAATGATTAACAGCATTTCCTAAATTTAACTAAACCCCCCATTATATTATCGGTAACTGTAATGTGGTTTAAAATCACTGCTAATTTCAGGAATTATTTTAATTCCTTTCATGGGATTGATTGTTTATTCAGATGTACAAGCAATCACCCTGATGAATGAAACTATTGGTTTTCTATTTAATTGTTTTTTGCTTTAGATTTTTTTTAAAATCCTCTTTGTTACAAATTTCCTAGATGGAATTTTTACTTTTTCGTACCTTAAGTTTATTTTTTTTTTTTTTTGCAAATATTTTTTTTGGCCACCACAATAACTAAAAATACTAAAGTTGCAGCTGGTATGGCTAAAACGACTTCGACCACTAGTCACTACTGTTACTAATGCATTATTTTTTAATAATGGTTGCGTTATATTGATTTACTCGAGCTAGAAAGTTCTACAAAGAAAATCTAAGTTTCCAAACTAGATTGAGGTAATGGTCCAATTAGAATGCAATATAAATAAGCACAGGCATGCAGCAGACCAAGTCTAATTTGATCATATTTTCTTCTTCTACAATGGGACGTCACGCTGTGCAATAGTCAGGCAATGTTAAAAATTAAATCGACTGAATTAATCCTAAAAAGTGTTGTCAGCACATTATGACTACTAAATTGCATAGCTGCTACAGTTTGGGCATAGGAAGATGAGGTTGAATAGTATTTGTAAGGAAGTGTACACCTTTGGTTTAGTATTTACTTTCAATAAACTGGTCATAAAGGCATTGTGCTGAGTATATCGGAACTGCTATGGTCATTGTTGCAGAGAGCAACATCTTAGGGCCATAGGGCAGTATGTCACATTTAATGAGCACTGTTTTGTCAAAGAATAGGACTGTTTGAGCACTTATTGAATCTAGATTGGCAATATGTACTACTGTGCAAAAGTTTAGACAGATGTACAAAAAATGCTTGCAAAATAGAGGCGCAAATAGTTTAGTTTTATCAATTGACCGTTTTTCGCTTTTTCGCTCCCCTCCCTCCCAAACACCATAACGTTCTTACTTTTCTATCAATATGGCCATATGAGAGCTTATTTTTGGCAGAACTAGTTGTAGTTTTGAACGACTCCATTGTTTTTACCATGTCGTGTATTAGAAAAACGGGAAAAAAATTCCATGTGCGGTGAAATTTGAAAAAAAAAGTGCAATCCCACAATTGTTTTTTGTTTGGCTTTTTTTGCTAGGTTCACTCAATGCTAAAACTGACCTGTCATTGTGATTCTCCAGGTCATTACGAGTTCATAGACACCAAACATGTCTAGGTTATTTTTTATCTAAGTGGTGAAAAAAAAATTCCAAACTTTGTTAAAAAAAAAATTAAAAAATTAATAAAATTAAATTGCGCAATTTTCCAATACCCGTAGTGTCTCCATTTTTTTTTATCTGGGTCGGGTGAGGGCTTGTTTTTTGTGTGCCGATCTGTCATTTTTAATGATACCATTTTGGTGCAGATATGTTCTTTTGATTGCCCGTTATTGCATTTTAATGCAACCAAATGCGGCGACCAAAAAAATGTAACTCTGGCATTTTGATTTTTTTTATTGTTGCGCCGTTTAGTGATCAGATTAATTCTTTTTTATATTGATAGATCGGGCGATTCTGAATGCGGCAATACCAAATATGTGTAGGTTTGATTTTTTTTATTGTTTTATTTTGAATGGGGCAAAAGAGGGGTGATTTGAACTTTTATATATATTTTTATAGTTTTAAACACATTTCTTTTTTACTTTTGCCATGCTTTAATAGTCTCCATAGGAGGCTAGAAGTTGGCACAACTCGATCACCTCTGCTACATAGAGGTGATGGTCTGATTGCCTCTATGTAGTAGAATTGCTGAGTTGCTATGAGTGCCGACCACTGGGTGGTGCTCACAGCAATCTGGCACTGACGACCGTCATGCCGATGAACCGATGACCCCCGATCACGTGACGGGGGTCACCGGTGCGTGTATTTCCGGCCTGATGGCTGGAAGCGGGATTTAAATGCCGCTGTCAGAGTTTGACTGTGGCCTTTAACTAGTTAATAGCTATTGCAGGCACTTGTTCCCGGAAAGATGTGGGCTCACCGCCGGCGCCCACATCATAGCTGGGGAAACTGACATCGACATACTAATATATCCGATGTCAGTAAGAGGTTAAAATTGCCAAGTGAATGATCAAAAGAGGAATCAAAATCAACTAAATATTTGGTGTGACCATCCTTTGCATTCAAAGCAGCATCAGTCCTACTAGGTACTTGTACGTGCACACAGGTTTTGAAGGAACTCAGCAGAGGTTGTTCCAAACATCATGGAGAACTAACCACAGATCTTCTGTGAATGTCACTTACACAAATGCTTCTGTTTCTTCATGGAGTCGATGATGTTGAGATCAGGGCTCTGTGGGGCCAGAACATCACTTCTAGGACTCCTTGTTTTTCTTCATGCTGAAGATATTTCTTAATGACATTGGTTGTGGTTTTTGGGGTCATTCCCCTGCTGCAGAATAAACCTGGAGCCAATCAGACGCCTCCCTGATGGTATGGCATGATGGATAAATATCTGCCTGTATTTGTCAGTATTGAGGATGTCGTTAATCCTGACTCACCAGCTGAAAAGCTTTTTATTTTCCTTTGGAAGAGAATGCAATGCGCATACCTTCCCCATAGATCATTGCCAATATGACACTGCACACAAGTCACCTCATTAAGGAGAGCCAAATTAACCCAATGCTGCCATTTGTTGGTGCTGTCCAGCCTTGGAGTACAAGCCTGCAGTCACTCCATGTGCAGACTTGTAAATCCTCACAGCACTCAGTTTGCGCACTGTCAGGATTCTTCGGCGCCGGGAGCTGACGGACACAAGGCCGCAAGTGTGTGGTTTGCCGATATGTGTGGCCTCTCTCAATACAAGTGAAGTGAATGAGGCTGGATAAGTCTAGTCAGAATTTGGCTGGGAGTATGCATATCTCATACTTGTGGTCATATGATGGCCCGCCACCGGGGAATCCTCACAGTGCGCACTGTGCGCTCTATAAGGATTCTCAAGTCTGCAGTCATTTACAATAACTTCAGACTTCTACCCCAAGGCAGGACACCCCCTTTAACAGGTTATGTATATCCAGTACTAATGAAATGGAAAGTACTATGGCCATTGTTAAAGGCAGCAGCATCTTGGGACAGCAAGTCATGTGTAGATTAGGGTCTTCAACCAATAATTTTGTTAATCAGTAACTAAAATAATTTTTTTAAATTCTTCTCCAGGCATTGTGAAGATACTAGATTTTGCATTTCTGTTTCATTACTAGTGTTGATCGAGTTGCTCTGTGCTCGGGTAAAGCATGCCTGATGCTCAGACGTGCTCAACTCAAGTAGTGAGCATAATGGAAGAGAATGGCAAACTCTAGTCTCTCTCTTTCTCTCTCTCATTTCTCTCTCTCCTTCTCTGAGCTCAGCTCAGAAAATTCTCTTACGGGGATCTGAGCATTTGAGCATTAAATGATACTCGGCACTGCTCACTACTCGATCGACCACCCCAATGCTCGATCTAGTATCGAGCAGTGCCTAGCACGCTCGCCCATCACTATTCATTACTACTGCCTACTTCTTGCCCAAACACTATGCTGCATGGCTCTTTCAATGCTCAGTTCCTGCCTCTTTTGAAGCTCCTTTGAGCTGCTGCTCAGCAAAGATTTCTACATTAAATTCAAGCAATCAGAATACGGGAATACAGGTGTGGGAAGAACTGAGGCTCAGCCAGAGGAATTCCTGTATTCTGACAGTATATACTAGACCAATGTGTGCTGAGCAGTGCCAAGGGAGCAGAAACTAGGCATTGAAACAACACTGAATCATGATGTTTTGGGAATAAAATAGAAGTATATTGCAAAAAAATCATAAATTTGCAAACCTTTGACATTTCCTAATATTTTCTCACTATTTTGAAGGTCTTTGTTGTGTGAATGAAAACACAATTTTTCACATCCAGTGATTAAAAAACTGTATAGACCGGGACCTGTTTCATTATTGCATTTGTACCTTTTGTGGGCTAGTATTTAATGATTTTTCCCTGTTTTTAGTTTGTAATATATTATTTTTTTTATTGTCTTTTTAAAAATATTTTCCACTGTTGTTTCTTTTCTTATATTCGTCATTGTGGGTGGGATTTGGGGTTTTCAGATGTTTTTAGATGGTTCATCAATTACCGTATGACTGTTCATAAAGTCGCCAGATTTTTGTGCAAATGTCTGCATTTCTCCCCAACCCCCAGAGTGATATTATTTTTTTTTTTAAGCAAATTTTGTGCTATTTTAGCGGAACCTGCTACTTTTGGTGCTGAAAAGTAAAACAAAATTGACACAGACAAAAATGAAAAGCATTTTTTTATTTTATGCAAAATTCATGTGCGCCATTTTGGAGAGTTTGTCATTAAAAAGTCGAGGAATAACACAAGGCTGAAAAAAAGTGACTTCAAAAAGACCACAAATAATGAATTGGGTCCTGTGTTTGGTTGGGTCTGTGAGCAATGTGTGGCACAAACAAGACTGTGACTTATCCTGCTGCCAGCAACGACTTTAACTAAATGATTTGTGTGCAAATAGATGACGGACTCGTTTAAACAAGGAAAACCGCTTATTTTTCAATGTCTCTGTCTTAGTGAATATTGCAGGAGATTTCACATCTGGCTCGATTAAAAAAGAATGAAGGGAAATGTGTTGTGCGGGTATGGAAGAATGTTATGATCGCTAGCAAACATTTCTAATATACAAATATGTCACTTACTTTCCATTGTGGAATTAAAAATTTGCTTCAGATGCCATTAAGATATATCTGCTAGGGAATGCTAGATATGATATCGATGTGACTGCTGCTACCTTCCCCAGACCCAGAAAGCGACTATTTACTGAGAGATTGTGTGGTTAGTAAGGGAATCAAATAGAAGACAATATTTGGATGATTCCTGCTTGCGCAAAAACATTTTGTGAGGAAGTGAAAGCTTAAGTACTTCCTGCAATAATATCTATCTATCTATCTATCTATCTATCTATCTATCTATCTATCTATCTATCTATCAATCTATTATCTATCTATCAATCAATCAATCATTTATATATTATCTATCTATTATCTATCTATCTACTATCTATCTATCTATTATCTATCTATCTATCTATCTATCTATTATCTATCTATTTTCTATCTATTATCTATCTACTCTCTATATATATATCTATTATCTATCTATCTATTATCTATCTATCTATCTATCTATTATCTATCTATTATCTATCTATTATCTATCTATCTATCTATCTATCTATCTATCTATCTATCTATCTATCAATCATTTATATATTATCTATCTATCTATTTATCTATCTATCTACTATCTATCTATCTATTATCAATCTATTATCTATCTATTCATCTATCTACTCTCTATATACCTATCTATCTATCTATCTATCTATCTATTATCTATCTATCTATCATTTATATATTATCTATTATCTATCTATCTATCTATCATTTATATATTATCTATCTATTATCTATCTATCTATCTATCTATTATCTATCTATATACAGTTAAGTCCATATATATTTGGACAGAGACAACATTTTTATAATTTTGGTTATAGACATTAACACAATGAATTTTGAACAAACCAATTCAGATGCAGTTGAAGTTCAGACTTTCAGCTTTCATTTGAGGGTATCCACATTAAAATTGGATGAAGGGTTTAGGAGTTTCAGCTCCTTAACATGTGCCACCCTGTTTTTAAACGGACCAAAAGTAATTGGACAATTGACTCCAAGGCTATTTCATGGACAGGTGTGGGCAATCCCTTCGTAATGTGATTCTCAAGTAAGCAGATAAAAGGCCTGGAGTTGATTTGAGGTGTGGTGCTTGCATTTGGAAGGTTTTGCTGTGAAGTAAACATGCGGTCAAAGGAGCTCTCCATGCAGGTGAAACAAGCCATCCTTAAGCTGCGAAAACAGAAAAAAACCACCTGAGAAATTGCTACGATATTAAGAGTGGCAAAATCTACAGTTTGGTACATCCTGAGAAGGAAAGAAAACACTGGTGAACTCATCAATGCAAAAAGACCTGGGTGCCCACGGAAGACAACAGTGGTGGATGATCGCAGAATAATCTCCATGGTGAAGAGAAACCCCTTCACAACAGCCAACCAAGTGAACAACACTCTCCAGGAGGTCGGCGTATCAATATCCAAATCTACCATAAAGAGAAGACTGCATGAAAGTAAATACAGAGGGTTCACTGCACGGTGCAAGCCACTCATAAGCATCAAGAAGAAAAAGGCTAGACTGGACTTTGCTAAAAAACATCTAAAAAAGCCAGCACAGTTCTGGAAGAACATTATTTGGACAGATGAAACCAAGATCAACCTCTACCAGAATGATGGAAAGAGAAAAGTCTGGCGAAGGCGTGGTACAGCTCATGATCCAAAGCATACCACATCGTCTGTAAAACACGGCGGAGGCAGTGTGATGGCTTGGGCATGCATGGCTGCCAGTGGCACTGGGTCACTAGTGTTTATTGATGATGTGACACAGGACAGAAGCAGCCGAATGAATTCTGAGGTCTTCAGAGCCGCCATACTGTGTGCTCAGATCCAGCCAAATGCAGCCAAACTGATTGGTCGTCGTTTCATACTACAGATGGACAATGACCCAAAACATAAAGCCAAAGCAACCCAGGAGTTTATTAAAGCAAAGAAGTGGAATATTATTGAATGGCCAAGTCAGTCACCTGATCTCAACCAAATTGAGTATGCATTTCACTTGTTAAAGACTAAACTTCAGACGGAAAGGCCCACAAACAAACAGCAACTGAAAACCACCGCAGTGAAGGCCTGGCAGAGCATCAAAAAGGAGGAAACACAGCGTCTGGTGATGTCCATGAGTTCAAGACTTCAGGCAGTCATTGCCAACAAAGGTTTTTCAACCAAGTACTGAAAATGAACATTTTATTTAAAATTATTGAATCTGTCCAATTACTTTTGGTCCCTTTAAAAACAGGGTGGCACATGTTAAGGAGCTGAAACTCCTAAACCCTTCATCCAATTTTAATGTGGATACCCTCAAATGAAAGCTGAAAGTCTGAACTTCAACTGCATCTGAACTGTTTTGTATAAAATTCATTGTGGTAATGTCTATGACCAAAATTAGAAAAATGCTGTGTCTGTCCAAATATATATGGACCTAACTGTATCTATCTACTATCTATCTATTATCTATCTACTATCTATTATCTATCTATCTATTATCTATCTATATATCTATCTACTATCTATCATCTATTATCTATCCATCTACTATCTATTATCTATCTATCTATTATCTATCTATCTATCTATCTATCTATCAATCATTTATATATTATCTATCTATATATCTATCTACTATCTATCTATTATCTATCTATCTATCTATCTATCTATCTACTATCTATTATCTATCTATTATCTATCTATCTATCTATCTATCTATCTATCTATCTATCATCTATCTATCTATTATCTATCTATCTATCTACTATCTATATATCTATTATCTATCTATCTATCTATCTATCTATCTATCTATCTATCTATCTATCTATCTATCAATCATTTATATATTATCTATCTATTTATCTATCTATCTATATATCTATCTACTATCTATCTATTATCTATCTATTATCTATCTATCTATCTATCTATCTATTATCTATCTATCTATCTATCTATCTATCTATCTATCTATCAATCATTTATATATTATCTATCTATTTATCTATCTATCTATATATCTATCTACTATCTATCTATTATCTATCTATCTATCTATCTATCTATCTATCTATCATCTATCTATCTATTATCTATCTATGTATCTATCTATCTACTATCTATATATCTATTATCTATCTATCTATCTACTATCTATCATGCATCTCAGGGCTGAAGCATTGCATACATGGGTATGGAATAAAAAAAAATGTTTCATCTATAATTGATGGGAGAGCTGCCTTTGGGAAATTTGTTCATAGATAGATAGATAGATAGATAGATAGATAGATAGATAGATAGATAGATAGATAGATAGATAGATAGAAAAAAAAATGTTCAGGCAATTACCAAACCTTCAGATAGTTACAAACAAAATGAAAGCAGCATTCTATCAAGAATTTAGGAAAAACTGTGATTTAGCAATGTTTTGGTTCTGTTGAGAAAGGCTATTAAATCACAGTGTTTTAAATATATTCTCCATGCAGTGCTGCTTTCATTTTTTTAGATAGATATGAGATAGATAGGTAATAGTTAGATATTAGATAGATAGATAAATAGATAGATAAAGTTGAAGCCAGCAGTTTACCTACACTATATACAAAGACACATCTGGATGTTTTTCTCAATATCTGACATGAAATCAGAATAAATCTTTCCCATTTTAGGTCATTTAGCATTACCATAATTATTAATATTTGCCAAATGCCAGAATAATGAGAGAGAGAGAATGTTTTAAGACATTTTTATTTCTTACTGCAAAGTCAAAATTTGACATATATTTAGTGTTGAGCGATACCGTCCGATACTTGAAAGTATCGGTATCGGAAAGTATCGGCCGATACCGGCAAAGTATCGGATCTAATCCGATACCGATACCCGATACCAATACAAGTCAATGGGACTCAAGTATCGGACGGTATTCCTGATGGTTCCCAGGGTCTGAAGGAGAGGAAACTCTCCTTCAGGCCCTGGGAACCATATTAATGTGTAAAATAAAGAATTAAAATAAAAAATATTGCTATACTCACCTCACCGAGGGAACCGGCAGCGTTGTTTGCTTAAAATGCGCGCTTTTCCTTCCTTCCGTGACGTAATTTTCAGGTCCTTCTAGGCATTCAGTATTTTAAAATTACGTTCCGGCTTTGTGATTGGTCGCGTCGCGGTCACATGGGCGATGCGACCAATCACAAGCCGTGACGTCACGGGAGGCAGGAGACGCGCGCATTTTAAAATGCGCGCGTGTCCAGCCTCCCGTGACGTCACGGCTTGTGATTGGTCGCGTCGCCCATGTGGCCGCGACGCAACCAATCACAGCAAGCCGTGACGTAATTTCAGGTCCTTCAGGATTTTAAAATTACGTTCTGGCTTGTGATTGGTCGCGTCGCGGTCACATGGGCGACGCGACCAATCACAAGCCGTGACGTCACGGGAGGCTGGACACGCACGCATTTTAAAATGCGCGCGTCTCCTGCCTCCCGTGACGTCACGGCTTGTGATTGGTCGCGTCGCCCATGTGACCGCGACGCGACCAATCACAAAGCCGGGACGTAATTTTAAAATACTGAATGCCTAGAAGGACCTGAAAATTACGTCACGGCTTGCTGTGATTGGTCGCGTCGCGGCCACATGGGCGGCACGCGACCAATCAGAAGCCGTGACATCACGGAAGGAAGGAAAAGCGCGCATTTTAAGCAAACAACGCTGCCGGTTCCCTCGTGAGGTCCAGGCTGCGTCGGAGAGGTGAGTATAGCAATATTTTTTATTTTAATTCTTTCTTTTACACATTAATGTTGTTTCGATACCGATACCCGATACCACAAAAGTATTGCGGTATCGGAATGCTCAACACTACATATATTTCATTAGTATTTGGTACCAATGTCCTTAAACTGAATGACTTGGGTCAAACATTTGGGATCTCCTTCCACAAGCTTCTCACAATAGTTGGTCGGAATTTGTGCCCATTCCTCCTGACAAAACTGGTGTAGCTGATCCAGTTTTGTAGGTCGCCTTGCTCACATGGCCTTTTCAGCTTTGCCCATAAATTTTCAATAGGATTGAGATCATTGCTTTGTGGTGGACTCTCCAAAACATTGACTTTGTTACTATTTTGGCAGTATGCTTCTGGTCATTATCCATTTGGAAGACCCATTTCCGCCCAAGCTTTAACTTCCTGGCTGATGTCTTGAGATGTTGCTTCAGTATAGTCACATAATCTTCTTTTCTCATCTATTTTGTGAAGTGCATCAGTCCTTTCTGCAGCAAAACAACCCCACAACATGATTCTGCCACCCCCGTGTTTCACAGTTGGGATGGTGTTCTTAGGTGCCCAGGCTTCTCCCTTTTTCCTCCAAGCATAACAATGGTAATTATGCCCAAAAAGTTTAATTTTAGTTTCATAAGAGCACATGACATGTTTCCAAAAATTAAGGTCTTTGTTCCTGTGTGCATTTGCAAATATTAATCTGGCTGTTTTATTCTTCTTTTGGAGTAATGGCTTCTTCCTGACAGAGTAGCTTTTCAGCCCATGTTGATACAGTACTCGTTTCACTGTGGATATTGCCACAAGCTTACCAGCTTCCACCATCATCTTCACAAGGTCTTTTGCTTTTGTCCTTGGGTTGATATGCACATGTCGGACCAAAGCACGTTTATCTCTGGGACACAGAACCCGTCTCCTTCCTGAGCGGTATGATGGCTGGACATTCCCATCATGTTTGTACTTGCGTATAATTGTTTGTATAGATGAATGAGGCATCTTCAGGTATCTTGAAATTGTACCCAAAGATGAGCCAGATTTGTGCATGTCCACAACTTTCTTCCTGATATCTGGGCTGATTTCTTAAGACTTTCCCATGATGCTACACAAAGAAGCAGTGTGTTTCAGGTGCAGAAGCTTCCAAACTCATGACATCATCATACAGGCAGTCCAGAATTGTTTAAAGGCATAGTAATCTTAGTGTATGTAAACTTTTGACTTTGCAGTAAGTAATAAAAATGCCTTAAAACATTTTATCTCCCTTTCTCATTATTCTGACATTTGGCAAATATTAATAATTGGAATCCTAATTGGCCTAAACTGGGAAAGGTTTATTCTGATTTCATGTCACATATTAAGATAAGCATGCAGATGTGTCTTTAGATAGATAGAGGACTGACAGCAGGGCTGGCTCCAGGTTTTTGAGGGCCCCGGGCGAAAGAGTCTCAGTGGGCCCCCCCCCCTTTAACATATACCACGATTCATGATGCCCAGATACAGCGGAGAAATATAGGTATAGTACAATGCCAGATTTCACTTCTTACATGAGTGATAGCTATTGTAAATTCTGCAGTGTATATATACAGGGCAGGAGGAGTGGTACTGTGCAGTGTATATATACAGGAGGAGTGGTACTGTGCGGTGTATATATACAGGAGGAGTGGTACTGTGCAGTGTATATATACAGGAGGAGTGGTACTGTGCAGTGTATATATACAGGAGGAGAGGTACTGTGCAGTGTATATATACAGGGGAGAGGTACTGTGCAGTGTATATATACAGGAGGAGCGGTACTGTGCAGTGTATATATACAGGAGGAGTGGTACTGTGCAGTGTATATATACAGGAGGAGAGGTACTGTGCAGTGTATATATACAGGGGAGAGGTACTGTGCAGTGTATATATACAGGAGGAGCGGTACTGTGCAGTGTATATATACAGGAGGAGTGGTACTGTGCAGTGTATATATACAGGGGAGAGGTACTGTGCAGTGTATATATACAGGAGGAGCGGTACTGTGCAGTGTATATATACAGGGGAGACGTACTGTGCAGTATATATACAGGAGGAGCGGTACTGTGCAGTGTATATATACAGGAGGAGTGGTACTGTGCAGTGTATATATACAGGAGGAGTGGTACTGTGCAGTGTATATATACAGGAGGAGTGGTACTGTGCAGTGTATATATACAGGAGGAGCGGTACTGTGCAGTGTATATACAGGAGGAGTGGTACTGTGCAGTGTATATATACAGGAGGAGTGGTACTGTGCAGTGTATATATACAGGAGGAGTGGTACTGTGCAGTGTATATATACAGGAGTGGCACTGTGCGGTATATATATACAGGGGAGAGGTACTGTGCGGTGTATATATACAGGAGTGGTACTGTGCTGTGTATATATACAGGAGGAGTGGTACTGTGCAGTGTATATATACAGGAGGAGAGGTACTGTGCAGTGTATATATACAGGGGAGAGGTACTGTGCAGTGTATATATACAGGAGTGGTACTGTGCTGTGTATATATACAGGAGGAGTGGTACTGTGCAGTGTATATATACAGGGGAGAGGTGCTGTGCAGTGTATATATACAGGAGGAGAGGTACTGTGCAGTGTATATATACAGGAGGAGAGGTACTGTGCAGTGTATATATACAGGGGAGAGGTACTGTGCAGTGTATATATACAGGGGAGAGGTACTGTGCAGTGTATATACTTCAACAGCCGCCCAGCCCAGGCCCCCAGCACCTGTCCTGTATATATATTATATACACTGTATCTATACAGGCTGTGCTGGGGGCCTGGGCTGGGCGGCTGCTGTAGTATATATATATATCAGCTGCAGCCGCCCAGCCCATGGCCACCCCAGGTCACCCAGTCCCAGACTGTCAGAACATACAGCGATATAGCATTGCACTCACTCAGGTGCTGGTAGGAGCTCCGTCTCCTTGATAAGTTCAGCAGTACACACAGTCAGGAGATTCAGAGCAGGAGAACTCTCCGCCCACAATGTCACGCTGGCTGTGTCCTTAATTAACCCCTATGTGTGCCTGGCCCTGCACTGACAGTGAGAAGATGCTTGTGCCAGCGCAAATTGAAAGGGTAGAAAGGGTTAAAGCAGCCAGATGGCTCTATGACTGTGTGAGTGGGCCCCCCTGTCTCGTCAGGGCCCCGGCACTTGCCCGGCTAGGCCGGGTGTTGACGCCGGCCCTGACTGACAGTCTTTATTAGGGTACGTTCACACAGGACTTTTTTGCTGCTTTTTTTTGCTGCTTTTTTTTATGCTAATTTTCAGCTGTTTATAGGTGCGTTTTTGGTGCGTTTTTTGGGTGCGTTTTTTGTGCGTTTTTTGGTGCGTTTTTTTTCATGCTTTTTTTGTGGTATATGGTGAATCAAACATGTTTGATGACTACACCAAAGACACTCAGTTAGTACTCAAGCACGCAGGTATTTACCTACTACCTGGTCATTTAATTTGTTAGAAAAGGACACCTCACAATGGCTCTTCACACCTGACAATGGCTCACAATGGCTCTTCACACCTCACTACCAGGAACTCCCTCACAATAGATCACAATCAGGACACCTCACAATGGCTCTTCACACCTCACAATGGCTCACAATGGCTCTTCACACCTCACTAACCACACCCCTAAGCTCTTGGCTGTGAGATCCCTTCCTGCTGGCCATGATTTTCTGCACAAAAAAAGCAGCAAATAATGCTACATGCGTTTTTTCAGCGTTTTTGCAGCGTTTTTTTCATCACCCATTCAAGTCAATGGGTGAAAAAACGCTGCAAAAACGCAGCAAAAACGCTGAAAGAAGTGACATGCCCTATGTCCAAAAAAAGCAGCAAAGCAGAAAAAACTGATCAAACAAAAAACCAACGTGTGTGCATGAGATTTCTGAAATCTCATAGGCTTTACTGGTACTGTAAAAAGCAGCTGAAAATTAGCATAAAAAAAAGCAGCAAAAAAAAGCAGCAAAAAAGTCCTGTGTGAACGTACCCTTAGGATTTATAAATAATAGGATTACACATGAGAGTGCAGTTTTGTCTTGTTGTTATGTTTTCTCAGTGGGTGAGAGGTGACTTGCACCGCTGACGCTTTCTGTTCTGTACGTCGCTGACTACATGAACTCCTGCAGGGAACATTCTGACAGAGCAGAGTAATAATAAGGCTTAAAATAGCTCCACAAGAAATGACCCCCGGCCAAAATATCTGACACTTTCCTGCACTATATGCATGTAACAGTAACACTGGGAACCACGGCTCTTCGATTTCAGACACATGTATAGATTACATAATAATTACTTACCATGCACGCTTACTCGGCAAGGCCGTGTTACTGGAAAGTTGGCTGACATTGAAGTAATCAAGGAACTGAAAAAAAAAAGAGTAACAGAATCACCGAAGCTAAATCTTGAAGAACAATATACAAGCCGTACAACATGCTGCAGAAATATGTGAAAATGCAATTAAAAAAATAAATAAAAATTTGTCTACTTTTTTTGTGTGTCAGATCATTCCCTAAATTTACAGTAGTGACACTTTAAAATTGAAATAACCAGAGACTAACACAGAAGCATAGATTTACTGTAAGTCATGCCGTATAGACTATTTGGAAGGTTTGACCCTTTATGAGAAAAAAAACAGCAAAATATTTTGGACACTTTCAGAATTTAGAGATTTTTGTTAAAATCTTTTCAACTAATTTTGTCAAATGTATGAAAGACACTATCTATTCTGACACCGCTTGAAATTGTATATACTTGCTATTGCTCCCCTAACTATAGCATGCTATTCAGTAATTGGCGAGAGAAGAGACAATTGTGGATATATTTATTACCACCACGTAATTAATAGTAGTCAACATTTTTTTTTAAATTTACTTTCTGACAGTCCCTATTTGTGAAAAGGTTTGGACACTAAGTCACTACTCATGGGCAAGCCGTAGACAAGGGTATTAAAGAGTCCGGGGTCAAATAACATGAGAGCATGTCAAAGGCAAAAGGGTAATGTAAAAGAATGGCTAGAAGGCAAAATCTGAGGTCATAAAGCAAAGGTCAGAGTATGTCAAAAGCAAAGGGGCAATACAAAGGTATGGTCAAAAGGCAAAGTCTTAGGTCAGGAAACAAAGATCAGAGTAGCAAAACTCTAAGCGCAAGGCACACAAACCATGATTTCAATTAATCTAATTTAATTTCAATTATCCAAATAAAATATTAAAATTAATAGTTAATAGATGATAATATAATTATGGACAACCTCATGCCACACTATTAGAGATTTCTGAGTTCTACACTGTATTATCTATGATCTATGATAATCTATTCCATCCTGTGTTACAAAGGCTGGTCAGCTAACGATTCCCACTTTATCTTAGCGGCCCTATTGAATTATATCACAATGCCCGTCCTTCACAGTGATAGCTATTTTGCGGGTCTTCCTTAGAATTCCAGAGCTGAACTTTGATCCATCAATTGCTCCTTTTTTCTCCAAACCTTTGTTATCTTTCTTTTTTTTACAAATTGGTGGCCCTGGGGTCACACACTGGCACATTGGTATCTGCTAAAAATACGTGACAAATCTGATATCATGTAGCATTCTTAATTGTGATTAATAAAAATGATGGTTGAAAAATAAAATGTTCATCATTTTAGAATAAGAAGATTAGATTTGTTGACTTGTTGGTTTTGCAAGACGGTTAGATATTAAAGGTCAAAAAAAGTTAATTCTAGGATTAATCCACTCATACACTTTAGATGTCTGTTGGCCGAACCATGGTTTAACCAATCATTTGGCCAGCAGCTATCGCAGCCATCTCTCCCATACACAGGAGTGATTGTTCTCCTCTGTTCTGTGATGTGATCAGACATACAGTGCCTTGAACAAGTATTCATAGAGCGTGAACATTTTCACATTTTTTCCATGATGCACCCACAAACAAACATAAATGTATATAATTAAGATTTTCTGCGATATACCAACACAAAGTAGCAAGTATTTGCGAATTGTAAAGGAAATGATACATGGTGCTTTTAACATTTTAAAATTATGGATCTGAATATTGTGACATGCATTTCTATTCAACCCCCCAGAGTCAATAGTTTGTAGGACCACCTTTATCTGCAATTACTGCTACAAGTCTTTTCGGGTCTGTCTCTACCAACCTGGTTTCTACATCTATAGGCTGAAATTTTTGCCCATTCTTCTTTTCTCACTAGCTCTAGCTCAGTAAGATTGGATGAAGACATCTGTGAACAGCAATTTTTAAGTCTTGTCACAGATTCTCAATGGGATTTAGGTCTGGACTGGGACTAGATCATTCACACATGAATATGCTTTGATCTAAACCATCCATTCTAGCTCTGGCAGTTTGTTTAGGGTCGTTGTCCTGCTGGACGGTGAACGTATGCTCCATTTTCAAGTCTTTTGTGATGTCTGACAGGTTTTCCTCCAGGATTACAATGCATTTACCTTCATCTATCTTTCCACCATCTCTAACCAGCTTCCATGTCAATGCATCATGCTGCGACCACCATATTTGACAGTGGGGATGGTTTTTCAGCGTGATGTTCAGTGTTAGTTTTCTGAACACACATAGCGTTTTGCATTTAACCAAAAATAGTTCTACATTGGTCTCATCAGACCACAGCCCCTCCTTTCACATGCTAGCTGTGTACACTACATGGCTTTTTGCAAACTGCAAAAAAGACTTCTTATGGCTTCGTTAAAAAAATGGATTTCTTTTTGCCACGCTTCCATAATGATCAAATGTGTGGAGTAAATGACTAATAGTTGTCCTGTGGACAGATTCTACCATCTGAGCTGTGGATTTATGCAGCTCCTTCAGGGTGATCATGGACCCTTTGGCTGCTTCTCTAATTACCGTAGTGCTCTCCTTGCATTGGGATGTCAGTTTAGGTAGACGGCCATGTCTTAGTAGGTTTGCAGTTGTGTCATACTCCTTCCATTTTTGGATGATGGATTGAACAGTGCTCTGTGAGATGTTAAGAGCTTGGGCTATTTTTTTTATAACTTACCCCTCCCTTACTCTTCTCCACAACTTTATCACTGACCTGTCTGATGTGTTCTTGGCTATTACACACAGCTGGACTCAATTTACTAATTATGTGACTTGGGAGGTGGTTGGTCACTTGGAATTTTATTATGAGATATTAGACTACTGGAGGCTGAATAGAAATGTAAGTCACAATTCTCAGATTTATATTTTTAACCCTTTCGCGACATGCGCCGTACATGTACTGCGCATGTCGGGTCCCCTGCTTTGATGTGCGCTCCGGCGGTGAGCGCACATCAAAGTCGCGACTAGGGTTGAGCGAAACGGATCGTTCATTTTCATAAGTCGCCGACTTTTGGCAAAGTCGGCGTCTCATGAAACCGAGCCGATCCCAGCGTTGCATCGGCCATGCGGTACGCGACTTTCGCGCCAAAGTCGCGTTTTGATGAGGCTAAAAGCGCCATTTCTCAGCCAATGAAGGTGGATGCAGAGTGTGGGCAGCGTGATGACATAGATCTCAGTCCCCACCATCTTAGAGAAGGGCATTGCAGTGATTGGCTTGCTTTCTGCGGCGTCACAGGGGCTATAAAGGGGCGTTCCCGCCGACCGCCATCTTACTGCTGCTGATCTGAGCGTAGGGAGAGGTTGCTGCAGCTTCTTCGGAAGCAGGGATAGTGAAAGGCAGGGTACATAAAGCTACAAACCGCTTGTGCTGTAGCGATTTCCACTGTCCAACACCACCTTTTGTTTGCAGGGACAGTGGAAGCTACATTTTTTTTTCCTCAGCGCTGTCGCTCATTGGGCTGCCCTAGAAGGCTCCCTGACCCTGATAGCTGCGTTGCTATGCCTGTGTGTGTACGCTGCTGTGCAAACCAACTGCTTTTTTCAAAGCACAAATCCTGTTTTTCCTTCCTTTCTGCACAGCTATCTTGTGTGTTTGTCCACACTTTTGTGTGCAGCAGTCCTTTTTATAGCTGCCTGCCATACTTTTCTGAGATAACTGCAGGGAGATAAATATTGGCAAGTCTGCCTCCGTGCCATTGCTGTGTGTGGCATCTCTCTCTCATTGTGTGGCACCGAAAAAACCACTGTGTGATACTTGGCCATTTTTTTTTTTTGGCTAAATTCTCCCTTTAAAAAAAAAATAAAAATTAGTGGGAGATAAATATTGGCAAGTCTGCCTCCGTGCCATTGCTGTGGGTGGCATCTCTCTCTCATTGTGTGGCACCGAAAAAACCACTGTGTGATACTTGGCCATTTTTTTTTTTTGGCTAAATTCTCCCTTTTCAAAAAAAATAAAAATTAGTGGGAGATAAATATTGGCAAGTCTGCCTCCGTGCCATTGCTGTGGGTGGCATCTCTCTCTCATTGTGTGCCACCGAAAAAACCACTGTGTGATACTTGGCCATTTTTTTTTTTTCGGCTAAATTCTCCCTTTTCAAAAAAAATAAAAATTAGTGGGAGATAAATATTGGCAAGTCTGCCTCCGTGCCATTGCTGTGGGTGGCATCTCTCTCTCATTGTGTGCCACCGAAAAGCACTGTGTAATACTGGGCCTTTTTTTGGTAAATTCTACCTTTTCAAAAAAAAAATAGTTAGTGGGAGATAAATATTGGCAAGTTTGCCTCCGTGCCAGTCCTGTGTGTGGCATCTGTCTCTCATTGTGTGCCACCGAAAAGCAGTGTGTAATACTGGGCCTTTTTGTTTTTTTGGGGTAAATTCTCCCTTTTCTAAAAAAAATAGTTAGCGGGAGATAAATATTGGCAAGTCTGCCTCCGTGCCATTGCTGTGGGTGGCATCTCTCTCTCATTGTGTGCCACGGAAAAGCACTGTGTAATACTGGGCCTTTTTGTTTTTTTGGGGTAAATTCTCCCTTTTCAAAAAAAAATAGTTAGTGGGAGATAAATATTGGCAAGTCTGCTTGAGTGCTGCTCCTGTGTGTGCCATCTGTCTCAAATTATTGGGGCACAGAAAACCTAGTGTGTAACATTGGGCCTGATTTTCCTTTCAGTGTCAGGCACCTATAAAGGTATATATAAATCCTACAGAAGTTTGAGTTCAACTTATAAGTTGTTTTACAGTAACAAATAGCTTTACTTTGGTTACGTTTTGCAAACAATGAGGAAGTCTAGTGGAAGAGGTCGTGGCCGTGGGCGGTCATTGTCAGCTGGTAATGATGGTAGTGGTGGTGGAGCATCAGGTGGTCGTGGTAAAAGCAGTACAGCACCTAAGTCTCGAGTTGTTGAGCCAAAAACGTCGTCTGCCTACACAAGGCCTCGAACGCTCTCTTTTCTGGGAGTAGGAAAACGACTTTTGAAGCCGGAGCAGGAGGAACAAGTATTGGCTTTCATTGCTCACTCTGCCTCTAGCTCTTTCACCTCCTCCTCGGAAAGTGCAAAATGTCAGAGCAGTGCATCATCAGTGGATGCTCCCGGTCAGGAACAAGTCGCTTCCTTGTATCCTTCACCCAGAACAACAGTGAAGGATGCGTCAGTCGACACAACAGGTTACTCCATGGAGCTCTTTACACATACCGTTCCTGGGTTAGACAGTGAAACAGTTAACAGGCCATGCTCATTAGAAGTTGAATCGGACATGGAGTGCACAGATGCACAGCCACAGCCAGATTACTATGCTGTTCCTTTGACTCACACCAGAACATTGCCCTCGCAGTGTACTGAGGCAGAATCAAACCCAGCGGAGACTATAGTGCCCCGTCACGAACGCTATACCACCGGCTTACACGGTGACACAGACGAAGTTGCACACGACATAGAAGAGGAGGTCATAGATGACCCAGTTGCTGACCCCGATTGGCAGCCATTGGGGGAACAGGGTGCAGGTGGCAGTAGTTCAGAAGCGGAGGAGGAGGAGCTGCAGCTGGCATCAACATCACAACAGGTTCCATCTGCCGGGCCCGTATCTGGCCAAAAACGCGTGGCAAAACCAAAACCAGTTGGAGGACAGCGTGGCCATCCGGTTAAAGAAGCTCAGTCTGCAATGCCTGAAAAGGTATCCGATAGTAGAAAGAGTGCAGTCTGGCATTTTTTTAAACAACATCCAAATGATCAGCGCAAAGTCATCTGTCAAAAATGTTCAACTACCTTAAGCAGAGGTCAGAATCTTAAAAGTCTAAATACAAGTTGCATGCATAGACATTTATCCACCATGCATTTGCAAGTCTGGACTAACTACCAAACGTCCCTAAAGGTTGCAGCACCCTCGGCCAATGAAACTAGTCAGCAACGCTACATCCCTTCGCTCACTGTAAACCCACCATTTCCCGCACCACCTGCAGTATCTGTGCAGCTTTCGTCGCCAGGCCAAAGAAGTCAGGGAATCGCCAGGTTTGCAGTAGGAAACACTGCATGTAGGGCACCGGCAAGAATACCATCTCCAACCCTCTCTCACTCACCCATGTCCACCGGCACCACCGCTAGTTCCACGATCTCCAGCTCTCCAGTCCAACTCACCCTACATGAGACTCTTGTTAGGAAAAGGAAGTACTCATCCTCGCATCCGCGTACACAGGGTTTGAACGCACACATTGCTAGACTAATCTCATTAGAGATGATGCCCTACCGGTTAGTTGAAAGCGAAGCTTTCAAAGCGCTGATGGACTACGCTGTACCACGCTACGAGCTACCCAGACGGCACTTCTTTTCTAGAAAAGCCATCCCAGCACTCCAACAGCATGTTAAAGACAGCATCGTCCATGCACTCAGGCAGTCTGTGACTGCAAAGGTGCACCTGACAACAGATGCATGGACCAGTAGGCATGGACAGGGACGTTACGTGTCCATCACGGCACACTGGGTGAATGTGGTGGATGCAGGGTCCACAGGGGACAGCAATATTGACACAGTTTTGCCTAGCCCACGGTCAAGGAAAGAGTTGGCTGTAGGCGTTCACCCCCCCTCCTCCTCTTCCTCCTCCTCATGCAGAAGCGAGAGCTCATCCACACACCGCAGTCGCACATCCACTCCATCCGCAGCTGCCACTGTTGCACACCAGGTGTGCCATTATGGGACAGCTAGTGGCAAGCGTCAGCAGGCTGCATTGGCAATGAAGTGTTTGGGCGACAACAGACACACCGCGGAAGTTCTGTCCGAGTTCTTGCAGAATGAAACTCAGTCATGGCTGGGCACTGTACATCTTGAGGCAGGCAAGGTTGTGAGTGATAACGGAAGGAATTTCATGGCTGTCATAGCCCTTTCCCAACTGAAACACATTCCTTGCCTGGCTCACACCTTAAACCTGGTGGTGCAGTGCTTCCTGAAAAGTTACCCAGGGTTACCCGACCTGCTCCTCAAAGTGCACAGACTTTGCTCGCATATCCGACGTTCGCCTGTACACTCCAGCCGTATGCAGAACTATCAGCGGTCTTTGAACCTTCCCCAGCATCGCCTAATCATCGACATTGCAACAAGGTGGAACTCCACACTGCACATGCTTCAGAGACTGTGCGAACAGAGGCGTGCTGTTATGTTTTTGTGGGAGGATACACATACACGGGCAGGCAGTTGGATGGCAGACATGGAGTTGTCAGGTGTGCAGTGGTCGAAGCTACAAGACCTGTGTCAAGTCCTTCAGTGTTTTGAGGAATGCACACGGCTGGTTAGTGCAGACAACGCCATAATAAGCATGAGCATCCCCCTAATGCGTCTGCTGATGCAAAGTTTGACGCACATAAAGGAGCAGGCATCTGCAGCCGAGGAAGAGGAAAGCCTTGATGACAGTCAGCCATTGTCTGGTCAGGGCCGTGTTGAGGACGCGGTAGCGGGCGAAGAGGTGGAGGAGGACGAGGAGGATGATGGGGATGAGTACTTTTTGAATGAGGAAGCTTCTCCTGGGCCAACAGAAATTAGTGGCGTTGCAAGGCCGGGTTCTGTTTTTTTAAGGGAGACAAGTGACGTAGATTTGCCTGTAACTGCCCCTCCAACCAGCACAACCGCAGATTTGACAACTGCAACTTTGGCCCACATGGTGGATTATGCCTTACGTATCCTCAAAAGGGACACACGCATTATTAAAATGATGAGCGATGATGATTACTGGTTGGCCTGCATCCTTGACCCTCGCTATAAAGGCAAATTGCAAAATATTATGCCACATGAGAACCTCGAACAAATATTAGCAACCAAACAAGCTACTGTTGTACACCGTTTGATTCAGGCATTCCCAGCACACAGCGCCGGTGATGGTTCTCAGTCTCACACAAGCTGCAGGGGCCTACATGGCAGAGGTGTTCGAGGTGCACAGATCAGAAGTGGCGTTGGACAGAGGGGTTTTCTGACCAGGTTGTGGAGTGATTTCGCAATGACCGCAGACAGGACAGGTACTGCAGCATCCATTCAAAGTGACAGGAGACAACATTTGTCCAGTATGGTTACGAACTATTTTTCAGCCCTTATCGATGTTCTCCCTCAAGCGTCATTCCCTTTTGATTACTGGGCATCCAAATTAGACACCTGGCCTGAATTGGCAGAATATGCATTGCAGGAGCTTGCTTGCCCAGCAGCTAGTGTGCTATCAGAAAGAGTATTCAGTGCTGCTGGTTCAATATTAATCAAAAAAAGGACTCGTCTGGCTACCCAAAATGTGGATGATCTCACCTTCATTAAAATGAACCACTCCTGGATTTCAAATTATTTTGCCCCACCTTTCCCGACTGACACCTAGCTTTCCTATAAAAATTGCTTGCTTGTGGACTGGTCTTACTGAGTGTTCCAATCTGTTAATTTGCAGCAGCTGTTTGTCCAGCATACGACAGGTTTACACCTCCCGAAATGTGAAAACTCCCCCCACGGGGCCGTGGTCTCGCCACTTGGCTCAAGCACCCGTTACAGTGCTGTTTGTCTGAAGAGGTGGGTGTGCCCGCTTTTGGTCGACGACACTGCCACTGGGTCCCTCATAGTACAATGTAGTGTCTCTGGCGGTGGTGGTGCGCACCCAACGTCAGACACACCGTTGTAACATGAGGGGCCCTGGGGCGGTACCGCCGGCCACAAGAGAGTTCCCCCCCCAGCTCAAACTGTGCTCTACCATGTGCAAAATTATCTCGCACAGCTCCACCAATGTTTAATCTATTCACTGACATCATTCAATGTCTGGCACTGACAATACCAATTTGTAGACATCTATGATGCTACTTAAAGTAGTCTGGGTCAGTGTCCTATATTGGCACCATTAAATATTTACTGCCAAATTACTATGTCAGAAACTCAGCAGATGAGCCCACCCCTGTACCTAAGTATGCCACCCTTTTTATTTTTTTTTGTTTGTTTTGCGAGACATTAACATCTATTTATATTTTGGGAGTACTGGGTCAGACACTCCTTGCAATACTCCTCCACGGACCACAATGCTGCCTGCCTGTGTATCCATGTAACCGATGTAAAACTGCCATGAGCCTATTGTTAGTTATTTTAGGCCTTTGATAGCCTGTCTGCGGCCCCTACTTGCATTACTCCTCCACTGACCACAATGCTGCCTGCCTGCCTGTGTATCCATGTAACCGATGTAAAACTGCCATGAGCCTATTGTTTGTTATTTTAGGCCTTTGATAGCCTGTCTGTGGCCCCTACTTGCATTACTCCTCCACTGACCACAATGCTGCCTGCCTGCCTGTGTATCCATGTAACCGATGTAAAACTGCATTGAGCCTATTGTTTGTTATTTTAGGCCTTTGATAGCCTGTCTGCGGCCCCTACTTGCAATACTCCTCCTCCGCTGACCACAAAGCTTCCTGTGTATCCATGTAACCTATTTTAAACTGCCTTGAGCCTATTTTTAGGTATTTTAGGCCTAGTAAGCCTGTCTGCGGTGCCTCCTTGCAATCCTCCTCCACTGACCACAACAATGCTGCCCGTTTACCCCTGGAACCTATTTTACAGTGCATAGAGCCTATTTTTTTATTTTATTTAACATTAATAAAGCCATGATGGACTACGCTGTACCACGCTATGAGCTACCCAGTTGACAATTCTTTTGCGAGAAAAGCCATCCCACCCCTCCACCAGCATGTAAAAGACCGCATTGTCCATGCACTCTGTCAATCTGTGAGTCCAAAGGTACACCTGACAACAGACACATGGACCTGTAGGCCACGGAAGGTTACGTGTCCTTTATGGCACAATGGGTTAATGTCTTGGATGCATGGTCCACACAGGGGACAGCCTGCTAAGTCTGTCTGCAGTCCCTAATTCAAGTTGTCCTCAACTGAATAAAGCTGAGCTTCTACCTTCTGGCTCTCATTAAGCTTTTTTTTAAAAAAAACAAATTGGTGTTTAGGGCCTACTAACGGTGTCTGCCCCTCCCTGGTGTTGACCTCAACTGAATACAGCGGAGCTTCTACCTTCTGGCTTTCGGCCTATAGTATCAGATATTAAACTGCATTTGACCTTCAACTTTGGTTACGGCCTACTAACGGTGTCTGCCCCTCCCTGGTGTTGCCCTCAACTGAATACAGCTGAGCTTCAACCTTCTGGCTTTCGGCCTATAGTATCAGATATTAAACTGCATTTGACCTTCAACTTTGGTTACGGCCTACTAACGGTGTCTGCCCCTCCCTGGTGTTGCCCTCAACTGAATACAGCTGAGCTTCTACCTTCTGGCTCTCATTAAGTGCTGTTTTTAAATAAAAAAAATGGTGTTTAGGGCCTACTAACGGTGTCTGCCCCTGCCTGGTGTTTGTCCTCAACTGAATACAGCTGAGCTTCAACCTTCTGGCTCTCATTAAGTGCTGTGTTTTTAAAAATTGGTGGTTAGGGCCTACTAACGGTGTCTGCCCCTCCCTGGTGTTTGTCCTCAACTGAATACAGCTGTGCTTCAACCTTCTGGCTCTCATTAAGTACTGTGTTTTTAAAAATTGGTGGTTAGGGCCTACTAACGGTGTCTGCCCCTCCCTGGTGTTGACCTCAACTGAATACAGCTGAGCTTCTACCTTCTGGCTTTCGGCCTATAGTATCAGATATTAAACTGCATTTGGCCTTCAACATTGGTTACGGCCTACTAACGGTGTCTGCCCCTCCCTGGTGTTGCCCTCAACTGAATACAGCTGAGCTTCAACCTTCTGGCTTTCGGCCTATAGTATTAGATATTAAACTGCATTTGGCCTTCAACTTTGGTTACGGCCTACTAACGGTGTCTGCCCCTCCCTGGTGTTGCCCTCAACTGAATACAGCTGAGCTTCAACCTTCTGGCTTTCGGCCTATAGTATCAGATATTAAACTGCATTTGACCTTCAACTTTGGTTACGGCCTACTAACGGTGTCTGCCCCTCCCTGGTGTTGCCCTCAACTGAATACAGCTGAGCTTCTACCTTCTGGCTCTCATTAAGTGCTGTTTTTAAATAAAAAAATGGTGTTTAGGGCCTACTAACGGTGTCTGCCCCTGCCTGGTGTTTGTCCTCAACTGAATACAGCTGAGCTTCAACCTTCTGGCTCTCATTAAGTGCTGTGTTTTTAAATATTGGTGGTTAGGGCCTACTAACGGTGTCTGCCCCTCCCTGGTGTTGACCTCAACTGAATACAGCTGAGCTTCAACCTTCTAGCTTTCGGCCTATAGTATCAGATATTAAACTGCATTTGGCCTACTAGTGTGGTTGGGCCCTTAAAACAGTGTCTGCTGCTCTTGCGTTTGCTACTCCACTGAACAAAGCAATGCCGCCTGTTTAGTCCTGTTACCAATTTTGAACTGCATTTAGCCTACTTTATTCTTTGGCCCTATATCTGTTTCCTCCTCATCCTGCCCATTGCCCAGCCACTGCTAGATGAGTCTGCTGGTACATTGACCTAGACCACTACATTCCCCTTGCACTCTACACAGCCAGAATCTGACCCTGCTGAAAGTAAGGTTCCCCTTCCCGCATGTTATACCACCTTACACAGGGACAAAGAGGAAGGTGCAGATGAAAGTGCAGGTTCCTTCATCAGGTGGGGGGGGCATACTCGTTGGCGACGTCACTGGCACAGGGCCCCTCAGAGTACGCAAAAGTGTCGCTGTTGGTGGGAGGCGCCCCCGCCATGCAAACACAGCGCTGTACTTTGAGGGGCCCTGTGCCAGTGCCAATGCGAACGAGTGGGCCCCCCCTGCTTGCTCAGGATCACAGCACTTGCAACGTTGAAATACTTACCTCTCCCTGCTCCACCGCCGTGACGTAGTCCACGATTCCTGGGCCCACTAAAACCTTGAACCAGCCCTACCCCCCACAACTTTTGCCAAATGACCCCCAATTTCCTATGCCCAACTATTATTATAAAGTTAATTAAGATTGACAAGCTTCAGAAACAAGAATGGATGTTTTTGGCATTAAAATGGGCACTGTAGGTGTTTTCCTGGCCTCCACTCACTGCCGACTATGCTTCCCCATTGACTTGCATTGGGTTTCGTGTTTCGGTCGATCCCCGACTTTTATCGATAATCGGCCGACTGCACTCGACTCGACTCTGGACAAAGTCGAGTTTCACAAAACCCGACTCGATCTTAAAAAAATGAAAGTCGCTCAACCCTAGTCGCGACATGTCAGCTGTTTTGTACAGCTGACATGTGCTCGCAATAGCGGCGGGTGAAATTGCTATTCACCCTCCGCTATTAACCTGTTAAATGCCACTGTCAAATGCAGACAGCGGCATTTAACTACCGCATCCGGCCGGGCGGCCGGAAATGACGTCATCGCCGACCCCCGTCACATGATCGGGGGTCGGCGATGCATCAGGATGGTAACCATAGAGGTCCTTGAGACCTCTATGGTTACTGATGCCGGCCTGCTGTGAGCGCCCCCCTGTGGTCGGCGCTCACAGCACACCTGCATTTCTGCTGCATAGCAGCGATCTGATGATCGCTGTTATGTAGCAGAGCCGATCGGGCTGTGCCTGCTTCTAGCCTCCCTTGGAGGCTATTGAAGCATGGCAAAAGTGAAAAAAAAAAGTTTTTAAAAATGTGAAAAAAATATTAAAAATATAAAAGTTTAAATCACCCCCCTTTCGCCCCATCCTAAATAAAACAATAAAAAAAAACAAACCTACAAATATTTGGTATCGCCGCGTTCAGAATCGCCCGATCTATCAATTAAAAAAAAGCATTAACCTGATCGCTAAACAGCGTAGCGAGAAAAAAATCCGAAACGCCAGAATTACGTTTTTTTGGTCGCCGCGACATTGCGTTAAAATGCAGTAACGGGCGATCAAAAGAACGCATCTGTGCCAAAATGGTATAATTAAAAACATCAGCTTGGCCTGCAAAAAATAAGCCCTCACCCGACCCCAGATCACGAAAATTGGAGATGCTACGGGTATCAGAAAATGGCACTTTTTTTTTTTTTTAAGCAAAATTTGGAATTTTTTTTCACCACTTGGATAAAAAATAACCTAGTCATGTTAGGTGTCTATGAACTCATAATGACCTAGAGAATCATAATGGCAGGTTAGTTTTAGCATTTAGTGAACCTAGCAAAAAAGCCAAACAAAAAACAAGTGTGGGATTACACTTTTTTTGCAATTTCACCCCACTTGGAATTTTTTCCCTTTTTCTAGTACACGACATGGTAAAACCAATGATGTCCTTCAAAAGTACAACTCGTCCTGCAAAAAGTAAGCCCTCACATGGCCATATTGACGGAAAAATAAAAAAGTTATGGCTCTGGGAAGGAGGGGAGCGAAAAACGAAAACACAAAAACGAAAAAGGGCCGCGGCATGAAGGGGTTAAAGTAATTAGAAAACCATATACAATTTCCTTTACACTTCACAAATACTTGATACTTTGTGTTGGTATATCACATAAAATCTCAATAAAACACTTTTAAGTTTGTGCCTGACAAGTGAAAAAACGTGGAAAAGTTCATGGGGTATGAATACTTTTTCAAGACACTTCATCTAGTGTTGACTTAGTGTGAACAAAATGACCGGCAGTCTAAAATTGGACCACCTTAACTTCCCCAGCAATCTTCTGTATGGGGCTCCCATACACATTAGATGGTTGGCCGAACCTCAGAGGTTCAGCCAATGGTAGTCTAATGAGTATGGTGGCTTCGTTAACATCTAGACCGAACATCGGTGTAATCTTTACATAATTTTATGAATCAAATGCCAGTGTAATAAGAAAGTTTTTATAAGAAGCTCATCATTGCTCTCTTTGGAAGATCAAAAGATGCTTCATGGTAATCTAGGGAGCTACTCATCTCCATAGTTTCAAATCTAGAATCTTTAGTAAGTTTGTAGGGTAGGATGCCATCAAAATGGACTTCCCTTCAGTTGGTGGACTCCCATAACAGACATTTCTTTCAGAGGTGACACTAATTTTGCAAATGTACATGGTCAAACCTCAGTAAAAATGTTAAGACACCTCAACATGGTCTTATATGGTCACTAGTGTTGAGCATTCCGATACTGCAAGTATCGGGTATCGGCCGATATTTGCTGTAAAGGAATTCCGATACCAAGTTCCGATATTTTTGCCTTATCGGAAATTGGAATCGGAAGTGTGCGGTGCGTATGGTTCCCAGGGTCTGGAGGAGAGGAGACTCTCCTTCAGGCCCTGGGATCCATATTCATGTAAAAAATAAATAATAAAAATAAAAAATATTGATATACTCACCCCTCTGGCGGACCCTGGCTCTTAGCGGTGCCTCCGTTCCTAAAAATGCAGGGAGTGAAGGACCTTCGATGACGTTGCGGCTTGTGATTGGTCGCGTGAGCGGTCACATGAGCGGTCACGCGACCAATCACAAGCCGCGACATCATCGAAGGTCCTTCACTCTGCATTCTTAGGGAACGGAGGCAGACGCTTGGACCGGTGAGAGCCGGGGCCGTCAGAGGGGTGAGTATATCAATATTTTTTTTTTTATTCTTTATATTATACATGAATATGGATCCCAGGGCCTGAAGGAGAGTTTCCTCTCCTTCAGACCCTGGGAACCATTCCGATATTTTGTGTCCCATTGATATGCATTGGTATCGGGTATCGGTATAGGCGATATCCGATACTCTTTGGGTATCGGCCGATCCAATCCGATACCGATACCTTTGCATATTGGAAGGTATCGCTCAACACTAATTGGTCACTTTTTAGACAATCTTCATTTGTTGTATTGAATTGTATTAACGTGCTTACAGAGCCCACCATAGTATGTTGTGTTATCTAGAATTCTTTATGTGTGTTACATTGTGTCTACTCAGTTACTAATGAAATTCTATTTTGAGAGCACCCCAGTATGTATTGTCCAGGCTGCTGAATCATAGAAAGCTCTCCTTGTACTCCGGAGTATGAACTGTAGACCTGTCCCACAAGCAGGGGGTCTACTCATTGAAGAAAGTGAAAACTTGCTTTATGAATATCTTTCTTTTACTAAATTAATATTATTTTTATGCTTATATTATTTAGAAAATATATATATTCACATATATATGTGATATTTTTTTCTACATATTGTGCTGAAGATCAGATCAGAACATTTGTGAGCTTCTCAATGATGATCACTTTATCAACCCACTTTTTAGTCTTCACAAAGGATCAGAAGATCATATAAAGGAACTACATATCCAAAAACAGATTTATCAGCCAAAAATATAGATTTTAGTGAAACTGGCTGACTATCTCATGGACGAGGGTCTCCTGACTATCCTGTACCAATAGCTTTGGGGAAAGAAAGATCAAATGTGCTGGAAAAATTGCTTATTTACTTGTTAGGGGAAATAAGCTGCCACCAGAGGTGTTTAGTGACGCCTTACTCCTAACGTCCCATTGAAACCATAAGTCGAGCATGTGTTTAGGGAGGTTAGAAAACATAATTGTAGGCCGACAGCTATTGTAGCTGCATGGACAACTCTCTTTTTACTCATGTATGAAAGTCTCCTAATAAACTAAATTCACAATCACATCAAATATATTTTTAGTATATTATTAAAAAAAGCCACATTTTACAGATTTATGATTTTTTAAAGTGAGTCTCTCACCTACAAATCTTAAATTAAATCATTTATCCATTATTATTGGGGTCTTAGCTGCTATGAAAAAATTCTTACCTGTAGTATAGATTTCACTACTTTCATTTTACTTATTACATATACTCATTAGGGGTCCTTGGTGCACAGGTGGAATGGCCAAGGCTTTAATGCAAAGTTGTGCCCCCCTCAATTAGCATCCTTAGTTTCACAGTGCCACCTGAATTTAATCTCCAGCCCTGCACCTAGGATCACAAAGTATAAGCGGCCAATGCCAACAGGAGAGATGGATTAGAGCGCACTAACACTGACACTGTGTGTGTGCGCTCAGCTACCATAGTGTCAGTGTGGAGGCGCTCTCATCCCCCTCTCTTTTCAGCATCAGTCGCCCATACTGTATGATCCTGTTCAGCAAGCTACTGCTGTAGACGGGAGAGAGGGATGATGGCACCAGCAGCACTGACACTGTGTGTGTGCGCTTGGCACCTGTAGTGTCAGCGTGGGCATGCTTTCATCCCCCCTCTCTTATTACCCGCGAGTCATCCTCTGTGATCTGTGTTCAGCAAGCAGCTGCTGCAGACAGTAGAGATGGATGAGATCACCTGCCCTGACTGTGTGCGCTGTCAGCTCTCGTAGTCTTAGTCCATGCTGTGCTTGGAATTTATTTTCAGGCAACTCCTCAAAGTGAGCACACACAGAGAAGCCGAAGGTACCTGGCGTTCTCCTCACTTACATACGTAATAAAACATTTTTTATAAAAAATGTAAGTAATGAAATTTGTACTACAAATATGCTTTTTATAAGGCTGAATCACCTATATGAATATACAAGTGCTTCTCACAAAATTACAATATACAATATCATCAAAAAGTTAATTTATTTCAGTTCTTCAATGCAAAAAGAGAAACTCATATATTATATAGAGTCATTACAGAGTGATCTATATCAAATGTTTATTTCTGTTAATGTTGATGATTATGGCTTACAGCCAATGAAAACCCAAAAATCATTATCTCAGTAAATTAGAATACTGTATAACACCAGCTTTAAAAAATATTTTAAAATTAGAAATGTTGGCCTACTGAAATGTATGTTCAGTAAATGCACTCAATACTTGGTCGGGGCTCCTTTTGCATCAATTACTGCATCAATGTGGCGTAGCATGGAGACAATCAGCCTGTGCCACTGCTGAGGGGTTATGGAAGCCCAGGTTGCTTTGATAGAAGCTTTCAGCTCGTCTGCATTGTTGGGTCTGGTGTCTCTCATCTTCCTCTTGACAATAGATTCTTTATGATGTTAAGGTCAGGTGAGTTTGCTGTCCATCAAGCACAGTGATACTGTTGTTTGTAAACCAGGTATTGGTACTTTTGGCAATGTGGACAGGTGCCAAGTCCTGCTGACAATGAAATTTCCATCTCCAAAAAGCTTGTTGGCAGACGGAAGCATGAAGTGCTCTAAAATTTCCTGGTAGATGGCTGCAATGACTTTGGTCTTGATAAAACACAGTGGACCTACACCAGCAGATGACATGGCTCCCCAAACCATCACTGATTGTGGAAACCTCACACTAGACATCAAGCAGCTTGGATTGTGGCCTCTCCACTCTTCCTCCAAACTCTGGGACCTTGATTTCCAAATGAAATGCAAAATTTACTTTCATCTGAAAACAACACCATGGACCAGTGAGCAACAGTCCAGTTCTTTTTTTCCTTGGCCCAGGTAAGACGCTTCTGGCGTTGTATATTGGTCATGAGTGGCTTGACATTTAATTCTCCAGCAGGACTTGGCACGTGACCACACTGCCAAAAGTACAAAAACTTAATGAATTCAATACCACGTACTAAATGATGTAGCATGAGCGTGTGCTACGACATTCTTGATAATGACTGACCCCATAGTATATAGAAAAATTAGTTGATATTATTTTTTCAGAGGAGAATGGTCTTTAGTTGGTAATGGTTCCATTTCACCTTCCTATAATTTGACTTTAAAAATAGAATACTAATTCCGGATTATTTTCCTCCTAATTTTCTGATTTAATAAGTAGCATTGTTCAATAGTTTTATATTTATGAGTGTTTATAATTATATGGTCTCATCATGTCTTCATTATCAGTTGAGTAGTTCTATGCTTGACTGCTCTAGTTTTTCCCTGAATATAATTTTGAAATAATTCAGAAAGATAAGTGAATTTTAACTTTGGATTTTTTCCCATAATTATTAATCCTCGGATATGAAATCATACCTTTCATGTTCAGATGGAATCTTGTAAATATATTTAACTTTTCAGAAACTTAATACAATGACTCGTTTACTTATCCTCAGAATTACAGCGTGTTCTTGCTTGCTTTCAATATGTTTTACTGTACATTGCATCCGCCAGTTTGAACTTGGAAGTAGTATCCCACTAACTTGTTCTTACAGCCTCTGGACAGCATCCACTTGGAACTATTTTGGAACGTACAAGCCTGTTGAATATAGTTCTTATATTTCAGTCCAAGGCTTCAGATGCTTTCCAGTCAACATTGGCTTCATTATTTTCTTTTTTATATTTAAATGATAAAATAAACTAAAGTAAAATCTTTGTAATTCAGCAGATTCAGGATTTTACATGGGCTATGTCATAGAGACAAGCAGTAAAATCTATAAAGACATCTATGGAGAGGGGACATATGACCCTCAAATTGAACATGTGGGATTAATTACCTGGGAAGTAAGAAAGAGCTGACACTTCAACCTCCATTGAAGTAAGACCTCCTGCCGTGAACAGATAATTACAACAAGGGATCTGCTGAGAACCAGCCACCAAGTCTAGGATTTGGATCCTCAGAAGCAAAGAAGTACAGGGTCTTCCTCTGTTTAAAGAAGTTATCTCAGACACTCTAGAGCCAATGGTCAGTGATGAATATTGGGGTTTGCTTCAATCCGATATTTATGGGAGATATAGTTTTGCCATTTTAGCAAAGAGACGAACATAATGCATTCACTCACATCACCATAAACCCGGCAAAACACCTCCAACTTAATATCTCACAGATGGATGATGCTATCCATGCCATGTTTCATCTCTGTAGAAAGTTAAAATCACGATAGAAAAAATGACAACAATATCTCCCACCTGGGACCTCCAGGGGGAAAACATCCTGAAAGTTGGGGATCTCATAATCTTCTAAAGACCTAGCACATCCCATGACCAGCCCCCATATGAGCTCACGAAGAGAAGGTATGTGGGCATAACCTTGATCTAATAAAAAACAGAGTTTCGGATTTTGTCACTTGTCAGTATTGGAAGATACAGCTTGCTGTAGTTCTGTCCATTTTCCTAAATGGAATGCTTCACTTCGCTAAGCTCTGAGCCATTTCCGTAACACATGTTTAATACTTTTCTGTTGTTATTCATTTTATGTCATGTGATGGTATATACCGTACTGTTTTGTTCCCATTTTGCAACATCTTTGTGTAGTTTTTATAAACACTGCCTACCTTTCCACATTACATCTAAAAAATGTAATAGTTCTATTACTCTTGCTCTGTAAACTGCACTCTGAAGCCATATGCTATCTGTAATGTGTCCAATCGGCCTGCATAAACGATTGGTGGTGGCAGCAAGTTCCTTTTTTATTGTGGAATTGGCAGTGACCCTACTGGGATATATTTTTATATATATATTCCATGTGCTGGAATCGGAGGTGTACATACCATACGCTCACTGTGAGTTCCCCAATAACTGGCCTAGTAGAGAAAAAGCAGACGCGGCCCTTTCTGTCATTTGTCAGTCAATTGCGTAATTGTTCTGACAATTGTAGGCAGTGGTTTCGCTCTGACAGGCTAGATTATCAAATTTTCTGGTTTATTGGATGTACTACCTAATTACATTCATTTAATGATCATGAAAAGTAACTAAAAAGGATTTCTAGGTAAGCCAAAAATGTGTAATCAGCAGAGTATGACCACAAGGAACCCCACTGATCTACAGAAAGTCACAATTAGGCTACGTTCCCACTATAAATTTTTTATGAGTTTTTTACGCTTCACAATTTTACAAAATGGAGGTTACCTATTGCAGAAACAGTGCAGAAAATCTGCAACTTCAAAAACTCACTAAAAGCTCATCGTGGGAATGCGTAGTTATGGTGACACCTAGATATGAACAAATCAATTCACATCAAATTGGATTTGACAAAAAAAAAATCTAAATTCTGGTGAATCCGAAATTTTTAGGAATCGGTTTGGAGTTATGGAGCAAAATAATTAGCCACTATTTTGCTTTTTTTTTTTTTTCCAATATTAGGAATAGGTTAATAAAAATACATGATGCTTACCTGTCCTACGCATGCTAGGCCCTTACCATGGAGCCATTGTGTCTGCAGTTCCCTAGTCCTCTGCCCAGGCTTCTCGGCGCTGAAGCACTTGCAGTTATGTGGGGGTCAACATTCATATCAATGACATGAATCACCCCCCATAAGGTGTCATAAGCAGTCAGGTAAGGGCCTAGGACAGGTAAGTATAATGTATTTCTTTGCTAACCTTTTCCCTCCTCTTTGTTTATTATGGTCATGCTCCATTAATGCACTTTGGTTCCCATGTTTGGCTGATCGTGGGAGACCTGGAGGTTATACCTCAGTTGATTGTATGAGTCAAAGGAAAGGCAATAAACTTTTTTCCAAGTTGGGCTAATTACATCCTTGTGCTGAACATGCCAATATAGTTAATGGCTTTGGGGCTCCAGGTGGGCCCTTCAGAGAGTGGGGCCGGGGCGGCCGCATCCTCTTCCCCCCGTAGCTATGCTACTGCTCAGAATAGTCACATGTGCCACCTTATAAATCCACATGTGAATGAATAGAATAAAGGAGTGGTAAATAGTGTACCCGATGCAAAACCTGAGTGTGAAAAATCAGAACAGTAGTAGGAAATGAGTGTACTGCATAGCGGAAAAAACATCTTGCCAGTTTTAGGGTATGTTCAGACCTTTGAACTATGTGCATGCAGAGATTTTTGAGGGGGTTTCGTAACAGAAACAGTCTATGTGCACACGGAGTCTTTTAGACATCAGGGCAGCTAACAGTTTTCTCTCCCAATGCCGATTCAGGCAAACGTCAGTGGCTTTTGTCCTGAATCGGCTCCATCAATGGCTTTGGTGTCCTTTCCGTGGCGGTTCCGTAGCCTGCGTCTTTTTACAATATTTTCTATTAATAAAAAAAAGTGTCTTCCGAGGAGATGTTGCCCAAAGAATGAACCGATCAGGGGTTACGAATCCTGTAGCAGTTAAAAGATGTAACAAAAGACTGAACATATGCTCAGCAATATCATTTACCCATTGGCATGTATATGTTCATTCCTTTCACTCATAGGTTTTCAGGAGGTTTGCGAACAAAACACATTGCAAACTGTGCATATAACAACTGAGAGGAAACTGAGTGGAAATTCTCCATTGTACAAAGAAAAGAGCGATAATGGTGACAAGACACTCAAAAGACATCTGGTTGTTTTCCGGGTTTCTTTTGAGCGTTCCCATTGACTTTTATTTTATTGTAAAGAAGAGAGCAAAAAACGCCAGGAATACGGCATTTTTAGAATCTTGGAGCAGTTAAACGATGGTAAAAATCCTGAAAATATACACAGCGAGTCATTTTTTTTCATAGAAATGCGTATGTTCTTTTTTAAACGTTTTTCTACAATTTCTGCAGTCAAATCAGCCGGAAAAAGTAATTCTGTACACGTAGCCAGTTTCTTAAAAAAAATCCACCAAAAAGACTCCATGTGCAGAATGCCTTTAAATGGTCTAGAGCTAAATTTTGTGAATCTCTTTGTTTGGGACCTAATAGAGACAACATAAGCAATAAGATACAGTGGTGGGAAAAAGTGTTTGCCCCGTTCCTGATTTCCTATTCTTTTGCATGTTTTTCACACTTAAATGTTTCAGATCACCAAACAGATTTAAATATTAGACAAAGATAACACAAAAAAACAAAGACAGAAACACAATGATTAAATACCCTGCAGTAAATAAATAAATAGCATAGTGCGTGAAAATAATATATGGTATTTAGTTAAAATGTTTTTTGATCAAAAAAATGCGAAAGCCATCCCACCACTCCATGGTGACCATAATCGGGACAGTTCTAATTCTAATATTAAAAACTTTGCCATTTGTTAAGTGACTTGCATGTAGAGAAGGACTGAGACAGACTGGGCCTGACTAGTGGACACACAATCAAACTCAGCTTTCCAAATATGTGATAAACCACAGTTAATTTATGTTTTAAGGGTGAGGAATATTTTTTCACACAGGGCCCTATAGGTTTGGACTTCTTTTTCCCTTAATAATAAAGACCTTCATTTATAAACTGCATTTTGTGATCACTTGTGTTTGTGTAATATTTACATTTGTTTGGTGATGTGAAACATTTGTGTGTGGCAAACATGCAAAAGAATAGGAAATCAGGAAGGAGGGAAAATACTTTTTTATACCACTGTATGTTTTGTAGACCATTCCACAGCTCTTCTCTCTCTTTAACTTTTTGAACTGACAATCCACAAATTGATTTCTTTAATTTAAAATTCATACTGTTTTGTCAGGCTTCTCCCTTATGCATAACCTGTTGACCACCGCCTGTTGTCAAGCGTAATCTGTCTGTAGCTGCTGAGAAGCCAAGACAGTTTACAAGAAGTGGGGCTTTGGCTCTCCTACTCTACTGTCTATGAAACAAGCATATTAGAGAGGCGAGCTTTAACTTCAGAAGAGTTAAGCTATTGCAGAATAGTAAGAGCAATGCATGCTGTGAAGTGCAGGGAACAAATTTCCAGCACTTATAGCGCTGGCAGAATACTGAAGAAGAGGTAGCACCCACTGTGAAAGAGTGGATGACAAGTTATAGAGTATGAGAATTGAGGCAGTACCTGGACATATTAAACCAATATATGTATCTAAGGCAGATTTAACTTTCTATAGGTGTATGGATAAAGAAAACATGGTTTTCGTCAGGTTTGGTGTGAAAAGACAGGTATAATTTAAATTGAGCTTTATTGAGATATATTAAAAAATTAATCAAAACTGAGTTTCCAGTTAATTAAAAATATTTTGATTTTAAATGTTGGTCATGCCCTAAGTTGTGCACATGGGTTATACTTGAGCGAAATGCTATAAATGGCAGGAAATGTTTACAATGAACGTAATCTGTGAAATGTCATTACATAAGCATTGCATAATGTGGGAATCCTATAAGTTTAATTGAAATAATAGATTACTTACACATTAAGGGATTCAGGTCCTAAAACTGTGACCTGCCAAGGGTATTGCGCTTGTGTGGACATCTACTAAAGCCAATGAATGAATATATCTTCTGTGATACCAGCCTCATCTAATGCATTGTGATTAGTGTTGAGTAGTGTTGAGCGATACCGTCCGATACTTGAAAGTATCGGTATCGGAAAGTATCGGCCGATACCGGCAAAATATCGGATCCAATCCGATACCGATACCCGATACCAATACAAGTCAATGGGACTCATGTATCGGACGGTATTCCTGATGGTTCCCAGGGTCTGAAGGAGAGGAAACTCTCCTTCAGGCCCTGGGAACCATATAAATGTGTAAAAGAAAGAATTAAAATAAAAAATATCGCTATACTCACCTCTCCGACGCAGCCGGGACTTCAGCGAGGGAACCGGCAGCGTTGTTTGTTTAAAATTCGCGCTATTACTTGGTTACGTGAATTCCCGGCTTGTGATTGGTCAGGTCGGCCATGTTGCCGGGACGCGGACCAATCACAGCAAGCCGTGACGAAATTACGTCACGGCTTGCTGTGATTGGTCCGCGTCCCGGCAATATGGCCGCCCTGACCAATCACAAGCCGTGACGTCACGGGAGGCTGGACACGCGCTCATTTTAAAATGGGCGCGTGTCCAGCCTCCCGTGACGTCACGGCTTGTGATTGGTTGCGCCGCGGTCAACCAATCACAAGCCGGGAGGCTGGACGCGCTCATTTTAAAATGGGCGCGTGTCCAGCCTCCCGTGACGTCACGGCTTGTGATTGGTTGCGCCGCAGTCAACCAATCACAAGCCGGGAGGCTGGACGCGCTCATTTTAAAATGGGCGCGTGTCCAGCCTCCCGTGACGTCACGGCTTGTGATTGGTTGCGCCGCGGTCAACCAATCACAAGCCGGGAGGCTGGACGCGCTCATTTTAAAATGGGCGCGTGTCCAGCCTCCCGTGACGTCACGGCTTGTGATTGGTCAGGGCGGCCATATTGCCGGGACGCGGACCAATCACAGCAAGCCGTGACGTAATTTCGTCACGGCTTGCTGTGATTGGTCCGCGTCCCGGCAACGTGGCCGACCTGACCAATCACAAGCCGGGAATTCACGTAACCAAGTAATAGCGCGAATTTTAAACAAACAACGCTGCCGGTTCCCTCGCTGAAGTCCCGGCTGCGTCGGAGAGGTGAGTATAGCGATATTTTTTATTTTAATTCTCTCTTTTACACATTTTAACATTAATGTTGTTGCGATACCCGATACCCGATACCACAAGAGTATCGGAATCCCGGTATCGGAATTCCGATACAGCAAGTATCGGCCGATACCCGATACTTGCAGCATCGGAATGCTCAACACTAGTGTTGAGCATTCCGATACCGCAAGTATCGGGTATCGGCCGATACTTGCGGGTATCGGAATTCCGATACCGAGATCCGATACTTTTGTGGTATCGGGTATTGGTATCGAAATAACATTAATGTGTAAAAGAAAGAATTAAAATAAAAAATATTGCTATACTCACCTCTCCGACGCAGCCTGGACCTCACCGAGGGAACCGGCAGCATTCTTTGCTTAAAATGCGCGCGTTTACTTCCTTCCGTGACGTCACGGCTTGTGATTGGTTGCGTGCCGCCCATGTGGCCGCGACGCGACCAATCACAGCAAGCCGTGACGTAATTTTCAGGTCCTGAATGCCTAATTCTAGGCATTCAGGATTTTAAAATTACGTTCCGGCTTGTGATTGGTCGCGTCGCGGTCACATGGGCGACGCGACCAATCACAAGCCGTGACGTCACGGGAGGCAGGAAACGCGTGCATTTTAAGCAAAGAACACTGCCGGTCCCCTCGGTGAGGTCCAGGCTGCGTCGGAGAGGTGAGTATAGCAATATTTTTTATTTTAATTCTTTATTTTACACATTAATATGGATCCCAGGGCCTGAAGGAGAGTTTCCTCTCCTTCATACCCTGGGAACCATCAGGAATACCGTCCGATACTTGAGTCCCATTGACTTGTATTGGTATCGGGTATCGGTATCGGATTAGATCCGATACTTTGCCGGTATCGGCCGATACTTTCCGATACCGATACTTTCAAGTATCGGACGGTATCGCTCAACACTAATTGTGATCTAAACTTGTATATTAAAAAAAAACATCTGTTCCTATTTTTCGCAGAAACAATACCATGTGTGTCGCGTCTGGTATTACATCACAGCTCCATTCATTTGAAAGCTGCAATACCAGACACATCCTATGACATGGAGTAGTGCTGTGTCAGGAATAAAAAATGCCTTTAATAATGGACACTACAGACCTACTGCAGCTAGAATACGATATGATATTAAAGAGTTTGCCTGGCATTTTAACAAAGCTATCAAACATGGACATTCCGGTTCTCCTCTATTCTCCAGTAGTGATGACTAGGGTTGAGCGAAACGGGTCGACTATTTTCAGAAGTCGCCGACTTTTGGCAAAGTCGGGTTTCATGAAACCCGACCCGACCCCTGTGTGGGGTCGGCCATGAGGTCGGCGATCTTCTGAATCTGGAATCGGAATTCCGATACCGATTCCCGATATGTTCGCGGCTTGTGATTGGTCACGCGAGCGGTCACATGGGGGCCGCCCGACCAATCACAAGCCGCGACGTCACCGTGACGTCACCGCAAGGCCCTGGAAGGCTGATTCTAAGGAAGGAAGGTTCCCGGTTAGTACCAGGGCACATCAGAGGGTAAGTATAGCGATATTTTTTATTTTAATTCTTTATTTTACACTTAAATATGGATCCCAGGGCCTGAAGGACAGTTTCCGCTCCTTCAGACCCTGGGAACCATTGGAAACCCAATGCACTGCATTGGGTTTCGAGTTTCGGCCGACCCCGACCCCGACTTTTTTATAGGATCGGCCGATTTCACTCGACCCGACTTTTGAAAAAGTCGGGTTTCGTGAAACCCGACCCGATCCTATAAAGGTAAAGGTCGCTCAACCCTAGTGATGACATCATGTCGATCATTCATCCGACTGCTGCTGACAATCAGAGATAAACTAATTAGTTGGAAGCAAATCAAATTTATCTCAAATCTTACAAAAAAAATAAGTTGGATCCAATTTTTTTGTGATTCTCTACAGGCAAATACAGCAAAATGATTCTCAAGAGTCATATTGCTGAATTATTCAGGATCGAGAATGAAATAAAAAGATGTCAAAAGTTATTCTCAGCCAGTCCTCATCTGTTCCACCATGCAGCCCTGCTCCCATCATCCTTTTTGGTCCTGTGTAGGCTCTACTTTGGTTGGGTGAGGTCTCTTCATTTGGCATCTTAAGTGTCTCTGGTGCGAATTAGACCAAGAACCAGGACTAGGATTTCATGATGGCAGAAGGCTTTGTCGGTGCTGGAGGTGCCAAAGATGAATGGCGCCAGAGAACTAGACCACAGCAAACCAAAGAAGAAACGAAGAAAAGAATGAAACGGAAGACGGTGACTTCACTGATCGAAGAAGACTGGACTAGGAAGGGATGTGTGGTGGACAGGCGAGTATAGGGTGAGTGTTATTTTTTTTTTATTTCTTTTATCTGTACTTTTTATGGTTTAGTGTCTGAAGAAATATCAGAACATAATAATTTACATTCAGTTTGCATCCAAAAAATACAACAACAAGTATTTACACAAACCAAATCCCATCAGTTAATTTCCAGGGACAAAGAAGAGATCCCACATAAGTATAAAATCAATATTTTTATTAGGTCACATGTGACAATATATAAAACCACAATAAAAAGCAAAATACCGTCTAGAGGACGCCAGGTATACATTGGTCTGTATGTTAATTATAACACAGGCTTTTCAGGCTACTAGTAGTGCATGGTTTTTAGGACTTACAATTGTTTGTGACTTTTCTATATTGTTTACTCTGTGTGGGGAATTTTTCTTTATGTATACCTGGTGTCCTCTAGACGGTATTTTGCTTTTTATTGTGGTTTTATATATTGTCACATGTGACCTAATAAAAATATTGATTTTATACTTATGTGGGATCTCTTCTTTGTCCCTGGAAATGAACTGATGGGATTTGGTTTGTGTAGTTATTTGAAGTGCCCCCCTTAATTATTCAGGACTTTAGTTGATTTAACAACAAGTATTTGTCCGAAAGGATTTGTGAATCTATCAAAATTAGAATTTGGCAAATTCCCTGGAGGTAGGCTAGGAAAGTCGATTGTTGTCTCAGCAGTTATGTGCTCCTAAGCATCACGGGCTATGGTGGTCTCATCTGTGATGGTTGTTACACCATGACTGTAGGATTGGAAGAAACTAACATTAACGTTGGCATTAATGGTTATATTTTATTATAAACCGTTTCCACCTTTCCTTTAACATATATGCCATCCCATTGCTCTAAGACTCAGTAGGCCTATATTGGGAGCTAATACGAGATGCATAATATAGATTACAAGTAATGGCCTCCATAATGTTTTTGCAGACAGGCCATCTGTCCTTGATGCTGATCAATGATCCCCTTCTAAGCCAATCTGTATCAGCGAGTCGGGGAGAACCAGACATAATGCATCTTAGAAGTATTACATGCAGTTATTTAATGACAGCATCTCGTTTGCAGAAAATCTGTGGCCTTCACATCAGGACTCAAAGGTTTTCCTTCTCCTTAATTACTTAACTTACCTTGAACATGAAAACCCGACTGATTAAAATGAAGAAAGTTTGGCAAAATATCAGCGCTTCTCTCCGGAAAGTCATTAATAAATGTATCCTGTGGTAACTCTGCTCATCTGGTAGCATTCAGACAATTACCCTAAATGTGCAAGAACCGACTGAGTGGCTGACATTCAATCTAGAGAGAAAATTACCGAAATCTCGCTGGACAGAATGGATCTTACATAAGTTGTGTCCTTGGATATATAATAAGATATTTGTGGCCTGTTACGAGTAGTCGTTGGCCTAACTCCTGCGACCTCCACCACAAGAAGGGACCGCAGGACCTGGAAGGCTTCATGTTTTGTAGTGAGATGCCAATAATGTCTTCAATGAAGCAGCCCTTATAAGCGACTGATGTGTGGTGTATGCTCTTCACTCTTCTGCAATATCATCTTTTCTTATTTCCTTGACTTTTTTTTCAAGTTGTCAACATTTTCCATTATTCCTTTTGGTTCCTCATCCTTTTCTGGACAAATTATATCACCTGCATCAGTCGCTTCACGTCAATTAACAATGACTGATGGGGCTTTCATCTCTTTTAAAGGATTATCCCCATTTAGCTATTTTTAATTCAGTGAAATCAGTTATGTATAAAATAAGAGATTAAGCTTTGCTTACTATTTCCATGTCCACCGCCATTCCAGTCTTTGTTGATCGGTTGCAGCAGTGACGTCTGGCCAGTAACGCTGCAGTCCAACACTCAGCTCAGAGGCTCAGTCAATGTGGATGACGGGCTCAGAGATTGGCTGCAGCATTGTTAACGTGACATCACTACTGCTGCCCAGCAACAAAGACCTGAGCAGTAGCAGAGAGGTAGCACTGGACACTTGAAGGGTGAACAGTAGCTCAATAGCTTTATTATTTTTTACATCCCTGAGCCTATGGGCTAATTGAGCGGGAGCAACCTATTAAATGCCAACAGACAACAAAGGGGAGGCAGACATTACCATTCTCCTGTTGTAGACCAGTTAAGTTGGGAAGGGCTTCTGCAACAAACAGTTGTCTGACAGCCAGGTGTAAGAATGAAGAGGGAAAAAAGACAATCCTTTAGGACACACATAGTAAAAGTGTGTTTTGTTTTCAATATGAGGAACGCTAGGTTTCAATAAGAGGAGTAGATTCCCTGAGGATCTTGTAGATTTTTTGTTTTTTTAGCATTTTTTTTCCATTTTGATTAAAAATGGTTTTGTAGAATCATTGGTCTTCACTAGGCATAACACAATGTATCACTTTTATGCACACTGTTCCTTCAAGCGTATGTGCACACATTGAGTATTTTTCTGCACCAAGGGCAATGAGTGTTGGCAGGAAAAACTGCATTTTTTAATGCATTTTTCCGTGAGTCTTTTATGCATTTTTACTTGTGTTTTTCCCCCATTGCTTTGAATGGGAGAAAACTGCTATAAAAACACTGTGAAAAGTGATATGCTGCAGATTAATTTATGTAAGGAAATAATAAGCAGCGAGTGCATGAAATTTCAGAGATCTCATTGACTTCGTTCGGTACAGTAGAGATTTTTTACTCTTGAAAAATGTGAGGGATTATATCGGAATCGCATGAACTGAATGATTGCACTTAGCCTTTAACTTCTTATAATTTGCAATATAGAAAGCAATGCCCTATGAGTATACTGCCCCCTCATAATATTCCATGTTCATTTTTTCATGTGCAGTAGATGTACCCATGTTTCATAATATTTTAATTAAAAAACTGCGACAGATTTTCAATGTGGAGAACAACTTTAAAACTAGTAATAAGAAATGACAATATGTTATTTAGTTCTTCCCACTGAGAATGTGTTAATGATTAGTGATGAGCGAGTGTACTTGTTGCTCGAGATTTCCTGAGCACACTCGGGTGACCTCAGAGTATTTTTGACTGCTCGGAGATTTAGTTTTCATTGCCACAGCTGAATGATTTACAGCTACTACCCAGGCTGAGTACATGTGGGGGTTGCCTGGTTGAATCCCCACATGTAATCAAGCTGGCTAATAGTTGTAAACCATTCTGCTGAGGCAATGAAAACTATATCTCCGAGCAGATACAAATACTCGGAGCCCACCTGAGCGTGCTCGGGACAACCCGAGCAACGAGTACACTCACACATCACTATTAATGGTCATCATCCAGCTTCACCACTTTCCTAATCCTTAGGATCACAGTTGGATCTATACCATCCTTAATCTTACAAAGAGAGAAAGGAGTGAGTTCTCATCTTGGATGTAGAACTAGATGTTTAGGTTGCATGTAAGCCTTACATCACCAAGCACAATGCTAAGTGTCAGATGGAGTGGTGTAAAGCCACTACTACTAGACTCTGGAGCAGTGGAAACGTGTTCTGTGCAGTGAAAGATCACACTTCCGTATCCGGTGTCTGATGAATGAGTGTGGATTTGGTAAATGCCAGGAGAACATTATCTGCCTGACTGCATTGTGCCAACTGTAATGTTTGGTGGGGAAAGAATAATGATATGGGCTTGATTTTCAGGTGTCGACCTTGGCCCCTTAGTTACAGTGAAGGGAAATGTTAATGCTTCAGCTCAAGACATTTTGGACATTTCTAGCTTCGAATCTTGTGGAAACAGGGGAAGACCCTTTTCTGTTCCCAATGACTGTGCCCAGTGCACAAGGTCCATACAGACATGGTTGAGAGAGTTTAACCCCTTCACCACCGGAGCTTTTTCCGTTTTTCCGTTTTCGTTTTCGCTCCCCTCCTTCCCAGAGCCATAACTTTTTTATTTTTCTGTCAATTTGGCCATGTGAGGGCTTATTTTTTGCGGGACGAGTTGTACTTTTGAACGACATCATTGGTTTTAGCATGTCGTGTACTAGAAAACGGGAAAAAAATTCCAAGTGCAGTGAAATTGCAAAAAAAGTGCAATCCCACACTTGTTTTTTGCTTGCCTATTTTGCTAGGTTCACTAAATGCTAAAACTGACCTGCCATTATGATTTTCCAGGTCACTACGAGTTCGTAGACACCTAACATGACTAGGTTATTTTTCACCTAAGTGGTGAAAAAAAATTCCAAACTTTGCAAAAAACAAAACAAAACAAAATTGCGCCATTTTCCGATACTCGTAGCGTCTCCATTTTTCGTGATCTGGGGTCAGGTGAGGGCTTATTTTTTGCGTGCCGAGCTGGCGTTTTTAATGATAGCATTTTGGTGTAGATACGTTCTTTTGATCGCCCGTTATTGCATTTTAATGCAATGTCGTGGCGACCAAAAAAACGTAAATCTGGCGTTTCGAATTTTTTTCTCATTACGCCATTTAGCGATCAGGTTAATGCTTTTTTTTTATTGATAGATCGGGCGATTCTGAACGCGGTGATACCAAATATGTGTAGGTTGGGGGGTTTTTTTATTGATTTATTTTGATTGGGGCGAAAGGGGGGTGATTTAAACTTTTATATTTTTTTTATTTTTTTCACATTTTTAAAAACTTTTTTTTTTTACTTTTGCCATGCTTCTATAGCCTCCATGGGAGGCTAGAAGCAGGCACAGCCCGATCGGCTCTGCTACATAACAGCGATCATCAGATCGCTGTTATGTAGGAGAATTGCAGGTGTGCTGTGAGCGCCGACCACAGGGTGGCGCTCACAGCCACCGGCGATCAGTAACCATAGAGGTCTCAAGGACCTCTATGGTTACAATGGAGGAGCATCGCCGACCCCCGATCATGTGACGGGGGTCGGCGATGCGCTCATATCCGGCCGCACGGCCGGATGCGGTAGTTAAATGCCGCTGTCTGCGTTTGACAGCGGCATTTAACTAGTTAATAGCGGCGGGTGATCGCGATTTCACCCGCCGCTATTGCGCGCACATGTCAGCTGTAAAAAACAGCTGACATGTCGCGACTTTGATGTGCGCTCACCGCCGGAGCGCACATCAAAGCGGGGGTCCCGACATGTGACGTACTATTCCGTCACATGTCGGGAAGGGGTTAATGATGAAGACCATGACAGAACTCGGACCACAGCTCCATCCAACACCTGTGGGATGAGCTTGAATAGAGCTTTGGAGCCTGGCCCTCTCCAAAAATATCAGTGTCTGACCTCTCAAATGCTCTTTAAAGGGCAAAAATTCCCACAGATGCCTCCAAAATCTTGTAGAAAGTCTTTCTGGAAGATTGGAAGCTGTAAAGAGGTATCATCTCAAAGCTAATGCATATGGGTTTAGAATGGGGTGGTCAGAAAAACTCCCGAAGGTCTAATTCGCAGATGGCTCAACACTTTTGTCCATACAGTTTACTTTACAATGGAAGCTTTTTTGACTCTATAAAAATTGATTGAATGCTCCTTTCACAACGAATGTGCAATCCTGTCCAGCAGATAGAAACCAAAATTATAGGTTTGGGTGAGATGCACTGAAATTTTATCCACAATGAATTCTTTTATTCATATGGGGATTAGTAGTTTGTAGTGAAGAGGAAGAAGAAGAGGGGGTCATTGGGAAAATATGTGCCTGTCCTTAGCCGCAGACATGGACACATTCAGGATTATTGGTAAAAAGCTACGGTTTTGACAGCCACATATGATGTGGCTATATGTTGAGTTTGCTGCTTCGGTCCTTATTCTAGAACAGTGTAAGATAGGGTTGAGCGACTTTCATTTTTTTAAGATCGAGTAGGGTTTTGGGAAACCCGATTTTGTCCAGAGTCGAGTCGAGTGCAGTCGGCCGATTATCGCTAAAAGTCGGGGATCGACCGAAACACGAAACCCAATGCAAGTCAATGGGGAAGCATAGTCGGCAGTGAGTGGAGGCCAGGAAAACACCTACAGTGCCCATTTTAATGCCAAAAACATCCATTCTTGTTTCTGAAGCTTGCCAATCTTAATTAACTGTATAATAATAGTTGGGCATAGGGAATTGGGTGAAAGTTGTGGGGGGAGTAGGGCTGGCTCAAGTTTTTCGTGGGCCCAGGAAATGCGGACTACGTCACGGCGGTGTTGCAGGGAAAGGTAAGTATTTAAAAGTTGCAAGTGCTGTGATCCTGAGCAAGCAGGGGGGGGGCCCACTCGTTCGCATTGCCACTGGCACAGGGCCCCTCAAAGTACGGCGGTGTGTTTGCATGGCGGGGGCGCCTCCCACCAGCAGCGACACTTTTGCGTACTCTGAGGGGCCCTGTGCCAGTGACGTCGCCAACGAGTATGCCCCCCCACCTGATGAAGGAACCTGCACTTTCATCTGCACCTTCCTCTTTGTCCCTGTGTAAGGTGGTATAACATGCGGGAAGGGGAACCTTACTTTCAGCAGGGACAGATTCTGGCTGTGTAGAGTACAAGGGGAATGTAGTGGTCTAGGTCAATGTACCAGCAGACTCATTTAGCAGTGGCTGGGCAATGGGCAGGATGAGGAGGAAACAGATATAGGGCCAAAGAATAAAGTAGGCTACATGCAGTTCAAAATTGGTAACAGGACTAAACAGGCGGCATTGCTTTGTTCAGTGGAGTAGCAAACCCAAGAGCAGCAGACACTGTTTCAAGGGCCTAACCACACTAGTAGGCCAAATGCAGTTTAATATCTGATAGTATAGGGCGAAAGCCAGAATGTGGAAGCTCAGCTTTGTTCAGTTGAGGACAACACCAGGGAGGGGCAGACACCTTTAGTAGGCCGGAAAAGCCTATTGCATTTTTTAAAATGGTAATTTGGAGCAGAAGGTTGAAGCTCAGCTTTATTTACTTGAGGGCAACACCAGGGAGGGGCAGAAGCCGTTAGTAGGCCCTAACCACCATTTTTTTTTTTTAAACCACATAATGAGAGCCGGAAGGTTGAAGCTCAGCTTTATTTAGTTGAGGACAACACCAGGGAGGGGCACACAGACAGACACCTTTAGTAGGCCTGAAAAGCCTATTGCATTTTTCAAAATGGTAATTTGGAGCAGAAGGTTGAAGCTCAGCTTTATTTAGTTGAGGGCAACACCAGGGAGGGGCAGAAGCCGTTAGTAGGCCCTAACCACCATTTTTTTTTTAAAACCACATAATGAGAGCCGGAAGGTTGAAGCTCAGCTTTGTTCAGTTGAGGACAACACCAGGGAGGGGCAGACACCTTTAGTAGGCCGGAAAAGCCTATTGCATTTTTTAAAATGGTAATTTGGAGCAGAAGGTTGAAGCTCAGCTTTATTTAGTTGAGGGCAACACCAGGGAGGGGCAGAAGCCGTTAGTAGGCCCTAACCACCATTTTTTTTTTTTAAACCACATAATGAGAGCCGGAAGGTTGAAGCTCAGCTTTATTTAGTTGAGGACAACACCAGGGAGGGGCACACAGACAGACACCTTTAGTAGGCCTGAAAAGCCTATTGCATTTTTTAAAATGGTAATTTGGAGCAGAAGGTTGAAGCTCAGCTTTATTTAGTTGAGGGCAACACCAGGGAGGGGCAGAAGCCGTTAGTAGGCCCTAACCACCATTTTTTTTTTTAAAACCACATAATGAGAGCCGGAAGGTTGAAGCTCAGCTTTATTTAGTTGAGGACAACACCAGGGAGGGGCACACAGACAGACACCTTTAGTAGGCCTGAAAAGCCTATTGCATTTTTTAAAATGGTAATTTGGAGCAGAAGGTTGAAGCTCAGCTTTATTTACTTGAGGGCAACACCAGGGAGGGGCAGAAGCCGTTAGTAGGCCCTAACCACCATTTTTTTTTTTTAAACCACATAATGAGAGCCGGAAGGTTGAAGCTCAGCTTTATTTAGTTGAGGACAACACCAGGGAGGGGCACACAGACAGACACCTTTAGTAGGCCTGAAAAGCCTATTGCATTTTTCAAAATGGTAATTTGGAGCAGAAGGTTGAAGCTCAGCTTTATTTAGTTGAGGGCAACACCAGGGAGGGGCAGAAGCCGTTAGTAGGCCCTAACCACCATTTTTTTTTTAAAACCACATAATGAGAGCCGGAAGGTTGAAGCTCAGCTTTGTTCAGTTGAGGACAACACCAGGGAGGGGCAGACACCTTTAGTAGGCCGGAAAAGCCTATTGCATTTTTTAAAATGGTAATTTGGAGCAGAAGGTTGAAGCTCAGCTTTATTTAGTTGAGGGCAACACCAGGGAGGGGCAGAAGCCGTTAGTAGGCCCTAACCACCATTTTTTTTTTAAAACCACATAATGAGAGCCGGAAGGTTGAAGCTCAGCTTTATTTAGTTGAGGACAACACCAGGGAGGGGCAGAAGCCGTTAGTAGGCCCTAACCACCATTTTTTTTTTTAAAACCACATAATGAGAGCCGGAAGGTTGAAGCTCAGCTTTATTTAGTTGAGGACAACACCAGGGAGGGGCAGAAGCCGTTAGTAGGCCCTAACCACCATTTTTTTTTTTAAAACCACATAATGAGAGCCGGAAGGTTGAAGCTCAGCTTTATTTAGTTGAGGACAACACCAGGGAGGGGCACACAGACAGACACCTTTAGTAGGCCTGAAAAGCCTATTGCATTTTTCAAAATGGTAATTTGGAGCAGAAGGTTGAAGCTCAGCTTTATTTAGTTGAGGGCAACACCAGGGAGGGGCAGAAGCCGTTAGTAGGCCCTAACCACCATTTTTTTTTTAAAACCACATAATGAGAGCCGGAAGGTTGAAGCTCAGCTTTATTTAGTTGAGGACAACACCAGGGAGGGGCAGAAGCCGTTAGTAGGCCCTAACCACCATTTTTTTTTTTAAAACCACATAATGAGAGCCGGAAGGTTGAAGCTCAGCTTTATTTAGTTGAGGACAACACCAGGGAGGGGCAGAAGCCGTTAGTAGGCCCTAACCACCATTTTTTTTTTAAAACCACATAATGAGAGCCGGAAGGTTGAAGCTCAGCTTTGTTCAGTTGAGGACAACACCAGGGAGGGGCAGACACCTTTAGTAGGCCGGAAAAGCCTATTGCATTTTTTAAAATGGTAATTTGGAGCAGAAGGTTGAAGCTCAGCTTTATTTAGTTGAGGGCAACACCAGGGAGGGGCAGAAGCCGTTAGTAGGCCCTAACCACCATTTTTTTTTTAAAACCACATAATGAGAGCCGGAAGGTTGAAGCTCAGCTTTATTTAGTTGAGGACAACACCAGGGAGGGGCAGAAGCCGTTAGTAGGCCCTAACCACCATTTTTTTTTTTAAAACCACATAATGAGAGCCGGAAGGTTGAAGCTCAGCTTTATTTAGTTGAGGACAACACCAGGGAGGGGCAGAAGCCGTTAGTAGGCCCTAACCACCATTTTTTTTTTTAAAACCACATAATGAGAGCCGGAAGGTTGAAGCTCAGCTTTATTTAGTTGAGGACAACACCAGGGAGGGGCAGAAGCCGTTAGTAGGCCCTAACCACCATTTTTTTTTTAAAACCACATAATGAGAGCCGGAAGGTTGAAGCTCAGCTTTATTTAGTTGAGGACAACACCAGGGAGGGGCAGAAGCCGTTAGTAGGCCCTAACCACCATTTTTTTTTTTAAAACCACATAATGAGAGCCGGAAGGTTGAAGCTCAGCTTTATTTAGTTGAGGACAACACCAGGGAGGGGCACACAGACAGACACCTTTTGTAGGCCTGAAAAGCCTATTGCATTTTTCAAAATGGTAATTTGGAGCAGAAGGTTGAAGCTCAGCTTTATTTAGTTGAGGGCAACACCAGGGAGGGGCAGAAGCCGTTAGTAGGCCCTAACCACCATTTTTTTTTTAAAACCACATAATGAGAGCCGGAAGGTTGAAGCTCAGCTTTATTTAGTTGAGGACAACACCAGGGAGGGGCAGAAGCCGTTAGTAGGCCCTAACCACCATTTTTTTTTTTAAAACCACATAATGAGAGCCGGAAGGTTGAAGCTCAGCTTTATTTAGTTGAGGACAACACCAGGGAGGGGCAGAAGCCGTTAGTAGGCCCTAACCACCATTTTTTTTTTTAAAACCACATAATGAGAGCCGGAAGGTTGAAGCTCAGCTTTATTTAGTTGAGGACAACACCAGGGAGGGGCACACAGACAGACACCTTTAGTAGGCCTGAAAAGCCTATTGCATTTTTTAAAATGGTAATTTGGAGCAGAAGGTTGAAGCTCAGCTTTATTTAGTTGAGGGCAACACCAGGGAGGGGCAGAAGCCGTTAGTAGGCCCTAACCACCATTTTTTTTTTTTAAACCACATAATGAGAGCCGGAAGGTTGAAGCTCAGCTTTATTTAGTTGAGGGCAACACCAGGGAGGGGCAGAAGCCGTTAGTAGGCCCTAACCAAAGTTGAAGGCCAAATGCAGTTTAATTTCTGATACTATAGGCCGAAAGCCAGAAGGTGGAAGTTCCGATTTAGACAGTGGAGGACAATTTGAATTAGGGACTGCAGACAGACTTAGTAGGCTGTCCCCTGTGGACCATGCATCCACCACATTAACCCATTGCGCCGTAATGGACACGTAATCTTCCGTGGCCATGCCTACAGGTCCATGCGTCTGTTGTCAGGTGCACCTTTGTACTCACAGATTGCCAGAGTGCATGGACAATGCGGTCTTCTACATGCTGGTGGAGGGTTGGGATGGCTTTTCTCGCAAAAGAAGTGTCGACTGGTTAGCTTGTAGCGTGGTACAGCGTAGTCCATCATGGCCTTATTAATAGTAAATAAAATATATAACTAGGCTCTATGAACTTTTAAATAGGTTCCAGGGGTACACGGGCAGCATTGGTGTGGTCAGTGGAGGAGTATTGCAAGTAGGGGCTGCAGACAGGCTATCAAAGGCCTAAAATAACAAACAGTAGGCAGTCATGGCAGTTTTACATCGGTTACATGGATACACAGGCAGGCACTCCAGGCAGCATTGTGGTCAGTGGAGGAGTATTGCAAGTAGGGGCCGCAGACAGGCTATCAAAGGCCTAAAATAACAAACAATAGGCTCATGGCAGTTTTACAGCGGTTACATGGATACACGGGCAGGCAGCTTGGTGGTCAGTGGAGGAGTATTTAAAGTAGGGACCGCAGACAGGCTTCAAAGGCCTAACATAAGAAAATGGGCTGGCTGTAGGCACTTTATAATTGGTTCCAGGGGTACACGGGCAGCAGTGGTCTGGTCAGTGGAGGAGTATTTAAAGTAGGGACCGCAGACAGGCTATCAAAGGCCTAACATAACAAACAATAGGCTCATGGCAGTTTCACAGCGGTTACATGGATACACGGGCAGGCAGCTTGGTGGTCAGTGGAGGAGTATTGCAAGTAGGGGCTGCAGACAGGCTATCAAAGGCCTAAAATAACAAACAGTAGGCAGTCATGGCAGTTTTACATCGGTTACATGGATACACAGGCAGGCACTCCAGGCAGCATTGTGGTCAGTGGAGGAGTATTGCAAGTAGGGGCCGCAGACAGGCTATCAAAGGCCTAAAATAACAAACAATAGGCTCATGGCAGTTTTACAGCGGTTACATGGATACACGGGCAGGCAGCTTGGTGGTCAGTGGAGGAGTATTTAAAGTAGGGACCGCAGACAGGCTTCAAAGGCCTAACATAAGAAAATGGGCTGGCTGTAGGCACTTTATAATTGGTTCCAGGGGTACACGGGCAGCAGTGGTCTGGTCAGTGGAGGAGTATTTAAAGTAGGGACCGCAGACAGGCTATCAAAGGCCTAACATAACAAACAATAGGCTCATGGCAGTTTCACAGCGGTTACATGGATACACGGGCAGGCAGCTTGGTGGTCAGTGGAGGAGTATTGCAAGTAGGGGCTGCAGACAGGCTATCAAAGGCCTAAAATAACAAACAGTAGGCAGTCATGGCAGTTTTACATCGGTTACATGGATACACAGGCAGGCACTCCAGGCAGCATTGTGGTCAGTGGAGGAGTATTGCAAGTAGGGGCCGCAGACAGGCTATCAAAGGCCTAAAATAACAAACAATAGGCTCATGGCAGTTTTACAGCGGTTACATGGATACACGGGCAGGCAGCTTGGTGGTCAGTGGAGGAGTATTTAAAGTAGGGACCGCAGACAGGCTTCAAAGGCCTAACATAAGAAAATGGGCTGGCTGTAGGCACTTTATAATTGGTTCCAGGGGTACACGGGCAGCAGTGGTCTGGTCAGTGGAGGAGTATTTAAAGTAGGGACCGCAGACAGGCTATCAAAGGCCTAACATAACAAACAATAGGCTCATGGCAGTTTCACAGCGGTTACATGGATACACGGGCAGGCAGCTTGGTGGTCAGTGGAGGAGTATTGCAAGTAGGGGCTGCAGACAGGCTATCAAAGGCCTAAAATAACAAACAGTAGGCAGTCATGGCAGTTTTACATCGGTTACATGGATACACAGGCAGGCACTCCAGGCAGCATTGTGGTCAGTGGAGGAGTATTGCAAGTAGGGGCCGCAGACAGGCTATCAAAGGCCTAAAATAACAAACAATAGGCTCATGGCAGTTTTACAGCGGTTACATGGATACACGGGCAGGCAGCTTGGTGGTCAGTGGAGGAGTATTTAAAGTAGGGACCGCAGACAGGCTTCAAAGGCCTAACATAAGAAAATGGGCTGGCTGTAGGCACTTTATAATTGGTTCCAGGGGTACACGGGCAGCAGTGGTCTGGTCAGTGGAGGAGTATTTAAAGTAGGGACCGCAGACAGGCTATCAAAGGCCTAACATAACAAACAATAGGCTCATGGCAGTTTCACAGCGGTTACATGGATACACGGGCAGGCAGCTTGGTGGTCAGTGGAGGAGTATTGCAAGTAGGGGCCGCAGACAGGCTATCAAAGGCCTAAAATAACAAACAATAGGCTCATGGCAGTTTTACAGCGGTTACATGGATACACAGGCAGCTTGGTGGTGAGTGGAGGAGTAGTGCAAGGAGTGTCTGTCCCAGTACTCCCAAAATATAAATAGATGTTAATGTCTCGCAAAACAACCAAAACAAAAAAAAAAGGTGGCATACTTAGGTACAGGGGTGGGCTCATCTACTGAGTTTCTGACATAGTAATTTGGCAGTAACTATTTAATGGTGCCAATATAGGACACAGACACAGACTACTTTAAGTTGCATCATAGATGTCTACAAATTTGTATTGTCAGTGCCAGACATTGAATGATGTCAGCGAATAGACTAAAGATTGGTGGAGCTGTGCGACATAATTTTGCACGTGGTAGAGCACATTTTGAGCTGGGGTAGGGGGGAACTCTCTTGAGGCCGGCGGGACCGCCCCAGGGCCCCTCATGTTACAACGGTGTGTCTGACGTTGGGTGCGCACCACCACCGCCAGAGACACTACATTGTACTATGAGGGACCCAGTAGCAATGCCGTCAACCAAAAGCGAGCACACCCACCTCTTCAGACAAACAGCAGTCTCACGGGTGCTTGCGCCAAGTCGCGATACCACGGCCCCGTGTGGGGAGTTTTGCCATTTAGGGAGGTGTAAACATGTCGTATGCTGTACAATCAGCTGCAGCAAATTAGACATTAGAAAAGTAATTCACAGGCAAGAGCTTTTCATAGGAAAGCTAGGTGTCGGCCGGGCAAGGTGGGGCAAAAGATTTCGAAATCCAGTTGTGGTTCATTTTAATGAATGTTAGATCGTCAACATTTTGGGTAGCCAGACGAGTCCTTTTTTCGGTTAATATTGAACCTGCAGCACTGAATACTCTTTCTGATAGGACACTTGCTGCCGGGCAAGCAAGCTCCTGCAATGCATATTCTGCCAATTCTGGCCAGGTGTCTAATTTGGAGGCCCAGTAATCAAATGGGAATGACGGTTGAGGGAGAACATCGATAAGGGATGAAAAATAGTTAGTAACCATACTGGACAAATGTTGTCTCCTGTCACTTTCAATTGATGCAGCAGTACCTGTCCTGTCTGCGGTCATAGCAAAATCACTCCACAACCTGGTCAGAAAACCCCTCTGTCCAATGCCACTTCTGATGTGTGCACCCCTAACACTCCTAGTCTGCTGCCCCCTGGAGCTCGTGTGAGAACGATCACGTGCGCTGTGTGCTGGGAATGCCTGAAGCAAACGGTCAACAAGAGTTGATTGTTTGGTTGCTAATATTAGTTCCAAGTTCTCATGTGGCATAATATTTTGCAATTTGCCTTTATAGCGTGGATCAAGGAGGCAGGCCAACCAGTAATCGTCATCGTTCATCATTTTCGTAATGCGTGTGTCCCTTTTTAGGATACGTAAGGCATAATCCGCCATGTGGGCCAAAGTTCCAGTTGTCAAATCTCCGGTTGTGATTGGTTGAGGGGCAGTTGCAGGCAAATCTACGTCACTTGTGTCCCTCAAAAAACCAGAACCCGGCCGTGACACGCAACCAAATTCCTGTGCCCCCGGGAAAGGTTCGGCATTAAAAATATACTCATCCCCATCATCCTCCTCGTCCTCCACCTCCTCTTCGCCCGCTACCTCGTCCTGTACACTGCCCTGACCAGACAATGGCTGACTGTCATCAAGGCTTTCCTCTTCCTCTGGTGCAGACGCCTGCTCCTTTATGTGCGTCAAACTTTGCATCAGCAGACGCATTAGGGGGATGCTCATGCTTATTACGGCGTTGTCTGCACTAACCAGCCGTGTGCATTCCTCAAAGCACTGAAGGACTTGACACATGTCTTGTATCTTAGACCACTGCACACCTGACAACTCCATGTCTGCCATCCTACTGCCTGCCCGTGTATCCTCCCACAAATAAATAACAGCACGCCTCTGTTCGCACAGTCTCTGAAGCATGTGCAGTGTTGAGTTCCACCTTGTTGCAACGTCTATGATTAGGCGATGCTGGGGAAGGTTCAAAGACCGCTGATAGGTCTGCATACGGCTGGCGTGTACAGGCGAACGTCGGATATGTGAGCAAAGTGCACGCACTTTGAGGAGCAGGTCGGAGAACCCAGGATAAGTTTTCAATAAGCACTGCACCACCAGGTTTAAGGTGTGAGCCAGGCAAGGAATGTGTTTCAGTTGGGAAAGGGAGATGGCAGCCATGAAATTCCTTCCGTTATCACTCACTACCTTGCCTGCCTCAAGATCTACTGTGCCCAGCCACGACTGCGTTTCTTGTTGCAAGAACTCGGACAGAACTTCCGCGGTGTGTCTATTGTCGCCCAAGCACTTCATAGCCAATACAGCCTGCTGACGCTTGGCAGTAGCTGGCCCATAATGGGACAACTGGTGTGCAACAGTGTCATCTGCCGATGGAGTGGTTGGCAGACTGCGTTCTGTGGAAGAGCTGTAGCTTCTGCAGGAGGACGAGGAGGAGGAGGAGGAGGGGGTGCGAACGCCTACAGCCAACTGTTTCCTAGACCGTGGGCTAGGCACAACTGTCCCTAAATTGATGTCGCCTGTGGACCCTGCATCCACCACATTCACCCAGTGTGCCGTGATGGACACATAACGTCCCTGGCCATGCCTACTGGTCCATGCATCTGTAGTCAGGTGCACCTTTGTACTCACAGATTGCCTGAGTGCATGGACGATGCGCTGTTTAACATGCTGGTGCAGGGCTGGGATGGCTTTTCTGGAAAAAAAGTGTCGACTGGGTAGCTCGTATCGTGGTTCAGCGTACTCCATCAGGGCTTTGAAAGCTTCGCTTTCAACTAACCGGTAGGGCATCATCTCTAACGAGATTAGTCTAGCTATGTGGGCGTTAAAACCCTGTGTACGCGGATGCGAGGATAAGTACTTCCTTTTTCTAACCAGAGTCTCATGTAGGGTGAGCTGGACTGGAGAGCTGGAGATCGTGGAACTTTCGGGTGTGCCGGTGTACATGGCAGACTGAGAGACGGTTGGAGACGGTATTGTTTCCGCCGGTGCCCTAGATGCAATATTTCCTCCTACAAAACTGGTGATTCCCTGACCCTGACTGCTTTTGGCTGGCAAAGAAACCTGCACAGATACTGCCTGTGGTGCGGAAAATGGTGGCCTTACAGTGACGGAAGGGATGTTGCGTTGCTGACTAGCTTCATTGGCCGAGGGTGCTACAACCTTGAGGGACGTTTGGTAGTTAGTCCAGGCTTGAAAATGCATGGTGGTTAAGTGTCTATGCATGCAACTAGTATTTAGACTTTTCAGATTCTGACCTCTGCTTAAGCTAGTTGAACATTTTTGACAGATGACTTTGCGCTGATCAGTTGGATGTTGTTTAAAAAAATGCCAGACTGCACTCTTCCTAGACTCGGATCCCTTTTCAGGGATTGCAGACTGAGCTTTAACCGGATGGCAACGCTGTGCTCCAACAGGTTTTGGCTTTGACACGCGTTTTGGGCCAGATACGGGCCCGGCAGATGTAACCTGTTGCGATGTTGATGCCTGCTGCGGCCCCTCCTCCACCTCCGCTTCTGAACTACTGCCGCCTGCACCCTGTTCCCCCAATGGCTGCCAATCGGGGTCAATAACTGGGTCATCTATTACCTCCTCTTCGAGCTCGTGTGCAACTTCGTCTGTGTCACTGTGTCGGTCGGTGGTATAGCGTTCGTGGCGGGGCAACATAGTCTCATCAGGGTCTGATTGTGGATCTGTACCCTGAGAGGGCAATGTGGTGGTCTGAGTCAAAGGAGCAGCATAGTACTCTGGCTGTGGCTGTGCATCAGTGCACTCCATGTCAGAATATACTTGTAATGGGCATGGCCTGTTAAATGTTTCACTTTCTAAGCCAGGGACGGTATGTGTAAAGAGCTCCATGGAGTGACCCGTTGTGTCGCCTGCTGCATCCTTCTCTCTTGTTGTAGTTTTTGCTGAGGAGGACAAGGAAGCGACTTGTCCCTGACCGTGAACATCCACAAGCGACGCGCTGCTTTTACATTTACCAGTTTCGGAAGAGGAGGCAAAAGAGCTAGAGGCTGAGTCTGCAATGTAAGCCAAAACTTGCTGTTGCTGCTCCGCCTTTAAAAGCGGTTTTCCTACTCCCAGAAAAGAGAGCGTTCGAGGCCTTGTGTAGCCTGACGACGAAACTGGCTCCACAGCTCCAGACTTAGGTGGAATATTTTTATCCCCACGACCACCTGATGCTCCTCTACCACTACCATCATTACCAGCTGACAATGAACGCCCACGACGACCTCTTGCACCAGACTTCCTCATTGTTTTAAAATCTTAACCAAAGTAACTTTATTTGTTGCTGTCAAACAACTTACACGGTGAGCTATAACTTCAGTATGATTTCAATATCCCTTAACAGGTTGGTGAGACCACAAGGAAAATCAGGCACAATGTTACACACTCTGTTTTCTGTGGCACAAAATCACAGAGATGACACACACGCAGGACTGTCACTCAAGCACTAATGTCAATATTAATCTCCCACCTAATTTATTTTTTTTTTTTTCTCAGGGAGACTTTAGAAACCAAATAATATTAAAAAAAAAAAAAAAAAAGGCTTTCTATGGCCCACAATTAGAGAGAGAGAGGTGGCACACCCAGGAGTCAAGACTGGCACACAAGCTGAGAGGGCAATATTACTCTCCCACTGTTTTTTTATGTATTTTTTGTTTTTTCAGGGAGACTTTAGAAACCCAATAATATTTTAAAAAAAAAATAAATAGGCTTTCTATGGCCCACTGAATGAGAGGGAGAGAGGTGGCACACCCAGGAGTCAAGACTGGCACACAAGCTGAAAGGGCAATATTACTCTCCCACTGTTTTTTTAGGTTTTTTTTTTTTTTTCAGGGAGACTTTAGAAACCCAATAATATTTAAAAAAAAAAATAAATAGGCTTTCTATGGCCCACTGAATGAAAGGGAGAGAGGTGGCACACCCAGGAGTCAAGACTGGCACACAAGCTGAAAGGGCAATATTACTCTCCCACTGTTTTTTTATGTATTTTTTGTTTTTTCAGGGAGACTTTAGAAACCCAATAATATTTAAAAAAAAAAATAAATAGGCTTTCTATGGCCCACTGAATGAGAGGGAGAGAGGTGGCACACCCAGGAGTCAAGACTGGCACACAAGCTGAAAGGGCAATATTACTCTCCCACTGTTTTTTTAGGTTTTTTTTTTTTTTTCAGGGAGACTTTAGAAACCAAATAATATAAAAAAAAAAAAAAAAAATAGGCTTGCTATAGCCCACTGAATGAGAGATAGCACACACAGCAGTGGCACACAAGCCCTGACTGAGGCCAATATTTTTCTCCCACTGATTGATGTAGTGTTTTTGTGTTGAGGTAGAATTTAGAACACAAATCACGGAAAAAATAAATAGGCTTTCTATGGCCCACTGAATGAAAGGGAGAGAGGTGGCACACCCAGGAGTCAAGACTGGCACACAAGCTGAAAGGGCAATATTACTCTCCCACTGTTTTTTTATGTATTTTTTGTTTTTTCAGGGAGACTTTAGAAACCCAATAATATTTAAAAAAAAAAATAAATAGGCTTTCTATGGCCCACTGAATGAGAGGGAGAGAGGTGGCACACCCAGGAGTCAAGACTGGCACACAAGCTGAAAGGGCAATATTACTCTCCCACTGTTTTTTTAGGTTTTTTTTTTTTTTTCAGGGAGACTTTAGAAACCAAATAATATAAAAAAAAAAAAAAAAAATAGGCTTGCTATAGCCCACTGAATGAGAGATAGCACACACAGCAGTGGCACACAAGCCCTGACTGAGGCCAATATTTTTCTCCCACTGATTGATGTAGTGTTTTTGTGTTGAGGTAGAATTTAGAACACAAATCACGGAAAAAATAAATAGGCTTTCTATGGCCCACTGAATGAAAGGGAGAGAGGTGGCACACCCAGGAGTCAAGACTGGCACACAAGCTGAAAGGGCAATATTACTCTCCCACTGTTTTTTTATGTATTTTTTGTTTTTTCAGGGAGACTTTAGAAACCCAATAATATTTAAAAAAAAAAATAAATAGGCTTTCTATGGCCCACTGAATGAGAGGGAGAGAGGTGGCACACCCAGGAGTCAAGACTGGCACACAAGCTGAAAGGGCAATATTACTCTCCCACTGTTTTTTTAGGTTTTTTTTTTTTTTTTCAGGGAGACTTTAGAAACCCAATAATATTTTAAAAAAAAAATAAATAGGCTTTCTATGGCCCACTGAATGAGAGGGAGAGAGGTGGCACACCCAGGAGTCAAGACTGGCACACAAGCTGAAAGGGCAATATTACTCTCCCACTGTTTTTTTAGGTTTTTTTTTTTTTTTCAGGGAGACTTTAGAAACCCAATAATATTTAAAAAAAAAAATAAATAGGCTTTCTATGGCCCACTGAATGAAAGGGAGAGAGGTGGCACACCCAGGAGTCAAGACTGGCACACAAGCTGAAAGGGCAATATTACTCTCCCACTGTTTTTTTATGTATTTTTTGTTTTTTCAGGGAGACTTTAGAAACCCAATAATATTTTTAAAAAAAAATAAATAGGCTTTCTATGGCCCGCTGAATGAGAGGGAGAGAGGTGGCACACCCAGGAGTCAAGACTGGCACACAAGCTGAAAGGGCAATATTATTCTCCCACTGTTTTTTTAGGTTTTTTTTTTTTTTTCAGGGAGAATTAGAAACCAAATAATATTAAAAAAAAAAAATAAATAGGCTTTCTATGGCCCACTGAATGAGAGGGAGAGAGGTGGCACACCCAGGAGTCAAGACTGGCACACAAGCTGAAAGGGCAATATTACTCTCCCACTGTTTTTTTAGGTTTTTTTTTTTTTTCAGGGAGACTTTAGAAACCAAATAATATTAAAAAAAAAAAAAAAAAATAGGCTTGCTATAGCCCACTGAATGAGAGATAGCACACACAGCAGTGGCACACAAGCCCTGACTGAGGCCAATATTTTTCTCCCACTGATTGATGTAGTGTTTTTGTGTTGAGGTAGATTTTAGAACACAAATCACGGAAAAAATAAATAGGCTTTCTATGGCCCACTCAGTGAGAGATGGCACACACAGGGATGGCACTGTAGCAGAAATGCCAATCTTAATCTCCCACAAAAAAAAAAAAAAAAAAAAAAAAAAACTGTCCTACAATTACTATCTCCCTGCAGTAATGTAAGCCAGGTATGGCAGGCAGCAATAGGAGTGGACTGATGCACAAATTAAATAAAAAGTGTGGACAAACAAAAAAGATAGCTGTGCAGAAAGGAAGGAACAAGAGGATATGTGCTTTGAAAAAAGCAGTTGGTTTCCACAGTGGCGTACACACAGCAATACAGCTATCACGGAGCCTTCTAGGGCAGCCCAATGAGCTACAGCGCTGAGGGGAAAAAAAAAAAAAAATAGCTTCCACAGTCCCTGCACACCGAAGGTGGTGTTGGACAGTGGAAATCGCTGCAGCACAAGCGGTTTGGTGGTTAGTGGACCCTGCCTAACGCTCTCCCTGCTTCTGACGAAGCGGCAGCAACCTCTCCCTAAGCTCAGATCAGCAGCAGTAAGATGGCGGTCGGCGGGAACGCCCCTTTATAGCCCCTGTGACGCCGCAGACAGCAAGCCAATCACTGCAATGCCCTTCTCTAAGATGGTGGGGACCAGGATCTATGTCATCACGCTGCCCACACTCTGCGTTCACCTTCATTGGCTGAGAAATGGCGCTTTTCGCGTCATTGAAACGCGACTTTGGCGCGAAAGTCGCGTACCGCATGGCCGACAAGCACAGGGGTCGGATCGGGTTTCATGAGACGCCGACTTAGCCAAAAGTCGGCGACTTTTGAAAATGATCGACCCGTTTCGCTCAACCCTAGTGTAAGAATATTTTGTGGATCTTTTCTGTAGGTTCACCAAAAACATAAGAAAATTAATCAGTATTCTGATCACTTGGAAAATTAATGTATCGATGATATATGTTTTGCTTAACCAAAATTCACCGTCACCATATTCAATAAAAATATACTTTATTAAATAACTCTTAAAAATGAAACACAAATGAAATAGTTTTAAAAATTATAAACCAATGACATGCATCACATAGGGGGAGACATACCATATACAGATATCAACCACCAGGTAAGTATATTTTGGGTAATATCACCCCACTGAAAAAGGCTTGGATAATGGCCTACATGTGCAACCTACCTGTCAGTGGAGGTATGCACCCTGAGTTAACGCTGCTCAAAGGGTCACCCTAATGTTCCCTAGTATTCCCTGTACTTAAAGAAGTTGGACAACTTCTTCTCATACCCCTCGCTTGACCCCATAAAATAATGCGCTTATAATCACCTCCCGGGCTGGTGCCATTGCTGTGGTAACGGCACTCGGTCTCCTGGGGCTCCAATGCTGTTGTTGTGACGCCAACACTCAATCAGCGCTGGTGTCACTGGCCCCACCTCCTGTGGAATTGATCAAGTAGAAGAAGTCCAAGATCAGCTGCAGCCCGGACTTCCTCTTCATGAGCTGATTGGGCGCCAGTGCCACGTGTCACAACACCGCACGAGAGCCCCAAGGAGAGCGAGTGCCGACACTGAGGGAACTGCGCCGGCATGGGAGGTGAGTTTAGGCTTCATTGTTTTATGGGGCTGAACATTTTGATCAAGATGGGGTTGTTCTAGTAGTGGATGACCATTTTCAACGACAATTACAGGTATCCAAACGATTATTCCCCTGTCATTCTCTTGTTAAGCAGTGTAGCAAACTAGTGACATTATTCTTTGAAATCTCACAGACTACCTGATGGAAGTTTAGCCAGAAAAAATATGTATACAATGTACAGTAATCTGGTCACATTTGGAAGCTACAGTCTTTTAGATATAGTCAGTATAAAAAGATGAGTAAGTTTGTAAATAGCTTACTTTGCATTGGTCTCAAGTATGAGAATAGCTATAGTGGGTGCAGAGGTCGCACACGGGCCCTGGAGCCAAGGGAGTCCCAAAAGTACCTATTCCCAATTTGAGGATACCGATAGTATTAAAGAGCAACTCTCAAGCACCTCTGACTGTACATGTCTCCCAGCTGAATGGCATTGTGTCCATGCTAGAACCCAACATGTCAAATCTTGTTTCCTCTCATTCATCTCTAAGCCTTGTAGACTGCAGAATCTGCTGACAATTTTCTGATTTTATGTCAAGTTTGGAATGTATAATGCAACACTCTACTTTGGCTTAATGTTATATCCTAAAGACAAACACAAGTCTAGTTTTTCTCCTGGTAGTTTAACAGTTAAAGAGGACCTGTCACTTGCTGTAAGTACGCAAATGATGCTGTTCTCCTGAAAATGGCTTTGTTGTTTTTTTCTTCCTGCACCTCTCCATTCCACAGATATGGCCCCCTCTTGTCTATGTATAAATCTAGCCTGGTTTGCCAAGTGAGTGTGGTTCTTAACCCTTTCACAACATGGGCCTTACATGTACTGTGAACATGCGTTTATGTGCTGCTTACATACCAACTTAAACCAAGCTTAATTTTTGTGTTTTTTCATTGTATTTTTGCATTCTGTGGAAGCCAGGGTGTGGCCTCCCTCTCCTGAGCTGGAAATTAGATTTAAAGGCTTCCCCAGACTGGTGTCCACAGGTCGGGCCTGGTCCTTTTTTCTGCCCTATTCACACACTTAGGTCAACTCTGACACATGGTAAGGTTTTCAATATTAGACAGTGTAGGACCATCCGATCAGGGTCACCTTGTGAGATGGCTTTTATGGTATTTTTGATCAAAAACAGTATTACTAAGAACCCTGTGTTATTTAAATGCACTTTTGCTTTTTACTTATTTAGTTACAGTAGTTTAGTTAGTTGTTCATTTTATTTCTTGGAGGTTTTGCAAACGTGTGTAATGTAGAGACTCACCGGTACTGTGTTCATTCACTTTCCCTATTCTATTTCATTCTGCCCAGACCACCTTGACCAACTCTTCCATCCATGACTCGTCCCTACCCAGCGTAACACAATGACATGTTTTGCTTATCACTCTTTTAGCACCCACCTTACATTTCTCCACTTGTACGCAAACTAAATTCTGCTTTAACCTTCTTCCCCACTTTCATCCCAGGCCTGGCGCAAGCAGCACAACAAAGTTATGTAGTCTCTTCATGTAACGTCCACAGTGTGGCGAGACTGATTTCGGCCTACTTGAGTATCTGGCAGAGCAGGGAGCCCATGGCTCTCCACTCCGCTACAGTCATTAACAGTATCTGTGTCCTAAAGATGTGGATAATATTAAAAGTGGAGCAGCTGGCTGCTTGACCAGCCCATCTTGCATTTACCAGAGTTGCCAAATCGCCAGTCTGGTCCATACTACAGATGGAGTAAAGACCACATAAACATTCATTTCACAAAACATTGTTCAGTTTGTGGCTGGTGCGCTATGCTATTTAAGTACCTTGCCTGGGAGGATACAAAGTTTATGAACATCTTTGCTACTGAAATAGTGTAAGCGCGAAGCGATCATTCATTAGCTCAAAATGAAGATTTATTTGACTCTTGCTATATTTGCATTTTGATTAGTTGGGGGTGATCACTTTAGGATTAGTACAAAAAAAGAAAAATTCCCACTGATTACTCTTAATTTAAGGCACCAATACTTTAATCTAATTAAAGGTCGGTGCTCGTCTCCCATAGATCTGTGTTATACTTAAAAAAAGAGAAGACGCATAATAAGATAACAACCAAGCATATCTGTCAGAGCCAAGTCTGAGGAAGAGCAGAACCTTGGAAAATGATGAGAGGTCGTTGGACATTGAAACATAGCATTGTCTCTCCAAGTTTTCTATATCCTTAGCATATTTCTTTTGAATCTTATGAAATATATTATTGTATTTCTATGAGTGTTGAGCTGCCAGACATTTCTTACATTGTCTTCATGATATATATACTGATCTTAGCAATATACGTTAATATCAGAATTCCAAATACAATCCAGGCTTAATTTCTGAATAAGTAGATAGAAAGGACCATGAGTCGGTCACCAATTCATCAAACGTCATAAAAGTATAAGTTGTCCTTCTTATCTAGAATTCCCATTAATGGTCATTAGGAAATGCAGACTTTTCACAACCTTTGATGAACCTGTGCTTTATCTCTTTTTTTTTAAGTGATGGATTTGGGCCTTCATTTTATTTAAAACCTTTTCCCATGTATCACAATTAGAAAGCTGCCAGGAGAAATTAGGAAAAAGTCAACTTCAACAAATGACAATGTCGGTCAAGTATGCGGTGAAATGTTTACACAGATGATCAAATAGGAGGCTGTGCCCTCCTAGATATCTGGCAAAAATGGATTGAACCAGTTGTATTTTTTTTGCAATTTCTTTGTGATATCAAAGTTCACTTTTCTAGTGCAAAACTATTAGTTGGCTTCAAAAATGTATATAGTTTTTATGATTTTGCAGATGTTAGTAGAGATGAGTAAATCGATTCGATGCAAATGGAGTTTGTGTCGAATTTTAAGAAATTCACTTATTCTGATGAATTTAAACAAAAATAAAATTTGATTGCCACCATTTCACAAGCTTCAGAAGATTCCATCTGCCACAGAAGGCTCACATGACTTCAGATGTGACCATGGGGGCTGCTACATAATGGCTTACAGCTATCACATGGGATAACGTAGGCAATCAGGAGAAACTATGATAAACTGTCTAAAACCTAGAATAAAAACAAAATAAAAAACACCCTGAAGTAAGTAAATAAATAAAAAAGTAATAGGACATATGAAGAACACCGTAAAAGGCATCGCACCTTGACAAGGTGTGCCGAAATCAGGATAGATCCTAAATCGTGGTGGGGTGGCTTTTACGCTGTTTTGATCAAAAGAGTGTCAACTAAGTACCTTATGTTTTTTCATCTACTATTACTATTTATTTATTCACTTATTTCTGGGCATTTGGTCATTTTATTTTTATCCAAGGTTTTGTCTTTTAGATAGCCACAGTGTGAATGTGCACCTACACATAACACTTATACCAACATGAGTACTGGCTCATTTCTTTATTTTAGCCTATATAAAAGCTAAGGCAAGGAGTGCAGCAGGCATTTTAAGGTAATTTCGGATAGTAAGAGAACGTCACAGATAGGGAGAGAAAGTCCTGAAATATTGGACACATATTTTAGACAGTATGTGTTGTACAATTGCAGTTCTAATTAGATGACCGGAGTAGTCTGCAAATAATACAGAGCTTCAATTAATATGGAAAGAGATAGCTAGGACAGGTGCCAGCAGTACAGCCAGTATGGTTGGGGAGTGATATTGTGCAGTAGGTTGGAACTTGTCATGCTGCACTTTAAGTATGTTTTTTTTCTTAATTCTTTATGAGCTAGAAAGCCACAAGCCAGCGCTATTAAAAAAAAAATCTGAACGTATTGTCAGTCAAAGAAAGTATGCTTGTCACAAACAACTACATAGCTTTTGCATTTCCTGTGCTTACCACACTAATATAGCAGCCTATACTGTAGTGGTTTCTTGCTTTTGGGATGTACCCACCTATCTTCCATTTCTTGTTACATACTTTTTGGGAAGCGGAGGAAATTGCTTTAGGAAAAAAAGCAGAAAAAATTGTTAACAAATCTAGACTGTCGGCGTGTTTTTGCACACCTGCTTTACTAATCCAATTTGACACTAGATCAGACCACACCAATTCAGTGACCTGTTACAGAAAGTTGTTGGCTTTTCGGACATGTACATACCTATCTAGCAATTCTTGTTACATTCTTTTAGGAGAGGGGGCAGAGGGAGTGTTTTTTTAAAAATAGCCCAAAATTGCATCTAAAATTCATACATTTAGCTGTGTATGTTTCTTTTTGCATACCTGTTTTATTAGTCCAATTTGACACACAAATATACCACACCAATACCCCAGCCTGATGCAGAAAATTACTGGCTTTTTGCATGTGCATCTACCTAGCATTTCTCATTACATTTCTTTTTGTAAGAAGGAGGGATAATGTTGTTAAAAAATAGCCCCCCAAAAATTATAAAGTAGATGTTCAACTGTGCACGTCTGTTTTTGCAAAACAGTTTTACTTAAATTTGACAGCCATATACGCTACACCAAAACAGCGACATGTTGCAGAAAGTCGCTAGCTTTTTGGAGGTGTATCTGTCAGCCGACTCAGGCGTGATAATGATATTATCATCAGAGGAGGGGTTGGTATTGGCCATAAAAAGCAAAGTTAATAATAATAATAATAATTTTATTTATATAGCGCCAACATATTCCGCAGCGCTTTACAACTTATAGAGGGGACTTATACAGACAACAGACATTACAGCATAACAGAAATCACAGTTCAAAACAGATACCAGGAGGAAAGTTGATATTTTGTCAAATCTGCTTCTTCTGCGGTTGGTGGAGGAGGTTCAGCAGCATCTGAAATATTTGCTCATGGTCAGGGTTGGGGAAAGTCCTATGTGCGGTCATCTCGGGTGTGAGAATTCTTTTCCAGATGATCCTTCCAATGAATCTTTTGCAGTGTGAAAAATGAGCCATTTACATTCTGACTTGTATAGACTAGAAACTATGGCTCTACATTGAGTTAGCCGAGGCGCAGGCAAGGTAAGTTGCTGACAGTCATTTGAAAGTTGACAATTACAACAATGACCGTGACAACGAGCTGCTGAGGCAGGTAGGAAAGAGAGCCAACAGGGTCCTCAGTCATGCTGGCAAACACGGCAAACTGCATGCTTGATTGCTTGTGTGATAGCAGATATATTGCTAGCATCAAGCAAAGAGATGACTATTGACTATTCATACTTTTAGACCCTCAGTATATAAGCAAAATGAGAGACTTTTTTCCCTGTACATGAAAGGAAGTCAAAATTGGTGCATTTCTATGAAAAGCTGTTTTCCTTAATACTTTCACTGAGCAGACATCAGCCAATGCTTCCTCACATGTGCCAGGGTTAGGGCTGAAACAAGTAGCCAAGGCTGAAGTGATTACAGGTTAGAAGATATGATAGACCAAGTGTTTCATCTGCCGCTGCATAAACATGACATACTTCATTAAACTCACCACCTATACAGCCGGTCATACCTGGGCTGTGTCCTTTCTCAGGCAGATACCCTGAGCCCTGACCCCATGGATACCTGGGTCAGCAGATTTGACCACTGATAAGAGCTGGTCCAGCTTGCCATAGATTTACTGTCATGTCCAATATCCACTGTACCATCAGAAAGGCCATTTATTGTAGCTGGTGGCTTTGTCATGCCCAAGCAGACATAATTGTCCTCCACAAGTTTGGAAAACCTTACATTTGTGAAACTAAATCAGTCATGGGTCTGGGCCAATTTTCATTAATTTATGGCTGATGTCAATGATTAGATTGGCCATAGTATCAGCCTGCTGGCCCATTGTGTGCTGCACTATTTTACTGATTCACAGTGCTGATGTCACCCCCCAACCAGAAATCTCCTGCTTGTCCATTATGTTTCAGTATCTCAAAAAAGTGAGTACACCCCTCACATTTTTTCAAATGCAGGTGTTTCTCACTAAATTAGAATATCATCAAAAAGTTAATTTATTTCAGTTCTTCAATACAAAAACTGAAACTCATATATTATAGAGAGTCATTACAAAGTAATCTACAGCTCTGGCAAAAATTAAAGGGAACAGGTCACCCACCCAGGCGTTTGTAACTAAAAGAGCCACTTTGTGCAGCACTAATGCTGCATTCTGACAAGGTGGCTCTTTTAGTTCGTTTTCCTGGCACTGCCTCAATAATTGTTTATGAAATTTGTCCCTCATACCTTGAAATCGCCAGGGGGGCAGGTCTTTCCCCCCTAATCCAGATGCCCCACAGCCGTCACTCGGGGCCTCTGAATGCCGGGTGCCGCCTCCTCTTCCTCCATTAGCGTACCCGGTGCCTGCGCTGTAAGTTCGAAGGGCAGCGCAACTGCGCATGCCCGAGAAAAAACTTACAGCACAGGTGCCGTGGACACTAATGAAGGAAGAGGAGGCGGCGCCCGGCATGCAGAGGCCCCGAGTGACGGCTGTGGGGCATCTGGATTAGGGGGGAAAGACCTGCCCCCCTGGCAATTTCAAGGTATGAGGGACAAATTTCATAAACGATTATTTCAGCAGTGCCAGGAACAAGAACTAAAAGAGCCACCTTGTCAGAATGCAGCATTAGTGCTGCACAAAGTGGCTCTTTTAGTTACAAACGCCTGGGAGGGGTGACAGGTTCCCTTTAAGAGACCACCACATCAAAACCCTGTCATGGGCAGCCTAATCTCCAGACCTTAACCCCATTGAAAACCTCAGGAATGTAATCAAGAGGATGATGGATAGTCACAAGCCATCAAACAAAGAACTGCTTACATTTTTGCTCCAGGAGCAGTGTGAGAGACTGGTGGAAAGCTGCCAAGACGCATGAAAGCTGTGATTAAAAATCATGGTTATTCCACAAAATATTGATTTCTGAACTCTTCCTGAGTAGTGTTGAGCGATACCGTCCGATACTTGAAAGTATCGGTATCGGAAAGTATCGGCCGATACCGGCAAAGTATCGGATCCAATCCGATACCGATACCCGATACCAATACAAGTCAATGGGACTCAAGTATCGGACGGTATCCCTGATGGTTCCCAGGGTTTGAAGGAGAGGAAACTCTCCTTCAGGCCCTGGGAACCATATTAATGTGTAAAAGAAAGAATTAAAATAAAAAATATTGCTATACTCACCTCTCCGACGCACCGACGCAACCTGCACCTTACCGAGGGAAGCGGCAGCGTTCTTTGTTTAAAATTCGCGCGTTTACTTGGTTACGTGAAGTCCCGGCTTGTGATTGGTCGCGGCGGCCATGTTGCCGGGACGCGGACCAATCACAGCAAGCCGTGATGTAATTTCAGGTCCTGCAGGATTTTAAAATTATGTCCCGGCGTTGTGATTGGTTGCGCGGCAGTCACATGGGCGACGCAACCAATCACAAGCCGTGACGTCACGGGAGGCTGGACATGCGCGTATTTTAAAATGCGCGCTTGTCCAGCCTCCCGTGACGTCCCGGCTTGTGATTGGTTGCATCGCGGTCAACCAATCACAAGCCGGAAGGCTGGACGCGCGCATTTTAAAATGCGCGCTTGTCCAGCCTCCCGTGACGTCCCGGCTTGTGATTGGTTGCATCGCGGTCAACCAATCACAAGCCGGGAGGCTGGACGCGCGCATTTTAAAATGTGCGCGTGTCCAGCCTCCCGTGACGTCACGGCTTGTGATTGGTCGCGGCGGCCATGTTGCCGGGACGCGGACCAATCACAGCAAGCCGTGACGTAATTTCAGGTCCTGCAGGATTTTAAAATTACGTTCCGGCGTTGTGATTGGTCCGCGTCCCGGCAACATGGCCGCCGCGACCAATCACAAGCCGGGACGTCACGGGAGGCTGGACACGCGCGCATTTTAAAATGTGCGCGTGTCCAGCCTCCCGTGACGTCCCGGCTTGTGATTGGTTACGTCGCCCATGTGACCACGACGCGCCCAATCACAACGCCGGAACGTAATTTTAAAATCCTGCAAGGACCTGAAATTACGTCACGGCTTGCTGTGATTGGTCCGCGTCCCGGCAACATGGCCGCCGCGACCAATCACAAGCCGGGACTTCACGTAACCAAGTAAACGCGCGAATTTTAAACAAACAATGCTGCCGGTTCCCTCGCTGAGGTCCGGGCTGCGTCGGAGAGGTGAGTATAGCAATATTTTTTATTTTAATTCTCTCTTTTACACATTATTACATTAATGTTGTTTCGATACCCGATACCACAAAAGTATCGGATCTCGGTATCGGAATTCCGATACAGCAAGTATCGGCCGATACCCGATACTTGCAGTATCGGAATGCTCAACACTATTCCTGAGTTAAAACATTAGTATTGTTGCTTCTAAATGATTATGAACTTGTTTTCTTTGCATTATCTGAGGTCTGAAAGCACTGTTTTATTATTTTGGCCATTTCTCCTTTTCAGAAAAAAAATGCTAAATTTATTGCTTGGAAATTCGGAGACATGTTGTCAGAAGTTTATAGAATAAAAGAACAATTTACATTTTACTCAAAAATATACCTATAAAAAGAAAAAACAGACAAGCTGAACATTTTGCAATCAGCCTGTGGCACTGCTGAGGTTTTATGGAAGCCCAGGTTGCTTTGATAGTGATAGCAGCCTTCAGCTCGTCTATATTATTGGGTCTGATGTCTCTCATTTTCCTCTTGACAATACCCATAGGTCAGGTGAGTTTGCTGGCCAATCAAGCACACTGATACTGTTGTTTTTAACCAGGTATTGGTACTTCTGGCAATGTGGACAGATGCCAAGTGCTTTTGGAGAATAACACTTCCATCTCCAGCTTGTCGGCAGAGGGAAGCATGAAGTGCTCTAAAATTTCCTGGTAGACGTCTGCGCTGACTTTGGTCTTGATAAAACACAGGGCACCGACACCAGCAGATGACATGGCTCCCCAAACCAACAATGATTGTGGAAACTTCAGCCTAGACCTCAAGCAGCTTGGATTGTGGCCTCTCCACTCTTCCTCCAGACTCAGGGACCTTGATTTCAAAATGAAATGCAAAATTTACCTTCATCTGAAAACACCTTGGACCACTGAGCAACAGTCCAGTTCTTTTTCTCCTTGGCCCAGGGAAGATGTTTCTGGCATTATCTACTGGTCATGAGTGGCTTGACACAAGGAATGCGACACTTGTAGCCCATGTCCTGGATACGTCTGTGTGTGATGGCTCTTGAAGCAATGACGCCAGCAGCAGTCCATTCCTTATGAATCTCCCCAAAATTTTTGAATGGCCTTTTCTTAATCCTTTCAAGGCTGTGCTTATCCTGGTTGCTTGGGCACCTTTTTCTAGCACACTTTTTCCTTCCACTCAACTTTCCATTAATATGCTTGGATACAGCACTCTGTGAACAGCCAGCTCCTTTACCAATGACTTTTTGTGGCTTACCCTCCTTGTGGAGTTTGTCAATGACTAACTTCTGGACATCTGTCAAGTCAGCAGTCTTCCCCATGATTGTGGAGCCTACTGAAACCGACTAAGGGACCTTTTTAAATGCTTAGAAAGCTTTGAAGGTGTTTTTTGTTAATTATTCTAATTTATTGAGATAATGACTTTTGGGTTTTCATTGGCTGTAAGCAATAATCATCAGCATTAACAGAAATAAACACTTGAAATAGATCAATCTGTATGTAATAACTCTATATAATAAATGAGTTTCACTTTTTGTATTGAAAAACTGAAATAAATTAACGTTTTGGTGATATTCTAATTTAGTGAGAAGCACCTGTATTTCATTATATCTTTTCATGGGACAGCATTGCTTTAATATAATGTAAAGCAGTCAGTGTACAGCTTGAATAATAGTGTAAATTTGATAAATAACTGAACATACAGCCAATAATGTCTAAACCGCTGACAACAAAAGTGAGTATACCCCTATGTGAAAATGGCCAAATTGTGCCCAATTAGCCATTTGCCTTCCTGGGGTCATTATGACTTATTAGTCTTACAAGGTCTCAGGTGTGAATTGGGAGCAAGTGTGTAAAATTTGGTGTTATCGCTCTCACACTCTCTCATATACTGGTCACTCTCTAAGGATCTGAAAAAAATAATTGTTGCTCTAAATAAAGATGACATAGGCTATAAGAAGATTGCCCACACCCTGACACTGAGCAGCAGCACAGTAGCCAAAACCATACAGTGGTTTAATAAGCCAGTTTCCACTCAGAACAGGTCTCGCTATGGTCAACCGAAGAAGTTGAGTAAACATGCTCAGTGACATATCCAGAGGTTATCTTTTCAAAATAGATGTATCAGTGCCACCAGCATTGTTGCAGAGGTTAAGGTGGTAGGGGGCTAGCCTGTCAGTGCTCAGACCATACGCCACCGCACACTGCATCAAATTGGTCTGCATGGCTGTCATCCTATAAGGAAGCCTCTTCTAAAGGTGGTACACAAGAAAACACACAAACAGTTTGCTGAAGACAAGCAGACTAAGGACATTAATTATTATTGGAACCATGTCCTGTGGTCTGATGAAACCAAGATAAACTTATTTGTTCAGAAGGTATCAATCTTGTGTGGCTGCAACCAGGTGAGGATGTATGCTGCCTTTATATAAAAACAGGCACAACGATCAACTATTCCCATAGTGGGATCATTTTTTACTATTTTTACATTTAAAAATGCATTAAAAAATACTGTTGTATTATTAACCATGTTGTTTGCTACCACCAGATACCATCTGTTTATCCATAGTTATACTGTATATGTTGCTGTCATTTGGACATTACTAAGTCTGTTTGCTTTAAAATGATTGACTGCCGTTCCATATAGTCCTAGGAGACATCGGAGTGTTACACACATCTTTTTACACACATCTTTTTAGAGCAATTGAAGGATTTGCAGTAATGCAGTTTGAGGTGCATCGACTATCTGCAAATCTATTTTTTTTTATATTTGATGAAGGTGGCAAATTCTGATCTCCAAAGATTCACTCAAGGCCGTATGTTAGCTTAATGACTAGTCAACAAAAATTTTAAAATATTGCAGCAAGTGCAAGTATGCCCTTTTAGATTTTAATGACTTTTCCTGGATTTAACATATAACGTATACTGTATATGAATGTGTAAGGATTTGTTACTTCGAGTGCGGTCATCAAAATCTTAAATCACACACATGACCTTACATACTCAAATGATCTCGCCTGTTGTGTGTTTTATATAAATATGTGCTTCATAAATTTGGGTCACACGTGGGACAAATTAAGCCACAAGTATTAGCTAAAAACTGTTGCACATGAGAAACGCTTGTAGAAAATGAAGATCAGAGACTTTAGAAATGTGGCACATATGCTTGTTCCTTCATCTATGAATGTTTTTACAGGTTTGTGCCAATGTACTGGTTTCAAGTGTTGGATTTTTACATAAGCCATCAGAGTGCGACATCTGTTCATCCTTAGACCCCCGTAGACTCCCATAGACTGGTATCAAGATCTAACAGAACGGTCAACTCTCCATAAGACATCAGCATCGTCATATGACATTTTCTTTAATACTAAGCGCTTTTGAACCAACTTGAGATGTTTCATGAAGGAATTTCAAGTATTCAGGCAAGTTGTGATCACAGAAATCCTAATTTCCTTAAAATTGATTAGACATCAATGAAGAATCCAAAAACCCTGAAGATCCCTCAGCTTCGTATGCCACAAGATATCTTGTTATTGCACTACTTTGCTTTATCTACCATATTTTATCTTCTAGAGGTAGGTTTGGTTTTGACTTTCATAACCTTCAGATATAAAGTCACCCTATACATCACATTAAGTCTGTCATCCACTCTGTCCCTTTCAAAAATGATGATGCTGTATGTTCTTCTCATGTTATAACATATACAACTCTATGTTGTGCCGTTCCTCTGTTAATCCTTCTAGATTTTATAAATAAATTGGGTTCAATAAATGGAAACACTGGCAGACCCTTTAGGGACACATCCCTCTGACAAGGTGATTGGTAAAACACAATTGTCAATTATTTATGAATTTCAAGGTAGAATAACAAAAACACTGCTCAAAGTAGAATTACGAGAAAAGAGGTTTCACAATTCTTATTTCAGGGCCAACACAAGAGCTTATTATACCTGACAAGTCAGAGGAGGTGGCAAACTCTATTTAATGCTTCTAGGTTTAATGATGCTGAAAACTTGAAAGCCTTGTAAGGTGATACCTGTCTTTTAACTGAATCTCCTGTGGTTGAAGGAGAAAAAAGTCAAATCAAGCAAATGTCAGTATCTATATAGTTATCAAGACAACCCTTTTTAAAATTGAAGCTGCTCTTAAAGCTCTTAAATCTTGTTTTATTGGCACCGCACCGGTCGGCCTTCAATGCAAGTCTATTAGAGCCAGAACGAGACCAGAACAAGGCTCTCATAAACTTACACTGTGAAATTGTGACCGTTACTTGACTTTTCGTCAAGCAGAAGATGTGGTCACAAGATGGTGGATCGAGATTGCAGTGGTGCAGAGAATAGCTAAAGACAGCGGCTAGTAAAACTAATACTAGGATCAGGTACATTACATTGGTGGCGCCACTCCAGTGCTGAAATAAAAAAAATACACTGGAGCAGTGCTTTCAGTCTGGGTATTAGGAGAGTGGAAGATTCTTATCATGATGTCCATGATGTCCATGCATTATGTTTTAGGTATGAGTGAAGTAAATTCACAGATTCGCTCAAATTTGTTCAGGAAATTCATTCTACATTCAGTTGAATCAATGAGAAACAAAAGTTCCCTTGTTATGTTCTAGGGTCTCTCTCTATAAATAATAAATATAAAATAATACTCAACTTGCCCTCATTTTCCTTGGGTAGGTCGCCATCTGATCGTCATAGTTCCAGTCCGTTCTTCAGTCACAGCAGATGTTCAGTTTTCTTTTTAGCTCTGGCAGTCATAGGCACCTCCTGTTCTGACAAGCCTTTATTTTTGCTGGATTTGCACAAAGGAAATTGCAAATAATTTGGATTTCCACAAATCCAAATTTTTGGTGAAGTTCAAGACAAATTTATATACCAAAAGGAGAAAATTAGCATCATTCAATACCACTTAGGTGCTAATCTTTTATTCTGGCCTCAATAGACACACCAAGGCAGACAGAGAAGAACCTCATCACCAGTTTCATCATTTTGAATGGTGAAAGAAGACTTCATTATAATTGACACATACACATGTGATTAGTTGGGAAAATGTCACTAAACCATTCTATAGGTTATTCATGACTTGCCATCTGTCTACTGAGATTAAAGCCTACCAAATTGGAGAACATCTAACACAGAGGAGTCATTTAAGTTGAATTGGCTCTTAGTAACATAGAACCAAAACTTCGGCATTCATCCTTCATATGTTCTATGGATATACTTGAATAAACTCATTAGTTTTCCTTGTCCTTGTTTGATATTCACTATTTCACTGTCTCATCATTGTAGATCACTAGTGAGAAAGGAGCCACTTACACTCAATGGTATCTCATAAATGGAGGTTTTGAGGGTTAAGGTGCCATGCATACTGATTACTGGGGCAAGGCATAAGAGGAAATGCCTTGAAGAAGGTTGTCAGGCAACGTGACTATTAAAGGTGGCCTACAAGTAGAGTAAAATTATGTTGATCAATTTTGCAGTACTAAACATAAACATGTCAAGTCCAAATTATAGTAAATAGAAAGTCAGCATAATATCAATGTAATTTATTCGGGGTCATACATGAACTATCAGAGACCTCCTATGTCATGCTAAAATGTCCATATTGACCTCATCATCTTTATGATGACCTTGCTCATGATGCTCCACAAGAGATCATTAAGATTTGGCAGAAGCTCTCAGAGGAAACCAAAAAATCTGGCTTCATCATTCAACAAGAAAGATGCTTCTCTCTACTGTATTCTTTGGCTGAGGAGAGTCATGAAGCTCCCATACTCATTAATATCAACCAAACCTGACCAGTCTATGACCCAATGTGTATGGGGGTCTCCTGATTCTACAGTGACAGATGATGTCGGGGAAGAGGAGAATCTGGCATTTGAAATTACAACATCTGATCTTTTTGTTTCCGAAGGAGATAATCCACCACCAAAGGTGTCTTTTCATCCCTCTCTCCATTTAAACACATGCCTACTTGGCTGTGCTCGGCATTCATGTCTAGTGTATGGGACTGTGAGGAGAGAAAGCTGTTAGCTGACCGAACATGTGTTGGACAGCTATCAGAGCTGTATGGGCAGCTTTACTAGAAGGGTAGAGGACTGCATAGACAATAAAATTAGAGAGTAGTTTGTGTACACCCAGACTTATGAGCATTTACACATAATATCACTGGTGTACTAGCAATAACACAGACTTTTGCAGCCTCGCTAGGTTCCCACTGTGCAGTTGGGACTCTTTGTGACCTCTATTAAACGACAATGTTTGTTTTTTCCAAATTTATCACTAACTTTCTGATTGGAGACCTTAGTTCAGTATCCGACAGGAAATAAACATTTACATAAATTAATTGGGATGGGAAACCATCAGGTTAGAAATTTTCTGTAGTAAGTTCTGAAGAGGGAAAATTTAATCAGATTTTGGACTCTTTCCACACCGGAATAATTTCTTTGATCCTTCCCATAGACATTGAAGATCTTGGATGATCTTAGAATGTCCTTATGTCTTTGAGACTGTTAGACCTCCCTGTGCATCTGTCCTAGAGAGGTAAGGATAAAGTTATGTATTATACCTCACAAATAAATACCCAGACCAATATTTTTTTCTCCCTGCCACCTGACTAAACCACTTTGGGCCATCTATTTACCAGTTGGGCCGACAAAATGATCATGAGAATATCTCAGAATGAGTGCTGGGACTGAAATCAATCAGCTGTAACCTACAGAGAAACAAAATAGCAAGTGCTAAATTTTTCTACAGTGCCACCAAAGGAGAAATGAAGCATTACACATCTTTTATTTACATCAATGTGCTGTCCGAGTAATGCTGGGTCCTCCAACATGAGAAACAGTATGTAGAAAAGATACTTTCTGATCTGATGATAGATGATTTTCCTGATCCAAGTTCCCTTTATGAACTCACAAATAGGATATTTTAAAATTAGTTCCAAAACCAGACAATTTTTCAAATAAGTTCTAAAATTTTTCATATGGGGCTCACCTAACTTAGCAATGAATATAATCCATCCTCATGCAAATGGTATATCCTAAAGTTTGACAGATTTATTAAAATTACAACTTCAGTTGTGCTCCATCTGTGGAAGAGCAAGGGCAACTTTTCTACTCCTTATTGTTAAATCCGAGAAGTACTTATTGCCATCTGCTGCTGGATACCTTCATAAGTTGATAAATAGCAAATGACTTAGACTCTGTAAGAGTTAATTTAGTTCCCATGGAGCAGTGGAATTTATCACATCTCTGGAATTAATTGATAGATAAGCTCCCCTACCAATCACAGGTTTCCTAATCCTTCAGGAGATGGCACAATCCTCAGTGACAGAATGCAGAGCCTGGGCTTTTTCTTGCATTGTCTTAACATTTACAATAGGTTTAGGGTTCCCGGTTTTATTAGAAAGGACTGTGTATGATGGCCACATCTGGAGTTCTTGCCCAAACCGGCTGTATACAGTACCTATGGATCTGTGGAATGCATAGAAATAGCTTACATGTCCACCACCCAAAACTTTTCTGAAATACCAGGAGAGGCAGAAAAAATGTAAAAGGTAGATAAATTAGAAGGTTTATTATTTTTTTTAGGAGATTGGGACTTCTGGGGATTTTCCAATTTAAAAAAAGCTTGGTGACCTAATGGGTGCCGGAATAACTTTCTTTAGCATTTGTCATACAACATCATTACTCTCATAGGAGACCAAAATAACTGAAAAATCTTGACTCCATACAATAAATTCAGGTTTTTCAATTAATTAAAGCGATTACTGCATAAATAGTATCTCTTTTCATAGAGGTGTTAACTAGTGATGAGCGAACGTGCTCGGATAAGGTCTTATCTGACCATGCTCGGGTGCTAACATGATGTCGTCGGCATTCTTGAAAAATATTCTCGAGTCCCCGTGGCTGCGACAGCCACAACACATGCAGGGATTGCCTGTTTGTTAGCACCCGAGCATGCTCGAATTATGCCTTATCCAACTACGTTCACTCAGCACTAGTGGTGACCTACCTCTCTTCTCCAGAGCATAGATCCAAGAACAAAGAGCAGACCACCCTCTGAAGGACGTGGCGTGACCACTTTTTACATAATTGCATACCGATTGTATTGCCCAGCATGTAATATTATATGTCTCCTGTAGCGGTCAATGTAGAGAAAATGTGTGGTGAGATGATACCTCTGCCAGCAACACCGACTACTCCTTGGGGGTTATTTAAGCTATGACTGTCAGATTCATTGGAAAAAATGGGCTATATTCATAAGACACCTCTTGTAATGTAAATTTGTCACTGTTGCAATAAAAATGACATAAGATTATTATTGTGTGGAAAGAGATAATTTTGGCTCTAAATTGGTTGAAACTCTATAAGGAATTTGTGGATTGATTAGAATACCAGTTACAGGATTTTAATGGAAACTATTTCCAAACATGAAGTAAGGAAAGCTTTCAAATGGAGAGTAACCTAAAGCTCCTGGGCTCCAATATAAAATCTAAAAAAAGGGGCCCCCCCTGCGATGTGTCATACTTGAGTCTATTTACGTGGCACATGGAATACCCCCCATCACAGGCACCAGAGCACGGGGCTATTTTATTACTAAACTGTCCAGGCTCTATCACCAATAGGATCATTTGCTGTCCTTAGCATTTGCTTCTCTGCTCTTGTGTGCTTAGAGTTGCAATGGTAACCTGGCACTCACCTCTGATGTCACAATCTGAGGACTTTTAAGGCTGACTCTGGTGACTGCATGCCATCTGAGTATTCAGGTGGTAGGTACATGCTGCTACCATTTGCTTTCACTCAGCTTAGCCAAACCCAGCTAAACTATCACTAGACTCTGAAACAGTTTCCTTAAATTGTTGCTTTGCTGTTCCAAGCTACTGTCAGCACATTTAGCTGTGCTATACCAAGGCGACAGTCTGCCAACTCAGCTCTGTGGTTCCAAACTGTTGTGCACATGACAGGCTATACCACACTTTACTATTTAAAATTGCGGTGCCATCATAGCTTGGCTATTTTAAGGTGCTGTGCACACACTCGGCTTTGCTATACCAAGGTGCTGCCTGCTTACATACACAGCTGTAGTGTACCAAGGTGCTGTCCACACACTCTACTGTACCAAGGTGCTACCCACACACTCTACTGTACCAAGGTGCTGTCCACACACTCGACTGTACCAAGGTGCTGTACACACACTCTACTGAACCAAGGTGCTGTCCACACACTCTAGTGTACAAAGGTGCTTTCCACACACTCTACTGTACCAACGTGCTGTCCACACACTCTACTGTATCAAAGTGCTGCCCACACACTCTACTGTATCAAGGTGCTGCCCACACACTCTACTGTACCAAGGTGCTGTCCACACACTCTACTGTACCAAGGTGCTGTCCATACACTCTAGCACTCTAGTGTACAAAGGTGCTTTCCACACACTCTACTGTATCAAGGTGCAGTCCACACACTCAACTGTACCAAGGTGCTGTCCACACACTCTACTGTACCAAGGTGATATCCACACACTCTACTGTACCAAGGTGCAGTCCACACACTCTACTGTACCAAGGTGTTGTCCACACACTCTACTGCATCAAAATGCTGTCCACACACTCTACTGTACCAAGGTGCTGTCCAGACACTCTACTGTACCAAGGTGCTGTCCAGACACTCTACTGTACCAAGGTGCTGTCCACATACTTTGCTGTACCAAGGTGCTGTCCACACACTCTACTATACCAAGGTGCTGTCCACACACTCTGCTGTACCAATGTGCTGTCCACACACTCTGCTGTACCAATGTGCTGTCCACACACTCTGCTGTACCAATGTGCTGTCCACACACTCTGCTGTACCAAGGTGCTGTCCACACACTCTACTATATCAAGGTGCTGTCCACACACTCTACTGTACCAAGGTGCTGTCCGTACACTCTGCAGTACCAAGGTGCTGTCCACACACTCTACTGTACCAAGGTGCTGTCCACACTCTCTGCTGTACCAAGGTGTCTGTCTACACATGCCATGACACATGCAGTCCAGCATATTCATCACCACTGTTCCTATCTGTTACATGTGATGTCCATCAAATTCAGCTCTTATATTTCACATAGCTCCAGTAAATCTACCTCACCAGGTGAGCCATAACATTTATTCCTCTGTACCCCTAATAATTTTGCCCCTACTTCCAAAATAATCCAGTGACATAATAAAATGAGATAACTCTCATCTGCCATCCATACAATGTTCCCAGCATCCTTTGCAAGCTATACTATAAGCTATATATGTACTTCCATTGTAGATCACACCTTGTGGTACATTCACTTTGTAGTGGTGTTTATAGGTCAGAGGTCTCATTCCAGATATAAAAATATCTCTTTTTTTCCATGTTTCTACGCCCAGATTTGCATTAATTTTCATATGATTTTTGTTCTACCCCAAGGCTTGGATTGTATAGGAACTTTTGTATTCACTGAACATGTCATAACACATTAAAACCATATTGCAAGCTGTCAGTGGTCCAGTGTTCCTAAATCTATAACATTCCTATAAAGCCCCAAGGACTCTATAATTCTTCTTCCTATAAGGATATGGGCTACATAATCCCCAGTAATTTACAGAAGCCTTAGGATAAGCTGATACCCTATCTCTTTTATACGTCTCTTCTGGAGAATTATAGCGCAGAGCACACAATTTTCTTCATTAGCGAGGTTGAAGTATATGAACCCTCACTGATTGGATCCCTATAAAAACAACATTATCTCCGTAAAGAAACTTTTAGACTTAACTGGGATTCAGTATTGTGGATACATTCACAGATCTCAGCGGGAAATCTCTGTTTCTGGAGGGTCTTTGGCAGTGCGGAGGAGCCGTCTTCATAGACTTGATTAGCTCAAGCTGTGTGGTTTTGTTAGTTGGGAGTCCGAGGTGCTAAGTAATGGGCCGGTGGTTATGGCCTCTTTTAAAATTTAAAGCAAATGAATGAAAAAATAAATGAAACATTACTGTTTCATAGGGAAAATCTCTTTGGCGTCCAACTCTTCATCTATTTGTTCTTCATGCACTAGGGTGTGCTTGAGTAATGTATATAAATGAGGGAATCATCTTGAGATGAATTCAATTCTCCCTGAATGTCATAAAAAATTGAATTGGCCATAACCTGAACTTTTTCCACTTCAAACAAATCCAGAAAAATGGCAATCAGTCACATTTTTCCAAATTAACAAGCACCAGGAAAGGTTTAATATCAATACTCAACTCTCTCCTCTCTGCAGCCCTCACCTTATCCACTAGGCTGCCCACTTGGTTGTTCCTATCTAGTCTTCATTCTCAGTACGTTGGTCAATTTCACGCCATGGGTCCCATTGGGTGGTTGATGCCACTGGCACCCATAAAGTCTTGTTGAAGCCTGATGCACATCATTGCTTTAGGAGGCTTAGTAGCTATTGAAAGTGCGGAAAAATCCGAGGCATGAACAAAAATGGCAGAAGTGAGTAAATACCGGACCTGGAAAAAAGTTTTCATTTCTTTTCTTTTTTCACCTTATATCTCTTAAATTGAATTTCCTGGTCAAATTCAAACAAATTTGCAAATTGGTGAATGCACTTTTCTAATTTCACATATAAATAAGGATATCGCAATATGTCAGGTTATGAAGTGAAATTAGCTTTTACAATTTTTTCCATATGTATTGTGAGCATACAACCAATGAATTAAGGAGACAGAACATTTCCTAGCTAAACCTTTTTTGCTAAGTGAAGCATTTGTGACTTTAATGGGCTGTCCATTTTAATACAGGAATGGTATAGTTTATGCATTCTCCATCCAAATTCTTCCCTAGGACACGTGCTCGTGACTAATTGGTTTTAATGAGTGACCTATAAGGTGGCATGTCTCCCGTTAGGAAAATAAGTGTGGGCTGATTAGTTACCCCGGCTGATGGTGATCTCAGGGTTGCCGGAATAGCAGCTTGCTTAACAAATTAGGCATATTTTTTTGGCAGCCATCTTCCTAAGAAGCCCAAATTTAGGCAGATTTTAAGTATTTGAGCAGGTTGATTAGACTGTGGATGTTATATAGAAGACATATATCCATTAAAGCCAGCAGGGGAGCAGCATTACCATCACAGAGTCACCAGTCTTCTTTTACTGTAACTGGGGACACTATTTTTGTGACTATATGAAGGAGCACTATGCATAACACCATCATCATATCACCTGCTAATACCCTAAGGGACTTATTGGAAAGATATGAGAAGCCAAGAACAATAGACTATTCGCTGTTGTTGGTCATTGGCCATTTGCATTTTATGCCCACCACAACTGCTATAGGCCATGTCTGAGAATAAAATAGGGGGTTGCAGTGACTTTACTGAATCTAAAAAATTCTAAGACTTACCAAAGTCTAGTATACATGAAGCTGGAGCCTAATGAAGCACAATATGGCCAAGACATCGTTCACTTTAGGACTCTTAGAAGACTATAAAACTAACTCATCACAAGTAGATAGATTATTTGATGTCCTTCATATAATTAGTCACTTCCCTCCTGGAATATTTCTCATTCCCACCTATAAGCTCTTTGCCTTGTAGCATGCAGAGTATGACATCAAAAATTCACACCAATAAGACACCACCAAGTTTTGAGCACTGTAAAGAGCTATCACTTTACCCATGTTCTACCGATATATGTAAATCTTTATTGGACAGTAGGCAATGGGCTTGAGATATAGTAAATGCATTTTTCTCACCAAGGATAGACATTACATGTGCACTGCTTAGACTCAATGCGTGTTTATGTGTACAAGTCTACAGATTTTTGCACAAAAAATAAATTTTCCAAAATCAAAATAAGTCTTTTTCTGACTTATGTATTTGAATGTTGCCCAGGTCTAACCCATATCACTTTACTGATTGCTTGGTGTGAACTAAGACTAAGCAAAGGTCATAGGAGTATACTGAACCACATGTATGTGCAACCTCCTTGAAATCTTCATGAAACAAACACATCAGGAAGAAAGATAAAAGGTCCAGAAAAGCTCTTGTGTAAGTCAAGCACATGTTATAAGACTTTTGAGCTGTCGAAAGTTGTCACGTAAATCCCTAGCTTTATAATGATCCATGCTGCATGGGTGGCCTTAGGGGTCATCAACTCTCTAGCCTAAACATGAGTGAATGGTGGAAAAGAGTCTATAGGCTGGTAAAAATTAAGGAACTTTTTTATCCACATCAATGTCAGCTGTCTTAAATGGTTTGTCTTATCAGAAACAAGTGCTTTCAGCTTGGAGTTTCTACACAGATCAGTTGATCACTGTGGCTCCTATTCGCGGCTTTAGTAATCTGATATTGTGCCAGAAGAAGCTTTAGTCATCTGGGCTACAAGGCTGCTGCTGGGAATTGATGTATTGCTTGGACACTATATAGAAGAATGTTGTGAATTCTGCTCTTGGGCTCCCTCCGGTGGTTGTTGGTGGTAGTGCAGTTGTCTTGGGGTTGTAATCCAGGGCAGGTGTTTCTGCTGATTGCAGCTCTATTAGGTATTTAGGTGTGCAGGATCCATGAGTCTGTGCCAGTTGTCCATTGTACTTGGTGGGATTGCATCTCTCTCTGGCTCCTCATGCCCTGCTGCCAATTCAGCTAAGATAAGTGTCTGTTTTTTTGTCTCTGTGCACACATGCAGTGTGCTTTGCAATTTAATGCAATTCGTTGTGTTTTTGTCCAGCTTAGACTTTGTTTGGATTTTTCAGTCATGCTGGATTCTCAGGAGATGCAGATATACTTTCTATGTCTTTAGTTAGATGTAGAATATTTGTATTATCTGCTGTGGATATTTTTAGGATTTTAATACTGACCGCTTAGAATTCTGTCCTATCCTTTTCTATTTAGCTAGAAGTGCCTCTTTTGCTAAATCCTGTTTTTCTGTCTGCGTGTGTTTTTTCCTCTTATACTCACAGTCAGTATTTGTGGGGGGCTTCCTATCCTTTGGGGTTCTGCTCTGAGGCAAGATAGAATTCCCATTTCCATCTATACAGGTATTTAGTCCTCCGGCTGTGTCGAGGTGTCTAGGACATGTTAGGTACATCCCACGGCTACTTCTAGTTGCGGTGTTAGTTTAGGGTTTGCGGTCAGTACAGGTACCACCTACTCCTGAGAAAGTCTCTCATGTGGCTCCAAGGTCACCGGATCATAACAGTACAACTGGCCAACAATGAGTTAAATGCATCTCAGAAGAAGGGAATAAAGAGCCATTTTTTTTTCTGTAGCCTGCTTTGTCTTTTCTTCCCTCTTTTCCTCTGGGTGACTGAGGAATCTTGTGCTAGCATGGATGTTCATGGATTAGCTTCTCGTGTAGACCAGCTTGCTGCTAGGGTACAGGGTATTTCTGATTATATTGTTCAGACTCCGCTTTTAGAGCCTAGGATTCCTACTCCTGATTTGTTTTTTGGGGACAGGTCCAAATTTTTGAGTTTTAAAAACAATTGTAAACTGTTTTTTGCTCTGAAGCCTCGTTTCTCTGGTGATCCCATTCAGCAGGTTAAAATTGTCATCTCCCTGCTGCGTGGCGACCCTCAGGATTGGGCATTTCCCTGGAATCTGGGAATCCGGCCTTGCTTAATGTAGATGCCTTTTTTCAGGCTCTAGGATTATTATATGATGATGAACCAAATTCTGTGGATCAAGCAGGGAAGACCTTGTTGGCCCTGTCTCAGGGTCAAGAAGCGGCAGAATTGTATTGTCAGGAATTTAGAAAATGGTCTGTGCTGACTAAATGGAATGAGGATGCTTTGGCGGCAATTTTCAGAAAGGGTCTTTCTGAATCTGTTAACGATGTTATGGTGGGGTTTCCCACACCTGTTGGTCTGAGTGATTCTATGTCTCTGGCCATTCAGATTGATCGGCGCTTGCGGGAGCGCAGAACTGTTCGTGCTGTGGCGTTGTCCTCAGAGCAGATGCCTGAGCCTATGCAGTGTGATAGGATTCTGTCTAGAATGGAACAACAAGGATTCAGACATCAGAATAGGTTGTGTTTTTATTGTGGCGATGCTTCTCATGTCATTTCAGTCTGCCCAAAGCGTACAAAGAGAATCGCTAGTTCAGTTACCATCGGATCTGTACAACCTAAATTTCTGTTATCTGTGACCTTGATCTGCTCATTGTCGTCATTTTCTGTCATGGCGTTTGTGGATTCAGGCGCCGCTTTGAACTTAATGGACTTTGAATTTGCCAGGCATTGTGGTTTCCCCTTGCAGTCTTTGCAGAACCCTATTCCTTTAAGGGGCATTGATGCTACACCGTTGGCTAAAAATAAACCCCAGTTTTGGACACAGGTGACCATGTGCATGGCGCCAGCCCATCAGGAAGATTGCCGTTTTCTGGTGTTGCATAATTTGCATGATGCTATTGTGCTGGGTTTTCCATGGTTGCAGATACATAATCCTGTGTTGGATTGGAAGTCTATGTCTGTGACTAGTTGGGGTTGTCAGGGGGTTCGTAATGACGTTCCTGTGATGTCAATCTTCTCTTCCTCCTCTTCTGAAGTTCCAGAGTTTTTGTCTGATTTTCAGGATGTATTCGATGAGCCCAAGTCCAGTTCCCTTCCACCGCATAGGGACTGTGATTGTGCTATTGACTTGATTCCAGGCTGTAAGTTTCCTAAGGGCCGACTTTTCAACCTGTCTGTGCCGGAACATACCGCCATGCGGAGTTTTGTTAAGTAGTCTTTGGAGAAAGGTCATATTCGGCCATCTTCTTCACCATTGGGAGCGGGATTTTTTTTTTGTTGCTAAGAAGGATGGCTCCTTGAGACCCTGTATTGATTATCGCCTCTTGAATAAGATCAAGGTCAAGTTTCAATACCCTTTACCTTTGCTTTCCGATTTGTTTGCCAGGATTAAGGGGGTTAGTTGGTTTACTAAAATTGACCTTCGGGGGGCATATAATCTTGTTCGTATTAAGCAGGGTGACGAATGGAAAACTGCGTTTAATATGCCCGAAGGCCATTTTGAATACCTTGTGATGCCATTCGAGCTCTCTTTTAAGCTCCATCTGTTTTTCAGTCCTCCTTGCATGATATCTTCCGGAATTATCTTGATAAATTCATGATTGTATATTTGGATGACATCTTAATTTTTTCCGATGATTGGGAGTCTCATGTGAAACAGGTCACGATGGTATTTCAGATCCTTCGTGATAATGCTTTGCTTGTGAAGGGGTCTAAGTGTCTCTTTGGAGTGCAGAAGATTTCTTTTTTAGGCTCATTTTTTCTCCCTCATCTATAGAGATGGATCCGGTTAAGGTTCAGGCCATTCATGATCGGATTCAGCCCACATCTGTGAAGAGCCTTCAGAAATTTTTGGGCTTTGCTAATTTTTATCGCCGTTTCATTGCTAACTTCTCCAGTGTGGTTAAACCCCTGACCGATTTGACGAAGAAAGGCGCTGATGTAACGAATTGGTCCCCTGTGGCTGTCTCTGCCTTTCAGGAGCTTAAACACCGATTTACTTCTGCCCCGGTGTTGCGTCAGCCAGATGTTTCTCTTCCGTTTCAGGTTGAGGTTGACGCTTCTGAGATTGGGGCAGGGGCCGTTTTGTCTCAGAGGAATTCTGACGGTTCCTTGATGAAACCGTGTGCCTTCTTTTCCCGTAAGTTTTCGCCTGCTGAACGCAATTACGATGTCGGCAATCGGGAGTTGTTGGCTATGAAGTGGGCGTTTGAGGAATGGCAACATTGGCTTGAGGGAGCCAAGCACCGTATTGTAGTCTTGACCGATCATAAAAATCTGATTTACCTCGAATCTGCTAAACGGCTGAATCCAAGACAGGCTCGATGGTCCCTGTTTTTCTCCCGTTTTGATTTCGTGGTTTCGTATCTTCCGGGTTCTAAGAATGTTAAGGCTGATGCCCTCTCTAGGAGTTTTTTGCCTGATTCTCCTGAGGTATTTGAGCCGGTCGGCATTCTGAAGGAAGGGGTGGTCCTTTCTGCCATTTCCCCTGATTTGCGACGGGTTCTGCAGGAATTTCAGGCTGACAAACCTGACTGCTGTCCAGTGGGGAAACTGTTTGTTCCTGATAGATGGACTAGTAGAGTGATTTCTGAGGTTCATTGTTCTGTGTTGGCTGGCCATCCTGGTATTTTTGATACCAGAGATTTGGTTGGTAGGTCCTTTTGGTGGCCTTCTTTGTCGCGTGATGTGCGTTCTTTTGTGCAGTCCTGTGGGACTTGTGCGCGGGCCAAGCCTTGTTGTTCCCATGCTAGTGGGTTACTTTTGCCTTTGCCGGTCCCTGAGAGGCCCTGGATGCATATTTCTATGGATTTTATTTCAGATCTTCCGGTTTCCCAGAGGATGTCGGTTATCTGGGTGGTTTGTGACCGGTTTTCTAAGATGGTTCATTTGGTGCCTTTGCCTAAATTGCCTTCCTCTTCTGATTTGGTTCCGTTGTTTTTTCAGCATGTGGTTCGTTTGCACGGTATTCTGGAGAATATTGTGTCCGACAGAGGTTCCCAGTTTGTTTCTAGGTTTTGGCGGGCCTTTTGTGCTAGGCTGGGCATTGATTTGTCTTTTTCTTCCGCATTTCATCCTCAGACAAATGGCCAGACCGAGCGAACTAATCAGACTTTGGAAACTTATTTGAGATGCTTTGTGTCTGCTGATCAGGATGATTGGGTGGCTTTCTTGCCATTGGCCGAGTTTGCCCTTAATAATCGGGCTAGTTCTGCTACCTTGGTTTCACCCTTCTTTTGTAATTTTGGTTTTCAACCTCGTTTTTCTTCGGGGCAAGTTGAACCTTCTGATTGTCCTGGTGTGGACTCTGTGGTTGACAGGTTGCAGCAGATTTGGGCTCATGTGGTGGACAATTTGGTGTTGTCTCAGGAGGAGGCTCAGCGTTTTGCTAACCGTCGTCGGTGTGTTGGTTCCCGGCTTCGGGTTGGGGATTTGGTCTGGTTGTCTTCCCGTCATGTTCCTATGAAGGTTTCTTCCCCTAAGTTTAAGCCTCGGTTTATTGGTCCTTATAGGATTTCTGAGATTATCAATCCGGTGTCTTTTCGTTTGGCCCTTCCGGACTCTTTTGCTATCCATAATGTTTTCCATAGATCTTTATTGTGGAAATATGTGGTGCCCGTTGTTCCCTCGGTTGATCCTCCTGCTCCTGTGTTGGTTGATGGGCAGTTGGAGTATGTGGTTGAGAAGATTTTGGATTCTCACTTTTCGAGGCGGAGGCTTCATTACCTTGTCAAATGGAAGTGTTATGGCCAGGAGGATAATTCTTGGGTTTTTGCCTCTGATGTCCATGCTGCTGATTTGGTCCGTGCCTTTCATCTGGCTCATCCTGATCGGCCTGGGGGCTCTGGTGTGGGTTCGGTGACCCCTCTTCAAGGGGGGGTACTGTTGTAAATTCTGCTCTTGGGCTCCCTCTGGTGGTTGTTGGTGGTAGTGCAGTTGTCTTGGGGCTGTTATCCAGGGCAGGTGTTTCTGCTGATTGCAGCTCTATTAGGTATTTAGGTGTGCAGGATCCATGAGTCTGTGCCAGTTGTCCATTGTACTTGGAGGGATTGCATCTCTCTCTGGCTCCTCATGCCCAGCTGCCAATTCAGCTAAGATAAGTGTCTGGTTTTTTGTCTCACATGCAGTGTGCTTTGCAATTTAGTGCAATTCATTGTGTTTTTGTCCAGCTTAGACTTTGTTTGGATTTTTCAGTCATGCTGGATTCTCAGGAGATGCAGATATACTTTCTATGTCTTTAGTTAGATGTAGAATATTTGTATTATCTGCTGTGGATATTTTTAGGATTTTAATACTGACCGCTTAGAATTCTGTCCTATCCTTTTCTATTTAGCTAGAAGTGCCTCTTTTGCTAAATCCTGTTTTTCTGTCTGCGTGTGTTTTTTCCTCTTATACTCACAGTCAATATTTGTGGGGGACTGCCTATCCTTTGGGGTTCTGCTCTGAGGCAAGATAGAATTCCCATTTCCATCTATAGGGGTATTTAGTCCTCCTGCTGTGTCGAGGTGTCTAGGACGTGTTAGGTACATCCCACGGCTACTTCTAGTTGCGGTGTTAGTTTAGGGTTTGCGGTCAGTACAGGTACCACCTACTCCTGAGAAAGTCTCTCATGCGGCTCCAAGGTCACCGGATCATAACAGAAGAATGGCCAATCAATGCAATATATGGATGGCTCCACCAGAATGGGAGACTCCCTGTGGTAGTCATATCCCTAAATAAGGCTTATTCAAAAGGAGCTGCATATGAAATCAAAGGTGTTCAGAGGCCAGCAAGCGTGGCAGCATATTGTGGGTACTGTACAGTAGATCTGAGATTTTTGTAATACGGCCAGGCGCACGTGCCATAAAGCAGTTGACCTGATTCAAATTCTAAAATTCCATATGTTATAAAATAACAAACCAAACTATAATTTGCCCTTCTTGGGACGAGTAATGCCGACAAGCTACTGGTCGGTGTATTTTAATCGGCTGCCGCCAGCTGCTGAGTTCTCAGCACAGTAGAAGGATAATAAATATGAACTGCAAAATTACTGTGTGTAATTAGAAGAGCCAAGGCCCCATAGCACATACTGTGACTGTGCACGCCATGGCAAGGAGAAGAGTGGGGGAAAGTTCGGGAAGGGGGACCTGATGACATTTACAAGTAGTACTCACTAATGTACATGCCCATCTGCTGTGCACTACACAAGTCAGCATTAGGGCAAAGCATCACATGGGGGTGCCACCACTATATGGAGGGGGACTGTCACATGGTGAAAGGAGGCCCATTCAAGAGTTTGCTATGGGGCCTTGGCTCTAATAATTACAGATAAGTACACCTGCGCAGGAGCGCGATGCCGTGCCAACTGCGTGGAAGATGCAGGGTTGTGTCATCCACACGAACCAAGAAGGGGGGCGGCATTGCAAGAAGATGGGAGGCGCCAGACCAAGTAGAGCGACACCCTTCGGACCGGACCGCCCCACAGGTGAATATGATAAAAAAGTTTCTTCTCTTCCAGGTTGGGTTGGGGGCTTATTTACAGCATTATAGAATGTTGTATATAAGCCCTGAAAGGTGGTGGCCTAACTCATAACAGCCAAAACTGGTGACAGGTTCCCCTTACAGGGGTTGTCAAGGTTTGGGATGAAGGTCTTTAGATCTCTGAATCCTCACAGTGTGTATACGACAAGCTGTCAGGATTCTCTGGTGCTGGCAACAAGAGCAGGTGGTCAAGGATGCGAAATGCACATTCCAACTAGTTGTACGCAACCTCGGAGGATAATGTCCACAGTAATATTATAGTGTGTGGCTATGCTCATGGTGATGTCACAGTGCAGGGATAAGCACATTAATGTCACAGTGCAGGGATAATCTACTTAGTGAATTTACAGTACAGACATTATAGAAACAGTAGTAATATCAGAGTGTTGGGAAAGTATGCATGATGATATCCTTAACGTAGAAGTAACACACAAGACACATAAGAGATCACCTTGTGACCTCACAACTTGGGGAAAAAGTCTATATAGTAGCATGCGTCACTTTGAGATATAGTGCACACACATATAGTGTGCACAGGAGTGATGCAGAAAGTAACGCTGCAGAGAAAAATCATACAAATAGCAGATTAATCATAACTCATCATAAGGGCTCCATAGTATAACTTACATTTTGCACATCGATTTCCACAGTCATCTCTAAAAAATCTCAAATTGATTACAGCACAATAATCTCCTTTTGATAACCTTGTGTAATGTAAGAACACTTTATATTCCTTGTAGAAAAGAAGGAATGGTTATGACACGTTATCTATGTAAAATCTGTAAGATTTCTTGTGAAATCGGGGGCTTTTCTGCAGCCTCCCTTCAGGTATTCAGCCCCAGTGTTCCTTAAATATTTACATTGTCCTCATTCCAGCATTGAAAACTGCTGAAGAAAGCAAATAAATGAGCTTTTAGAGATTCCGATGCTTTGTCAATAATTACCAAAGTTAGGAAAGCCAGGGGATGTTTTTACTGAGTGCCATGTGTTCGACTTCATTACTGGAGCAGATGGAACCATAATTCCCGGCCCTGGGCATGCGTCTTAGGAAATTGTAAACAAGTCTTTTCTCTAATAAGTTTTGCTTCCTAGATGTTTAAAGAAAGTGCATTTCATGTATTAAGTAGGCCAAGAAAACATCTGCAGACAGTATCGAAGAAAGGTCTCCAAGTAGAACTATACTTGGAAGTGTCTAGCATTCACATGGAAATAGAATATATCTAGAAAAAAAGGGTTGTTCCATGAGTACATTTTAATTTTCAGGCTAGAAAACTGTATTATTAATTGGAATTACTGTTAAATAATGATTGTGTGTTTAAATATTGCTAATATATACTTGTAGTGGCGCCCCCTGATGTTCTCTTGACTCCTTCTCAGAATGTCCACACAATGTCTTCAGTGATGGGTGGTCACCCATAGCTCAGGACCATTGCTCTGGGCATACCATACATGGGAGGCAGAGTGATACTTGTTATTGTATGGCGATTTTCATATTGATACTGACCACATTAGGCTGAGCTCACTCATCATGGAAAGGATGCATTTATCATTCTTGAAGGATTATCTTCAAATATTTAGAGGATTTGAACAACAAAATTATTATCTACCCATAGTATAGGTAATAACTTGCTGATCACAAAGGGTCATGTCATTAGGACCCCCACTGAATCTGAGAACAAGTCTTTGGAGTTTAATATTTGAATAAAGCACTAGTCCCATATCACTACATTTATGGTCTAAAGCCGGCCATACACACTAGAAGCTTGTTGGCCAAGCGATGCTTAGGCCGATCTTTTGTCCGACAGCCTCCTCAGCTGCTTGTCCCATACACTCGTACCACTGAGCGCTCCTGTGTTCTTTATGAGAAAGTCACCAAATGATGAAATCGGACATATGTTATCTCCCTTCTATCAGTTGACGGTGCCCCCATACATATTAGACTGTTGGGCCGAACCCTTTGATATTGGCCGGTTCAGCAAACATTAGTCTAATGTGAATGTGGGAAGATAGCAGTGGTACCTCCAAAAATGAGAAGGTTGGAAAAGTAACTATATTAAGTTTCAGAGTCCAGGGGTCCCTTGGTTCGATTGATAAAAGTTATTAACTCCTGCAAAAAAAAATAGTTGAGGCTTGATGAATGATCCTTTGCGCCCGATGACTTAAAAAAAAAACGAGCTTTTAGAATATTTCAAGATTTCCCTTTTCTGCATCTTGTTTAATGTCTGTAGCATGGACTGTAGCGGGTAGTGTGACAAATTAATTGGCAGAACCATCAAAAATCAGCATATTAAACATTTCCACATTACCCCTGTTTTACTATCTCCTCTGCTGGCAAAATAATGACTTCCAAACAAGAAAACTGGTGTGTACAGGTGCATACAAACAGTCGCCATCTCTATACATAACTAATAAATAAAGTTGCACTCTGTAGCGCTATAGTATGTAAACATTAAATATATCACATTTGAACTACATTACTGCTCCAGATTATAAAAAAAATGGAGATACTTCGCACATAATTTGACCAATTCATGCATGTCAGCCGCCATCGACAAGACAATCTCCTGTTGCTGGGAATCTATCCTAATGTGAATCCTCTCCTTGGCTGAAGACCACAGTTATATGGGCAGGCAGGATCCAGCTGTAATTAAAACCATCATAGGATGCTGGGTGAACTGAGAACCCATTTATAAATATATATATAAATAACAAAAGCCAGACCGTCACTTACAAATGGAAAACAGGATCCTACCTACCTACATACTGTAACTGGAGGCTTCATTCTAGAAGAGTATTCACATTTGGATAGGTTCCCAGCAATAGGAGATTGCTTTGTCGATGGCTGCTGGGCATGCATGAATTGGCCAAGTTATGTGCTAAGTATCTCCATTTTTTCTTATTATCTAGAGCAGTAGTGCAATTCACATTTCATATATTTCATGTTTACATGCTATAGCGCTACAGAATGCTGCTTTATTTGTTAGTAATAGCTGATCGTGGAGTGGCCATATGTCAGACCCATTGCGATCGGTAAGATATGTCATCACTATTACTGTACTGGAAAACTCCTTTCAGTGGGCTCCAGAGAGGGAAAAATCTGGTAGGACCTTCAAAGAAGGCTTCCACCAGATTTTGTTGGAACTGACAATGCTTTGATTCCTTGCGTCAGTTCCTGATGGATTTTACCAAAAAGAAACATGTACAGTATGTCTAGGTGATAATTTTATTAAATATTGTACAGTATAAAAATATTGTTAATTTTTAGAAGAATCGGGATGCAAGAGTTGACCTCATTTATGTCTTCCCGACAGAGGACTTAATGTATCAGAATGAGCAGTGCATATTCAGAGAGCTTTCGTTAGAGGTTGATTGCACGCTTGAGTTCGGAAGGAAAAGATTTAGGTCTTGGATCATCTCAGTGTGAAATTTCCTTTAAATAGTAAATTCTATCTTTAGGGGTTTAGGTCAGAATATGGATAAAAGCAGCCTGGACTGGTTCCCACAATCACGCATCTCGTGCATAATCCAGGAGTCCAGGCTCCTCAACTATCACCACTTTTCGCTAACAATCAGGCAGTAGAAGAGATAAGACACCTTCAGGTCCTCTTTACAGGCTTAGTATCACTGATCTGCTATCTATAATTGATTGCTCCTGTGTTTTGACAATTGAAACCGTCTCACAATCCCAGTTCCAGTGCTATTCTTCAGCATGTTTTATAGAGCTTGGTTAAGTAAACATCCTCAAACAAATCAACCAGAGAGAGCCTAAAATAAACAGCGCTACTGTGCCAAGTTCATAATTGCTTGCACATTTAATGCTTTACCCCCCAACCCTTTCCATGCACATCTGAAATGGTTTTCTCCTTGTGACCGTAATTGTTTTGAAATCACAGCTTCCCAAGATCTGTAGGATATTTACATTTTTGGAATTTTTTTCGACAGATTGTACAAAACCCTCACTCTAAAAATACATATTTCCTGATACTGTGGATAGAGTAACTTAAGCAAAAGTTCTAAGAACTGGATGTTTCCTTCTCTCAACTACAATAAACCTTCAGTAACGAAACTAATGGTAGCTGTCGCTTCAAGCGACTGTTCAGAATAAGCTGTCAAATGTGTGTACACATGTAATGTCAGAGGACACCATGGCTGAGGGTCGTTACCGTGTCCCTGGATACTGCAGAAAAAGGGGTGTCCTGGTTGGGTGTATGCTGTTACCTTTAAGACAAACTGCTGCAAACCACATGCTGCAGCTTGACATGGTAGACCAGGACCCTACAGAGCAGAGAGATGAGAGAGCAAAAATAAACCTTTCTTTACTAATCAACTGGTGAAATGTATGTACATCGGATAGCAGGCATTACACTTAGAGAATACATCTACTGCACAATCCAGAGGCAAGAACTTCATTGTTACATGTGGAGGTTCATTTGTTCTGCTACGTGTTGCACTAGGCAAAGGTCTAGTAAGGTCCAAAACGCGCGTCGGGGTTCGTTGCTGCTATCCTGAACACTGTACAGCCTCCTGGTATGTACCTCCTCTTGGCACACATGTTCCATGCAGCACATATATGTTAGCCACTTGGCTCCCATCTTAGAGCTCAAATTGATAGGTTTCAATGCTCGATGTTACCTGTGTACAACACACGTCCTTAGCATCCTGCACTATGGTTTTCACAATCATGTACTTTACACCTATGTGACTACTTTACAATTGTCAACCATCATTCACTCTACCGTGGTATTGTCTACAACTTTACTATATATACTGCCACCCATAGCTTTCTGCCACATATATGCACTCTAACTGCTGCTTGCATTCCGCACTATATAGGTACTACTACCAACACTTTTTCATTTATTGTGAACTCTCACTGCCAATTTACTTTATCTGTTTATGTATATGGTAACACCAGTATAGATTCCTAATTAATATTGTCACAAGCGTTTTGATTGATTATTTGAGGCTGTGTGTTCATTTACATCTGACTTTCCATTTTAATAATAATTTTAATGTTTTAGTCATATTACTTTTTTGTTGTCCTTATAACTTGAACTCCCTTTTCAAACCCGTTCTCGGTCAATTGTTTTTCGGTTTTCCTTTCCACTCGGTAAACTTCAGTATTCTTGGGAAAAAGGTAATGTGACTCCTAAGTGAATAAAGAAGCTCATTATTTTTTGTAAAAATTTCTTGAAGTGACAATAACCTTTAAATATAGATTACCAGTGCCATAAAGATCCTAATAAATGCTAAATGTGGTCATATATCTGAGACGTGTCATGCTACTCTCCACTGCATGTCGTTAGGTACAGTTGAAGAAAACGTTATTGGTGAGTGTAGACTTTATTCCTTTATTTTTTTTTTTAATTCGTCACTTGCCTTCAAAGGCCCTTGGGCTGACAGCTCCTCTTCTGAGCCCCAATTGTTGTGAATTAGACTTCTTGGCTCCCTCTGGTGGTTATTAGTGATATGACTCTGGGATTTTCTTTCCTCAGTTTGCACCCACCTGGGTCGTTAGTCCAGGGGTGTTGCTATATAAACCTCCTGGATCCTTAGTCCAGTGCCTGGCATCATTGTAATCAGATCCTTTTTGTTTGCTCCTATCTGCTGGTCCTGGTTTGTGCAAAATTAAGCTAAGTCCTGCTTCTTTGTTTTTTGGGTTATTTGCTTGCTCTCATTTTTGTCCAGCTTGTACTAAATGTGATTCCTGACCTTGCTGGAAGCTCTAGGGGGCTGGTGTTCTCCCCCCGGGCCGTTAGACGGTTCGGGGGTTCTTGATTATCCAGCGTGGATATTTTTGATAGGGTTTTTGCTGACCATATAAGTTATCTTACTATATTCTGCTATTAGCTAGTGGGCCTCTCTTTGCTAAATACCTAGCTCATCCTTACGTTTGTCTTTTCCTCTTACCTCACCGTTATTATTTGTTGGGGGCTTGTTTCCAACTTTTGGGGTCTTTTCTCTGGAGGCAAGAAAGGTCTTTCTTTTCCCTTCTAGGGTTAGTTAGTTCTCCGGCTGGCGCGAGACGTCTAGAATCAAAGTAGGCACGTTCCCCGGCTGCTGTTATTTGTGGTGCTAGGATTAGATATATGGTCAGATCAGTTACCACTGCCCTATGAGCTGGTTTTTGTGTTTGCAGACTTAGAAACTATTTCTGAGACCCTCTGCCATTGGGGTCATAACAGTATGCCAGGCCAACATTGAATGTTTATTGCATTGCAGAAGTGGGATAATAAGAAAGGAAATTCTGAGTTTTTTTTTTTTTTTTTTTCCTCTCTTCCTCCCCTTTACCTTTGAGTGGCTTGTGCTTGCTACAGACATGAATGTCCAGACCTTGATTACAAGTGTAGACCAGCTTGCTGCTCGTGTGCAGGGCATACAAGATTTTGTTACCAGTAGTCCAATGTCTGAACCTAAAATACCTATTCCTGAACTGTTTTCTGGAGACCGATTTAGGTTTAGGAATTTCAGGAACAATTGTAAATTGTTTCTTTCTCTGAGACCCCGTTCATCTGGAGATCCAGCTCAGCAAGTGAAAATTGTTATCTCTTTTTTACAGGGCGACCCTCAGGATTGGGCTTTTTCGCTAGCGCCAGTAGATCCGGCATTGGCAAATATTGATGCGCTTTTTCTGGCGCTCGGATTGCTTTACGAGGAACCCAATCTTGAAGTTCAGGCAGAAAAAGCCTTGCTGGCTATTTCTCAGGGCCAGGATGAAGCTGAAGTGTATTGCCAAAAATTTCGGAAATGGTCCGTGCTTACTCAGTGGAATGAGTGTGCTCTGGCCGCAAATTTCAGAAATGGCCTTTCTGAAGCCATTAAGAATGTGATGGTGGGTTTCCCCATTCCTACAAGTCTGAATGATTCTATGGCGCTGGCTATTCAAATTGACCGGCGTTTGCGGGAGCGCAAAACCGCTAATCATCTGGTGGTGTTGTCTGAACAAACATCTGATTTAATGCAATGTGATAGAATTCAGACTAGAAATGAGCGGAAAAATCATAGACGTCAGAATGGGTTATGTTTTTACTGTGGTGATTCTACACATGTTATATCAGCATGCTCTAAACGCCTAACAAGGGTTGTCAGTCCTGTCGCCATTGGTAATTTGCAACCTAAATTTATTTTGTCTGTGACTTTAATTTGCTCATTGTCTTCTTACCCTGTTATGGCATTTGTGGATTCAGGCGCTGCCCTGAGTCTTATGGATCTGTCATTTGCCAAGCGCTGTGGTTTTGTTCTTGAACCGTTGGTAAATCCTATTCCTCTTAGAGGTATTGATGCTACGCCATTGGCGGAAAATAAACCGCAGTTTTGGACGCAGGTAACCATGTGCATGACTCCTGAACATCGGGAGGTGATTCGTTTTCTTGTTCTGCATAAAATGCATGATTTGGTCGTTTTGGGGCTGCCATGGTTACAGACCCACAATCCAGTCTTGGATTGGAAGGCAATGTCTGTGTCAAGTTGGGGCTGTCAGGGAATTCATGCTGATTCCCCGCCGGTGTCTATTGCTTCCTCTACTCCTTCGGAAGTTCCTGAGTATTTGTCTGATTATCAGGATGTATTCAGCGAGTCCAGATCCAGTGATCTGCCTCCTCATAGGGACTGTGACTGCGCCATAGATTTGATTCCAGGTAGTAAATTTCCTAAGGGAAGATTATTTAATCTGTCTGTACCTGAGCATGCCGCAATGCGTTCGTATATCAAGGAGTCTCTGGAGAAGGGGCATATCCGTCCATCCTCTTCCCCTCTTGGTGCGGGATTCTTTTTTGTGGCCAAGAAGGACGGATCTTTGAGACCTTGTATTGACTATCGGCTTCTGAATAAAATCACTGTTAAATTTCAGTATCCTTTGCCTCTGTTGTCGGACTTGTTTGCCCGGATTAAAGGTGCCAAGTGGTTCACCAAGATAGATCTTCGTGGTGCGTACAACCTTGTGCGCATTAAGCAAGGAGATGAATGGAAGACTGCATTTAATACGCCCGAAGGTCATTTTGAGTACTTGGTGATGCCTTTTGGGCTCTCTAATGCGCCCTCAGTGTTTCAGTCCTTTATGCATGATATTTTCCGGAAGTATCTGGATAAATTTATGATTGTTTATCTGGATGATATTCTGGTTTTCTCTGAAGATTGGGACTCACATTTGGAGCAGGTCAGGATGGTGTTTCAGGTTTTGCGTGAGAATGCTTTGTTTGTTAAGGGCTCAAAGTGTCTCTTTGGAGTACAGAAGGTTCCCTTTTTGGGGTTTATTTTTTCCCCTTCTGCTGTGGAGATGGACCCAGTCAAGGTCCGAGCTATTCATGATTGGACTCAACCCACGTCAGTTAAGAGTCTTCAGAAGTTCTTGGGTTTTGCTAACTTCTACCGTCGTTTTATCGCTAATTTTTCTAGCGTTGTTAAACCTTTGACGGATATGACCAAGAAAGGTTCTGATGTTGCTAACTGGGCTCCTGCAGCAGTGGAGGCGTTCCAAGAGTTGAAGCGCCGGTTTACTTCGGCGCCTGTTTTGTGCCAGCCTGATGTCTCACTTCCCTTTCAGGTCGAAGTGGATGCTTCTGAGATTGGGGCAGGGGCCGTTTTGTCACAGAGAGGCCCTGGTTGCTCGGTAATGAGACCATGTGCTTTCTTCTCCAGGAAGTTTTCGCCTGCTGAGCGGAATTATGATGTCGGCAATCGGGAGTTGCTGGCCATGAAGTGGGCATTTGAGGAGTGGCGTCTTTGGCTCGAGGGTGCTAAGCATCGTGTGGTGGTCTTGACTGATCACAAAAATCTGATGTATCTCGAGTCTGCTAAACGCCTGAATCCTAGACAGGCCCGCTGGTCATTGTTTTTCTCCCATTTTGACTTTGTGGTCTCGTATTTACCAGGTTCAAAGAATGTGAAGGCTGATGCTCTTTCAAGGAGCTTTGTGCCTGACTCTCCTGGAGTCGCAGAACCAGTTGGTATTCTTAAAGAGGGAGTTATCTTGTCAGTAGTGTTGAGCATTCCGATGCTGCAAGTATCGGGTATCGGCCGATACTTGCTGTATCGGAATTCCGATACCGGGATTCCGATACTCTTGTGGTATCGGGTATCGGGTATCGGAACAACATTAATGTTAAAATGTGTAAAATAGAGAATTAAAATAAAAAATATCGCTATACTCACCTGTCCGACGCAGCCGGGACCTCAGCGCAGGAACCGGCAGCGTTGTTTGTTTAAAATTCCCGCTTTTACATGGTTACGCGAAGTCCCGGCTTGTGATTGGTCAGGGCGGCCATGTTGCCGGGCCGCGGACCAATCACAGCAAGCCGTGACGAAAATACGTCACGGCTTGCTGTGATTGGTCCGCGTCCCGGCAACATGGCCGCCATTAACCAATCACAAGCCGTGACGTCACGGGAGGCTGGAAACGCGCTCATTTTAAAAAGGGCGCGTGTCCAGCCTCCCGTGACGTCACGGCTTGTGATTGGTTGCGTCGCGGTCAACCAATCACAAGCCGGGAGGCTGGACACGCGCCCATTTCAAAATGAGCGCGTCCAGCCTCCCGGCTTGTGATTGGTTGATCGCGGCGCAACCAATCACAAGCCGTGACGTCACGGGAGGCTGGACACGCGCCCATTTCAAAATGAGCGCGTCCAGCCTCCCGGCTTGTGATTGGTTGATCGCGGCGCAACCAATCACAAGCCGTGACGTCACGGGAGGCTGGACACGCGCCCATTTTAAAATGAGCGCGTGTCCAGCCTCCCGTGACGTCCCGGCTTGTGATTGGTCAGGGCGGCCATATTGCCGGGACGCGGACCAATCACAGCAAGCCGTGACGTAATTTCGTCACGGCTTGCTGTGATTGGTCCGCGTCCCGGCAACATGGCCGACCTGACCAATCACAAGCCGGGAATTCACGTAACCAAGTAATAGCGCGATTTTTAAACAAACAACGCTGCCGGTTCCCTCGCTGAAGTCCCGGCTGCGTCGGACAGGTGAGTATAGCGATATTTTTTATTTTAATTCTTTCTTTTACACATTTATATGGTTCCCAGGGCCTGAAGGAGAGTTTCCTCTCCTTCAGACCCTGGGAACCATCAGGGATACCGTCCGATACATGAGTCCCATTGACTTGTATTGGTATCGGGTATCGGTATCGGATTGGATTCCGATACTGTGACGGTATCGGCCGATACTTTCCGATACCGATACTTTCAAGTATCGGACGGTATCGCTCAACACTACTTGTCAGCCATTTCTCCTGATTTGAGACGCGTGTTGCAGAGATTTCAGGCTGGTAGACCTGACTCTTGTCCACCTGACAGACTGTTTGTTCCTGATAGGTGGACCAGCAGAGTCATTTCCGAGGTTCATTCCTCGGTGTTGGCAGGTCATCCGGGAATTTTTGGCACCAGAGATCTGGTGGCTAGGTCCTTTTGGTGGCCTTCCTTGTCACGGGATGTGCGGTCATTTGTGCAGTCCTGTGGGACTTGTGCTCGAGCTAAGCCTTGCTGTTCTCGTGCCAGCGGGTTGCTCTTGCCCTTGCCTGTCCCGAAGAGGCCTTGGACACACATTTCCATGGATTTCATTTCTGATCTCCCGGTGTCTCAGGGCATGTCTGTCATCTGGGTGGTATGTGATCGCTTTTCCAAAACGGTCCATTTGGTGCCTTTGCCTAAGCTGCCCTCCTCTTCCGATCTGGTTCCTGTGTTCTTTCAGAATGTGGTTCGTTTACACGGCATTCCTGAGAATATTGTGTCTGACAGAGGATCCCAGTTTGTTTCCAGGTTCTGGCGATCCTTTTGTGCTAGGATGGGCATTGAGTTGTCGTTTTCGTCTGCCTTTCATCCTCAGACTAATGGACAAACGGAGCGAACTAATCAGACTCTGGAGGCTTATTTGAGGTATTTTGTTTCGGCAGATCAGGATGATTGGGTGACCTTCTTGCCGTTGGCTGAGTTTGCCCTTAATAACCGGGCTAGTTCCGCTACTTTGGTTTCGCCATTTTTCTGCAACTCTGGTTTCCATCCTCGTTTTTCCTCGGGACATGTGGAGCCTTCTGACTGTCCTGGGGTAGATTCTGTGGTGGATAGGTTGCAGCAGATCTGGAATCATGTGGTCGACAACTTAAAGTTGTCACAGGAGAAGGCTCAGCGTTTTGCCAACCGCCGCCGTGGTGTGGGTCCCCGACTTCGTGTTGGGGATTTGGTATGGCTGTCTTCTCGATTTGTTCCTATGAAGGTCTCCTCTCCTAAAATTAAGCCTCGCTTCATCGGTCCTTACAAGATATTGGAAATCCTTAATCCTGTGTCCTTTCGCTTGGATCTTCCGGTGTCGTTTGCCATTCACAACGTGTTCCATAGGTCCTTGTTGCGGCGGTACGTTGTACCTGTGGTTCCTTCTGTTGAGCCTCCTGCTCCGGTGTTGGTTGGGGGCGAGTTGGAGTACGTGGTGGAGAAGATCTTGGATTCTCGTCTCTCCAGACGGAGGCTTCAGTATCTGGTCAAGTGGAAGGGCTATGGTCAGGAGGATAATTCCTGGGTGGTTGCCTCTGATGTGCATGCGGCCGATTTAGTTCGTGCCTTTCACGCTGCTCATCCTGATCGCCCTGGTGGTCTTGGTGAGGGTTCGGTGACCCCTCCTTAAGGGGGGGGTACTGTTGTGAATTAGACTTCTTGGTTCCCTCTGGTGGTTATTAGTGATATGACTCTGGGATTTTCTTTCCTCAGTTTGCACCCACCTGGGTCGTTAGTCCAGGGGTGTTGCTATATAAACCTCCTGGATCCTTAGTCCAGTGCCTGGCATCGTTGTAATCAGATCCTTTTTGTTTGCTCCTATCTGCTGGTCCTGGTTCGTGCAAAATTAAGCTAAGTCCTGCTTCTTTGTTTTTTGGGTTATTTGCTTGCTCTCATTTTTGTCCAGCTTGTACTAAATGTGATTCCTGACCTTGCTGGAAGCTCTAGGGGGCTGGTGTTCTCCCCCTGGGCCGTTAGACGGTTCGGGGGTTCTTGAATATCCAGCGTGGATATTTTTGATAGGGTTTTTGCTGACCATATAAGTTATCTTACTATATTCTGCTATTAGCTAGTGGGCCTCTCTTTGCTAAATACCTAGCTCATCCTTACGTTTGTCTTTTCCTCTTACCTCACCGTTATTATTTGTTGGGGGCTTGTTTCCAACTTTTGGGGTCTTTTCTCTGGAGGCAAGAAAGGTCTTTCTTTTCCCTTCTAGGGTTAGTTAGTTCTCCGGCTGGCGCGAGACGTCTAGAATCAACGTAGGCACGTTCCCCGGCTGCTGTTATTTGTGGTGCTAGGATTAGATATATGGTCAGATCAGTTACCACTGCCCTATGAGCTGGTTTTTGTGTTTGCAGACTTAGAAACTATTTCTGAGACCCTCTGCCATTGGGGTCATAACACCCAATACACATGCATGCTTAGTTTGGCTAAGGGTACATTCAGACTTGTTGATCTTGGTCTGCTAACGATCACTAATTGACTATATACGAGTAGATCTGCCTTTCACTGGCATCATGTAGTCAGCAGCGCTCTTTACACAGGACAATGTGCTGCCAATAACAAATATTTTATGCCAGCACAAAAGATCCAACCGCCCGACAAATGAGCGCATCACCGATTCTTAGATCATCTAAATATACCTTACAGAGGACCTTTCTTTGCAGAATTTCATACATTCCGGTTATATGCACACATTGAGTAATTGGTGCAAAAAATTCTGCACCATTTCTGCATCTCTTGGCAGGAAAAAGGCATAATAAAATAGGTTTGGTTTTTGCTGTGTTTTTTGCTGCAATTTTTACATGCGCTTTTGTTGCAGATTTTTCCCCACTTATTAGTATGGGTAAATCAGGACACCCTTCAGGTTTTGTGACAAATCTACAATGAAATAATGCAATGTGTGCACACAGCCTAAGGCTACTTTCACACAAGCGTCGTGCACTGCACGTTGCTATGCGTCGTTTTGTAGAGAAAACGCATCCTGCAAAAGTGCTTGCAGGATGCGTTTTTTCTCCATTGACTTGCATTAGCGACGCAGTGCGACGCAGTGCCACATGTCACAACCGTCGTGCGACGGTTGCGTCGTGTTGCGTCGGACCGTCGCCACCAAAAAACGTTGCTTGTAACATTTTTTGGTGCGTCGTGCCCGTCTTTTCCGACCGCGCATGCGCAACCGGAACTCCGCCCCGCCTCCCCGCACCTCACAATGGGGCAGCGGATGCGTTGAAAAACAGCATCCACTGCCCCCGTTGTGCGGCGCTTCCACAGTATGCGTCGGTGCGCCGCCACGTCGCATAGCGACATGCAGTGCACGACGCTAGTGTGAAAGTAGCCTTATACTGTTATGTAACAGAAACTCATGTGTGCACTGATATGCTCATGATAAAACTGGGTTAACAATATGTCGAACTGTTAAAGTGAGATGGTGTTTGCCAGGAAACTTCTAGAAACAAACTATAAATGAAAACCATATCAGCTCATTACATGTATACCTGCCCCTTAGGAGGGTGGAGTCAGTGAGTGTATGAAGTCTTCCTGTGAGGAGCAGACAGAGGAGTGTGTGATGGAAGATGCCTGACAGACGTGTTGTCACGGCACAGAGCTGAGCAGATAAGATATGTACCAAGGCCTCCATCTTTGCAAAAATACAGTTTGGAGAAGCAGATGAAGCAGGCAGGAAAGCGGCCATATCTCCCCTATGTAAGGAACCACAGCTTCAGCTGATGAATCACTGCATCCAAGGGTTTGCTCACATGGCCATTTATTATCTCATGTAAGAGAATCGGGATGAATATGCTAATGTATGCTAATGTCACTAGGATCAATCTCTGTCAGAGTTTGAGCCGAGTGTCATGTCAGTGTGATCCGATTCTCTTACGTGAGAGAATCAGTGCACACTTAGGAGAAGATGGAGAATTTATTTTCTCCATCTTCTCCATTGTCTGAGTCCACGGTAATCAGACTGCACTCAGATTACATCCAAGTGCTGCAGTTCAATGTTTCACAAGCACCCATAGACTAGGTGAGCGTGATCCACATCAGAGCCACTCACAGCATGCTGAGATTGTTTTCTCATGCCGTTTCTGCATGAGAAAACAGTCGTAGATCTGCACTGCCTAGTAGTATAACATTGGACCTAATGCTATTTGATAAAACTTCATATGTCCTAATATATATTTCCCTTTACAGTAACTTTGTTTGCTGCAACAGAATTACATAGTTACATAGTTACATAGTTATTAAGGTTGAAGGAAGACTGTAAGTCCATCTAGTTCAACCCATAGCCTAACCTAACATGCCCTAACATGTTGATCCAGGGGAAGGCAAAAAAACCCCATGTGGCAAAGAGTAACTCCACCATGGGGAAAAAAATTCCTTCCCGACTCCACATACGGCAATCAGACTAGTTCCCTGGATCAACGCCTTATCAAGGAATCTAATATATATACCCTGTAATATTATACTTTTCCAGAAAGGTATCCAGTCCCCTCTTAAATTGAAGCAATGAGTCACTCATTACAACATCATACGGCAGAGAGTTCCATAGTCTCACTGCTCTTACAGTAAAGAATCCGCGTCTGTTATTATGCTTAAACCTTCTTTCCTCCAGACGTAGAGGATGCCCCCTTGTCCCTGTCTCAGGTCTATGATTAAAAAGATCATCAGAAAGGTCTTTGTACTGTCCCCTCATATATTTATACATTAAAATAAGATCACCCCTTAGTCTTCGTTTTTCCAAACTAAACAGCCCCAAGTGTAATAACCTATCTTGGTATGGCAGACCCCCCAGTCCTCTAATAACCTTGGTCGCTCTTCTCTGCACCCGCTCCAGTTCAGCTATGTCTTTCTTATACACCGGAGACCAGAACTGTGCACAGTATTCTAAGTGTGGTCGAACTAGTGACTTGTATAGAGGTAAAATTATGTTCTCCTCATGAGCATCTATGCCTCTTTTAATACATCCCATTATTTTATTTGCCTTTGTAGCAGCTGCCTGACACTGGCCACTGAATATGAGTTTGTCATCCACCCATACACCCAGGTCTTTTTCATTGACGGTTTTGCCCAGAGTTTTAGAATTAAGCACATAGTTATACATCTTATTACTTCTACCCAAGTGCATGACCTTACATTTATCCCCATTAAAGCTCATTTGCCATTTATCAGCCCAAGCTTCTAGTTTACATAAATCATCCTGTAATATAAAATTGTCCTCCCCTGTATTGATTACCCTGCAGAGTTTAGTGTCATCTGCAAATATTGAAATTCTACTCTGAATGCCCCCTACAAGGTCATTAATAAATATGTTAAAAAGAAGAGGGCCCAATACTGACCCCTGTGGTACCCCACTGCTAACCGTGACCCAGTCCGAGTGTGCTCCATTAATAACCACCCTTTGTTTCCTATCCCTGAGCCAGCTCTCAACCCACTTACACATATTTTCCCCTATCCCCATTACTCTCATTTTATGTAACAACCTTTTGTGTGGCACCGTATCAAAAGCTTTGGAAAAGTCCATATATACTACGTCCACTGGGTTCCCTTGGTCCAGTCCGGAACTTACCTCTTCATAGAAGCTGATCAAATTAGTCTGACATGAACGGTCCCTAGTAAACCCGTGCTGATACTGGGCCATGAGGTTATTCCTCTTCAGATACTCCAGCATAGCATCCCTTAGAATGCCCTCCAGGATTTTACCCACAGTAGAGGTTAAGCTTACTGGCCTATAATTACCGAGTTCAGTTTTTGCCCCTTTTTTGAATATTGGCACCACATTTGCTATACGCCAGTCCTGTGGTACAGACCCTGTTATTATGGAGTCTTTAAAGATTAAAAATAATGGTCTAAAATAATTGAATCTTTGCACAGTAAACAATATGCTGGATGTGCATGTGTATTCTTACAAGTAAATGTTTGCAACTGACACTGTGTCATCCCTGTTTGCTGGACTATTTGGAGTGCACCACATTACCACGATTCAGAGATTACTTGAATGCACCCTTGTGTCATGAACTTACCCCTAAGAAAGAAAGACTGAATTAAGTGGGACATTTAGTCATGAGTCTTACAAGGATTTGCATCCACCTTCCAATCTGTATCTTACTTGCTATCCACTGGGTGGTGAGAGTCCATCCTCAGAGACCCCCACCCATTGAACTAATATAGCTCTAAAATACTCCATCAGAATGAATCCGTGGCCCACTGCTCCATTCATTGTAGTTGGGACTCCTGGAAAGAGGCGATCACTGTGCTCAGCGATCTACTGCAGTCCTATATAGAATGGATTTGCTGTGGCTTTCAGAGCCCCTTTCTCAGGATCTGTGGTGGGCCGAGCGGTCTGTCCAGAAAAGTTTCACTTATCCTGCAGAATGTTGGGAATGACCCTTTATGTCCCACGACATTCATCGCACGGTTAGTTGGAGAGTACTGGCAAAATCAGGACTGTTAGCAAATACGCACACTATTTTTTTTATTGCCATCTTTTCCTCTCCTTATTTATTAACGTAATTGACTAACACAATTAAATTGCAACGTTCACTGAGCCGCTAAATCATGACAGTCCTCAGGTGTACTTCCATAAGAGTCGCTGCAGCTGTCAATAGTAAGAGCTTGTCCACCTGTTTTTCATCTCTGCACCAACTTTGGCCATTTCTGTTGATCTGTAGCCAAAAACCTTAACAGCCAAGTCATAAAAACATTCAAGTTGCTGCAATTTTTCCAGGTAAAAATGATAAAGTTACAATCTAAGTGTAACTGGAGAAACAGTTTATTATACAGTCACTATAAGTCTACAGCCGACAGGTTGTAAAACAAAACAGTTTCAGGAAACAGGTTTTTGTATATTTGTAAGCCAAAATGTGACAGGTTACCATTTAAAAGGGGTTTATCACATCCAATACATTTATGGCCTATCTACAGCATATGCCAGAGGGAGGTGTTTCACCTCTAGGACCCCTGCTAGGCCTCATTCACAAGTCCAATTTTCCCACACGAGTGTTAACTGTGATAGTCTAGCAGTATTTCCCAAACTCCAGTCCTCACGGACCCCACGGGTCATGTTTTCAGGATTTCCATAGTGTTGCACAGGTGAGACAAGTCCTGAAGCCTTGATGATACTTCCACTACTTGCGCAATACTAAGGAAATCCTGAGAACATGACCCGTGGGGTCCGTGAGGACTGGAGTTTGGGAAACACTGGATGGGGTCAGTCACATTTCTGTGATTTTTCAGGGAACAAGAAGTCCATGAAAAATCATGGAGACATGTTTGATTTTTACCCGTGACACTGAATAAAACTGTAAATGCAAGTCAATGAGTGTGTGAAAGAAGTCGGGATTTCACGAACTGACAGAATGGAAAAGGTGGAGATTTTTCTTTTGATTCCTCCATGAACAAGGAAATTAATGATCTGTTTTTCTCGTACATGAAAAAAGTGTATGTGTGAATGAGGAATGAGTGAACCTGTCAGCGGGATTATGCACAGTAACCTACAGACAGTGTCAGGTCAGCGCCGTTATACTAATTAAAATGCTACTTGGTGATGAAATCTGTCTTGTGGTTGTTGTGTAATCTTTTCCTTCAGTTTTGAGTTAATGATATGCTTGTGCTCAGGGGAGGCCTGTGGGGGTCTTCATCTTGTGCTCTGCTTACATATTCATTTGTATGGCTTCTGACAGATCACTGATATCTCACTGACCTGCCCCCTAGTTTGCATAATGAATATTATACATACTTTAAAAAAATTCCCTTCTGCAGGTGGGCGTCTGCGCTGCACCAAGAGCTCATCCATATTGTGCATTTAATTATTCTTATTGATGTTACCCATAAATTTTTAAAAACAAAAAAAAAGTTTCAAAATGGCGCCAATCATGCCTGTGCAGTAGCAGCTATCAGCGATACGATAGCTGCTACTGCGCAGGTGCCGGCAGTGCGATCTTGCTTGAGAAAAAAAAGGTCTCCACTAAGATGGCGCCGGCCGCGCCAGCGCAGTAGTGTCTATCGGCAATCCATCTTGGAATAGGCTATTTTTTTTTCTCTAGCAAGATGATGCCGCCTGCTACTGAGCAGATGCAGCTGGCACCATTTTCAAACTGATTTTTTTTTTAGGAATTTATGGATACCATCAAAAAGAATGATTAAATTCACAGTGCCTGCCTGCAGAAAGGGATTGTTTAAAAAATATATATAATATTCATTATGCAAACTAGGGGGCAGGTCAGTGAGGGATCAGTGACCTGTCAGAAGCCATACACATGAATATATAAGCAGATCACCACATAAAGACCCCCCACAGGTCGCCCTGGAGGATGAGCATATCATTAACTCAAAACTGAAAATAAAGATTAAACAACAACCACAAGACAGATTTCATCACTCAGGTATCATTTTAATCAGTATATGTCTCTAGTTGGGTTGTCATGCTTTAAATAAAGCTGCTTTTTTATTCTTCCTGATTTTTGACTTTGACAAAAATTTATTGATGTACTTGGGTGCGGATTACATTCATTTGTGATATGTTTCCATAGTGGAAAAGCACTAAAAACGCATTTAACAGATTTTACGCTTCCAATATAAGTCTATGGGGAAAATCTGCAGAGGAAACTCTGCGTACACACAAAGGAAATTGACACGTTGCTTTATGTGAAACTCACACTGCAGGTCAGTTTACACAGCATAAAAAAAAGCTCAGCGGGAAGGAGATTTCTATAAATCCCATCCACTTTGCTGGAACTGTAAGACGTTACATTCTTGTCACAGTCAAAAACGCGCCAAAAGCTCCTAGTGAGAACATAGCCTAAATATGGGCACATAAAAGGAAATCTAAACAATTAATAGCAACATGCTGACTTAGGCCATGTTCACACATTCAGTGTTTGGTCAGTATTTTACCTCAGTATTTGTAGCCAAAACCAGGAGTGGGTGATAAATGCAGAAGTGGTGACATGTTTCTATTATACTTATCATCTGATTGTTCCACTCCTGCTTTTGGATTACAAATACTGCGGTAAAATACTGATCGTGTGCACGTTGCCTTATACAAACATGTTATATTGTACATCTGCTGAATATAGACATTATCTCATTTTATTATCTATAGAATATAGTATTTATTGCAGAATGGGCTGGTGTCAGACAGTACCGAGAAGACTTTCGAATGGCTAAGAAAAGCCCTACATTACATTGACTTGTACTCTTCCCATTTGTTCTGTTGTTCTAGTATTTCAGGCAGTAATTTATTACTTTTCCACAAAGCAATACTTGGTAATGATTTTTGCCCCATTTAGGGCTTTGTCTAGGTCATGTACGGCTGCTGTAGAGTGCAAACATATATTACCAAGTTTCACATTTGCAAAGATATAAGGAACAATAGGATTCAGAAAGTGCACGCCTGGACCTCCAGGCCGCCCCACACAGCGTGTTTACTTCATCTGCTGCGATCCATTAATCTGGGGAAGCTACGCTCAATAATTTAGAAGATGTCGGCCAGCTACTTACTGGTGTGTGTACTGGCCCCCGATTCAGTGATGTTGTAAATGGTTTCTGGTTATTTGTTGATTGACTATCTTAGGGAATGCAATTGCTGCCTGTTCTATGTGGCCAAACAGTCTACATCTGGAAGATTGTATGACCAGTGTCCACACGCTGACAGTGGTCTTAATGGGCCACAGTTATACAGGATTTACGAGAGGAATAACCGAATGAACTACTTAGAAATTCACCCTCTCAAACGGAATTGACCATTAAAACAACAACGAAATGTTCAAATCAGTTTTTGTGCCTCTTTAAACATTTTTAGACTCATACTTTCTGTCCTTTCAGGAAGAGTTTTCAGCAGGACTACTATGACATATAACACTTGTAAACACAGCTAATAACTTAGGAACCATCAATCACTATTGGCGATGTGTCATAGCTCACCACATCCCCCTACTGCCATAATGATCTGTGTACATTTTTTTAGATGCTTCAATATAAAAGATAGAGTCTATTGCTGATAATGTACATGTGGATTTCCTGTAAGAACAGGAAGTGGGAGTCTAGAATAGCCTCAGTGGCCAGAGTGAAAATTACAAGATTTTTTTTAATACATACTGTAGCTTGATATGAAAAAAAGAAAATACATTGCCCAACATTTATAAATAATAATCCTTTTTCTTTAAATAATACATTAAAAAAAGCTTACTGAAAAGTGTAGACTATTTTGACGTTTCTGACTACATATTCCCTTTAAAGGAAGAGAGAGATTTTTTAAAAAAAAAAAAAACTTGTTTCCTTGTGCCACACAAGGTAAGATATGTTGAGGCGAGATGAAAGGTGAGAAAAGACACATCTGTACTGCATGTCACCTCCACAAGACTGTTTCAAAGAGTGTTTAAGACTCCTCCGTAAACAAAAAGGAGTCTTCAATTGAGAGCTCTTGGACTGATTTGTAGCAAGGGAAGAGAGGAACATATCCTAAAACCTCCACAACCCTATCTTGCTAGGATTTAGGGGGCTCCAGGGTCATCGCGTCCAACCCCCTGCTCAATGCAGGATTCACTAAACCATCTCAGACAGATGTCTATCCAGCAACTGAATGCTTCCATTGAAGACGAACTCACCACGTCTCATGGCAGCCTGTTCCACTCATTGCTCACCCTCACTGTCAAAAAGTGTTTTCTAATATGTAATCTGAATATTCTTCCTTTCAGTTTCATTTCAATTATTCTTGTATTTCTATGTGCATGATCCCTCTAAACTGTGACATCCCTTCAGATATTTGTAGACAGCTATTAAATCTCCTCTTAGCCTTCTTTTATGCAAGCTAAACATTCCCAGATCCTTTAACCGTTCCTCGTAGGACATACATTGCAGTCCGCTCACCACCCTGGTATCTCTTCTCTTTACTTCCTCCAGTTTTTCAATGTCTTTTTTTAAAATGTGGTGCCCAGAACTGGATACAGTATTTCAGATGTGTCCTGACCAAGTGGGAGTAGAGTGGGATAATTACTTCATGTGATCTAGACTCTATGCTTCTCTTAATACATCCTAGAACTGTGTTTGCCTTTTTTGCTGCTGCATCACACTGTTGACTCATGTGCAGTCTGTGATCTATTAGTATACCCAAGTCTTTCATGCGTTCTGTTGCTTTGTTCTATTCCTCCCATTCTGTAGATGTCCTTTTTGTTTTTCTTGCCCAGAGGTAGAATCTTGCATTTTTCGCTGTTAAATATGATTTTATTAGTCGCTGCCTATTGTTCAAGCTTATCTAGATCCTTCTGAATCCTTTCTATCTTCTCTAGTGTTAGCTATCCCTTCTAGCTTTGCATTGTCTGCAAATTTAATTAGTTTACCTTCAGCTCCCTTAACTAGATCATTTATAAATATGTTGGACAACACAGGGGCTAGGACAGAGCCTTGTGGTACCCCACTTGAAAAACTCTTCCAATTGGATGTGCAATCATTCATTACCACTCTTTGAGTAGGATCACTGAGCTAGTTATGAATCCAGCTAACTGTAGCCTTGTCAATCCCATACTTGGTAATTTTTTCAGTAAGGATAGTATTAGATACTTTTTCAAATGCTTTGCTGAAGTTGAGATATAGTATAGATGCCGCATTTCCCTGTTCCACCCAGTCAGTGATTCCATTCTTAGAAGGAAATGCTGGCTCTAGTTTGTTTAGTTATTCCTCTGGCAATCCCTGTATATGAAGGTAATTATATATTTCTCACATCTGGGGATTCTACCTCTCAGGATAAGTGTGACAGCTGTATGGTGATCATATCCAGTAAGGAGTGGAGCGTCAGCTTAGCTCTACAGAACTCCTACAAAATTCAGTGGTGAGACATGTTCATGTGCAGTCTCATTGCTACTAAAAGGTGACAGGTAGGAGTCGGACAGTTTAGTATTTGAGATGGGGGTCCATCCAATCTTAATCCGACAATGTAAAGACCTTTTAGTCAACTGTTATCATCTATAACAGGTCCTGTTATTCTCTAACAGATCAAGTAGCTGTGAGCAAACATGCCATCTACCCCCATGTGCAACTCTATGCATGGTATGGAAAGCGCTGTTTGAATATTTTTGAATAGTTTCTAACAATAGTTTATAAATGTTAAAAGCTAAAATGCCTCCTTAATAGTTAAATTCCATCAACAGCTTGGAGGATTTTTACATGTAAGTGGTTAGTATTAGTTAATATTTTTTATTAAGCATCAGCCTGCACTCTTCATTCTTTTATTCATTCATTTTCAGACCAATTAATTTGCAGTTAATTTGCAGTTTACAATCTGTTCCTAGCTTCAGATTGCTTGCAGATGTGTTCTCCGCAGATATACAGTATAATCTCGATGTCAGTCAAGGATCCTGTTGACTACACTAGTTCTCATATTCAGTACAGCTTAATTGTTGTACTGTTTTTCCCCTTCATATACTTTATTGCCTATTTACAACCTGTTTTCTCTGCCCTCCCTGAGAACATAAATGCTTTCTCCACTCCACACCCTACTGCTAGCACTAACCCTGAGATGATTGAGTTGGCGAGTATAAAAAACATCATAAGCAGGAGCAGTGCTTTGTTGGATTTGTGTCAGAATTTACAGAGCAACTATCTGGGTGAGTGACAAATTTTTAATAAAGACAATTTGCAGAGTTGCTTAATTTTGCATTTAGGAAGCAAAACCAACAATACCATCCACATTAACAGTGAAGGCCTCTGAAAGGAGGCTCTGTGCAGACACCGATCAAGCAGGTAATCCTGTGAGCTTTGAAGTTTGAACTCAGAAACCTGCAGATCTCAGTCATAAGAAAACGTCTATACTTCAGGCTGTAACTCAGGATCAGCACAAGATAAGTGAAGCAAAGTCCTGTAATAGTCAGTAACTCGGCTTTTTCAGCTGATTATTTACTTAGTAAAATGATGCTTTAAGGCAACCCTTATGTTAATGATGAAGCATAAAGATCAGCCTAATCCTCGGTTTCTGTGTTATAATCCAGCTCACGGAGCGTCGAGTCCATGAGAACGTTCGTAGCCAAAATAAACTGGATTTAGATTTATTGAGTGCAGGAATTTCTTTTGCAATAAGAACATAAAATATAAAATGCTAAGTTTCTAAATTGATAAAATATACAGAAGACGTGATGTTTAATGTTTCAAGAATCAGTGTTAGCACAGAGCTTTTTTATATAATAAGTTTATTCTTTCTTCTTAGTAATATTTTTCAACCTGTGACTCTAAATGAGATTGTCCAGGCCTGGACTATAAGTCTACGGTCACTCTATGTGAATGCAGACTTGAGAAGCATCACAGCGCGCACAGTGTCAGGATTCTCCAATGATAGCGCCAGGAAGGCACCTAACCGCAAAAATATGCAATTTTCATATATGAGGTCATATGCCAACTAGACGTGTGCGGCCTGTCTCAATACAAGTGAGATACGTCTAGTTGGAATGTGGCCAGAAGTATGCAAATCACATACTTGCGGTCACATGACCGCCCGCTCCCAGTGTCTGTACTGGAGAATCCTGACAGCACGCACTGAGCACAATGTGAGGATTGACATGTATGCAGTCACATAAAGTGCTCTATGAAAACAGTCCTAATAGACTTGCTAATAGATGAGGCTCTAAGTTGTGGAGTCCCAATTTATTTCGGGAAGATTCTCGCGATTTGGCCAACAGATCTGATTCCGTTCAAAGGGAAAGTGCCCCAATTGTCATGAAAAGACGTTTATTGTGCACTGACATTTGTCCAGACCCCAAAGTATCATCGGAAGGGGTTAGGAAAATAATAAATTACAAGACTGTGCAAAGTTTTAGGAGGGTGTGGAAAAAAATTGTGCAAAGTAAGAATGCTTTAAAAAAATACAATAATGGAATGGTAAATAGTTTATTTTTATCAATTAACAAAGCACAAAGAAAATAAAACAGAAATCTAAATCCCATCAACATTTGTAATCGTCCTTTTCCTTCAGCATCACAACACCAATTCTTCTGGGTATACTTGTACTTGCACATAATTTATGAAGGAACTCTGTGGGGGCCGGATCATCACTTCCAGGACTTCTTGCACTTTTTTACCATGAAGATAGTTCTTAAAGGGAATCTGTCACTACATGTGACCTATCTAAACTATTACTATGGGTATACAGGTTCTAGAATGCTGGAAACAGCTCTCCCTGTATATCTCATAATGGACATGTTGTTGCTGAGAAATCATGTTTTATCACATTATATAAATGATTTTTTCCAGGCTCTGGGCAGATGGTGCCTGTAAGATAACTCTTTCTCCAAAGACAGTTGCAGTATATATAAGTCGGGAAGTACTTACCAACCAATGAGGTAAATATAGGGGTTCTCCAAATATGTCATGGCATCCGCCAATTATTCCAGCAAATGTTACATTTAAAGAGTGAAATTGTGCTCCTTCCCTTCCAATTGCCACTTATTAAGGTGTTTACACCAGATTTCTGGTTTAAGCGTCTTAATGAAACGTCCCCATTTGCCATATATTTAGATTCATTATCCTGCTGCGGAATTAATTTGAAGCCAATCAGGCGCCTTCCTGGAGGTAATGCACGATGGATAAGTATCTGCATTTACTTCTGTATAAATATCTGTATGTATTTATAAGTATCTCTATCGCTTCTCGGCCTTTTGGCTAAGATCAACGGTAGTATCTTTCCAAAATGCAGCTTTTACCTTGGCCACCCTAGTAGATTGATACATTATGCATAATGGATATGATGTACTGATTAGTATGTCAGGTGACTTATATAATCATCAATAGAAAACCCGGCCCTCTACGACCAAAGTCATTAGGTCAGGTAAGTTTGAAAGCTCAAGGTGCTCAGTGCCCCAGGAGTGGTGATACCGGGGTACTTAAGCTCATGGGGTATGGGTAACCCATTGAGTTCTATGGCACATGTGCACAGTACTTCTCTTTCACACTTATTTTGAGCACACACATGTGTCCTGGCAAGGATGGGGGAATTTTTAATTTCCAGCGAGGGGGGGGGGGGACTCATCAGTTTTACAATAAGAACACCTTGCACTATTTTTTTCAATTATTCGGCGTGTTATTTTTCCTATTTCCACATGTTTCCTCTATCGAGGACTTCTTTGGATGCGATTCCTTATGGGTTCCCTCCTGAATGGTTTATGGGAGGAGTGTGTGGCCTTCCGTTTCACCCTGCATAACCCCAGGCTCACCTACTTTGGGACAGAAGCCAGTTTAGATTGTTTCGTGCTGAGAGCATGTTTTGGACTTTCCTTGAGCTTCGGTAAAAGAGGAGCTACCAATGCCATTTCTTCACTGTGGCTTTTCGGCTCCAAGAGATAGGGATTGGTTTGTTGGAGGACTTCCTTCTTTTGGAGTGGGCTGAGGCATGCCACATTTTTTATGTGGCACCGATCACATTTTTCAGACCACCTGGGTGAAGAGAGCATTATTTTGACCTTTCAATCAAAATAATCTGAATGTATTTCTCAGCATTGAGGTCACCAAGAAATTGGCAACTTTGAGGACCGTAAAAACAAATTGAAATCTCATAGATCTTTCTTATTACTAATATCATCATTAGAGGGAAAGTCAGTGGATCTTATTTACAAAGTAGTAGAGTAGTCCCACCAAAATTAGTTGGCTTTGTCAACTTTCTTATGTGTAAACCTTAACTCAGACAATCCTTTAAAGACATCAGTAAATTTCCTAACATTCAGCTGAGCTGTGAATCTGCCAATGCTTTGTTTTGTAGAGGCCACAGGAATGGATCACTGTAAACATAAAGAGGCCAGTATGGAATTCATTATTTGCGTTTACCTCCGAGACACGTTGTAGAAAACCATTTATTGGAGGTTTTTTTTTACAAGCTGTTATTCTAATGGATAATGGAGATCAAAAAGCAGAAGATATTGCTTAATACTGAGTAAATATGTGCCGTGGAACCTATCGCCAATACTATGACTGTTGCTGGATTATTTTTCACAGTGTACACTCCAGCTGGAGGTCTGAGGCCTGGACGTGGCCCACGTGGGAATTTTATATGTCCAAGCTATTATTGCGTGTAGTCATTTTATTTTAGCCTTATCCATATATGACATAGAAAAATAACAAAAGCTTCCCCTACTGCCAGGAACTATTTATTATACAGCTAAGAGTATTATATTGTTATTTGCTTTTTGTTATACCTTGGTCTCAGTAGTAATCAGAAAATAGTATCTATCTGTAGAATAATAATAAAAATAGTAACACACTGTAAATCCTGAATATCATATAAAAAGTGGGTTTGCAATTGTCATACAGGAAAAAGGTATTTATACAGGACTCTGTATTAACGGCAATGAACAAAATAAATTTACTAAAATAATTGGAATCACTGAAACATATGCTATGGGTATGTTACACATGGCTTTTATTTAATATGCCTCATTATTTATTATGCTTGCGCATGTACAAATGTCTGACTTTCATTTGTTCATTTTCATAGATCTTTTATTTATTATTACTTTTGTCAGATTCAAGTTATTTCTGTGACCATTGTGGGTTTTTCGGTCATTAAACGAGGGGTACCAACAATTTTGAACACGTGTGTACATGATGGTAAACTATGCTTGCTTTTATACTGCCAACTATTGCTGCTTATACATAACGCCAAAATAGACTTGCTTATATTGTGCCAACATACTCCACAGCGCTTTACAGGCATCATCATCACTGTCCCCACTGGGGCTCACAATTTAAATTCCCTATCAGTTTGTCTTTGCGGTTTGGGAGGAAAAAAGAAGAAACCCTCACAAATAAGGGCAGAACGTCTAAATCCTTGCAGGTCTTGTACTTGGGGAGATTTGAACCCAGGACCCCAGTGATGCTAAGCTACTGTGCTGCTCACTCTGTATCGATATTCAAAAATTGACCAAGACGTCACTATATGGAGTGAAGAGATATAAATCATCCCTGAATCCTAGTGTCTAAGGAATCTTAATGGATCATCGAGACCCCTACTTTCACTAAAAGGTTTTTCTTGAGTTTCCATTCTAGAGGTGTTTGAATAAATTGGTGTTTAGGGGTAGAATTAGTGCAAATCGACTCACAGGACCCAGTTCAAGGGTCAAGTGGTGATTATCCATCTGACAAGAGCCTTGAGAAAGCCCTCCTACCTCAGCAGAGAGGACCCCACTGACCATAAGAGCTTACACTCTACAGGAGAGAGAGGACCCCACTGACCATAAGAGCTTACACTCAACAGGAGAGAGAGAGAGGACCATAAGAGCTTACACTCTACAGGAGAGAGAGGACCCCGCTGACCATAAGAGCTTACACTCTACATGAGAGAGAGGACCCTACTGACCATAAGAGCTTACACTCTACAGGAGAGAGAGAGAGGACCCCACCGACCATAAGAGCTTGTGCTCTACAGGAGAAAGAGAGAGGACCCCGCTGACCAAAAGAACTTACATTCTAAAGGAGAAAGAGAGAGGACCCCGCTGACCATAAGAGCTTACACTCTACAGGAAAGGTGGAAAATGACTTTGTTGTTCAAACTGTGCTCCGCTGGGAACCACTGATCTGTAGTGTCCCAGATGCTGACCACCACTTTACAAGCTATAATAATCCGCTAAATTTCACAGCTGCAGGGCATTATGGGTAGGCCCATGCAGCAGTGCAAAATGACATTAGACAACTCCCAGATGCTTCAGCAGTATGCAAAATGGTGCTGGACTATGTTATTTTTTTGAGAACCGCAAATCAAATTTAAAAATGTTTGGATTTGCCTGTAACAGTGAATTTCAGGAAATTTTATTCCATGTCGATCTTCTGAGAATGGATCCCCTCATCTCTAATCACCACATTAAATTGAATTGGCATCTTTCTCCTCTGTCAGTGCCCAATGTATCCTCAAAGTCCCCTTGCAGTTATTATTATCATGTGGTGGTGCCATGTAGACATTAGTTGGCCAGAAATGTCCTGTAATGGCAAAACAATGATCCTAGAATAATAATCAGTGGAAAAATTATTAAGAACCTACAATTGTTTAAAATGCAATGGAATGTTTGAGAATTATCATTGAGATAATAAAATTGTGAAGGCACTACTTAGAAAAGGAAAACATCTCTAAAGGTAACATTACACTAAACGACTTACCAACGATCACGACCAGCGATACGACCTGGCCGTGATCGTTGGTAAGTCGTTGTGTGGTCGCTGGGGAGCTGTCACACAGACAGCACTCCAGCGACCAACAATCAGGGGAACGACTTCGGCATCATTGAATCTGTCTTCAATGATGCCGAAGTCCCCCTGCAGCACCCGGGTAACCAGGGTAAACATCGGGTTACTAAGTGCAGGGCCGCGCTTAGTAACCCGATATTTACCCTGGTTACCATTGTAAAAGTTAAAAAAAAAAACAGTACACACTCACATTCTGATGTCTGTCACGTCCCCCGGCGTCCACAGGATTAAAACTGCTTTCGGCAGGAGCGCTGGTAATGCATGCGCTGCTGCCGAGAGCTTCCCTGCACTGAATGTGTCAGCGCCGGCCGTAAAGCAGAGCACAGCGGTGACGTCACCGCTGTGCTCTGCTTTACGGCCGGCGCCGACACAGTCAACCCTGTGGACGCCAGGGGACGTGACAGACATCAGAATGTGAGTATGTAGTGTTTTTTTTTAAACTTTTACAATGGTAACCAGGGTAAATATCGGGTTACTAAGCGCGGCCCTGCGCTTAGTAACCCGATATTTACCCTGGTTACAAGTGAACACATCGCTGTATCGGCGTCACACACGCCGATCCAGCGATGACAGGGGGTGATCAGCGACCAAAAAAAGTCCTGATCATTCCCATCGACCAACAATCTCCCAGCAGGGGCCTGATCATTGGTCGCTGTCACACATAACGAGATTGTTAGCGGGATCGTTGCTTATGTCACCAAAAGCGTGACGTTGCAACGATATCGTTAACGACATCATTATGTGTGACTCAGCCTTAAGTCTCCGACTAGCCTCAGTCAAGAGAGCTTCTTTTCATCAGCCTGTATCTGCTGTGCTTTTGGGTTCCTTTATCTTGGCCATATAATAGAGTCTATTTACACATCAACCTCCCATTGTATCTGCTGTCATGAATGGCAAAAGCTCAATTGAGAGGTTCCTTGTCCTTCTTCCATTGAAGTTGACCTAAAGGCCCATGAGAGGTCTATATTTGGACACAGGAAGTAGCAATTCTCACAGAATTAAGGATCTAAGATAAAACCCTGATTTCTGTTTGGATTTATCAATATTGGTTTTGGTCCGCTAATATGATTTTTACAGAGAAAAGACCATCCACAGCATCTCAGGGCTTGTAATGAATCTTGCCGACAAGCATTTTATTTAACTCTTGGTGTTTTGTAACATTTTAAGCATCACCCTTTTATCTCACACTCAAGGAAACGTGCTATTGGAAATGCTTTGACATTGCATTTATTGGGGAAGAAAGCTGTCTGGAGGAACATTTCTCCAAAGGGAAAGGTTTATTAATTTTCAATTAGTGTCCTCAAACCACTGGAGATCTCCTGAAGGATCCAAGATGCATATACAAGAGTAAAGGTACCATCACACTCAGCAACTTTGCAACGAGAACGACAATGATCCGTGACATTGCAGCTTCCTGGATAGCGATCTCGTTGTGTTTGACACACAGCAGCGATCTGGATCCCGCTGTGATATCGCTGGTCGGAGCTAGAAGTCCAGAACTTTATTTCGTCGTCAGGTCGGCGTGTATCGTCGTGTTTGACATCAAAAGCAACGATGCCAGCAATGTTTTACATGGAGCTAACGACCTGTGAGAACGATAAGTGAGTCACCGTTACGTCACAGGATCGCTCCTGCATCGTTCTGGAGCTGCTGTGTTTGACGTCTACAGCGACCAAAACAGCGACGCTCCAGCGATCGGCTCGTTGTCTATATCGCTGCAGCGTCGCTGAGTGTGACGGTACCTTAAGAAATGTCGTATTTCACTGGCTGAAAAAAGTAATTTAGACATGGTAAATCTAAAGGTCAGAAGTTAGATTAATTACATCTTATCTTGTTCTGCGTATCAAGCTAAGTACATATAATTTGATCCTACAATGAGGATATAAAGAACATAATTGCTGTATGGGTTTTAAGACTTATGGTTTTTAAGATTTATGACCTGAAAACTGCTGCCATTCCATTTTTATAAAAATGAAGCACCTGCTCAAACCCCAAAATAATAAGAATAGTCAGCTACATCAGTGTACTGTGGAATAATGTGGAATAAAAAAGGACTATCAAGGACTATACATAATGAGGTGCTATCAGCTTCCTCTGTCTGCAGTCAACATCCCATTCTTTCGATTATGGTTGGGCACTTTAGGACAGTAAAAGCTTCCTGACGATATCGATGAGTTTTGCTAACAATTTGAAGAGCCCCCCCCCCAGACAGACTATTATTTGGAAAGATAAGAATCCGACATGTCCAATTTCAGACTGCAGATCCTTTTGATTTCCCTGAGATAGGCTGCCACCAGATACGTCTGGCAACGATTCACTTATAGAGAACCCAGGAGCTCCTAGGTTCAGCTGACAGCCATCTAATATATAGGAACAGGGCTTAGCCATGGATACCTAAGCTATTGTAAGGCCCTACACATGGGGAAAGTGGCATAGCTAGTCAGAAGAATTATAATTTACTTCTAGTTGGAGGTATTTGTTATTATTATTATTATTACACCCACTAAATATTGTGATATGATCTTGAAGATGGGAATACCCATAATATTGACTTTTAAAAGTGCTTCTTCCAATAAGTGACAATAGAGTCCCTTCTCTATTCAGCTGCAAATATATATATACATTTATAACCAACAGTCCATAAACAAGTAGAAATCCCATTTTCAGTGAATAAAAAGACCCTTATCCTTGAAATTGTCATAACATTCCATAATTATGGAGAAATAGTGGGTTATTTTCCATGTTGGGGCCTGTCTTCTACAGTAAAACTATAGCATAAGCCTCTCCATAATACAGAAAGATGCCACCCCATCCAAGTCAATTGCACTGCTATGTAGAACATTTCATGGGCTTTGGGTTTCCCAATATTCATGTCATCTGTTACCAATAACAATCTGATAATTATTTTCCAGAAAAGTCCATACCTCCTTGTCAGAGTTAAGAGTGAAGAACCAATATTCCTTTAAGCCAATATCAAACCCTTTGGCATTCCCGCTGGTCCAGTTCTTTTCCGGGTCTGTGGCTACGGGTCTTTACATTTTCATGTTTCACCAAAACAAAGTCCAAAATTCTTAGTAAGGTTAATAAAAACATAAATGACAAAAAACGATTTGTTAACAGAAAAGAGAAAAGTAAGAACCTATTTTATTGTAACAGAAACTGTTCAGTACATACAGTACAATTTCCATAAGCTTTGAACAAGGATCATTTGCTATTTTTGGTCAATATGATTTTCTTTTCTAACCATTGAGTCTTGAACTCACAGGATCCTGAAACTTTTATAGTCCTAGGGAAAAAAATCAGAAGAAACCATGTCTCCTTCATGTATGGTCTGGTTGCTATATTATATTGTACATATGACAATTAATGGGTCAATGTAACATCTTTGGCCAGTTCATTTCTTCTGACTTTGCATTTCATGAATCTTCTAATATTCACAAAGGCCGTTATGATAACATGAAAATTGTAAGTTTACAGATACGAGAATATGATAATCGCTTGTTAAGTGCGAGCCGTCCTAATCAATGATACATGAAACCACAATTTAATTGGAAACAGTGTTTCGGAGAAGCCATTTAGAACTTATCTTGATTAATGTGTTTAATTATTGATAAGATTGAAAAGTTACATGATAGTGCTTGTTAATTGTCTACGAGTCGACAGACACAAACATGACCTTACGGTGCAATCACAGTGTTCGGATTAGGACTAAAAAAATTGCAAATAACAGAATGGTAATCTGTTTGTGATCATTGTGTACTCTATGCCTTACTGCAATTTGTTTTATTATGTGTTTCTGAAGCCCTAAGTAAGAACTAAATCACAAACTTGGCTGAGAAAAGCTTTTTTTCATATAATTTGTTTAAAAGGAACCTGTCACCAGAAAAAAACACTATAATCTTGCAGATATAAGGTTAATCTGCAGCTTATTAGCGTTACTAACCTGCCCGGGGTCAACATGTAGCCAAAGGCTGTGGGGAAAAAATGAACTTTATTCCCCCTGGCGGCATTCGTTTTCAGTTACGGGGGGTGGTGCCGGTTCAGTCACCACTCTGAGCTGCAACCGCACCCTCAGGCCTGACTGACAGCCAGCCCCCAATGCAGAGCCCAGTGGCGTATCCAGGGGGGCAGCCGGGGCATGTGCCCCGGGCGCAGCCGGCAGGGTGGCGCCGGCAGGCTGCCTGATGCGGTGGTCCAAGGAGGAGGCTCACCGTCGGCGGAATTCTGCCGCCCCCACACTGAGATGCTTCCGTTCTCTGAGCCGGCTGTCAAATTGACAGCCAGCTCAGAGAAAGTGCTGCGCGTCGGTTCCCAAGAATGTTTTTGATCTATGCCAGGGGTCTCAAACATGCGGCCCCGGGCCGCATGCGGCCCCTGAGGCAGGCATCTGCGGCCCGAGGTGCATGCTAGAAGAGAGGAGGCAGCACAGACCTCTACGACTTTTGCAGCTGCTGGAGAGCCCGTGGTGCACGCTAGAAGAGAGGAGGTGGCACGGAGCTCTGGGACTTTCGTAGCTGCTGGAGAGCCGCCCACAATGCTTCACCATGGATACGCAGAGTGGCTTCCGACTGTCCAGTGCCCAGAGAATGAGCCGCGCGTCGCCAAACAGGAACTTTGCAGCACCTGCCACCTGGAGCAAAGGATTGCGGGGGGATGCAGAGCCTGGCTGTGAGGACAAGGTGTGGGCTCTTATATACTGCATGGGCTGCTTTATACTATGTGGGCTGCTATATACTATGTGGCTGCTATTTACTATGTGGGCTGCTATATACTACATGGGCTGCTATTTACTACGTGGGCTGCTATATACTACATGGGCTGGTATATACTATGTGGGCTGCTATATACTACGTGGCTGCTATTTACTACGTGGGCTGCTATTTACTACGTGGGCTGTGCTATATACTACGTGGCTGCTATATACTACGTGGCTGTGCTATATACTACGTGGGCTGCTATTTACTATGTGGCTGCTATTTATTACGTGGGTTGTGCTATATACTACGTGGCTGCTATATACTACGTGGCTGCTATTTATTACGTGGGCTGCTATATACTACGTGGGCAGTGCTGTATTCTACTATGTGGGCAGTGCTATATACTGCTATGTGGGCAGTGCTATATACTACTGTGTGGGCTGTGCTATATACTACTGTGTGGGCAGTGCTATATACTACTGTGTGGGCAGTGCTATATACTACTGTGTGGGCAGTGCTGTATACTACTGTGTGGGCAGTGCTGTATACTACTGTGTGGGCAGTTGTTATGATCCTAATGGCAGAGGATCTCAGGAGTACCAGCTAAGTCTGCAAACACAAAAAACCAGCTCATAGGGAAGTGGTAACTAGGCTGACCGTATACCTGATCCTAGCACAAACAACTAGCAGCAGCCGGGGAACGTACCTACGTTGGTTCTAGACGTCTCGCGCCAGCCGGAAGAACTAACTAACCCTTTCAGAGAAAATAAGACCTCTCTTGCCTCAAGAGAAAAGACCCCAAAGTATAATACAAGCCCCCCACAAATAATAACGGTGAGGTAAGAAGAAATGACAAACGTAAAAATGAACTAGATTTAGCAAAGAGAGGCCCACTGACTAATAGCAGAAAATAGGAAGATGACTTATACGGTCAGCAAAAAACCCTACAAAATGTCCACGCTGAATATCCAAGAACCCCGCACCGACTAACGGTGTGGGGGGAGAATAACAGCCCCCCTAGAGCTTCCAGCAAAATCAGGAATCACATTTTAAACAAAGCTGGAACAAAATAAGGAAAATTCAAATAAACAAAAATAAGAAAGCAGGACTTAGCTTATCTTGCAAAATCAGGAGACCAGGAGACAGGAGAAAACAGACATGGTCTGATAACAACGAAGCCAGGCACAATACAGAGTATCCAGGAAGTTTATATAGGCACACCCAAGGCCAAACGAATCAGGTGGGTGCCAACCTGGGGAAAGACACTCCAAGTGCCATACCGCTAATGACCACAAGAGGGAGCCAAGAAATATAGTTCACAACAGGCAGTGCTGTATACTGCTGTGTGGGCTGTGCTGTATGCTACTGTGGGGCTGTGCTATATACTACTATGTGGGCTGTGCTATATACTACTATGTGAGGACTGAAGCATGGCCAGGGGGCTGGATGGGTGCAATGTCCCGATTTCTGCCCCCATAATGTGCTCAGATTTCTTCTGCCCCCCTAATGTCCTGATTTCTGCCCCATCCCCCCATATGTTCCTCAGATTTTTCCACCACATGCAACTGCATGGGCAGGAATCAGGACATTATGGGGGCAGAAGAAATCTGAGGACATTATGGGAGCAGAAATCTGAGGACATTATGGGAGCAGAAATATGAGGGGGGGGGGGGCGCCAAACTTATCCTTTGCCCTGGGTGCAGGAAGAGCTAGATACACCTCTGGCAGAGCCAGTGTCACTGAGGGCCAAGGGCACACTTGCAGTCGCTGCTCTGTATTCTCAAAGTGGTGACTGAACCAGCGCTGTCCCCACCCCCGTGACTGAAAATGAATGCTACCAGGAGGAATAAAATTCATTTTTCCCCCACAGCGTTCAGCTGAGTGCAGGCACTGGGCAGGTTAGTAACGCTATTAACATACAGATTAACCCCATATCTGCAGGTTAATAGCATTTTTTCTAGGGACAGATTCCTTTAAAAGAATTTGACTTAGTCTTAATGTAATGTTTTAGTCATTTATTTTTTGTGAGGGCTTTCTTAACATTGAAAATAATGGAAATCTTATGTGGAGAAATAGGTTTGGCTAGGTTCTAGAGTAGATATGGATTATCTGTTGGATCTGAATTCTATGCCACAGTCCGAGAAAACCTTGGGTTTCTAAGTTTTCACAAAAATCAAATAGGTTTTGTTGTAAGACAATGGTAGTGTCTGAGTAGACAGGCCAGGTGATCTACAGGTCCATGTAATTTTAATAGCTGTCAGGTGCCCGGTCATATTGGACATAGGATAGTATTTTCCATAACAATTGATGCTGATTTGTCCTTAAGGCCAGATTATAATTTCATTGAGCACTCGGAGTAGACTGACTGTGTGGCCTCAGTAACAGTGGTCCCTCAGTAACTAACTTGTTTTCCTTGGACAACCCCTTTGTAACCTATCCAAAGTGTAGGGTGTCTGACCTCTTGGGTAGGCCATACTGGAAATTTTTATTCTCGTTATGGCACTTTTACCCCTGTTACAAAATGGGGTGGCAGGTCGGACACCAGACAGCTGATCCATTCATTCTTTATGGGGCTTCCAAAAAAAATAAGCACAGAGCTCAGCAGCCCAAGGGAAATGAATGGAGGAGCGATCATCCTCCATTCTAACAGGGATAAAAGTCCCCCACTCCACCAGTCAGTTGAACCCCTACCAATCAATAAGTCATAACTTACCTTTATTCATAGGTTTAACTTGATAACCCCTTTAAAACTAGAGTTGCAGTGTACAAGGAACAATGCCATCACATCAGAGGACAATTAGTGTATTATGATACTGATTTTAAACCCCAAAGGGTGTCCAAAAATATAAGGTCTGCAAAAAATGTAAATGGAGCCTATAATACTTGATTTACAAAAACTGACCATCACATCCAAACATAAACTATGTCTGAACAGTTGCTTACCCAGAGTCACCAACTCATATACAATCAAAGAAATAAAGCAGCACTCTGTAGCACCATTTCATGCAATTATGAAATTGAATTGCATTGCTGCACTAGAAATATGAAACATTGAGAATGCTTAGCGCATAAATTGGCCAATTCATGTGTACCTGGAAGAGCCATGTTAAGGCGATTCTCATTTCCAGGACCTAACATAATGTACACATAAATTGACCAATTCAGAATGCTGCTTCATTTGTTTAATATAATATTTGATGACTGCTTACTCTTGCCTGCCCCCGCGGAGCAGCGTAATGATTATTTCCATGATAAGAGTCGATAAGATGAAGAAAGTATTAAAAGAAGACAACAACATTTTTCAATTTGGGAGGTAATGCTCATTAACTAGAAACAAAATTAGACAACAGCCATTATTGCATGCATTTAATTTGCTGTATTTTTTATTCTGCCTACTGAAAAACAGAAATGACAGAACTAATTTCCATTACTATACAGTGTTAGTCATTATGTTCCCCTGAACTGTTGTTCAGTTACTGTAAATGTCTGGACTTTCTATAAAAGTTTGTTCTATTCCAATGAATTAGTGATTAGATAAACACATAAACTGGTGTGAAACATAACAGATCACGCCACGACATACATTGAGCAATTCATTACTGTGTCAGAAGATTTCGGAAATAATTTAGAACCATACAAAACTTGAGGGACTTTAAAAAACAGAATATTTGTCATGCAGGAAATAGTAGCTGATTATCTAAAAGGGTTTTCCCTGTTGCTACTTTGTGGGAGACAGAGCGAGAGCTCAGAAGATGGTGTACCGCCAACAGAGAATTGTCTTATGAGCAGACACATAAGGAATGAGGAAATTGTGTGGAGGCATCTTGGGGAGTTTCTGAGCAAGTGCAATTAAATATGGCAATGTCGTATGGAGTGGCAGAATTTCTGGAGACAGAAGTGGCTCTGGAAAAAAAAAAAACAACAGTGCGCAATGTTGGACTTAGGGGAGCTTCAAAACAGAAAAAAAATATTTGACGAGGCTTTGTGGTGGCTAATTGGGCGGAGCAGAGAGTTTTACAGCATGATCATAAACCTGAAAAACCTCTGTAATGTCAATATGAATAGGTAGTTATATGCTAATACGCTATCACAATTCCCTCATCTCACACATGGCATAATGTTTTTAGCTCCTGGTATTTTTTTGTTTTTAATGGTCCAAAATAATATATGTTTATAGACACTCCTCAACATTGAAATTTTAAGGCCAAGAAGGAAAAGCTGTGGAATTATGGAAATCATTGGGTGGATAGACATGTAACTGAAAAGCAAATGATGGAAAAACGGAAGGAAATTTTCAAAACATCTTAATTTATTCAGTATGAAGTATAAGTGTCACATGCAGAAATCCCCACGTTTGCACATCTTGGCTGTGATCAATGGATGTTTGAAGATTCTTCTGCAGCGCTGAATGCACTTTGGCAAATCATCAAGATCGGCTGCTGGCAGCTCACTTTGCTATTGCTTCCCAATAAAGTCTGAGGTGTGCCAGATGAAAGAAAAGATGCTCATTTAGGCCATGCAGGCTTTTTACTATAGAACGCTCAACATCTGGCCTGGCCTTGTCAGGTTGACTAAATCAATGTAGCACTGAGATATTAATATACCTGGAATGGAGATTAGAAGGGTCAGTGTTGTGAAATTGGATTTTGGGCTCCCCCGGTGGCCACTGGTGGAATTGAACTGGTGTGCATCATCCTCTCTGTTCACCTGTTTCCATCAGGATGTGGGAGTCGCTATTTAGCCTTGCTCCTCTGTCACTTCCATGCCGGTCAACATTGTAATCAGAAGCCTTTCTGTGCATGTTCCTGCTGCTAGACAACTCCCAGCTAAGTTGGACTTAGTCCTTGTTTGTTTTTGCATTTTGTTCCAGTTCACAGCTGTAGTTTCGTTTCTGTGTCTGGAAAGCTCTTGTGATCTGAAATTGCCACTCTGATGTTATGAGTTAATACTAGAGTCTTAAAGTAATTTCAGGATGGTATTTTGATAGGGTTTTCAGCTGACCATGAAAGTGCCCTTTCTGTCTTCCTGCTATCTAGTAAGCGGACCTCAATTTTGCTAAACCTATTTTCATACTACGTTTGTCATTTCATCTAAAATCACCGCCAATATTTGTGGGGGCCTCTGTCTGCCTTTCGGGGAAATTTCTCTAGAGGTGAGCCAGGACTATATTTTCCTCTGCCAGGATTAGTTAGTCCTCCGGCCGGCGCTGGGCGTCTAGGGATAAAACGCAGGCTACGCTACCCGGCTACTGTTAGTTGTGCGGCAGGTTTAGTTCATGGTCAGTTTAGTTTCCATCCTTCCAAGAGCTAGTTCGTATGTTTGCTGGGCTATGTTCTCTTGCCATTGAGAACCATAACAGTTTGACCGGCCTAAAAGGGTTAAATTAATTGACAGAGAAAGGAGAGAAAAAAGAAGTCTGCTGAAGATTTTTTTTTTTTTTTTTTTTGTTTTTCTCAGTTCTGAGTGTGCTTGTAATTGAATCTCTTGCAAGTCTGCCTATATTGCAGCCTTTCTCTCTCTCTCTCCTTCTAATCCTGGAATGGCTCTGTGTTCACCTGTTTAAAATGGATATTCAGAGTTTAGCTGCAGGTTTGAATAATCTCACCACGAAAGTTCAAAACTTACAAGATTTTGTTGTTCATGTTCCTATATCTGAACCTAGAATTCCTTTGCCTGAATTTTTCTCGGGGAATAGATCTTGCTTTCAAAATTTCAAAAATAATTGCAAGTTGTTTTTGTCCCTGAAATCTCGCTCTGCTGGAGATCCTGCTCAGCAGGTCAGGATTGTGATTTCTCTGCTCTGGGGCGACCCTCAGGATTGGGCTTTTGCATTGGCTCCAGGGGATCCTGCGTTGCTCAATGTGGATGCGTTTTTTCTGGCCTTGGGGTTGCTTTATGAGGAACCTCAGTTAGAACTTCAGGCGGAAAAGGCCTTGATGTCCCTATCTCAGGGGCAAGACGAAGCTGAAATATACTGCCAGAAATTCCGTAAATGGGCTGTGCTTACTCAGTGGAATGAGTGCGCCCTGGCGGCGAATTTCAGAGAGGGTCTCTCTGATGCCATTAAGGATGTTATGGTGGGGTTCCCTGTGCCTGCGGGTCTGAATGAGTCCATGACAATGGCTATCCAGATCGATAGGCGTCTGCGGGAGCGCAAACCTGTGCACCATTTGGCGGTGTCTACTGAGAAGACGCCAGAGAATATGCAATGTGATAGAATTCTGTCCAGAAGTGAACGGCAGAATTTTAGACGAAAAAATGGGTTGTGCTTCTATTGCGGTGATTCAACTCATGTTATATCAGCATGCTCTAAGCGTACTAAGAAGCTTGATAAGTCTGTTTCAATTGGCACTTTACAGTCTAAGTTTATTCTATCTGTGACCCTGATTTGTTCTTTATCATCTATTACCGCGGATGCCTATGTCGACTCTGGCGCCGCTTTGAGTCTTATGGATTGGTCCTTTGCCAAACGCTGTGGGTATGATTTGGAGCCTCTTGAAACTCCTATACCCCTGAAGGGGATTGACTCCACCCCATTGGCTAGCAATAAACCACAATACTGGACACAAGTAACTATGCGGATTAATCCGGATCACCAGGAGATTATTCGCTTTCTTGTGCTGTATAACCTACATGATGTGTTGGTGCTTGGATTGCCATGGCTGCAATCTCATAACCCAGTCCTTGACTGGAAAGCTATGTCTGTGTTAAGCTGGGGATGTAAGGGGATGCATGGGGACGTACCTGTGGTTTCCATTTCATCATCTATTCCCTCTGAGATTCCTGAATTCTTGACTGAATATCGTGACGTTTTTGAAGAACCTAAGCTTGGTTCATTACCTCCGCACCGGGAGTGCGATTGTGCCATAGATTTGATTCCGGGTAGTAAATACCCTAAGGGTCGTTTATTTAATCTGTCTGTGCCTGAACATGCTGCTATGCGAGAATATATAAAGGAGTCCTTGGAAAAGGGACATATTCGTCCTTCGTCATCTCCCTTAGGAGCCGGTTTTTTCTTTGTGGCTAAGAAAGATGGCTCTTTGAGGCCGTGCATTGATTATCGGCTTTTGAATAAAATCACGGTTAAATATCAATATCCGTTGCCACTGCTGACTGATTTGTTTGCTCGCATAAAGGGGGCCAAGTGGTTCTCTAAGATAGATCTTCGTGGGGCGTATAATTTGGTGCGAATTAAGCAGGGGGATGAGTGGAAAACCGCATTTAATACGCCCGAGGGCCACTTTGAGTATTTGGTGATGCCTTTTGGTCTTTCAAATGCCCCTTCAGTCTTTCAGTCCTTTATGCATGACATTTTCCGTGATTATTTGGATAAATTTATGATTGTGTATCTGGATGATATTTTGATTTTTTCGGATGACTGGGACTCTCATGTCCAGCAGGTCAGGAGGGTTTTTCAGGTTTTGCGGTCTAATTCCTTGTGTGTGAAGGGTTCTAAGTGCGTTTTTGGGGTTCAAAAGATTTCCTTTTTGGGATATATTTTTTCCCCCTCTTCCATCGAGATGGATCCTGTCAAGGTTCAGGCTATTTGTGATTGGACGCAACCCTCTTCTCTTAAGAGTCTTCAGAAATTTTTGGGCTTTGCTAACTTTTATCGTCAATTTATTGCTGGTTTTTCTGATGTTGTTAAACCATTGACTGATTTGACTAAGAAGGGTGCTGATGTTGCTGATTGGTCCCCTGCTGCTGTGGAGGCCTTTCGGGAGCTTAAGCGCCGCTTTTCTTCCGCCCCTGTGTTGCGTCAGCCTGATGTTGCTCTTCCTTTTCAGGTTGAGGTCGACGCTTCTGAAATCGGAGCTGGGGCGGTTTTGTCGCAGAGAAGTTCCGATTGCTCCGTGATGAGACCTTGTGCTTTTTTCTCGCGTAAATTTTCGCCCGCCGAGCGGAATTATGATGTTGGAAATCGGGAGCTTTTGGCCATGAAGTGGGCTTTTGAGGAGTGGCGTCATTGGCTTGAGGGGGCTAGACATCAGGTGGTGGTATTGACTGACCACAAAAATCTAATTTATCTTGAGTCCGCCAGACGCCTGAATCCTAGACAGGCGCGCTGGTCGTTGTTTTTCTCTCGGTTTAATTTTGTGGTGTCCTACCTGCCGGGTTCTAAGAATGTTAAGGCGGATGCCCTTTCTAGGAGTTTTGAGCCTGACTCCCCTGGTAATTCTGAACCTACAGGTATCCTTAAGGATGGAGTGATATTGTCTGCCGTTTCTCCAGACCTGCGGCGGGCCTTGCAGGAGTTTCAGGCGGATAGACCTGATCGTTGCCCACCTGGTAGACTGTTTGTTCCTGATGATTGGACCAGTAAAGTCATTTCTGAGGTTCATTCTTCTGCGTTGGCAGGTCATCCTGGAATCTTTGGTACCAGGGATTTGGTGGCAAGGTCCTTCTGGTGGCCTTCCCTGTCTCGAGATGTGCGAGGCTTCGTGCAGTCTTGTGACGTTTGTGCTCGGGCCAAGCCTTGTTGTTCTCGGGCTAGTGGATTGTTGTTGCCCTTGCCTATCCCGAAGAGGCCCTGGACGCACATCTCGATGGATTTTATTTCGGATCTTCCTGTTTCTCAGAAGATGTCTGTCATCTGGGTGGTGTGTGATCGTTTCTCTAAGATGGTCCATTTGGTTCCCCTGCCTAAGTTGCCTTCTTCTTCCGAGTTGGTTCCTCTGTTTTTTCAAAATGTGGTCCGTTTGCATGGTATTCCGGAGAATATCGTTTCTGACAGAGGTACCCAATTCGTGTCTAGATTTTGGCGAGCATTCTGTGCTAGGATGGGCATAGATTTGTCTTTCTCGTCTGCTTTCCATCCTCAGACTAATGGCCAGACCGAGCGGACGAATCAGACCTTGGAGACATGTTTGAGGTGTTTTGTGTCTGCAGATCAGGATGATTGGGTTGCTTTTTTGCCTTTAGCGGAGTTTGCCCTCAATAATCGGGCCAGTTCTGCCACCTTGGTGTCTCCCTTTTTCTGTAATTCGGGGTTTCATCCTCGATTTTCTTCTGGTCAGGTGGAATCTTCGGATTGTCCTGGAGTGGATGCTGTGGTGGAGAGGTTGCATCAGATTTGGGGGCAGGTAGTGGACAATTTGAAGTTGTCCCAGGAGAAGACTCAGCTTTTTGCCAACCGCCGGCGTCGGGTTGGTCCTCGGCTTTGTGTTGGGGACTTGGTGTGGTTGTCTTCTCGTTTTGTCCCTATGAGGGTTTCTTCTCCCAAGTTTAAGCCTCGGTTCATCGGCCCGTACAAGATATTGGAGATTCTTAACCCTGTGTCCTTCCGTTTGGACCTCCCTGCATCTTTTTCTATTCATAATGTTTTTCATCGGTCATTATTGCGCAGGTATGAGGTACCGGTTGTGCCTTCCGTTGAGCCTCCTGCTCCGGTGTTGGTTGAGGGCGAGTTGGAGTACGTTGTGGAAAAAATCTTGGACTCCCGTGTTTCCAGACGGAAACTCCAGTATCTGGTCAAATGGAAGGGATACGGTCAGGAGGATAATTCTTGGGTGACTGCCTCTGATGTTCATGCCTCCGATTTGGTCCGTGCCTTTCATAGGGCTCATCCTGATCGCCCTGGTGGTTCTGGTGAGGGTTCGGTGCCCCCTCCTTGAGGGGGGGGTACTGTTGTGAAATTGGATTTTGGGCTCCCCCGGTGGCCACTGGTGGAATTGAACTGGTGTGCATCATCCTCTCTGTTCACCTGTTTCCATCAGGATGTGGGAGTCGCTATTTAGCCTTGCTCCTCTGTCACTTCCATGCCGGTCAACATTGTAATCAGAAGCCTTTCTGTGCATGTTCCTGCTGCTAGACAACTCCCAGCTAAGTTGGACTTAGTCCTTGTTTGTTTTTGCATTTTGTTCCAGTTCACAGCTGTAGTTTCGTTTCTGTGTCTGGAAAGCTCTTGTGATCTGAAATTGCCACTCTGATGTTATGAGTTAATACTAGAGTCTTAAAGTAATTTCAGGATGGTATTTTGATAGGGTTTTCAGCTGACCATGAAAGTGCCCTTTCTGTCTTCCTGCTATCTAGTAAGCGGACCTCAATTTTGCTAAACCTATTTTCATACTACGTTTGTCATTTCATCTAAAATCACCGCCAATATTTGTGGGGGCCTCTGTCTGCCTTTCGGGGAAATTTCTCTAGAGGTGAGCCAGGACTATATTTTCCTCTGCCAGGATTAGTTAGTCCTCCGGCCGGCGCTGGGCGTCTAGGGATAAAACGCAGGCTACGCTACCCGGCTACTGTTAGTTGTGCGGCAGGTTTAGTTCATGGTCAGTTTAGTTTCCATCCTTCCAAGAGCTAGTTCGTATGTTTGCTGGGCTATGTTCTCTTGCCATTGAGAACCATAACAGGTCAGGCTACTGTACATTATGCCATCCCAGACCATTATCTAGGAAGTAGGACCAGTGTAACGTTAACTTGTGAAGGCCTCTTTATGGCATTGTCCATGTGGTCTCGAAACCAATCTCCAACTACTGGAGGCTACAATGGAGGTCTATCGACTTCAGCGATAAGTCGCACTTTTGTCTTGGATGCAATAATAGGGGAGATTGGCTAGTTTTCATTTAAGGTGCACTAACAGCTCAGCATTATGTTGATTTGGTTGTGGAACCAGTATTTATGGTTACTTCTCCAACGTGTTCCAGCAGCCATATATCAACATGAGGTCTCATGTTGCTCGTGCTACGGTGAGCAGCCTGTGTGGCCTAATCCATAGACTACAGCATCTCCGGATGTACCCAAATGTATTCAATGTGAATGAACAAACCTCAGATTTTTTTTTTTACATCAGGATAATATAATACAAAGACAGATGAGTCGTTCTTTACCATTACTTTTGGCTTATCGAACCCTGATATGAGTGGCGTGAGATGACCATCCTTGAAAGAAGAAAATTATTTCTTGACATTTGTGCCTAATTTTGGTGGTTTTAAGCCTACTGAGGTTTTTGGGTATCATAATAATGTATTGAATTTGTATTGTGAGAAATTGAAGAATCACTCCCATCAGTATTTTTATCCTCTTAATATATTGTAGTCATACTCATATTACATAACACTCTGTACTTACAGTTGCTCATTTTTCCTTTCTACCCAGCTAATTCTTCTTTTTTCCACTAGGTCTATGACATCACATGAATAAAAACTAACTAGCTGAATCATTCTAGGCTCTACCTACAAACAGGAAGTCTCATTTTCCTGCATGAATCATGACTGTTAGGGTATGTGTCCACGTTCAGGATTGCATCAGGGTTTGGTCAGGATTTTTCATCAGTATTTGTAAGCCAAAACCAGGAGTGGGTGATAAATACAGAATTGGTGCATGTGTTTCTATTATACTTTTCCTCTAATTGTTCCACTCCTGGTTTTGGCTTACAAATACTGATGGAAAATCCTGACCAAATCCTGATGCAATCCTGAACATGGACACATACCCTAAAAGTCACTGACAGGAAAGAAGAGGGGGAAGCTGGGTCAGGAGTTGATGACAAGGTGGCACTTTGATGTCAGAGATTATGCAGTGATTTAAAATGGTAATTCTAATGATGACTCATGCAGGGAAAATAGAATTACTGTTTCTACATATATAATATAATGACTGAAATACAGTATATGGATAATAAAAACTTTGATGGGAATGCTTCTTTGACAATATTTTGGGAGGTTGGAGGGGCATGTGTGTGTATATATATATATATATATATATATATATATATATACATACATATACTAGCTGTTTCCAGCCAGCTAACGCTCGGCACGCTCATTGCTATCTAATTAACGCTGCTGGTGATTAAACTAAAGTAAATAATGACAACATTCAATAGCGCTTACGCAGGTGGTAATTTAACTTAAAATGAAGTTAATAACAATAATAATCATTAAAAATCTAAATAATACTAATAATAATACCATTTTATTCAGTGTCAAATCAAAAACAAACTGGATTCAGTAAGATGTGCATTTTTTATTCATTCCAGCATCTAAACAAGTTTCATAACGAAACATAAATTAAGTTAAAATTTCTCTGTAAACACAATTGAATGTATAGTCATTTTTGTCATTTTCAAAGACCTCGTGTGGTAATGTGCGGGGGGGCGGGATTATGTTTGGTGATGTGGTTGGGGGTCGGATTATGTGTGGTGATGGGGTGGGGGGGCGGGATTATGTGTGGTAATTGGGAGGGGGGGCAGGATTATGTGTGGTAATGTGTTGGGCGGGATTATGTGTGGTGATGTGGTGGGGCAGGATTGTGTGTGGTAATGCAGTTGGGGGCGGGATTGTGTGTGGTGATGTGGTGCGGATTGTGTGTGGTAATGGGGTGGGGGCAGAGCTACTGTGCAGGGGGCGAGATTAGCGAGTAATCACAATGCCTCATATATATATATATATATATATATATATATATATATATATATAATGTATTTATATTTTTTTTTACTTACACTTAAAATAAAAAGTCAGGATATAACGTGGGCGCAATATGAAAAAAGGTTTCAGCTCTAGAGACTTTCCACACAGATGTGCCTCCATGTCCCTTAGGTAATTCTTAGGTATTAAGCTAAGATCCAGGGGTCTTCCACTAAATGACTAGCAGAGAGTTGTCTGAGTAATGTAATGAGATCTTACATCTCTTACATGCAGAACACGTGTAATATCCTTAGAAATCTCCTTACGCTGAAGTATTCTATGTCGAGATGGACGGAATCGAGTTGGGTTTAAGAGTTTAAGTAGATGATCCATTAAGATCTAACAATCACAATTTTTCATGCTTGAAGACATTTTGCTGTAAAACACAGCTAGATCACGATCCATGTCTGTATAGTATTGCGACAGAGGCATCACATTCTCTAATTGGCGCGTCTCCATGCTGGCAGCCTGGGAATAACACTGGCATTCTAGAGCTGTGCACTGACCTTAAAATGGGCCATCATTCCCTGTAAGAGGGGTTCTGTTTTTCAGGGAACGTTGTATCAAGGCTATTTTTATAAATGTACATTATATTTTCTTGGGTTCATTTATTAGGCTTTATCTGGACTTAAAGGTTCAGTGTGAATGTTATTTTATATTTTAGAAGTTTTAGAAATTGTTGCTAAAGTTACAAAAACTTTTATATATATCCAGTGTTTTGATAACAGCGGTCCATTAAGTTCATCATCATTCTGCCAATTTAACTTTAAAGGCCCATCAGCCAATAATCAATAGTTCAATACATCCATGTTCATCCGTGATAAGAAAACTGTGGGGAAGATGTATCCAAACCTGCACAAAATGAAGTAATTGGCCATCGCATTTAATTAGGTTGCTGCATCGTTTTCCCAAGGGCCATCAAAGAATTCTACTTCACTTTCCCTGTGCTATAGCTTTGATAAATTTCCTTTAATTTTCTAAGCTTTATACAAATGGAATTTTTTTTCAGTGGTTATCTTCGCTGCCTGAGAATAGAAAAAGATATCACTTGTGTGTATGGGCTTAAAGGGAAGCTTCCATCCAAAAAATAACCTATTGTTTAAATAAGGTTTTTCTGAAACACATTTTTTTTTTTTTCATATCATGATTTTTTTAAAAAGACAAAATTTGTAATATTACACTTTTCACACTGGCTACTGGGGCATTTTTTTTAGACTCATACATCGTGTCCTTTGGAGAAGAGTTTTCAGCAGGTTCCTTATCAGCAGAGACAGGGATACAATATATATACAGTTTATAACACAGGATCAGCCAATCACAATAGCCCACATCACAGATGCCCTCCTCTTCACAATGACCTTTGCACATGCTCATTAGATGCATCAATACAAAAGATAACTTCCGAGTATATCCATTGTCGCTAATATAGCCTGTGTGTTTTCTGAAAGCGCATGTTAAAGTAAAAAAAAATCTATTTTTGTAATGCAAATTGTGATACTGAAACTAAGAAAAATAAATTTAACACAAAAACCTGATTTAAAGAAGCACCCCTCCTCTCATCAAAGTTTAATACATCGCATTCATTATATTATATATCACCGTGCACTTACAATTGCTCATTTTGCCTTTCTACCCAGATAAATCACCTGTTTTTCCATTAGTTCTATGACATCACATGTATAAAAACTGATCAGATGAATCCTTCTAAGCTTTGTGTAGAAGAAGGAGGTATATTTTCACTGCATGAGTCATCAGTCATTGCAAAAGTCACTGGCAGGTGAAGGAGAGAGTATCTGGGTCAAGAGTTGAAGAGGGGGATGATAAATGTTTTTACGTAGAGCAGAGAAAAGAGAAGAATTATCTGGGTAGAAAGGCAAAATGAGCAATTGTAAGTACACAGTGCCATATAATATGACTGCATTATATTAAGAGGATAAAAACTTTGATTGAAGGAGGAAAACAGGACACAAACACTAAATAAAGATTGCACTATATCTGGAGAAAAAAAAGCTGAACATTATTTTACATTTTGGCAACCCCTGCTAAGGACATTTGTCGCAAGAGCTGATCAGTTTAATTAACTGCATTTTTTAGATACTCCTTAGGAAATAACAACTGGGATGACTTGCACCTGGAAATTAATTTAAAGCTTCAACTCACATGCGTTTACCTTTAACTTTCTGCAAATTTTGTAAAAGGAGTCCAACTTTTCACATTACAAATTCAATCCTATCGCTAATCCTAGACATGTCGTAACTCACTCTACAACCAATGAGTGGTGGTGACCTATAGACACATGAAGAACAAACAATTCAACGATAAGAAGCAATTTAGTCTTTTCATGTCTTACGCAAAAAGAGTTCAGTGTAACACTCCTTCTCTATCCATGACATTGGACTAATATACAGAAATGAGGTGTTTGGAAATCGTCACCCTCTAAGTTGGGAAGCGAGAGGTCACCAGCAGATACAGCAATCAGAATATCAAGGACCTAACGGTGAATAAATGATCTTTTAAGCAAAACCAGGTTTTTTAGCTTTTTGGCATCAGAATGTTTACATCAGTGTACATTATCGACAACAGCATAAGAATAAGGTAAAGCTGTTTTTCATTATTCTTTAATTTATTGGCTAAAAGCAATGATGAAGCTGGAGACCTACAGCAAACAATGTCCTGCCAATAAGATGGTGTCACCTGACGTTCTGGAGCACATTACGGCTTTCATGTTATATAGATCCTGACGAGTTGACAGCACCTAGAAACATTTTTGTAATGTGTGTGCTACATTTTCAGAAAAAGTCGTCACAACATTTCTTTCTGTAATATTTACTGTGCTTTATCCAGCCTGCAGACCACCAAATTTCTATTTGTGAAATAATATTTCCATTTATTAACTTCAAGAACATATTAGTAAAACTTTTGATCAGTTTTGAACGTTTATAATAGGGGTACAAAGGAGCTGTTACTTCAGGTAAAGGGACCCATAGTGATCCCAAGAACCCTAAAAATGGGGTTCTGCAGCCCTGTCCTGAATAGAGCATAGGTGCACATACCCGACCTCCGCTTCATCATCTATGGGGCTGCCGAGTTCAGAGCTTAGCTGTTTCTGGCAGTCCTATAGGACATTTAATGGAGCCGAGGTTGAGCATGTACACCTCCACTCCATGCAAGACGGAACTGCAGAGTCTCGATCCTGGAGTTTTAGATCTAGATCTCAGGATCACTTGGGGTCCCAGTCATCAGACCTCCAGCAGTGACTGTTCAATTTTCCTGAAGCACCACCATAAGGAAGAATAAGCAATGCGCAATGTCCACTCAATTCAATGGGTTATCTAGGAATGGCAGGAGAGGTCATAGAAGATGGGAGACACTATGTGCAACTGCTTTTGCAACTACTCTCCGCTCTTACCAAAAGAGGAGGCTCCTGAAGAGAGGACTCCACCTATTAACTAAGAATTCCTTATTATATATGAAAAGGGTTGTTTCACTAGATAACCTCTTTAAGCTATCTGACCCTTAGAAAAGCATGCCAGCTGGTGATCTTGCTAAAATGTCTAAACCACAAAAAAAATCCTAGCCAGCGGCTTTTGTGTTTCAGATGCTATGAATAAGGATGACCATGCAAAATGCAGAAACTGCTGATGAAGTATTGAAAAGTACATATCACCTGTCTGGGGCTGTGCTTTTCTAGTTTTAGGGAATCTGTCAGTAGGATCATCCCTCCTAAGCTGTTTTTATAGGAATGTAGGTTATAGGAAGCTGAGTAAAATGATCCCTTGACATCTGTGATCCGATGTCTTATTCCAGTGAAATCCACATTTTTCTTGTATATAAATGACCTGTTAAAATTTGTGGGCTGGACATAGATCTCCTGAGGATCAGCCTCCAGAAATTATTTTAAATAAAATGGCTAGTTACCAGTGTGAGTCATGAAATGGCCGCTCTCTGCTTTCCTGATCTCACTGCAGAGCTGTGCGTGATTATAACTAACACATCTGCAGGTTTCTCATCTTCAGCTTCCATCTCACAGACTGTAAGAGCTGCAGCTTCTATTGTGTTTGTTATGAGACAAAGTTCAGTTCTACTGTTCTATGTTAGTTACATGTCTCACACTGGTAGCGCCCCAATTAATTTATAAGAATCTCTGAAGGCAGATCCTCAGGGATATCTATGTCTGGCCAATAGATCTTAGCAGCTCATTTACATATACAAAAACATGGATTTCTCTGGAATAAGAGATCAGATCAAAGATATAAAGGTATCATATTATTCAGCTTCCTATGATCTACATGTCCCTATAGACGTCTTAGTTGGGTTGATCTGACTAACAATGGGCAGCCTTAGACAGGTGTAATATTTATTTGAAACAATGTCTAAAAGTGCCCCTATTGCCACCATAATAGACCTGACTTTCTAGAAAAGTCGATTCTGAGTTCTGCCAGTGAGATGGGCCATGAGGGGTTGTGGGATCCAGCTCTGCATACCGGGATCTCACAGCCCAAAAGTTTTAACCAAACTTTTGCTAGGACATTGAATTATTTAGCTAGGCATTAAATGCATTTCTGGGTGTTCTTTCTAACTATTGTCATTTAGTAAAACCATCTGTCTATAGCTGGTCATTGTTTTCTTAAATAAAAAGGACAGCCCCAGATAACTGATGGGAACTCTGAAAGTTAAACAGGTCTATCCTGCCAAAGGCTATAAGGACATGCTAGAGTTGTAGTTTTGCAACAAGTATGAGGTGGCCATTAGTCTATAATAGCTATTATGGATATTACATTCGGGGAACATCTGTCCTGTATTTTACAGTTTTTCAATGGGAAGTAAAATTTTCAGTCCATTCTTTGTAATGAAAGTAACATTTTGTCTTTTTCGACATCGGAACAGACAAAGTTCTGTTCTTTCTGTGAAATTTACGGCTACTATTTTCGAACTTGCACGATAGAGCTGTAGATATAGAGCAATATCTTGCCAATGAACCTGCCAATGACCCTAATGAATCTCAGCGATATTCTCAGAAAGAACAGGAAATAAGCTTTTTCTGTAGAAACAATCATGTCTGATATCCAAAAAAGTTTACATCGATTCTCCAGAAAAGGATATTAAAACGTCCAGTGGTTCAGAGAACTTAATAGATTGATTACATTTGCTTCTTTTGAAATAAAACAGAAATTTCATGGATTACGTTTATAGTTGAGCTTGGCAGTGATACTTTTAATAAAAGATTCAGTTTATCATCATCATTTATTACGGTTTTCCAATGTGTCCATAAAAAATGTTGTCTGACTGGTAATTTTTTCTTAAGGTGTCCAGAAAAACCTGAAAAGTTGAGTTGGCAACTCTGCTTGCAATGGTTTGTTGTGCTCTTTCAGTCATGTTCCAGGCAGGATTCTGCATAAAAAGATGCTGTGTGCACATACCCTTATACAGTAAATAAAAGGAAGGCAAAAGGGATAGGAGGGAGTTGCAGCTGCAGTGCAACATCAGAAGAAAAGGGGAGAGTGATGCAAAAATAAGAAAAGATAGACTCGGAGCACAACGCGCCGTACATGAAGGGGTTGTACAGCACATCAATTTTAATCATACTTAATTATTTATTTATTAAATGAGTTATTCCCATTTGGTGGTCTGCATGCTCATCAACACTTCATTTATTGTCTATGGGTCTACAGGAGATGGCCCAGTGCCATGATCCTTTATCTTCAACAGTCCCAAGGATAAAAAATAATTGGGATGATTAGAGCCCAATTCCTAAAATCATTGGAAGGTCTCAGCCTCATGGCTCCAGCGATGGCTGACTGACTATTTCAACATTTCACCCAATTCCAAATTCCAATGTATAGACTGAGAAGCTGTTGACTTAGTCACTGAAATGAGCAGTCAACCAGCCCCCTTCACTCACAGCTCTGGTCACATAGAAAACATTATTCTGAGTTGGACACCATCTAGAGAGGGACCTGAAGGGACCCCAACCAGCGCCTTGTAGCTGAATATTGGGGCACCTTTCAGGCATATTGATAGGGAATTTTGGTTGTGTCCCTCACTAGAGTGACTTTATAAAGCGCTGCATTATATGGTAATGCAATGTTAGTGCTACTTAAATAAATAAATAAATGTAAGACATTTTTATGACCTATTCATTTTAGCACATTTAACTAGATTTTTCGCTGTACAATCCCTTTAAATTGTATAAAACTTATAATATTTGTGTGATATTCTGCCTTGGCCCCTTGATGTCAGATGAAATATTTTATTTGCAAAATATCACAGCAATTATATTATTTTTAGCTCTCGTTCAGTTGAAATGTTGCAGACTGATCTGTGTTCACCAAAGAAAATATTTGCATCTGTTGTTTTTGTACAAGTAAATATGCAAAATGTGCCTGGAATCATATAAATGATGAAAGACTACGGGGAAGGGTGACTCCGTATGTAAATGACGATATGCTGCGGATACAAATAAGATTGATCACATAAGATACTAAGAACACGGACAGAGTGATCAGTCTTTGATCATTTGCAACCAATGGTGACAAAGCAAAATCTAAAGCTACTTAGTAACAGATCTAGTTTATGTAATAATCCTGCACAACATCCTCCAAAGCCATTAAATAATATTCTCTAAGTCTGCTGCCAAAAGCCTTAGGTGCATATATTTTGGCTGTAAAACAGCACAGTCCTGTAGAGTGGTCTCTCGAGCCGTTGCTCTTGGATGACCACTTGATTGCTTTGAGTACACAGTCAATTTGGAAATTGTTCCAGCAACACCCATGAGTTTAGGTTACATAAAGCTGTATCAAGTGATCTAAATGTGTATGGAAAACCATGGACAGAGGAAGCCCTGCTAGAACATTGTCACATCTCTACCTAAATTTGATGTGTACTTCTGTCACCTGGCGCCTCGTTCTTGGTGCAGACTCTTTCCTGCAAAGGATGCTAGTGTGGTGGGACCTGATGTGCTGCCCAGTCTTGCAAAATGGGTGTATGTGCTGTCCATCAGGATTAATCAGCTCACTACTGTCGTCAATAGGATAGCATCGCAACTTATTTAATCTCCCAGCATACTATTGAGAGTTGCCGGTTTAGTTTACACTACCTCTGATTCACTCCTGTTTTTCAGTTCTTTGCTCAATATGTTTGATTCATATTTTCTAGTGCCTTCGACTATATTTTGACAATCCATCAACTTCATGCTTCTGTTCCTGTCTCTGGCATCCTGACATTGATGCAACTTCCTGACCCTCTTCAGCTATCCATTGGCCAAAAATTTGATTAATCGAAAAGTTACTCTCGGTTAATTGAATGTCCCTTAATAGGCTTCCAGGTCTCTCCAGACCCCACCGTATATCAAACATTAGATTTTAAAAAATAAAAATTATATTTAGACTCACCTCTCCTGCCCCTCTGCTCATCACCATCACCTGTCCAGTCCTTGTCACATCTTCTGATTACCTGTCATACAATTATGCTGATATTCTATGGAGACCGGTGACGTGGTTCAAAGTGAAGACAAAAACACGGTATATCAAGACTCAATAGAGTATATTGTAGGAAAACAGGCTAACAGGTTAACAGGTGGAAAGCAAACAGAGGCTCTAAGAATCAAGCAGCAGACATATGCAGACTCAGGAATATAAGGGTGTTGTCAGTACAGACTGATGATAAGAGTTCAAGACCGGGAATGCAGGATCCAGACTGGGCTCCTAGAAGAGAGCAGGCTGCAGTGGAGTTGGGTGCAGAGCAGATCCGGAGAAGTAAAGTCTTTCTGATGGGAGGCAGACCGGTAGCAAACGGGGTATCCCGATGAACAGAAGAGACAGGCAAGATACAAGTCCTTCTAGCTTGGCAGCAGGTGAAATACGAGACACACAAGCAAGGTATAGTGTACAGAGTCCCTTCATATATGCAGCAGACAGGAAACAAGGAATATCAGACAGGAAACAAGATGGCCCCCGTGAAGCCACTAACTCCATCTTAGATAAGTGCAAGATCCGGCAGAACTAAGGGCAAGACCAGGCAAAACAGGTACACAATTCAGATCCTTACATTACCTCTACTAGCCATTAAATCCATATGCAAGTGCACAAAAGGTCACAATATCATGACTTCATGACATTACCTTACACTGAACTGTATTGGGCCTCATCAAGGCTTGAAGTGCATTTTGCAGAATTTTCACAAAAGTGAATTACAAAAAAGCTGCATTTTGGCAAATAGAGATCTTCATAAAATTTTCAAGTAACATTTATTTCCACTCTAGTGCTTGAATATATTCGCTCATCTGTGCTTAACTTCTCTCCACATAATACACAAGACACAATTAAACAAATGTAAGGGTTGTCCGGCCTTAGGGCAGAAGTCTACAACATTAACACTAACATTCACATATTTTGCATAGAATCCTGCACTTGGAGTAGACAGAAACCAGAAAAAATCTTCTATTCAACTGACCCCCAAAAAATGACCAACATCCAAGATCTTAAAACCTGGTCTTTTGTTGCTAATCCCCACATCTTGTGATGTCACCTCTAGGCCAGGCAAGATAGTTATATTATATTGACGCAATTCTCGTCACTTCTAGGTTAAGATGTCTAACTTCCAGAGAATGCAATTTCTAGACCAAATGTGGAACAAAAAACAGTCCGCACCCTACTCCCTAAAATTAGAGGAGTTAGACCAACTTGAGGTTAATAAATTAATAGAATCATGACACTCCTGACAAGGGCTAATTTGCATATTTGCTTCACATGGGACATTGCCTAGTCCCTTAAGTCTCCCTACATCTTCTAGTGGTTTTCACAAGATGAAATTGTACACTCTTTATATCCTTCAATAGCCAACCAGTACCCAGCTCTGTACTGATGAGCGGGAAGAACCCTGAAATCGTCTGTGTTAGTGGCTTTTCCTTTTATAAAAAAAAAAATTCTGCTTTGCTAAATATCCTAAGTCATATGACTATGCTTGATAAAGAGTCAAACATTGACTTAACCCCTTCCCGACATGTGACGGAATAGTACGTCACATGTCGGGACCCCCGCTTTGATGTGCGCTCCGGCGGTGAGCGCACATCAAAGTCGCGACATGTCAGCTGTTTTTTACAGCTGACATGTGCGCGCAATAGCGGCGGGTGAAATCGCGATCACCCGCCGCTATTAACTAGTTAAATGCCGCTGTCAAGCGCAGACAGCGGCATTTAACTACCGCATCCGGCCGTGCGGCCGGATATGAGCGCATCGCCGACCCCCGTCACATGATCGGGGGTCGGCGATGCTCCTCCATTGTAACCATAGAGGTCCTTGAGACCTCTATGGTTACTGATCGCCGGTGGCTGTGAGCGCCACCCTGTGGTCGGCGCTCACAGCACACCTGCATTTCTGCTGTGTAGCAGCGATCTTATGATCGGTGCTGCATAGCAGAGCCGATCGCGTTGTGCCTGCTTCTAGCCTCCCATGGAGGCTATAGAAGCATGGCAAAAGTAAAAAAAAAAAGTTTTTAAAAATGTGAAAAAAATAAAAAAAATATAAAAGTTTAAATCACCCCCCTTTCGCCCCAATCAAAATAAATCAATAAAAAAAACCCCCAACCTACACATATTTGGTATCGCCGCATTCAGAATCGCCCGATCTATCAATAAAAAAAAAGCATAAACCTGATCGCTAAATGGCGTAATGAGAAAAAAATTCGAAACGCCAGATTTACGTTTTTTTGGTCGCTACGACATTGCATTAAAATGCAATAACGGGCGATCAAAAGAACGTATCTACACCAAAATGCTATCATTAAAAACGCCAGCTCGGCACGCAAAAAATAAGCCCTCACCTGACCCCAGATCACGAAAAATGGAGACGCTACGAGTATCGGAAAATGGCGCAATTTTGTTTTGTTTTGTTTTTTGCAAAGTTTGGAATTTTTTTTCACCACTTAGGTGAAAAATAACCTAGTCATGTTAGGTGTCTATGAACTCGTAGTGACCTGGAGAATCATAATGGCAGGTCAGTTTTAGCATTTAGTGAACCTAGCAAAATAGGCAAGCAAAAAACTAGTGTGGGATTGCACTTTTTTTGCAATTTCACTGCACTTGGAATTTTTTTCCCGTTTTCTAGTACACGACATGCTAAAACCAATGATGTCGTTCAAAAGTACAACTCGTCCCGCAAAAAATAAGCCCTCACATGGCCAAATTGACGGAAAAATAAAAAAGTTATGGCTCTGGGAAGGAGGGGAGCGAAAAACGAAAACGGAAAAACGGAAAAAGCTCCGGGGGTGAAGGGGTTAAAGGGTAGCTACCTGCAATAGACAGCGCTAAAAAGTCAACTTTTCTTCTCCTCCAAGGGAGCTAATTTCTATAAGATCTAATAATAGATGAATGTGGATAAAATCCGCGCTGCTGTGACAAATAATGGATCCAGATATAGTTATAAGGTGTTCGGGTGGTTTATTCAACGCGTTTCGAAGCTCATGGCTTTTTCTTCAGGAAGTTTCCACACAAAGATATCTTTGATATCTTTGTGTGGAAACTTCCTGAAGAAGAAGCCATGAGCTTCGAAACACGTTGAATAAACCACCCAAACACCTTATAACTATATCTGGATCCATTATTTGTCACAGCAGCGCGGATTTTATCCACATTCATCTATTATAACGTCTCTAAAAGGTCGCAGCGCCGACCTGTGTATCTGCAGCAGCTGACAAACTACACGCCTTTACTGTGTACCACCAGGTGAGCAGTTCTCTCATAATTGATTAGAAGCAATCCTGAGGATAAGACCCTATTTGCGCTTTTTTTGTCTCCTACTTTTCTATACTATAAGATCTAATAGTGATGACTAGTGTTGAGCGATACCGTCCGATACTTGAAAGTATCGGTATCGGAAAGTATCGGCCGATACCGGCAAAGTATCGGATCCAATCCGATACCGATACCCGATACCAATACAAGTCAATGGGACTCAAGTATCGGACGGTATTCCTGATGGTTCCCAGGGTCTGAAGGAGAGGAAACTCTCCTTCAGGCCCTGGGAACCATATTAATGTGTAAAAGAAAGAACTAAAATAAAAAATATTGCTATACTCACCTCTCCGAGGGAACCGGCACCTTACCGAGGGAACCGGCAGCGTTCTTTGTTTAAAATTCGCGCGTTTACTTGGTTACGTGAAGTCCCGGCTTGTGATTGGTCGCGGCGGCCATGTTGCCGGGACGCGGACCAATCACAGCAAGCCGTGACGTAATTTCAGGTCCTGCAGGATTTTAAAATTACGTCCCGGCGTTGTGATTGGTTGCGCCGCAGTCACATGGGCGACGCAACCAATCACAAGCCGTGACGTCACGGGAGGCTGGACACGCGCGTATTTTAAAATGCGCGCTTGTCCAGCCTCCCGTGACGTCCCGGCTTGTGATTGGCTGCATCGCGGTCAACCAATCACAAGCCGGGAGGCTGGACGCGCGCATTTTAAAATGTACGCGTGTCCAGCCTCCCGTGACGTCACGGCTTGTGATTGGTCGCGGCGGCCATGTTGCCGGGACGCGGACCAATTACAGCAAGCCGTGACGTAATTTCAGGTCCTGCAGGATTTTAAAATTACGTTCCGGCGTTGTGATTGGTCCGCGTCCCGGCAACATGGCCGCCGCGACCAATCACAAGCCGGGACGTCACGGGAGGCTGGACACGCGCGCATTTTAAATTGTGCGCGTGTCCAGCCTCCCGTGACGTCCCGGCTTGTGATTGGTTACGTCGCCCATGTGACCACGACGCGCCCAATCACAACGCCGGAACGTAATTTTAAAATCCTGCAAGGACCTGAAATTACGTCACGGCTTGCTGTGATTGGTCCGCGTCCCTGCAACATATCACAAGCCGGGACTTCACGTAACCAAGTAAACGCGCAAATTTTAAACAAACAACGCTGCCGGTTCCCTCGCTGAGGTCCGGGCTGCGTCGGAGAGGTGAGTATAGCAATATTTTTTATTTTAATTCTCTCTTTTACACATTATTACATTAATTAATGTTGTTTCGATACCCGATACCCGATACCACAAAAGTATCGGATCTCGGTATCGGAATTCCGATACAGCAAGTATCGGCCGATACCCGATACTTGCAGTATCGGAATGCTCAACACTAGTGATGACATGAATTCTAGCAAGGATCAAAGGTCTGGCTAAAGAAAATAAACATTTATTTGATACAACTAACTCTGGCTCTTCACTGAAACTACTATGGATAATAGTAATAATAGTTAAAGGGAACCTGTCACCTGAATTTGGCGGGACCGGTTTTCAGTCATATGGGCGGTTTTTCGGGTGTTTGATACACCCTTTCCTTACCCGCTGGCTGCATGCTGGCTGCAATATTGGATTGAAGTTCATTCTCTGTCCTCCGTAGTACACGCCTGCGGAAGGCAAGATTGATCTTGTGGAAGCCTAAATTGGGTCCACCATGGTCTTCTCCACCGTTATCTTGCTATTATTAAGTCATCAGTTTGCTGGTCTTCCTCTTCGCCCTGTTCCTTCTATTCTTCCCACCATGATGTCCTTCTCTAGTGATTGCTCTCTTGGTATGATGTGCCCAAAGTAGGCAAGCCATATCTTTGTGATCCTTAAAACGAGTGACATGTCTGGCTTGATTTGTTTCAAAATGTATTTGTTTGTTTTTCTTGCCATCCATGGTATTGATGACCTCTTTCTCCAGCACCACATTTTGAAGGCCTTCACTCTTTTTCTGTCTTGTTTTTTCATCATCCAGGATTCGCATCCGTATATTACCATTTAATTTTAATACATTATATTAATAGTATTTTCAAAGTATTTTTTTTAGAAACAGCACCACTCTTGTGGATATGCAATGTCTGGAATTGCATCTTTTGCTACATTTTTTTTTACCAATTTAGAAATCATGTTTTTCCATTTTTAATTTTTTTTTTAACTAATAGTAGGATTATTAACATATCAGAAATACAGTGATAGAAACAAGTCATGTGAGGAGAATTACAGTAAAGACAAGAGAAGATTCTTCCAAATCTGATTACGGAGAAAGTTATTTAGTTAGAAGTAAGAAAATACTTTCTGTTTTTAGATTCACTTGTAGATAAACATCTTGAAAGTATTTTGTTTTGGCAAAGGAGATAAGATAAAGTCGGAGTCTCTAATTCTAAGACACAAACAGATTTTCAGATGAAAGAAAATTCCTAAGTAAATGTTATTTAGACTCCCCGTCCTGACATGGAATGAGCACAGGTCGCCTTTTGTTAACAATTTATAGGTTTTTAACATTTTATCATAATTTGTATTCTATTATAATGGTAATGATGATTGTTATTAAATAATCCAACAAATATAATGTTAATTTATGCAGAGGAAAGCAACAAATAAACAGACAGCAATATTCATTATTGCATAAGATTATTACAAGGGGGTTTAGAAATCCCTTTTTACGCTTTACAATTCATCAGTGCGACACAAGGACGGTGAAAGACTCTGCAGGAGATTTTGCATCAGGTTCTACCTCTCGCTATCATGTAATCAGTGTACTAGAAAGGTACGGCACGTGAATTTACATCATAGACAAAATTACCAATTTATCTGTATTTTACCTTTTTATGTAGACCGTGATTTTGCGATAATGGTGCTTTGAAGTGAAGAAGAAAATGAAGACGAATAGTGTGATTAGATTTGATCGGATTTCATATGTGGGTCTTTCGATGGATTCCCTGTTGCCTCTTTTTTGACCTGCAAGTCAATCGTATTAGGGAGCAATGGTGAAGCGTGAAGAAAATAATAACAGAAAAGATTTTTCTAAGTTGTGTTAGTCGAAAAGTCTTTGAAGGAAGTGCAGCGATAAGTCAGCAAAACAACACCTCGGGCTATAGATGGACCTCAAGCTGGGTTTGTTCTGCAGAAAAACTTGTGCCTGTGAGTAAAGGAACTTAAGCTTAAAGGATAAGAAAAGTCACTCCTGGACTGTGTCAGGTGCTGATTAATAATGGGAATGGAAATTCAGGCCTTCTTACAAAAGTAAGAACATTAAATATACAGTAAGAACATTAAAATAAGTACATTATAATCTACATACAAAGTGGTACAACGCATTTCAGTTACAATTCCAAGATCGTTCTCAGTTTGTAAGAAACTTTTATTAAAGGATATATAGGTAATATGTGTGTTATCGCTCATTAATATTTATCTAATATCCAGAGGATGGGTGGAAAATGTTCGCTTAAGTAGGGTTCAATCATTGAATACTAAGCGTCCCAAAGGTCTGTCATGGTTAGTAGTTGCTGTGTGGAGCAATAGACGAGCGTTCATGGTACTGTTGGGTGTTGCTGAGTAACGGAAGAGAATATTGTGTGCCTATACACATGAGATAGGTGCTGACTGAGTATCTATTTCCCCCCCTGCACATGAACACTCAGTTTGGCAGAATATTCATATATTTTCAAAAGGGGGGGAGGAGAAAATCATTGTCAGATGATTCTGACGGTGAGTTAAAGGGGTGTCCAGAACTAAAATTTATTTTATACCTAAATAAATATCTATTTATTCTAATAATCTAAACTCTTTTCTAATATACTTTAATTTCAAATTCCCTACTGTTCCCTCCGTACACGAACTGCTTAATTTATTTATTTTTATTTACTACTTCCTCTTTGATAACACTTAGCTTGAGAATCTTAATGCACTTTAAATTCTTACCTTTCATGTAGAAATTCCTTTTGGCTGTTTTAGAGAAATTCATAGTTGAAACTGTATGCTAATCAGTTGCAAGTGCGGTGGGTGGGCACCTCACTTATAGCTCTCCTGCTTTTTTTTGCCTTTTTGACATCCATTTCCTGCCTCTTGTATTTGAATGACAGCTCACTAAAAAATGAGTGACATAGCAGTCCGAGACATGAGACAGGCAGTGGGCAGGTAACTGTGAGAGAACTGTAAGTGCAGCGCCCGCTTACTGCACTTGCAATTCATAAGCATAAAATTCAGCTATGGGTTTCTCTAAAACAGCAAATCAGATTTCTACAAGTAAGGTAAGTATTTACTTAGCATTAAAGTGCCTTTATAGGCATGTCATCAGTTTGGGGCATTAAATCCTGATCACAGGTTCCCTAAAATATCTTGCCCTGTGTTACAATAAGATAACCCCTTTTAATACATGGTCCTACATTTCTTTGAATGGGCAGCGGGTGATACCGCATTTGCTCTAATTAAAAGTGATCCTTGGACATTTCATCTGTTGAATCACCCGACTGGTCTGCATTTAGATAAGTCATGTCCTGATGGAAAACGCTTAAAAAATCATCAAATGCTAATAGATAATTATAGTTCTCTAGAAAAATATCAATCACCAGTATGCTTTGTGATACTTCAGAAAATAATTAAAATTCACTTTTTCACAGTCTGGATCTGTAAAGGTTCTACGTACATAGATGTGGTTTTCATATCACTGTTATTTTGCTTTCTCTGCCTACACCTGGTCAAATCTTGTATTTTTGCAACATTTCTGCCAAAATATGTATTAATTCAGTTCTATTTTAACATCTACAGTAAAAACGTCAAATAATATTGAGTAGAAAAGCAGATATTCTGTATGCATTTCAGATCACCTTCACCGAATATCCCCCAAAGTGCAGTGAGTGTTTGGCGGTCACTCCAGTTGGGGAAAGTCAAAGCTTAGAAGAAACCTAGAGTTCTCTCCTTTACATAACATTAATGGCGAAGTGTCAAAGTTTAATGAGACATGAGCCAAATGTGATTTCAATAGGAAAGAAAGGTTATGCTGCTGTAAGATAAATCACTGTGATTTGCATGACCACATATTTAGAGTCAATCCATCTGGGATTATCACTTCTCAAATGTAATAACACTTTTTTTTTAACTTGCACAGTTTTTTATCTAGTTTTTGCTGTTTTTGCTTGTTTTTCATTTGCGCCTTATTTTTTTTTATTTTACGCCATTTTTAAAGTCCATTTTATGCGTTCACTTGTATGTTTGCTTTTATGATTGGCATTGCGGATAGAATCTGGGGTTTCCAAATGTTTTTGCTGATTTATCAATGACGACTTTTTAAAAATTCACAAAATTTTCGTGCATAAATTTTGCTTCATTTTTTGCGCTAAAAAGTTAAAACACAAAAATATTGACCATTTTTGATTCTGCACAAAATTCAAGAGGTTCATTGACTCGCATCGTAACAGTATTGATGCAGGTTATGATTAGAGATGAGCGAACATCGTCGGCTGCCTCCTTATTCTGCAAGCTATAGCACTTACCGAAAAATCTGTCTCGGGAATCCGGATACCGGGAGCGCTTCCAATAATCAGCTATTCCGGGCCGCAGCTACATGTGCCGTGGCTGTGACAGTCACAATACATGCATGGAGAGCCTGTGTGTTGTGACTGTGACACAGCCGCGACACATGCAGCTGCGACGTCAAACAGATGATCATCGGGAGCGCTCCGGGTATACGGATTCCTGATGCAGCTTCTTTGGTAAGTGCTATAGCTTGCCGATTAAGGAGGGAGCCAACGATGTTCGCTCATCTCTGATTACAATATTATTTACTGTCCTCTAGGGATTTATAGCAATTTCCCTTTGTGTTTTTCCAATATTTAGATGGGTTTTTGCTTGACACGCTTCTTTTAAATTTGACTCAAGTGTCAAGTGTGTGACAATGAAATAAGATTGCAACTCCTATTAGTGACAGTGAGCAGTGGTAATCTCTGTACAACACAATGGAATTTGTTGGCGCCTTATAAGCAATGGGAAAAAAATAGATATTAAATCAATGAACGCTCCTTTTGGGAGATGCAAACTAATTTTGATATGTTGGAAAGTCTATCAATAAATCTTTTCACAAAAGGCTCCTGGGTTAAAGAGTAGACGTCCCAGAGTTTGAAAATCTGCCATACCTGTGTGAACCTTCAGAAAATCGGCATTTTTTATGGTCTTTCCTCTTAGTGTGGCAAGGCTAGAGGCATTTAGGGGGGTAGAGATTGGTTATGTAATTGGAAGAGATGAGCAAACCCAAACTGTAAGGTAAAGGGTGCGGAACTCCGAAAACGGACCTCTCCTAAAAGATTGTTTTACGTTCGGGAGTCCGCTGGCAGTCGTAGAAGAGGGGAGAGATAGAGTGACTAAACTTTGGTCAGGTACCAGAATCCGAACTTCCACCGGTACGCTCATCCCTAATAGTGGGCTATGATGGGTGCAAAGGGACAAGTCCTGTAACGTGGTATACCAGTACAAAAATAGACTGTACACTGCATGCTCCGCAGCTTTATTTTTCTCTTTTTACACTTTTCTCCATGTTCCACCTTCAAAATGTTGGCAAATAAACAGAAATCTATGCATTGCCTCACCACTTCACATGCAACCAACATTAACAAATCAAATAAAGGGCTCACAAAATCATTCTTCTCTTCAAGAGGTGGGAAAGGGAACCTAGGCAAACTCTTTACCGAAAGGGGTGCTCCACCTTTAGTTTTCCTCCTAATTGTTTTACCTAACATGCTTTTGAAATTAATGTTATCACACTATTCTTACTCAATGAAACTGGAACATGGCTACTACACAATGTACGAAGCTGCGGTTTACCAGTTCTTTACACTGTTTACTACCAGCTGCTACAGGACCTACAATAACTGATTGAGGGGGGGTGACGGATGTCGGCTCCAACAATCTCATATAGATTGAGATTGAGACATATCCAGAGATACAGCTCTGGCAAAAATTAAGAGACCACTGCAAAATGTTCAGTTTGTCTGATTTTTCTCTTTACAGGTATATTTTTGAGTAAAATGTAAATTGCTCTTTTATTCTATAAACTTCTGACAACATGTCTCCGAATTTCCAAGCAATAAATTTTGTGGGTTTTTTTCTGAAAAGGAGAAGTGGTCCAAATAAAAAAACAAAAACAGTGCTTTCAGACCTCCAATAATGCAAAGAAAACAAGTTCATAATTATTTAGAAACAACAATACTAATGTTTTAACTCAGGAAGAGTTCAGAAATCAATATTTTGTGGAATAACCATGATTTTTAATCACAGCTTTCATGTGTGTTGGCATGCTTTCCACCAGTCTCTGGAGCAAAAATGTAAGCAGTTCTTCTTTGTTTGATGGCTTGTGACTATCCATCATCCTCTTGATTACATTTCCAGAGGTTTTCAAGGGGGTTCAGGTCTGGAGATTGGGCTGCCCATGACAGGGTTTTGATGTGGTGGTCTCTTAATTTTTGCCAGAGCTGTATGTCATCAATATCTAAGATCTGAAAAATCTAGTTACTGTAATTGTGATAAAATCCTTTAATTGGACTAAATTCACAACCTTAATACTACAAGGCAAAAAAGTAAAAATGTTAAGCTCAATCTATATGAAGAATCCATATAAGGACTAGTACCATCCTATTGGGAGATGTCCTCTGCTGTATCGTGGAGATTTTTTGCATAATGTATAAAGAGCCATTAAATATCACAAATCTTCAAAAAAGCACTATCTGTAAAGGGAACCTGACAGCTTATACATGCGATCCACGGGCAACATGTATTTCTGCCAGGTATATTTAACTCTGAGAAAAACACACTTTTTTTGTTAGAAAGACAGGTCCTAGGTGGCTTCTCCCTACCCACCGCAAGTGACTGACAGGTCTCTCCCTGCATGTGCATGTAGGTAGAGATCTGTCTTTCCAGAGCAGTGAGCCATGAGAATCCACCTGGGACCTGCCTATCCTACAAGTCTCCGGTGTGGGTCAATCTCTGGCAGCTTTAGAACTATGTTTCTCTCTGAAACGCCGCAGAGTTAAACATATAGATCGTTAAATCATACAGCCAGCGACTGATAATTGCTTCCAGTGGCTCGGGCAGCATGCATCAGCTGTCAGGTTCCCTTAAACCGTCCAAAAAAGTCAATGAAAACCTGAGCTTTGCATTTTAGCCATGGTGTTAGTAGATTTACCATAGCTTTAATTCTGTGAGTCAGAATGTCTCCAGTTCAAAATAAAATGATTTTTTAATAGACCTTGCATTTGGCACTAATAAAGAATTCATATTGGATGAAAGGTTTAGGAATTTCCTTCACCATAAATAAATCAGACGGACATTTTCTATCATTAGAATAGTGAAGTGTGAAATATCTGTAGTGTAACTATACTAAGAGCAGCCGTAGCTCTGGACTGCAGAACTGTCTGCATTTATTAGGACATGATACACAGACCTGGGCACCACGGCATATTTACTTTATTGATATTGATTTTAATTTTTACTCTTTTTTTTATTTTACTCTTGAAATATACCTTTCCACTTTTGTTTCCAAATTTCACGTACACAACATTCCGTGATCTCTTTGTGTATAGTGAAGTTTAATGCCGTTTTGTGGCCTTTTAGATCCCATCTTCTGTCTAATTATGTGATCGCCTGAACAGAGGGATAAATAGGGAATGATTTGCCTCGTAAGCATGGGACCCCGTTAATATCAAATAATAAAATCTCCCTATTGGTCTTTTATAAAAAAAAAGAAAAAACACAGTGGAAAGGGTTTACAAAAAAAGAGGAAGAGTGGTGTAAAAGTGGAAAGAAAAAAAAGTATGAATAAAAATATATCCAAAAAAATAAAAATGTCCACTTTTTTGCCGGTTTTGGTCATTGTAATGCTAACTGTGTATAATAGCACAAAGCACTTGATATAATGAAAAAAAAAATAGAAATAACCTAAATAGCTAAATTGTGATTGGTCGTTACACCAAAATTATACTGTCCCAAGAAGGGATTGTATCATCATGACAATCTACACTTTGAGTCACTTGAAATAGGCTGAGTTGTCAAGAACAAGTGGTGCTGATTGTTATAGGGTTTTGACTGTGACTATAGAGGTAATCAATTTTCAACAAAGGGGCAGGCAAAAATACTGTAATGTAGTATTTGAGTGACTAAGTATCATTGTTATCAATCCCTTTAAGGCTTTTAGTAAACTTGGATCTGTAATGACACCCATGTAGGTTTAGAAAAAAATGGGGATGATTACATCCAAAATCCAATTTTATAAGACCCATTGGTTGCTGCCACCATGTAGAAATAAAACCTAAGATAGAAATAAAATGAGCATATACCCTGCATCAAGTAAGTAAATGGTAATAAAACATATAAATAACTTAGGGTACCTAGTGAACACTGTTTTTGATCAAAAAACGTATAAAAGCCACCCTACTGCGACAAGGTGTACCCATCAGAACAGTTCTATCCTGTAATACTAAAACCTCACCTTGTCTCAGATGATTTCAATGTAGATGGAGGCAGAACAGGATTATGGCCCGACTGTTCAGACACCCAGCCATGGACAGCTATATAAATGAAATGTGTCGCTCAAGAAATAGGACAACACTCCCGTTTAAACACTGTTCAAGAAACTACAGCAAAGCCAAAGAAATGAGCTCGAGTATCAGTTGGTACATATGTAACGTGTAGGAGCATGTTCACACTGTGGCCGTTTAACAGATAAAACTGGAGATTGAAAAAATGAACATATACCCTGTTGTAAGAAAAGTAAGTAAATAGTAATAGTACATATAAATAATCTAGGGTACTTTAGTAAACACAGTTTTTTATTAAAAAAAATGTAAAAGCCATCTCACAACGAGTATCCTCCTACAGTGTGAGCATGCTCTTATACTGTCAAGATGACAGTCTTCAGTAAGGAAGGGGGGCCTAAAACTGTCCCTGGAACTGGGACTCTAACTATCACTGTCCCGGGGTACTCTTGAAGGTACAGAGACCCGAGTCTCCGACCTTACTGTGCTCATGTTAAACCACGATCTGTCCCTTCCCCAACCCCATGAGGCATGGGACAGAAATGTAAGGTGAACAAGGCACAGACAAAACAGGGATAACAAAAATCAACAAACATACAAACACTCACCAAAGGTAGAGAGGTATATAGGAAAAGGTAGGAATGTAACAACCAAGTGGGAATAGGACAATGAGGAAAATGTAAGGAGGTAAAGCACAAGAAGAGTCCGGGGGCGGTTACCTTCTCGGCTCCGTGCCTGGAACTATTGAGCTGTGCTACAGGTTCCCCAGGGGGCAGACTTAGAGACTGGGACAGGACGGAAGCCGGGCAGAGAGCGGGAAAGGCGAGCGCGCAAAGGTCAGAGCAGCATGAGCAGCGGTCAGAGCAGGGAGCAGCTGCGCTGCGGGAGATAAACAGAGCTCCTGGTCAGAGTACAAATACAGGGAGATTACCCAGAAAGACTGCATCTTGTGAGTACATGAAAGCGGACTCTGCTGTGACTGGAGAGGGGTGCCTTTAGACCCTTGCAGAGACATTGGCCTGTGCAGAGACTGTGATTCCCTGGTACCCACAGTATCAGTGCAGAGACTGTGACTCCTGTTACCCACGGTATCAGTGCAGAGCCCTTGATTCATGGTGAGAGACTTAATAATAGACTGACCATCATTTTCCCGGGATAGGCTGTGCTGTAAAAGCTAAAGACTCAGAGCCTGTGCATATCACATTAACTCCCGAAACCCCAGGCAGCGGGATCCTAGAGACTACTCAGCCAACGGACAAAAGAGGGACGACAAGTGCCGCTGTTTCTCGGCTCCTATGTTGTAGAAGACGACCCTTCAAGCAAGTCCCCATCAGACTGATAAGTGTTCTTTTCTCAAGAAATTCTGCTTACTTCTGTTAAACTGTTTGACTCCCATATTTTTGCATTGTTTTATTGTTAGTTATATTCTACTGCTTCCTCCCTGCGAGGAGAACCTGATTCCTGTTAATAAACCCCTCAACTGTTGGTCTGTCTGTTCCGTGGTGACACACTCAGTACCTGCATACTATTACAAAAGCATACTTCCAAAAACAGCACGCAACAATCACCATTAACAACAACGGTCTGGAATTTAGCACAGCGTCTCCAAGGAGCTAGAAAGCATAACTTTCACTGACAAGACAGAGAGGGTCTGGCCAGATTTGATAGGAAGAGGTAATGACTAGATCAGAAGCAGCTGAAATGGAGCTGCAAGTTTCTGACCAGCATAGAAAGGGTCGTTAACCTCTTCAGCACCAAAGGAAACCAAATCCATTTAATATGGGACACAAACACACAGGCTAAATGGAAGATATGCGATTCACGATACATAGTGATCTTCTAACCCCAGATCTCCCAGGAGGACACACTCGTGACATATACATTGCATGTGTACCAACTTGTGCTTGGGCTCATCATGAAGAAATGTAACAAATATTTTTGAAAATACAGCATTTTTGTATTTTTCTATTAGTCTCACTATTATAGTTTACTTGATTGCTTATTTATTAAGACAACAAAATAATTGAGTAAAATAACCATGTGAAATAATCATGATATAATCGTATGTTGCATAAATTACTAATTAATTAGTAATAATTTTCCCACTGTTCTGTTTATTTACCTTGGTGCCATCTCCGTATTTTCAATTTCCTTCTCCCATCGAATGTTTATAATAAAGTCACGTGATGCCATTCGCTCCAACGCCGAGATCAGAAATGCTAATTACAATAAATGACTATTTGGAAGAAAAGTGAGACTTTCACATCATCAATAAGCATTTAAAGGAACATGGCCTCTGGATATGGAGTCAGCAAAGCTTTGATGATTTATTTTAGGGGGGGAAAGAGATTGACATGGGAAGTTTGCTCATTTAATGGCTGCTTGATTCTTTGCACCTAAGCACTTTTACATCTCAGCGATGTGGAATAATATAACATTATTTACGTTGTTCGAGGTTCTGCCCTGATTGTTAGATTCCTGTGGTGACTGTGTGAAGTTTCTCAGACACTGGGCACATTTATTAATCACAAGTCACACACTACGCGCTTTTGTCTGGGCTCACAACAAGCTCTACTGCATCAGGAATGTTTTGTCAGTTTTACTTCTAGTATACAATATTACACATTCTTGCTTTACATAATATTTGAAAGATTTTAATTAAAAAAATTAATTCATTTTTTGTTCTAGTACGCGACGACATGTTTGCGCAATATTTTTCAAAATTGCTCATTAGTTCATTAATTTTGTGCAAATTAAAAAAACTTTAGTAATTTTAAATATTTTAGTAAAAACTAATCGTTAGTGGTTATGTGAACAGATATACATCCTAACGTCTCAGTTGATATTTTCCACAACTGAAAAGGGTGTTTGCTTCCATAAATCTCCACCTTACTAACTGACTTACTGGAAGCTTAAAGAATTTTCTTTAGAATTCCCATCATTCATTTGTTTGCTGCACTTACAAGACTTTGGCTAATCTCTCTTTCACTTTAGACTTTTTTTCATTTGTTAAACCAGATGTCCTCAAGATGCAAGTAAAGTCTTTGGTGTTTCTCCATGGGCTTGAGCAAACAACAATGGCATATGGAACTGTTCCAACCTCTTTTCACGCATAAAAAAGTCTAAGAACTGTTCCAAATGTTTAAATTTGTCACGGTATGTTAATAATAAAGCCTTACCTGCATCCGGAGCTGTAAACTCTAGACGATGAGCCTGATTGTATGGTTCCGTTTGGTCGCCTGCTGCAATGAAACAAAATGTACCCAATATTTCATTGTCATTAAGAATTCCATTTGTATACTTGTATTGTTCTATGGTATAAAATTGATGAATGAGAATATTGAGAATTGTATTCAGGATGTTTTTATTATCAAGAACAAGCACTAAGGACATGCATGAGTTTGGCCAAAGGTTTACGATAATGGGGTCATCCAACAATTCAGTAGGGACTTGTAATATTACTATGGTATCACTTGGTTAAAAGATTTGATGTTCAACCAGCATAAACCTGACTATATGATGGATGGTTCATTTCTACCAAAGGATCTTCAAATTAAATGTAATATTAGACAAAGGAACCCAAGTAACCCAAGATGTTATAAAAATATTACAGCCTTGTTAATCCATCTGAAGCTTGGTTTAAAACACGTTTGGTCATAAAAAGCGGCATATACATATAGCAGTAAAAAGAACAAAAACATAAAGATAAACACTGCAACACTCCTTCAAGATTCTAAGGAATTGACATCCAAAACCTACAAGAGAAAAAATGAGCAAAAACCCTGCTGTAGCTAAGTAAATAAAAAAATAAAAAGCAAAAAGTGCATTTAAATAACACAGAGTTTTTAGTAATGCTGTTTTTGATTAAAAAAAATAGCATAAAAGCCAGCCCACCACGACAAGGTAGCTCTGATCTGGACAGTCCTACACTGTCTAATATTAAAACCTTACCATGTGTCAATGTTGACTTCCGTGTGAATAAGGGCAAACAAAAGGACCAGGCCCAACCAGTGAAACACCAGTCTGGGGAAGCCTTATATACAATATCTAACTCTGTTATTTAAAACTCTCAGATAGAATATTACAAAATCATGTTTTTAAAATAATGTTCAACTTGTGTCACACATGTCAGGATATCTTAATCAACATAAAGGGTAAAGAGACATATCTGTATGCCCCAGGAGCAGTAGCATGGCTACTGTAGGGGCAGAAGGTGCAGTTGCCCTGGGCCCCGCTCTCAGAGGGATCCACCTGGAGCTACCACTACCCTTAACTGCAGATTTAAACTGTGCGGTAGAGCAGGAAAACCATGTCTTCCCACACTACAGCTTTCTTTTCTGTAGACAGCAGGTCGCTTTAAGCCTGCGATCTCCAGAAAGGCAGGGTGATGCAAGGACACAGGTGGCGGAGCATGCACAGGACATCAGAGTCCCTGTATGGTGATGTTGACTCTGTCTTTTGCATGCATTGATTCAATTACATCAACACACTTTGCATGTGGACTTGTCAGGGTCCTGGATAAGGTCAAAATATGATGTTTTTTATTTTAACAAAAATGTGTGAAGCAACTGTAGGCATCATAAGGTATGGGGACCCTCTCATACAGTGTGGGGGCTACTGAAGGGGATCCCATATAATGTGGAGGCTATTGTAGGGGCCCTCATGCAGTGTGGGGATACTCATACAGTATGGGGTCCACTGTGGGGGGACAGTTGACCACAATGGAAAGCAACTATCACACCTGAATTTTCATTTCACTGCAGCCAAGCATCATAGAAATAAGGGCCAAATGTTCCCTGGGAAACTTCGTGGGCATTTTGTTTTTTAAAGGAAATCCTTTAAATTATTTTGAATGTGTGCAGCACATCTACACTAGGCAAATTACACATGTTCTCATGTTAAAATATACAAAATAATCTAAGAATATTGAGAATATACTCAATTTGTATTGTTTTTAACCCAATTTTTTTAAAGAAAAAATGTTTCCTGGTATGCTGGGATGTGACAGTACTTTGACATATAATAAATTGTGCTTTCACACAATACTAGGAAAACGTCTGACATCACCTTTAAAAAGACCCCTGATTCCTTGGAGAAAGAGAGGTAGTATTTCCTTATATTACTGGAAAAGAGATGGAAATATCTAATAAATTCAAAGCTATAAAAATAACCTAAATGTCATCTAAATATTATAGTAAGTCAGAAAATTACTTATGGACATCAAAGCCCGAGCAGCTCTACTTGTTCTCAAGTGTAATATATGATAAGATCTTCAGTGGGTGGGATTGTTGGGCCTTCTAGATCCATATTTCCAACTGTTTTAGTAACAAGGTCCTCCCCTCATCAATTTTATTCTCTTCAAGTTTCCCCCTTCGACGCTTATTTACATTATCTCTGATCAACCCAGTAGAGTCCAAGTCGATAAGATCTTGTTCCAGTGGTGTACATTTCCATAACAAATAAGCCAATGTGTTTTGAAGGCCAAGGTATCTGATGTAATCATGTAATATATAGCCCCGGGTTGGATATCTTGTGTTGTAGTGAATGATTCTTTAAATATGGAGCTTGTTTTATTATGTCTCACTATATTAAAGTCTCAGATCAACTTCTAAATGTTCTTGTAAGAATAAACTTGATAGAGAAGCAACATAGTCGAATTTAAGCTTTTGTTTGAGAAACCCTGTCTTTGTGACATTGACGTGTGCTGACACGCTGCGAATGAGCTCAATGTATTTATCGATAATGAAGAAAGCAGCAAATGGAACTAATCTGTGGTAAAACCTTATACAATGTTGAAAGTCTGCTCATGAACGAATACTGTAAACATTCTTGGATTACTACCAAAAAAATTCTATGAGTCTCAGATGGTCATTAATGTGATGACTGATAGCAGTGAATTGCCATCAGTCCACATTAAAATTGGTAAACAGCACAGTAAAATATGACCTAGGGTAAAATCATAGGGGGCACATAAAATTGTAAGAATGCCTTTTGGCCACTTAAATTGTATTACTTTTACTGAGTTTATAGAATACTTACATGTATACAGGGTGGGCCATTAATATGGATACACCTAAATAAAATGAGAATGGTTGGTGATATCAGCTTCCTGTTTGTGGCACATTAGTATATGGGAGGGGGAAAACTTTTCAAGACGGGTGGTGACCATGGCGGCCATTTTAAAGTCTGCCATTTTGAATCCAAGTTTTTTTTTTCAATGGGAAGAGGGTCATATGACACATCAAACTTATTGAGAATTTCACAAGAAAAACAATGGTGTGTTTGGTTTTAACATAACTTTATTCTTTCATGAGTTATTTACAAGTTTATGAACACTTATAAAATGTTTTCAAACTGCTGCCCATTGTGTTTGATTGTCAATGCAACCCTCTTCTCCCACTCTTGACACACTGATAGCAACACCGCAGAAGAAATGCTAGCACAAGCTTCCAGTATCCATTGTTTCAGATGCTGCACATCTCGTATCTTCACAGCATAGACAATTGCCTTCAGATGACTCCAAAAGATAAAAGTCTAAGGGGGTCAGATAGGGAGATCTTGGTGGCCATTCAACTGGCCCACGATAACCAATCCACTTTCCAGGAAACTGTTCATGTAGGAATGCTCGGACCTGACAACCAAGATGGTGCACCACCAGTGTTGCTATCAGTGTGTCAAGAGTGGGAGAAGAGGGTTGCATTGACAATCAAACACAATGAGCAGCACTTTGAACACATTTTATAAGTGGTCATAAACTTGTAAATAACTCATGAAAGAATAAAGTTACGTTAAAACCAAGCACACCATTGGTGAAATTCTCAATAAGTTTGATGTGTCACATGACCCTCTTCCCATTGTAAAAAATAAACGTGGATCCAAAATGGCTGACTTCAAAATGGCCGCCATGGTCACCATCCATCTTGAAAAGTTTTCCCCCTCCCATATACTAATGTGCCACAAAAACGAAATTCATATCACCAACCATTTCCATTTTATTTAGATGTATCCATATAAATGGCCCACCCTGTATAGACAACTACAATATTTTCTTTTATTTAAACTATTTTTGAATTTTTTATTTTGATCAAATTTGGTTATATGTGGTAAAGGGTGTACAACATTTTTGGACGATCAATTACCAGTTCTACAAAACTCTTTTCACAGTCCCATATTCATTGATGTTTTTCAACTATTGTTTTAGGTAACACATTGATCAACAGTTTTGCAGTACCATAGCCATGGACCTTACCTTGTGTTATTCTTTAGAGCTCTTGAAAAGAACAGAACCAATTGGTTTTGAGAAAAACATAAAAAGTATCAGTGGATGAAATTGTAAGATTTTGGTTGAATACATGTTATATTCATAAATGATTGCCCTCAGTATTACAGGAACAAAGTGATTACTCAAATTTTATGAAGTGCAAAATCTAATGAGAGTCTCCTCTCTACATCGGATTCTTAGCCGATTCTATGCAGTATTGGAATGATACTTGAGCTCAGATTGGACAGGATTTGGCATGTATTACCATCTTCTCGACTCACTCGTCTATAGAATACAATGTTTTACCTATTTTTCTTATAAATTTACCAAAAGAGAGTCCCAAACAGAGTTACTTAATTTGCCAATGCATCCTATGGCCAATGAACCTGTGACATGCAAATCAGCTGACATTTTCCCTCCCTTCCCACTAGAAGCCTGAATTTTACTTCGTTCTGAAAAATGTTATACAACATATAACAATATTGGCTGATAACATTGCATATCAGCCATGTAATAATATGTCCCTGCAAATTATACAGGCCAGATAAAAGAGGATACATCTGTTTCTAAGAGATTAATCAGCAAGAAGAGGACATAACTGCTTGTAAACGTTAATCTGAAAAAGAAGAGTTAATCTGATTTTGGAGCGCCCACTAGGACCATGGGGTACTCAGGCCGGGTCCGGCGGTACTTATAGGGGAAGGTCACGGCAGTGGTGACCCGGTCCATGGCCCTGGGCGTGCAATTAAAGGGGATGAAGTGTAGTGGGAAATAAAGTCTATGGAGAAATGTTCCAGGGATGGCCAACGCTGCTTAAAGGGGACCACTGGGGCTGATGATGTTGCAGCAGAGTTGGTATAGCTCCCCACAGGTAGAGCTTAGTCTTCAGGGCTACCGGTGCAGTTGGTAAGGGATGATATATGGTGGGGTGCAGGATTGAGGGTGCAGGAAATAATTGGAAGACACAGGTATTGCAGTTTCCTTTACCTTTTACTGGTGAAATTGCAGGTGCATTCCAGGGCACATGATACAGGTGTTGATGGGGACTGGGCAGCCTGAAAGTATCTTGAGATCCACCTAGCCAGGTGGGTTCGGAAGCCTTCCTTTTGAGCTGTGCTCTCTGCCCCTTGCTGCCTGAAGCTTTACACAAGTTTCTCTTAGTGTCTGTTTCTCTTAACCCGTATGGTTGACAGCATGGGCACTGTTTTCTCACTGGCAGCCCCAAGCTCCTGATTTGCTGTGGTGCCTCCAGGTTTCAGATGGGCCAGGAGACCTGCAATCTCCTGCCCTCCGGTTCTAGTTGCTGGCCCTTTAGTACCCGTGCAACCACAAACTCTAATGTCCGGTTTCTTGTTCGCTTAATCCTGGGAAGAGCTCAGTTATAGCTCCATTCCCAGTCTCTCTCCTCATGTGCTTCCATTCCCTTCAGTGTCTCACACAGAACTCACTAACCCGGCCTCCAGACCAGAACTTATAGGGAAGCTACCCTGTAACCCAGTTTAGAGCACCCCCTTCTGGCCTGGAGTCAGGAAGGTGTTGCATGTTTGTATTACCTGCTAAAGGGATCCCTCCTTACCTCCAGGCATGACATTATCCCCCCATTCCAACCCCCCTCCCCCCGAGAGGAAGGCAATGCCAATGTGGCATCCGGACTCCTGGAGTGCCACAATTTTCTAACTACATTCGATACACATAAAGTCTCAACACACTGACAGTATATACCTCAGTTGCTGTTTACAGCCTCCTGCTATTGCTATATACACTGGAATCCATCCTATTTTTAATTTTATATAATTGAGAAGTTTTATATTTGGATCCCTTTTACATCATGCAGGTTTTTAGAACATGGTAGGTCATCTTTAAATTCTTAACGTGTCATGTGATGACTTATTTCTAGAAAATGCCTTCACTTTATGATCAGCGTTGTTCTGACCTTTACAACTAATTCTGGAAACGATGGGGCCAGTGTTGGTCAAGCCCCATGTTGCCTTCACTGATTTTTAATACACCGCACATCCTTTCACAGGTAACACCCTGCTGCAACCCTTTATTCTCAAGATTGTTTAGAGGTCACAGAGTAACCATAAAGTGATCTCCTATGAATATAACATCAATAGATAAGACAAGATAGCACATGTTTAGGTTTAATATTACATTAATAATAGGATTTATGGTTTTCTCAATTCTTGATTGGGAACACTGATAACAGATTCCTTAACTCTTTACCCGCCTGTTAGCTTCACTTGCTTTTTTTTCACTTTGAAATCGTATGGGTCACTCATTTTAATCAATGGCTGGACACAGTGGTCAGATGTCTGCTCAGAGATGACTTTAATTAACAAATTATGCCAGGGAAGATGGAAGTATCCTGCGCTGCTGATTAACAATGTCGATCCAAGACAAGAATGGAGGAACGGTAGTTTAATGTCAACGCGTTTCAGAGTCACTCTGACTTCTTCTTCAGGATGACCACAGATAATAGCTCTATCTATGGTTGTCCTGAAGAAGGATCACAGTGACTCTTAAACGTGTTGACAATAAACCACCATTCCTCCATTCTTGTCTTGGTTCATCATTGTTATGCAGCAGAGCAGAATATTTCCATCTTCCCTAGCATAATTTGTATGCATCACTGTGGAAGCTGCAGAAGCTGGAATTCATGCACTTTTAGGGGTTGTGTCACAAACAATCTCACAAGGTGAGCACATTTTGTTAAGGCTGGCGGAACGCACCAAATAATAAAAGGATGGTAATAGCCCAGGATCCACCATGCAGAGATGTAACCTGCTGCTCAGTAATGGCAGACACTATATGGCGGTATAGTAATGAACACACACGGGTTAACATCACCCGGTATGTACTGAGATGGATTCTGAAGCCTCACAGAGACACAGTACTGCAGAATATGAATGCCATACCCTGTTAAACCTCACAGAGCACAGCTGAATGAGCGCTAGTGTACAGTCAGAGGACTCAGTCCCAAGGACGTGGGGTTAGAGTCCCTCTAGACCCAATAAGCATATGGCATCGCACCTGCGATGCCTAGACAATTCTAAATAATATATTTAGCGCACTGAGTGCGTGTAGCATCGTGCTGGCGAACGCCACTAACCACCCTAACTAGGAGAATAAAGCGCACTGACTGTGCACGACGTTGCACTGGCAAACGCCACTAGTTGACGTTGGTAATCGCGCACTGTGCTGGTATGCACTAACTGGCGCTGTACTAGCTCCCAACACCCAGACTCAGAGAGCAATGCTAGGGAAGGGGATAATTAGGAGCTTTCACCAGAATAATACACGCATCCACACACACCACGATTTTGGATTATACTAGCGCATGGCCGAGCGGCCATGCAAACCTTTTATAGTCGCAGCCCTCCGGGACCTTACCAGTGGACTAACCAGAGACGCTTGAGGACCTGTGCATGTGACGTGCGACCACCAATGAGTGGTCGTCTCACGGGCATGCTCAGTAGGCAAAAAGCAGGACTTATTCCCAGGAATGTCTGCTCGCTGCTGACTAATTCTGGTTACAATATCTGGACCTGGGATGGCAGCAGTAACCAAACTCACAGCATCAGCTTGAGCAAGACGCTGGGACCGACATCTCTGCTGAGCAGGATCCCCTGCGGTAGAGGGAGAATAGGAGACCACAGAGGACATGGTTCCAGATTCCCCCTGTGCAGAGGTGGGAACTCAACAACTAACACATTTACCTTTGTTTCCTCTCTACTATTTGGATAAGACCCTATTACATTTTTGCATTTTTTACATAACTTTAACAGTTCTATAACCCTAATATGGTCCATGTAAAAAAGTACTTGCCACCTATTATTATTCCTTAATAGGGTATTCCTGTAGAAATATGTCATCAATTATCCACAGGATCCCAATGTGGATTGGACCCCACCAATCAACAGCGGTTTTGCCTAGAATTTCAATGCAGCAGTGGTCATATGCGCTACAGCATCACTCATTATCCATGGAACTGATGGAGGGGGTACATTCTCTATCAGTCCCAAAGAGCTCATGTGTAGCCACCACTCCATTCAAACAAGTCAACTATTTCGGCAGCCTGTGGAGGTCTCAGTACTCAGTTAACAATGTTTTCTTACAGGAAGACCCCTTTAAATTCATTTGTTCATTCACATCTCATGGCAGAGAAAATAGACATCTGGCATTATATGTTAAAAAGTATCCTAATTAATCTTTAAAAAAAATTAACGTTTTCTCACATTCATATATTTTCATACTTTTCTACTCCGGCAAATATCAGAGTAATAAATGGCTGAACTTTTTTTCAAGGACAAGTTCTACATTAAAGCGTTTTGTTTTGGAAACTAAAAATAATTTGGATTTAAGAATTAAACTGAATCCAAATTCTATTTCCCCAGAGATTTTTGAATGCAAGATACTTAGATTTGCTTACAAACTTGAATATTTTGGTAAGTTTATCATTAAATTGTACATATATTTATTTTACAAATACATAGAAACTTATTTCTCCATTATTATTATATTCATTAGGGAAGTGCTCCCCAAATTGCTACTCTTGAGGTTTTGCAAAACTGTACCTTCCAACATGTCAGGGCAGCACCTGCCATGCTCATCTGTTGTGGGTGGGTAACAAGAATGTATTTAGATTTTTCTAGAAAATTTATAGAAAATAAATGAAGCAAGGATGAGTGCCCAAGCTTTGACCACTGTATCTTTCCGACAGGGATCTTCTGAGTTTTTTCTCTTTAGCTACCATCGCCTTGATTGCATCTAATATCTTTGTAGGTAGTCCACCTATTTTGCTTTCTTGGACTTCCATCTGAGAAGAGTGGTAATATGGCAACAACAATGGGGACAGAAGTAGCTAACTTCTCATCACACTTCTATTTCAATAGAGGGCTTTTAAAAACATCCATCGATGGTCTAGCAATGGCCAATCTTACAATATGTGACTGGTGAAACTATGACCCGCTATGGCCAACAAGATTGTTGGCTCATTCAGTGTTTTAATATATCTGAACAAAGTAAGACATTTTGATGTTTAATGTAGTTGATCCCTTCCAGTGTCTTGAGCCATTTGGCGTTGTCTTTCTCAACATAATGGCACTTCTATTATGTGGTTGTGTCTTCGATTGCAGCTCGGTCAAATGGGGTCTCGCTCGAGCTGGAAGAGCAGTGAACAAAGCACAACATTTTAGCAAATACAACCCCTCCAATCCAACCTTTGGGACCCAACCAATCAGTGATAGCTTATCCAAAATTCTGCAGTAACTCATGCAACCGGTAACGTTCTCATAACAGTTACTAGATTATTATATGCAATCCTCCAAAATGTGATGACAGAAGTAAAATTGGAAACCTAATTATCATTCTTGGTAATCATTGATATTAATTGCAGCACTTATCCATTGTGACCCAAGAAGCAATTTGTTTTCTGGGAATTGCGGTAAAATGACATAAAATGCGAGTCAGAATTCTAAATTTAATGCTTGTGTTAAAAGATGAAAAATAATATTTGATAAAGGAAAAAGTCTCAACATATATAAATCAAGCTGGAAATGATTCCTCCGTCCATGCTGTTGTAATTGCTTCCTTGGATCTGAGCCTATTGAGCTGTAAAAAGCCCCAACTTTCCAAACCTTTGCTCTTTAATCCCCAAAGCAGTTCTTCTAAAGTCAAAGTGATCCAGATGAGAAAAAAAACAGTTTTCATGCTCTCCTTGCTCTTTTTTTCTTTTACAGCTTTTGAATTGTTTTGATTTTATAAGTATATTAAGTAAATGTCACACCCAGCAGATTATTAGTAGTGTCACATTTTTGGACTATATGTTTATGTCCCATGTAACCTGTCATGATCCACAGCCAAGATAAGAATGTGGAAGGCCAATACTACTAACTCCCATGCCTCTTTCTTAAGGTCTCTCTCGAGTCTTCACTTGGATCTGGTCTCTTTCGGGTCTTCACTCGGATCTTATCTTTCTCTCCGATCTTCTATATTCCTTTACTTGGGTCTGGTCTCTTGTAATGGCAGCTAAATTCCAACACGGCTCCTCACACAATCATCCTGCAACAAGTCGAGGTGCCATCTACTCCCTGTCTTGGCCCTCCCAGGCCTTTCGTAAGTATTAACTGCACCACAGCTGTCACTTGAACTGGCATCTCCTTCAATGCCTTCCCTGCGGGAGCAAGCACTTCACTCTTCAGTTCCTGCCAATGTAATTCTTTCTGCTTTTCCTTTCTCTATCATCTTTGACCAGCAAATGGCAGTGTTCTATCGCAGACACTCTGTTAGGCATTAACTGTGTGCATCTTCTCACTTGTTTATCTCCTTACAATCCCACTAATCAGAGCATGATCAGACTGTAATTTTCAGAAAAAAATCATTTCCCGGGCACTAGAGAGTTCTGTCATTTTGTTTATGCTTGAAAAAGCAGACTTGCCGGCCAAAATGTTGCTTTTATCACGCATTTTGGATGAATAAAGTAATAGAATCATCCCTCTGGTGCCTTGGAAACAATTTGTCTCTGAATTTGCTTGTAACTCTATGGGAAGTTTCCCCAAAGAAACACATAACCTGTGGAGTGGTGCAAAGGGAACTGCCATCACAGGCACAGAGTGTAATTTGCATTATCCACCCTATTCTTGCGGCTGTGAGAAGATACTGTCGTGTGACCCTAACCTAATAAGTGGCACTAGAGTTCTTATCCTTTTCGTCTCTGAAGAGAAAATGTGTGTATTTCCAAGAGGAATAACAGTGGAATGACATAACACACAGTTCCAAGACAACATGTTCTGCATTCAGTATTTCAGGGAGGTATACAAGTATTTAATAAGTCAGTAAGGGGATCTTCTTAATCCATAACAGTTCCTTTTTTTTGTAAAATATCTTAAAATACTAACTAGTAATAAAGTAAAATATTACATTTCTATATGGAGAATATATGAAACCATTTTGGATGATCTTCTCACCCTATATTATATTGTGTCTTGTTTGGGATCTTGATTAAATTGTTCAAGTTCTGTCCATTCTGCTTAGAAACAATGGCGGCAATAGTTACATCCCATGCACCTCTATAATGCTGCTATACAGTAATGGGACAGGTGACACTGAGCATTTCCTTCCAATCTGAGAAATTGTTGTAAAATGTCTTGCTTTTTAAGAGCTCAATGTTGTGATGATAGTTAGGAAAAGCTTTCTCCAAGTTATTACACCAAATTCCGTGAGCTAATGTAACCTAAACACATGTTCTGCTTATTTATACTCTTAAGTCCGTGTTTTCCTGTCCAGTCCTCCTCACATATGTGGCTCGTACCCATCAATCATCATCAGTACATGATGCTGAACCATTGTATGATATGTTATACAATTTCTTAATATGTCATTATTTTATATCAACTCTTCTTGTTTTTTAAAAAAACTCTGCTTGCGGTATTTGAATGGAAACATGAATTATTTACTAAGAGATAGAGATCTGTCCTGCTATTTCCCAGTGGTTACAGAATGGTGGTAATCATAAAGCTCTTCCATCAAAACAACAGTAAACCTCCCAGGACATTGTTAGGACAGAAGATCATATTTTCTATGACCTGAGATTGGAGAAGCAAGAAAACAAAAAGATCAAAATCTAAAAAGATAATAATAAGATGCACAAACAATATGCCGATAGTGCAAAATATCTATAAATCTACAAATATTTATACTGTATGTATATATATATATATATATATAGCCATAGCATATGGATCTTTTTTGCAATGTCAGCACAGACATGAGTAAACATATAATTATGTAGCCAAAAAAACAACAAAAAAAACAAAAAAAAACAAAAAAAAAAACAAAAAATCAGGCGGCACTGTCCTATTGTATTCTGGCTCCTCAGTGGGGATCAAGAACATATGTCCTACTATGCCGTACTTTAGAAGACTTCAGGTGCTCCTTCAAGGAAAACAGTCACTTAATCCAAAATATCTTGTAAGAACGAATAATGAGGGCACTCACCCGTCTTCATTAAAATTATTCCTTTATTTGCAAAAATACATCCAGAGAACCGATATGGCCGGGGGAGAGAGAGGGGGCCTCAGCCCGTGTGAGCAGAGGAGAACGACGACGGCCGTTTCGCGCGGTCCTGCGCTTCTACGGGTCAATTTGTGTATGGGGCCAGCAGCGGATATAGTGTGCTATTCTGACACACCCCACTGCTAAAACCCTCCCACAAACCGGGCCGATACAATGAACACGTATTAAAAACACACATTTAAAAACAATAGCATTTGTTGGTAAACAGGCTTAGCGGAATATAAGTGCAAACAAGGGGTAACTTTCCATTCTGCAAAAGAAAAAACAGATAAGCTTACCAAATACCACATGTCTACAAAGCCGACACATACTTAAATACATTCGACCGAGTACTACAGTGCCCTCTATAGGTAGATGGACATATCTACCCTGTCGTTGAAGCCAAGCGGACCCATTGCATTACTGCGCAGGATCCACCTGGCTTCACATCTCAGCAACAGGTTATCCAGATCGCCTCCTTGGATCGGTAGAACCACCCTTTCAATTCCAGCAAAGGTAAGGCAATCTGTTCTGCCACCATGTACTTCTCTCATATGTGTGATGAACCGTGGAACTCCTTTACCCGACGCTACAGATCTGCAATGCTCACGAAAACGAACGTACATTGGGCGAATGGTTTTACCGATGTAGAAAAATCTACAAGTACAAAATATGACATATACGACATGATCCGTCTTGCATGTAATAAAATCTTTGACTATATGTGACACCGCTCCTATTCTGAGGCAGCGATCAATTAGGTGCTGTTGACAATACGCACAATGGCCACACTTGAAATTCCCCCTAGGGGAAGCCCCCTTAAGCCAATTAGCATTAGGTTGAGTGATACGGTTTCTCACCAATTTATCCCGTAACCTGATACTTCTCCTATTCGCTATAATGGGCCCTCTAGCAGCCACCTCGACCAAATCTTTGTCCCTCTCCAGCAAATGCCAGTTCTTTTTTATGGCCAGCCTAATCTGCTGGTCCATACTGCTGAACTTAAAACAGAAATTAAACCTCCTATTATTATTCTGTCTCCGAGGGGGCGATGATTGGACACTAGATTGTATGGTTCTTTCATTATGCACCCTATCCAGGGCTGATGTCAACAGTCTCTCCGGGTAACCTCTCTCCCTAAATCGACCCATCATCTCGCCAGTCTGACGGGTAAATCCTTCCTCTGTATTATTGACCCTACTGACTCTTAAAAATTGACTATATGGTAACGCTCGTTTGGTGTGTGCGGGGTGATAACTATTGTAGTGCATCAAAGTATTAGCCGACACCGGCTTACGGTACAGGGAAGTACAAACACTCCCTTCTCTGATCTCTACAAGGACGTCTAAGAACTCCAGACGTTCTCCCCCAAACACGGACGTAAAAGTCATATTGAGGTCATTAGTTCGATTAAGATGAGTCACAAAATCCTGAAAGACTGTCTGTGGACCGTCCCAAATTAAGACAATATCGTCCACAAAACGACGAAAATATTTAATGTGTTGCAGGTAATTATTACTCTCAGAGTACACATATCTTTCTTCAAATAGACCAAGGAACAAATTCGCAAAAGTGCATGCTACCGGGGTCCCCATCGCAGTCCCCTCCTGTTGCAAATACCATTTATCCAAGAAGGTGAAACAATTGTGAGTGAGCACAAAATTCAAACCTTCACAAATGAAATTGATAAAATTTTCACTTTTATCGGTGGTATTCAAAATAGTCCTGATAATATCCACACCTATGTCCTGAGGGATCCTGGTATATAAGCTCTCCACGTCTATCGACGCAAGGGAGAAGCCTTCCTGCCAGTTAAAATCCCGTATACTTTTCAGAAAGGAATTAGTATCTTTTAAATAGGACGGAATGTTTCTCAACATCGGGCGCAACAACCAATCAATATACTGGGACAGGGGCTCAGTGAGCGACCCTATCCCAGATACGATCGGGCGTCCCGGGGGATGATGAATGGACTTGTGGATTTTCGGAATGTGATACCAGTGGGGTCTGGTGGGGAACCCCGGTAGCAATCTCTCTGCCTTCTTCTGCGAAATCGTTCCCAGCTCCACATATCTCCTCAAATATGATGTTAATTCACCCTTAAATTTCTGTAAAGGATTCCTAGGTAATAATTTATACACCGTGTTGTCAGATAATTGTCTTTTAGCCTCAGTAATGTAATAATCTTTGGGGAGTAACACTATTTTGCCTCCCTTGTCGGCCGCCCTGACCACGGTGTCCTCCCAGGACATAATCTCCTGCAACACCCTTTCCTCTCCTGCCGTGATGTTATTGGCAGCTTTATGGTATAATATAGCTTCCACATCTTTTATGACTTGTGCTTCAAATAAATCGACCATATTACCCGGAGACACCATCGGCATAAATTTGGAGGAAATTCCTCCACTAAAGGGTGCTGAAATTCCAACTTCCTCACTGTCGTGTCTAGTCACCTCATCTGTCAATCCCACTACCAATTCAGCATCTTCCCTCATGTCGGCCAAAGCCCCTGTACCCGCCATAAAGCCTAAAGGGCCAATTTTGCAGGGAATTTCTCCTTCAGATACAGTATTAGTGACATTTTTATTTGCAAAATTTTTAAAAAGATGAATCTTTCTTATTGATTTAAACAAATCGATCTTAAACTCGGTCAGATCAAAGGTTTCTGGCATACTATAATTCAGGCCTTTAGATCTTTATCTAAAGGCCTGAATTATAGTATGCCAGAAACCTTTGATCTGACCGAGTTTAAGATCGATTTGTTTAAATCAATAAGAAAGATTCATCTTTTTAAAAATTTTGCAAATAAAAATGTCACTAATACTGTATCTGAAGGAGAAATTCCCTGCAAAATTGGCCCTTTAGGCTTTATGGCGGGTACAGGGGCTTTGGCCGACATGAGGGAAGATGCTGAATTGGTAGTGGGATTGACAGATGAGGTGACTAGACACGACAGTGAGGAAGTTGGAATTTCAGCACCCTTTAGTGGAGGAATTTCCTCCAAATTTATGCCGATGGTGTCTCCGGGTAATATGGTCGATTTATTTGAAGCACAAGTCATAAAAGATGTGGAAGCTATATTATACCATAAAGCTGCCAATAACATCACGGCAGGAGAGGAAAGGGTGTTGCAGGAGATTATGTCCTGGGAGGACACCGTGGTCAGGGCGGCCGACAAGGGAGGCAAAATAGTGTTACTCCCCAAAGATTATTACATTACTGAGGCTAAAAGACAATTATCTGACAACACGGTGTATAAATTATTACCTAGGAATCCTTTACAGAAATTTAAGGGTGAATTAACATCATATTTGAGGAGATATGTGGAGCTGGGAACGATTTCGCAGAAGAAGGCAGAGAGATTGCTACCGGGGTTCCCCACCAGACCCCACTGGTATCACATTCCGAAAATCCACAAGTCCATTCATCATCCCCCGGGACGCCCGATCGTATCTGGGATAGGGTCGCTCACTGAGCCCCTGTCCCAGTATATTGATTGGTTGTTGCGCCCGATGTTGAGAAACATTCCGTCCTATTTAAAAGATACTAATTCCTTTCTGAAAAGTATACGGGATTTTAACTGGCAGGAAGGCTTCTCCCTTGCGTCGATAGACGTGGAGAGCTTATATACCAGGATCCCTCAGGACATAGGTGTGGATATTATCAGGACTATTTTGAATACCACCGATAAAAGTGAAAATTTTATCAATTTCATTTGTGAAGGTTTGAATTTTGTGCTCACTCACAATTGTTTCACCTTCTTGGATAAATGGTATTTGCAACAGGAGGGGACTGCGATGGGGACCCCGGTAGCATGCACTTTTGCGAATTTGTTCCTTGGTCTATTTGAAGAAAGATATGTGTACTCTGAGAGTAATAATTACCTGCAACACATTAAATATTTTCGTCGTTTTGTGGACGATATTGTCTTAATTTGGGACGGTCCACAGACAGTCTTTCAGGATTTTGTGACGCATCTTAATCGAACTAATGACCTCAATATGACTTTTACGTCCGTGTTTGGGGGAGAACGTCTGGAGTTCTTAGACGTCCTTGTAGAGATCAGAGAAGGGAGTGTTTGTACTTCCCTGTACCGTAAGCCGGTGTCGGCTAATACTTTGATGCACTACAATAGTTATCACCCCGCACACACCAAACGAGCGTTACCATATAGTCAATTTTTAAGAGTCAGTAGGGTCAATAATACAGAGGAAGGATTTACCCGTCAGACTGGCGAGATGATGGGTCGATTTAGGGAGAGAGGTTACCCGGAGAGACTGTTGACATCAGCCCTGGATAGGGTGCATAATGAAAGAACCATACAATCTAGTGTCCAATCATCGCCCCCTCGGAGACAGAATAATAATAGGAGGTTTAATTTCTGTTTTAAGTTCAGCAGTATGGACCAGCAGATTAGGCTGGCCATAAAAAAGAACTGGCATTTGCTGGAGAGGGACAAAGATTTGGTCGAGGTGGCTGCTAGAGGGCCCATTATAGCGAATAGGAGAAGTATCAGGTTACGGGATAAATTGGTGAGAAACCGTATCACTCAACCTAATGCTAATTGGCTTAAGGGGGCTTCCCCTAGGGGGAATTTCAAGTGTGGCCATTGTGCGTATTGTCAACAGCACCTAATTGATCGCTGCCTCAGAATAGGAACGGTGTCACATATAGTCAAAGATTTTATTACATGCAAGACGGATCATGTCGTATATGTCATATTTTGTACTTGTAGATTTTTCTACATCGGTAAAACCATTCGCCCAATGTACGTTCGTTTTCGTGAGCATTGCAGATCTGTAGCGTCGGGTAAAGGAGTTCCACGGTTCATCACACATATGAGAGAAGTACATGGTGGCAGAACAGATTGCCTTACCTTTGCTGGAATTGAAAGGGTGGTTCTACCGATCCAAGGAGGCGATCTGGATAACCTGTTGCTGAGATGTGAAGCCAGGTGGATCCTGCGCAGTAATGCAATGGGTCCGCTTGGCTTCAACGACAGGGTAGATATGTCCATCTTCCTATAGAGGGCACTGTAGTACTCGGTCGAATGTATTTAAGTATGTGTCGGCTTTGTAGACATGTGGTATTTGGTAAGCTTATCTGTTTTTTCTTTTGCAGAATGGAAAGTTACCCCTTGTTTGCACTTATATTCCGCTAAGCCTGTTTACCAACAAATGCTATTGTTTTTAAATGTGTGTTTTTAATACGTGTTCATTGTATCGGCCCGGTTTGTGGGAGGGTTTTAGCAGTGGGGTGTGTCAGAATAGCACACTATATCCGCTGCTGGCCCCATACACAAATTGACCCGTAGAAGCGCAGGACCGCGCGAAACGGCCGTCGTCGTTCTCCTCTGCTCACACGGGCTGAGGCCCCCTCTCTCTCCCCCGGCCATATCGGTTCTCTGGATGTATTTTTGCAAATAAAGGAATAATTTTAATGAAGACGGGTGAGTGCCCTCATTATTCGTTCTTACAAGATATTTTAAACATATAATTATATACACACACGTCTCAAATATTTCAATTACACCACCAAGAAGTAAAATGTATATGGAAAATATATGGAAATCACAGCATGGGTAGACATGTTAATGATATGAATATGTGCATGATGACAAAATGGAAACAAAGTTTTCAAAACATCTCGATTTATTTAGTATTGAGTGTGAGTACAATGTTCAGAAATCCCGGCACTTACAGCCTTGGCTGCTGTTTTTGAGGTAATTAATGTTTGTCTGAAGAATGTTCCGCCATGTTGATTGCACTTGGGCAAATCATCAATATCCGCTGCTGGCAGCTCTGTTTAAAATTACTGACTGATGACTTCCCAGATGTGCTTGAGGAGAGACAACTCTGGAGACGCTGAATGCCAAGGTAGCATGTTTAGGACACATAGGCTACTCAAAGTAGCACCAGAAACATGTTGCCTATGGTTATGTTGAAAAATGACTCTCTGGAAGCTTTCACGTTGACAGTGATTGGACCCAAAGAATGGTCATAAATGGCTGCACATCCAGTTGGAAGAATGTCTCAAGTGGGGTACCACAGGTCTCTGTCCTGGGCCCTGTATTATTCAACATCTTTATCAATGATTTAGATGAAGGAATTGAGGTAACACTGATTAAATCTGCTGATTACACAAAGCTAGGAGGGATAGCTAATACTAGAGAAGAGAGAGAGAGGATTCAAAAAGATATAAATAAACTGGAGCAGTGGGCAGCAACTAACAGAATAGTTTTTAACAAGGAAAAATGCAAAGTACTGCATCTATGGAATAAAAATGAAAAAAGCATATACAGAATGGGAGGCATAGGGCTAAGCAACAGCCCATGTGAAAAAGACTTGGGTATACTAATAGATCATAAACTGAACATGAGTCAACAGAGTGATGCATCAGCAAAGAAGGCAAATGCAATTCTGGGATGTATTAACAGAAGCATACAGTCTAGATCACACAATGTCATTATTGCCCTCTACTGCTCTTTGATCAGACCTCATCTGGAATTCTGTGTCCAGTTTTGGGCACCACATTTTAAAAAGACATCAACAAACTGGAGCAAGTTCAGAGAAGAGCGACCAGAATGGTGACCAGTCTGCAAACCATGTCCTATGAGGAACGGTTAGAGGATTTGGGAATGTTTAGCTTGCAAAAAAGAAGACTGAGAGGAGACTTGATAGCTGTCTACAAATATCTCAAGGGCTGTCACATTGTAGAAGGATCATCTTTATTCTCATTTGCACAAGGAAAGACTGGAAGCAATGGGATGAAACTGAATGGGAGGAGACACAGGTTAGATATTAGAAAAATCTTTTTGACAGTTGGGGTGACCAATGAGTGGAACAGGCTGCCACGAGAGGTGGTGAGTTCTCCTTCCATGGAAGTCTTCAAACAGTGGCTGGACAGACATCTGTCTGGGATGATTTAGTGAATCCTGCTTTGAGCAGGGGGTTGAAGATGACCCAGGAGGTCCCTTCCAACTCTATAATTCTATGATTCTATTATTCATAGCGTTGCCCACATGGTATCCTCCAGACCAATCTCCGGCTATAATTTTGTTCAAGACAAAAGCATAATGCATTGCTGAAGGGCCTAGACCTTGTTTTCAACCTTAATTGACATCTTGCTCTGCATTATGATAGCAATGAAGTTTGGTGCTATGAGGTCAATGGAACTACTCAAGCTTAATGTTTGGCTCATAGCTCAAGATCATGCAAACATCTTCTGATAGTTTGTGTAGACATTGTTTAATTTTGAAGCCTTAAGTTCAATATATGATGTGCAATTACATTTGTGGTTCAGAATGGATCACTGCAATCCTTTCTTTGAATCTAATGAGATTAGATGAGCAATGCCATGTAGAGGCCTTCATAATGGACCATCATACTGGTCCTACTTCTTGGACTATGATGTAAGATGGCATAATATTTGGTAGCCAGACCCCTCTAGTCTTCTTTCCAGGTACACTCAAGATTACACTGAATAATTGTGAAACCAGTGGTATGGATATTTCACTGAAGTGTCCCAGGAGCTGTTTTTCAACATGAAAATGCCTGGCCTCATGTTGCTTATGCTAATGTGAGGAGTCTGTGTGGCTTGAATGTGTCACCACCATGCCCTGAAGCATCACAAGATATGTCTTCTATCAAGCTCATCTGGACGTCATTGGTCAGCAATTGGAAAGGAAGCTGTCAGCAGCGGATCTTTATGATTTACGAGCCTAAGTACATTTAATGTAAGAGAACATTCCCCAGAAAACCATTAAAAGGGTTTTTCCACAAATGGATATGTTTACAAGAAAAAATGTTCTTATACAGGGATGTAGTCTGACAATACTGTATCTTCTGAGCAGGGGAGGAAGCAAAAGAGAGTATACAGACAGCACAGCAGGGGATCGCAGCTGATTCTTTTTGGGAGGTAAAGCATTTCCCTGCCTGTTGCCTGGTTTTATAGAAAGTTTTACCTCAAAGAAATAATTATTTGTGATCCCATACTGTAATATCTGCATACTTATTTACATCCTCCCCTGCCTAGGAGATGTGGTATGATCAGACCATGTCTGTTTGGGGTCAGTCACAGGTATTATACAGTACACAGTAGGGGAATATTTATCAGATTATCTCAGCACATAATTTTTTTTAAAACGTATCCAATTGTGAAAGTTATTATTATACAAAAATCTATTGATTAAAGTGAACTTTGTTTGTGGGATAACACCTTTAACCTCATTGATGGCAGCCAAGGTGTGTAAAAGTGTGTATTTCTGCATGTGGCGCTCATACTCGATATTGAAGAAATTGAAATATTATCATTAAGGCCTCTTTCACATTTCCGTCTGTACGGGGCGGTCGCAAACCGTCGGCCCAACGTACTGACAGACGTTGTGCAAATAGTGCAGTTTTCAGACGCATCCGCTTCCCATTATGAGTTCTGGGGAGGAGGGGGCGGAGTTCCGACGGACGAAAAAAACGTTACATTGAACGTTTTTTCATCACGACGGGCCGCAAAATCACGACGTGCACGACGAATGCGACGTATGGCCATACGTCGCAATGTGTCACTAATGCAAGTCTATGGAGAAAAAACGCATCCTGCGGGCAAATTTGCAGGATGCGTTTTTTCTCAAAACGACGCATTGTGACGTTGGCCAAATGACGGAAGTGTGAAAGAGGCCTAACATGTCTATCAATCCTGCAATTTCCATAAGTCCACAAGTTTTCCCTGTTGTTATAATTTAATTGTGATGAGTGTATATAGAAGAAACAATGTCCAGAGTGACACACTGTGACTTACCGTTTACAATATGAAGGGCACTGTGACAGGCCATGTATGTAGACCACAATGTAGACACAGTCGGAAGATACATCAATATTATTAGTATCTCCAGTATTAGATCAGATAGACAGGATGGACAGCAGTGTGAGCAGCCTCTTCTTACCTCAGCACCCCTAGTATCTCCAGCATTAGATCAGATAGGCAGGGTGGACAGCAGTGTGAGCAGCCTCTTCTTACCTGAGCACCCCTGGTATATCAGGTATTAGATCAGATACACAGGGTGGACAGCAGTGTGAGCAGTCTCTTCTTACCCCAGCACCCCTGATATCTCTAGTATTAGATCAGATAGACAGGGTGGACAGCAGTGTGAGCAGCCTCTTCTTACCTGAGCACCCCTGGTATATTAGGTGTTAGATCAGATTGACCAGATGGACAGCAGTGTGAGCAGCCTCTTCTTACCTCAGCACCCCTGGCATCTCCAGCATTAGATCAGATAGACAGGTTGGAGAGCAGTATGAGCAGCCTCTTCTTACCTCAGCACCCCTGATATCTCCAGTATTAGATCAGATTGACAGGGTGGACAGCAGTGTGAGCAGCCTCTTCTTACCTGAGCACCCATGGTATATCAGGTGTTAGATCAGAGAGACAGGATGCAGGGTCAGAACAAGGTATTTTGTTGCCATAGGCAGATAAGGCACAATTGGTGCCCACTAGCGATGAGCGAGTGTACTCGTTGCTCGGGTTTTCCTGAGCACGCTCCGGTGGTCTCCGAGTATTTGTAACTGCTCAGAAATTAAGTTTTCATTGCCTCAGCAGCATGATTTGCAGATACTAGACAGCTTGATTACATGTGGGGTTTCCCTAGCAACCAGGCAACCCCCACATGTTCTCAGGCTGGCTAGTAGCTGTAAATCATTCAGCTGCGGTGATGAAAACTATGTCTCCAAACACTAACAAATACTCGGAGATCACCCAAGCATGCTCAGGAAAACCCAAGCAACGAGTACACTCTCTCATCACTAGTGCCCACACATAAAACAACCAAATAGTTTAAAGTTAAAGGCCATTTAGATGAGCCTATAATTATAATTGACAAACAACAATTGATGGCAGCACATTGTATCGTGCAAACAAGGAAAGTGCTGCAGCTGATATGATGTTTTATTGGGAATGAATAATCTTATTAACTATTCTAACAGTTTTTGTTTTCCATTATAAACAGGCTAATAAAGGTACCGTCACACTCAGCAACTTTACAACGAGAACGACAACGATCCGTGACGTTGCAGCGTCCTGGATAGCGATCTCGTTGTGTTTGACACGCAGCAGCGATCTGGATCCCGCTGTGATATCGCTGGTCAGAGCTAGAAGTCCAGAACTTTATTTAGTCGCTGATGACCCTCTGTCATCGCTGGATCGGCGTGTGTGACGCCGATCCAGCGATGTGTTCACTTGTAACCAGGGTAAATATTGGGTTACTAAGCGCAGGGCCGCACTTAGTAACCCGATATTTACCCTGGTTACCATTGTAAAAGTTAAAAAAAAAAACAGTACAGACTCACATACTGATGTCTGTCACGTCCCCCGGCGTCCACAGGGTTAAAACTGCTTTCGGCAGGAGCGCTGCTAATGCCGCGCTGCTGAGAGCTTCCCTGCACTGAGTGTGTCAGCGCCGGCCGTAAAGCGCCGGCCGTAAAGCAGAGCACAGCGGTGACGTTACCGCTGTTACCGTCGGTGCTGACACACTCAGTGCAGGGAAGCTCTCGGCAGCAGCGCGTGCATTAGCAACGCTCTTGCCGAAAGCAGTTTTATCCCTGTGGACGCCGGCGGGGGACGTGACAGACATCAGAATGTGAGTATGTAGTGTTTTTTTTTTACTTTTACAATGGTAACCTGGGTAAATATCGGGTTACTAAGCGCGGCCCTGCACTTAGTAACCCGATGTTTACCCTGGTTACCCGGGTGCTGCAGGGGGACTTCGGCATCGTTGAAGACAGTTTCAACGATGCCGAAGTCGTTCCCCTGATCGTTGGTCACTGGAGAGAGCTGTCTGTGTGACAGCTCCCCAGCGACCACACAACGACTTACCAACGATCACGGCCAGGTCATATCGCTGGTCGTGATCGTTGTAAGTCGTTTAGTGTAACGGTACCTTAAGCGAGCACTGATCACCTGATTGATTGGTGCTCATTAACGCTGACTAAATGGGCCTTAGAACTCATTTAGACGAGAGTATTATCAGTCCATGTTCTCTCAAAATGCGTGCGCATTTTCCTCCTGAGACACTTCCGGTCTTCCGGTGGGAACTCCCGACAATGGTAACTAACAATCCTCATTATTTCTCTTATATTTAAAGGCGACACATACCGCTGACTCTATTCCGTGACGAAGCTGCATAGTGGCAGTGATACGTGTGGAATCTCTCCCACCCCCTTCCCCTGGTATCTCGGCTTCCTGACACCCTGGAGGCTTTGGCAGTTTGACTCCTATCAGGGCATGCTTTGAGGCTTTACCTGCTCCTGGTCTATTCAGGCTTCACCAGGCAAATTCATGGGACAGATTTAGGATTTCTGGGGCTCATTATAGGTATTTGGCACGGCGTATATTGGACTCCCCCTTTTTCCAGGTCTTGGCAGGTTTAACCTTGTTCCTATTACCATGGTGCAGTTTTGGACTGCAATTTTCACTCTCTAACAGGGGCTCATCCACATCCACTTTACAACTTGGAGTTGCACCTTTTTCCTTGTTGCAATCATTTAAGACAATTTTGGGGACGCCCAATTTTTGCCTTTGTTATCATGAGAATTTATGTGATGTTTATAGATATCTATGGGCCATAGTTCTTTTGTATATGTCATATGCATGTCAACTATCTAGGTGGTATAATTTAAATTTTTAAATTGGTTGGTGTGTCTTTGTTACAATAAAGTTTGCATTATTTTCTTATATAACAGGTGCGCACGTATTTATGCATAGGCTTTCCCCCTTTCTTTTTGCTCTCAAAATGCAAAACGCGTAGCATGCAGACAGCACACTGACCAATGCAAGTAAATGTTTTTATACACAGACCAATAGTCTGTGTGAAAAAAGTCACCGCGTGCACTACACTAATCCATATTATGGATCAGAGTCACTCATTATAAGTCAAAGTGTCCATAGTAGATAGATCACAAACAAGTTAATATCCTTATATAATCTGTTTTCATACAATTTTAGAATATGGAGGACTATGGGGAGGGCATTATACTGTATGGATGACTATGGGGTGCATTGTACTATATTGAGGACTGTGGGGAGAGTATTATACTTTATGGATGAATATGGGGAGTGCTTTATATGATATGGAGGACTATGGGGTTTATTATACTCTGTGAAGGACTATGGGGTGAATTATACTAAATAATAATAATAATAATAATTTTTATTTATATAGCGCCAATATATTCCGCAGCGCTTTACAACTTACAGAGGGGACTTGTACAGACAATAGACATTACAGCATAACAGAAATCACAGTTCAAAACAGATACCAGGAGGAATGAGGGCCCTGCTCGCAAGCTTACAAACTATGAGGAAAAGGGGAGACACGAGAGGTGGATGGTAACAATTGCTTTAGTTATTCGGACCAGCCATAGTGTAAGGCTCGGGTGTTCATGTAAAGCTGCATGAACCAGTTAACTGCCTAAGTATGTAGCAGTACAGACACAGAGGCTATTAACTGCATGAAGTGTATGAGAACATGATGCGAGGAACCTGAATATGTTTTTTTTTGTTTTTTTAATAGGCCACACAGGGATAGTCAGGTTAATGCATTGAGGCGGTAGGCCAGTCTGAACAAATGAGTTTTTAGGGCATGCTTAAAACTGTGGGGATTGGGGATTAATCGTATTAACCTAGGTAGTGCATTCCAAAGAATCGGCGCAGCGCGTATAAAGTCTTGGATACGGGAGTGGGAGGTTCTGATTATTGAGGATGCTAACCTGAGGTCATTAGCAGAGCGGAGGGCATGGGTAGGGTGGTAGACTGAGACCAGAGCGGAGATGTAGGGTGGTGCTGAGCCATGGAGTGCTTTGTGGATGAGGGTAGTAGTTTTGTACTGGATTCTGAAGTGGATGGGTAGCCAGTGTAATGACTGGCACAAGGTAGAGGCATCGGTGTAATGGTTGGTGAGGAATATGATCCTGGCAGCAGTATTCAGGACAGATTGGAGCGAGGAGAGTTTGGTAAGAGGGAGGCCGATTAGTAGAGAGTTACAATAGTCCAGACGAGAATGAATAAGTGAGACAGTAAGAGTTTTTGCAGAGTCGAAAGTAAGAAAAGGGCAAATTCTAGAAATGTTTTTGAGATGCAGATAAGAAGAGCGAGCCAGTGATCGGATGTGGGGGGGTGAAGGAAAGCTCAGAATCAAGGATGACCCCAAGGCAGCGGGCATGTTGCTTTGGAGTAATCGTGGAACCGCACACGGAGATGGCAATGTCAGGCAAAGGTAGGTTAGTAGAGGGAGAGAACACGAGGAGTTCAGTTTTTGACAGGTTCAGTTTCAGATAGAGGGAGGACATGATGTTAGAGACAGCGGTAAGACAATCACTGGTGTTTTCTAAAAAGGTCGGCGTGATAACAGGAGCAGAGGTGTATAATTGGGTGTCGTCAGCATAGAGATGGTACTGGAAACCAAATCTACTGATTGTCCAATAGGGGCAGTGTTTGTCCAATAGGGGCAGTATACAAAGAGAAGAGGAGGGGGCCTAGGACTGATCCTTGAGGAACACTAACAGTAAGGGGAAGGTGAGAGGAGGAGGAACCAGCAAAACATACAGTGAAGGATTGGTCAGAGAGATAGGAGGAGAACCAAGAGAGAATGGTGTCCTTGAGGCCGATGGAGCGGAGCATAGTGAGGAGGAGCTTATGATCCACAGTATCGAATGCTGCAGAGAGATCCAAGAGAATTAGCATGGAGTAGTGACCATTAGATTTAGCTGTTAGTAGGTCATTAGAGACTTTAGTGAGGACAGTTTCAGTAGAGTGTAAAGAGCAGAAGCCAGATTGAAGAGGGTCGAGAAGAGAGTTATCTGAGAGATAGCGGGTAAGACGGGAGTGGACCCGGCGTTCGAGGAGTTTAGAGATGAAGGGAAGATTAGAGACAGGTTTATAATTAGCGGCACAATTTTGGTTGAGGGAGGGTTTTTTAAGTAATGGATGTATGATGGCATGTTTAAATGAGGAGGGAAAAATACCGGAAGTGAGGGAAAGGTTGAATATTTTTGTTAGGTGAGAGGTGACAGCCGGGGAAAGGGACTGGAGGAGATGTGACGGAATGGGGTCACTAGTGCAAGTCGTCGGGCGAGAAGATGCAAGGAGCCTGCTTACTTCTTCTTCTGTAACTGGTTCAAAGTCAGAGAGTGAACTAGATGCAGTGGGGGAGGGAGGACAGTGCATGGTATGAAGAGATTGGGAAATGATTTCCTGTCGAATGTGGTCAATTTTTTCTTTGAAGTAATTGGCCAGATCGTCAGCACAGAGATCTGTGGTTGGGGCCTGCTCTCTTGGGTTGAGTAGGGACTGGAAAGTGTCAAAGAGACACTAAATGAGAAAAATGCTGCCTATTCATTGAGTGATTGGATTGTTTATGCTGGAACAGAAATCATTGTTCTCAGCAGCACATAGCCCAGTGAAAACTGAAGATATGCTGCTGATAACATGATACTGTACGGGGACAGATTGATCAACTAGTGATCGTTTTGTGCCTATCATTCTTTCTCAGCCAGTCTAAAGAGGCCAGGAAACAATCATTGGGCGACTTTAATATTGTTGCTCACACTTGTTTAATGGCCTGAATAAATACAACCAAAGTGTTTCTGTGTGATGGTGCAATATGTGAGCATTTTCTGCCCCAATGTAAACTTTTGCCTAGGGCACGACTTTGTCTAAAACAGGCCCTGCTGATATCTCCAGTATTATATCAGAAACACTGGGTAGACAGCAGTGTGTGCAGCCTCTTCTTACCTCAGCGCCCTGGTATCTGCAGTATTAGATTTGATTGACAGGATGGACAGCAATGTGAGCAGCCTCTTCTTACCTCAGCACCTCGGTATCTCCAGTATTAGATCAGATAGACAGGGTGGACAGCAGTGTGAGCAGTCTTTCCTTACCACAGCACCCCTGGTAACTCCAGTATTAGATCAGATAGACAGGGAGGACAGCAGTGTGAGCAGCCTCTTCTTACCTCAGCACCCCTGGTATCTCCAGTATTAGATTAGATAGACATGGTAGACAACAGTGTAAGCAGCCTCTCCTTACCTCAGCACCCCTGGTAACTCCAGTATTAGATCAGATAGACAGGGTGGACAGCAGTGTGAGCAGCCTCTTCTTACTTCAGCACCCCTGGTAACTCCAGTATTAGATTAGATAGACATGGTGGACAACAGTGTAAGCAGCCTCTTCTTACCTCAGCACCTCGGTATCTCCAGTATTAGATCAGATAGACAGGGTGGACAGCAGTGTGAGCAGTCTTTCCTTACCACAGCACCCCTGGTAACTCCAGCATTAGATCAAATAGACCGGGTGGACAGCAATGTGAACAGCCTCTTCTTACCTCAGCACCCCTGGTATCTCCAGTATTAGATTAGATAGACATGGTGGACAACAGTGTAAGCAGCCTCTCCTTACCTCTGTACCCTTGGTACCTCCAGTATTAGATCAGAACATCTACTATGAGAACATCTTCCCTTGCATTAACAACAGAGCTTCCTACTGCACATGCTTACAAGAACCTGTGCTATTAGTATTCTTCTACAGGTCTCTGTCAGTATAAGACCACATTCACAGTATTTGGTGTATTTGATCAGTATTTTACATCAGTAGTTGGAAGCCAAAAACCCGGAGTGGTTACTGTTACTGATTTGTCCACTCCTGATTTTGGCTTACTATTACTGATATAAATTACTTACCAAATACTGAGCGGGTGAAAGTGACCTAACAAGACTGTAGTCTTTTAAATGTGTAACAATAATTACTACTTTATATAAAACAACTGTGGTTAGCTAAGTTTAAACAAGAATTTATTTATAATAAAAATTTATTTTTTCTATTCCTGGACAAACCGATTAAATATCAGACACAAAGAAAAATTGCCTTTCATTGTGAATTATTTTTTTTTTTTAGATCTGAAATAATTTGTGAAAAAATAATGGCAGTGACTTCTAAACTTGAAAACTAAAGTAACATGTTTTATATATATTTAGATTACTATTACTATTCATTTACTAATACTAGTTCTATCATAATTATCATCACTTTTATTGCTATTATTCCTTTTTTTTGCTACATTTTTTACTTTTTGTCTTTTTTTTAATATGAATTTTAGCCCACAATTTGTTAATAAAGGTAAAATCTGTTGTGTATATAATATATTTTAGGTAGCTGTGTATTTTTTAACGTGAAGCTTGTAGAAAAGAAAAAAAAAGAAGGAAAAGGAAATCCATTAAAGAACCCTCATAAGTCAGAGAGGGGCAAACCATCTGTAGAATAAATGTTTACTTTTCCCATGGGCAGATTTCGATCCGACACTTTTAAATAAATAGAAAACCCTAAATGTAAAGTCACAAGTTATTTCATGTGTGACTTTGGCAACAACAATACATGCCTGATACTCACGGATGTAGCTTTAGTCTGGATCATTAGTTTAGAACTTTAATAAACCTTTATTTTCGTTCAGGACACTTCTTTATCATTTATTTAGTTTCTTATATAGCGTTGACATCTTCTCTCCCATCCCTCCCCTTCTGTTCATTATACTTTCTTCTCTCCCACCACCATTTCATTTATTTTATTGGAAAAATAAAAAGTTTTTAATACTTACTTCTGCATACGATCCCCGGCAGCTGCTCTTTAGCTTATGGCCAATGTGTAAATGCGTGTCGATGGCTTAGACATTGGCTCCGGCTGATGATGTCATTGCGCCGACACGTCATAGAAATGGAGACCGGAGCTCCACTGCCGTTCTGTTTTGCTGGTAGCAGAGCTTTAGGAAAACACCATGCCCAGAGATGTGCACTGCCAATGGTGGCAAACAAAACAATCTGGCCATGGGCCTCCCTGGGTGATTGCCCAGATTGCCCCCATTATAATCCATACCTATACATGTTCTACAACTTTCATGCTTTATATTAACTAACAGATGAACCGATCATCAATAATGTTTTAGGAGCGCTGTATCTGCTTTTTTTAGCTTTTCCAATCACCCCATTTTTATAGCTAAGTGATTCGGCATTCAGTTTTAAAGGGTAGTTTAATATCCCGGGCACCATATTTAATTTACCGAGACTAGTCCGAGACGCTAATTAGTGGCAACGTCTCAGATTAGTAATGTAATATAAGGCATGCTGGGATTATACTGTACTTTCAGACTAACTGCTGTATCCATGAAGGAAATTTTGCCAAAATTCTGGCATAAATCGCTTTAAAAATACAACATAATTGTGGGCAACTCAGAGTTGCACCACAAAAATGTTGGCGTTTTGACACCAGTTTCTCCCAATTCGGCCCAAGTGTCCAGAGCTGTGGCAAGACCCGGGCGTGATGGCACAGCTAATATAATTCAAGGCAAGCTGTGGTGTTCTTTACAATACCAGAAATCTTACTCCAGTCCCTTACTGAAGTAAGATGTGGCCTGGTGCACGGAGGTGAACCCCACCTGTGAGACACACTGGACTGATCAAAAGGAGTGCAGATCTTTGTGCATCTGGAGCGTCTGTCTCAAACACGCCCCTTCATCAAGACCAGCATGACAATAGCTGGTTTTAATAAATTGGGGCCATAGAGGTCGATTTATTAAGACTGATATAGCACATGTTCGCGCTACAGCAGTCTTGAAAGAATATAACGCGCCAAATTCATTAGGAGGCACACAGTAAATGAATTTGGCACAATTTCTAAGTGGTGGCAGCATCAGAAATGCTAAAAGACTGATGTAGCATTTCTGGCGTACCAAACATCGTCACTTTTAATCAACCGGACAGGAATTGTCCTATCGAGGCTTCTTCCCAGCTCAACCTATTTTGTCAGAGTTACTGCAAACTGGAGTGAAAACCACTCCACTCATGTTCACATGAGGCTTTTTCCATGAATTTTACTGGCAAGGAAATCTGCAGTGGAAAAAACGTCCAAAAAACCACACACACTTTTTATGCTTTTCTTATCAAAGACACCTTTTTAATGGCCAAATTCAGCACTTTGCTACACGGAAAAAGCAAAAAACAAAAGACATGATGTTTTTTTCCATGCAGAAAACAAATGCTCCATGTGCATTATCGCTGTGTAAAAGTTTGCAAACTTATATTACCGTAATCATATTTTTTGCATGGATTTTAGTGCAGAACACACTTAAACCTCTTGATTTCTGCAATCAGTAGTCACACACTTCATAAGCAAATGGGGGGCATCATTTCGGGATCTCTGCTAGAATAAAGCTCGGCAGCCTGGGGCAATGAAACCATATAGCACGTTGTTCGGGATGCCTAAATATAACGACCTATGCAGATAATTAAATACTGATGTAGCAATTTTTAAACTAACGATTTAAAATGCTAACAAAAAAATTTGAGAAAAGGCCTAAAAAAGGGTATATTTTACGCTAGAGCAAATAAAATAAATGCTTAGTATCCACGATAGCCTTAATCATGAACAATAAACTGAGCATGTTATGTACAGTGGGTAGAGTAATAGTTAAAGTAGATCTGTCAGCAGATTTAAAAATTCAGACTGCATACAGGTGCTCCTCACAAAATTAGAATATCATCAAAAAGTTAATTTTTTTAAGTTTTTCAATACAAAAAGTGAAACTCATATATTATATAGAGTCATTACAAACAGAGTGATCTATTTCAAGTGTTTATTTCTGTTAATGTTGATGATTATGGCTTACAGCCAATGAAAACCAAAAAGTCATTATCTCAGTAAATTAGAATACTTTATAACACCAGCTTGAAAAAATGATTTTACCATCCGAAATGTTGGCCTACTGAAATGTATGTTCAGTAAATGCACTCAATACTTGGTCGGGGCTCCTTTTGCATCCACTACTGCATCAATGCGGCGTGGCATGGAGGCGATCAGCCTGTGGCACTGCTGAGGGGTTATGGAACCCAGGTTGCTTTGATAGTAGCCTTCAGCTCGTCTGCATTGTTGGGTCTGGTGTCTCTCATCTTCCTCTTGACAATACTCCATAGATTCTCTATGGTGTTAAGGTCAGGTGAGTTTGCTGGTCAATCAAGCACAGTGATACTGTTGTTTGCAAACCAGGTATTGGCACTTTTGGCAGTGTGGACAGGTGCCAAGTCCTGCTGGAGAATGAAATTTCCATCTCCAAAAAGCTTGTCGGCAGAGGGAAGCATGAAATGCTCTAAAATTTCCTGGTAGACAGCTGCGCTGACTTTAATCTTGATAAACCACAGTGGACCTACACCAGCAAATGACATGGCTCCCCAAACCATCACTGATTGTGGAAACATAACACTAGACCTCAAGCAGCTTGGATTGTGGCCTCTATGCTTTTCCTCCAAACTCTGGGACCTTGATTTCCAAATGAAATGCAAAAATTACTTTCATCTGAAAACGCCTTGGACCACTGAGCAACAGTCCAGTTCTTTTTTTCCTTGGCCCAGGTAAGATGCTTCTGGCGTTGTCTATTGGTCATGAGTGGCCTGACACAAGGAATGCGACACTTGTAGCCCATGTCCTGGATACGTCTGTGTGTTGTGGCTCTTGGAGCAATGACTCCAGCAGCAGTCCACTCCTTGTGAATCTCCCCAAAATGATTGAATGGACTTTTCTTTAATAATCCTTTCATGGCTGCGATTATCCCGGTTGCTTGTGCACCTTTTTCTACCACACTTTTTCCTTCCACTCAACTTTCCATTAATATGCTTGGATACAGCACTCTGTGAATAGCCAGCTTCTATAACAATGATATTTTGTGGCTTTCCCTCCTTGTGGAGTGTGTCAGTGACTGCTTTCTGGACATCTGTGAAGTCAGCAGTCTTCCCCATGATTGTGGAGCCTACTGAAACAGACTACGGGACCTTTATAAATGCTTAGGAAGCCTTTGCTGGTATTTTTAGTCAGTTACTCTAATTTACTGAGATAATGACTTTTGGGTTTTCATTGGCTGTAAACCATAATCATCAACATTAACAGAAATAAACACTTGAAATAGATCACTCTGTTTGTAATGACTATATAATATATGAGTTTCACATTTTGTAGTGAAGAAGTGAAATAAATTCACTTTTTGATAATATTCTATTTCTGTGAGAAGCACATGTACATATATTAAACACATCTCTTAGACTTGAGCAAACTGAAGCACTTAATGGCGATGTAATGCACAAATTAAAATGAGCATTTCATTAATCCAATCTCATATTATTATGATGGAGAATATATCACAGTGGATTAGACGGCCATTTTTAAATGGATTTCCAAACTAAGTACACCAGCCTCATCAGGTTTAAGATTTTTTTTTAGCAATCTATGAAATCATGCCCATTTTATAAAAAAAATAGACAATATCAGATCATATATGAACATGCACCATCGACATGGGATATGGTAACAGCAAGGTGTCAGTTTCTACAAACATTTCCAGGAGGAATAACAGAATAACGGCTCAAGGCAGCGACCAGAGAAAAATGTTCCAGAACTGATATTTATATAGAGATTACAATAATTGCCGACATGTCAGGAGAAATGACAACTCCTCTTTACATGATGAAATGATTAAGATCTGAACACGCAAACATTTCCATACTAGGTCACCGCACCGGTGTATCTATGGGAGAACGGACACAAAAAGGCACAAATAAAATAAGTGGTGAAATCACAGCAGATAATGTTTTATGCATGATTTCTGAGAGTTCTGGTAAAATATTATACTCCATTGACATCACGTTGTAATTTGTGGAAAATAAAACCTTGTGGTAATAGATCTAATCATGAAAATTCAGAAAGGAACAGTCTACAATCCCTGGCAGAGTCTCCTCCACCAGAAGTGAAGACCGATCATGTTCTTCTTACAAATTTAGAGTGTTGAATTCAATTTTCTCTGTTTTGGAAACCTTCAGAATGAGTAAAACTGAAGGCTCAACTAAAAGAATGGAAGATGTATGTGCCACTAAAGAAAGGGATAATGTGGAGAAAACAAACACTAAATATGCACAAGGCGGGGGTTAGCAACTTACTGTATATACTCATTCTCACCTTCTATAGGATCATTAGAGTATTTAAAAATGGTAGAAAGATAGATAATAGATAGAGATAGATAGAAATAGATAAATAGATAGATAGAGATAGATAAATAGATATAGATATATAGATAATAGATGATAGATAGATAATAGATAGATGATAGATAATAGATAGATGATAGATAATAGATAGATGATAGATAATAGATAGAGATAGATAAATAGATAGATATGAGATAGATAGATAATAGATAGATAATAGATAGATAGATAGATAGATAGATAGATAATAGATGTTATTATTTATTTATAGAGCACCATTAATTCTGTGGTGCTGTACATGAGAAATGATAATAGAAGATAGATAGATAGATAGATAGATAGTTAGATAGATTATAGATAGATGATAGATAGATAATAGATATATAGATAATAGATATATAGATAATAGATAGATGATAGATAGATAATAGATAGATGAACATAGTAAAGTGAATCAATCGGTTTCTAGTCTGTAACAATATTACCTTTATAATTCTTCAATCATTCCAAACAGAAAAATCTTTGCTTCATTAGGTTTTTTTGTTCACAATCTTTTTTTCAAAAAGCATCCTACAAATTCTAAGCTGGTCACGAGTTGTAAACTGAAGGACAATCAGCTGTAAGTGTTAAATTCCTTTTTTTATTCTCTAGAAGGGAAATAAGACATTAATGAACTCTATAGAAGAACATATAGAAGCTACCGGTCCACGCAGAGAGTCAACTGCTGAAGACAGATGATCATCTGTAAGAAACAAAAGTTGCAGATGGTTTCTCTTGGGAAAAGAACATATATTTGTTTTTCAAACTTCTGATTAATTCCAACAAAATACAAATTATCAGTTTCCTTTGCCCTTTAGTTCTTGTTTCGGGATGACCTTTCTGCAATAAATCAAGTAATTAAACCTTACTAGGGAGTTAAAGAAAATGGCGAGTATGTCTAATATATTCATGATTCATATACAATATCTCGTCTGATCTTATATTTGTACTTGTTGTTCCACAGCTGGAGAACTACATTGTGGATAACATGAAATCCGAGATGGTTCAAATACAGCAGAATGCAGTTCAGAACCAGACGGCAACCATGTTGGAAATAGGAACGAGTCTTCTAAGCCAAACAGCAGAGCAGACGAGGAAACTTACAGATGTGGAGACACAAGTAAGTGAGGACACAACTGTGCTGAAGCTATAGCTCATAAAGGTTAAAAAAACCCACAACTACTTTCTTCCAAAAATAGCATTCTATATTATATACACTATAAAAAGAGCTAAAATATCCTCCCAAAATGCATGACTGTTTTTTTATTCTTTTAAATGACTGAACAGTGGAAATGAGCAATTCAAATTGCACTGACAAGCTGGTCCTTCAGTGGTGGACGGTCTTCACTTTGGCTTCTGGCAACCCCAGGCTGACATCCTGTGTGCCTTATGCTCCTACTAGACGTCACACCACGTCATCACATACATTATGCATTAAGACATGATGTCACAGGATTTAGTGTTTGATAGAGGTACCCAGGATGCCAGGCCAAGATTGCTGGGCATAGAAGTGAAGACTAGCCACTAAAGAAGACCAGACTGGATGTGGAACCCTGTGTAGATCTCTACGGGATAGGTAACCTTTTAGACATAATATTTATGACAAGGTTTTATATATTTTTTTTAAAGAGTTGAGCTACTAAAGGTTAAAAAAATACATTTAAAGTTTGGAAAGAGCAATTCGTATCTCATAAACAAACATTGAACTTGAGAATCTAGAATGAAAATACACTGAGAGGATCTGACTACACTGGTGTGTAAGTAGTCTTTAATCATGGAAACACGTGGGTCTGTAGAGGAGCTGTAGCCTATGGGTTGTTTTGATTTAATTTTATGATTAGGAGCAAGAAATAAAATATCTCATTCAACATGTGACTGAGGCATTGGCTTTAGTCCATTTATTGTATGAGGACAAACATTCGTACCTTAGACACAGAACAAGCACTTGCTATGCTACCTCTCCTACACTGTAGAGATGGGGACAGCCCATTAAGCTTAAACCATTTATCCCCCCCCCCCCCAAGGTGGTTTGTACTTTCATAAACAGGCAAAATTTTACAATTCCATCCAGTGTAACTTTATGGGGTTACAACTGTAGAATGGATCAACCGATTCTGAGACTGTTTTTTGCGACATACTGTACTTCATGATAGTGGTAAAATTTCCACAATAAAACTTACATTTATTTGTGGGGAAAAAAAAACAGAAATTTGGCAAAAATGCTGAAGTTTTTGAAATTTTTAGACTTTGGATTCTTATGCCCTTAAATCAGAGAGATATGTCACACCAAATAGTTAATAAATAATATTTCCCATAAGTCTAGTTTACATTAGCAACATTATTTTTGTTGGGAAGTTATAAGGGTAAAAAGTTGACCAGCAATTTCTCATTTTTCCAGCAAAATTCACAAAACAATTTTTCTTTATTGACCACATTAAATTTGAAATTACTTTAAGGGGTTTACATGACAAAAAAATACCCAAAAGTGACATAATTCTAAAAATTGCACTTCTCAAAGTGCTCAAAACCATATTCAAAAAGTTTATTAACCCTTCAGGGGCTTAACAGGGACTGAAGCAATGTGGAAGGAAAAAATGAAGATTTTTTAAATTTTACTTTAGACCCCATTTGTTTTATTTTCACAAGGGTAGCAGGAAAAAATAGAACCCAAAATATGTAGCGCAATTTCTCCTTAAAATGCTGATACCCGATATGTGGTGGAAAACCACTGTTTGGGTGCACTGGAGGGTTCGAAATGGAAGGAGCGTCATTTGACTTTTTAAGTGCAGAATTTGCTGGAATCATTAGGAGACGCCATGCCACGTTTGGAAAGCCCCTGATGTGCCTAAAGAGTGGAAACGCCCCACAAATTACCCCATTTTGAAAACTAGAACCCTAAAGGAACTTATCTAGATGTGTGGAGAGCACTTTGAACTCCCAGGTGCTTCACAGAAGTTTATAACATAGAGTCTCGAAAATAAAAAAAACTGGAGAAATTGGACCCCAAAAGTTGTGCAATTTCTCCTGTGTAGTGTACCTCAGGTTGTCATACGTGAGTTGTGTTAGTCAGAATGTATTTAGTTGGCAATGCATGTGTGGTACAGTCTGAAGCATTCTTTTATACACAGGCCAGTTTTGTAGGGGCAGGTGTCGCATTGCCCAATTGTGTCCTTGCGTATTCCTCTTTTGTAACAGACTCTACACCTTTTCCGCGACCTTCCTTTCTTTGTTGTTTAAGGGACCTCACAGACGAAGTGTGTGGCCTGGTATGATATGAGCACCTTCAGTTCCGGAAGAATTGGGGCTCTCTTCTTCCTGACTGCCAAATATTAGGGCCTTGATCATTACCTTCTGGAACTGAAGGTTCAAGGTATTGGTTTGGCCTGCACATTGTGATAGCATGAAAGCATTGTACATTGCCATCTGTACGATGTGCATGGCCAGCTTCTTGTAGCACACCTTGGCCTTTCTCATGGCACTGTACGGCTGGAAGACTTGATCAGAGAGACAGAAACTTCTTTTTTTCTGACACTAACCCTAATCCAATGCAGTAAAAAATACTGTAGTAGAGGACGATTACTATGATATTTTTACTTCCCCTAATCTACTCCTATCAACTAATCTAAACTACTTTTTTTAAGCTTTACTTACTCAATTCAGTAAAAAAAATACTGTAGTAGATGATGATTACTACAGTATATCTTTACTATTCCAAATGTACACCTATGAACTAATCTAAATGATTTTTTACTTGATTCTTTTTCAGAAAAAAATAAAAATAAAACAACCGGAGGCCTTTCAGTGATGTTTGTCACCGACCAGCACTCGATCAGTGATGTGTTGCTTATCAGTGCTCGATGGCTGTAGGATGCATGCACGGATGTGGTGCAAAGAGAGGATAAAAAAAGAGACAGGAAAAAAAAGTGATGCAAAGAGGGGGGAATAGTTAGGGAAAAAAAATTGTGATTTGCACCACTGCGCTGCAGGATACATGAAAAAGAAAAGCACTGCCAAAAAAGAAGCAATCAAGTACTGATCAGCTCTCAGTGGCACAAGGGTGTGTTTGGGAGGTGAGGAGTAATATTAGTGAATGCCTCTATTTCGAAATATAGTATAGTTCTTTTGATTAGCTATGTTGTTACCCCATGTACAGGGCATTGAAGTAGCTTAGACATTCATGGTTATAACCATTCACTCTCACTTTGTAACGCACCATATGTACCATCATCATGGATGCCTAAGCTACTGTAATGCCCTGCCCATTTGGTAAGCAACATAGCTAATAAGAAAAACAACACTACGTTTCTATTTGTAATTATTTGCCAATATTATTATTACACCTACTACATATCGGTATAGGATCCTGAAGATGAGAATACCCCTTTAAAGCATTAAGGGTATGTTCACACATTTAGTTTTTGCAGCAGATTTTTCTGCATTAAGAACCAAAGAATTGGCATGAAAAATGCTGTGGAAAAAATATGCATGTTTATGATGTATTTTGGGGCATTTTTATATGCTTTTTTATTCTATTTTACTTGCATTTTTTCCCATTCATTTGAGTTGGCGATACACGCTAGAAAATCCTTAAAAATATTGACACACTGCAGATGTAAAAAAAACCCTTTTAATGGTTCAAATCTGAAAAAAAAACAGTGTGTGCATGAGACTTTAGAAATCTCATTCACTTTGCTGGTGCTGTACCCTTAAAATACATGTAGATACATGTATGAAGGGGGATGGCTTTGGCCCTGTTAGAAGAAAACAGAGCCATCACCCTTCTTTGTCTCAACATAGCCCTGGCAATGAAGAAAGCTGGTGTCACTAATGAACCAGAAAACCAGCCCCCTCATACACGCTGAAGGGAGAATTCCCAGACCAAGAGCAGAGGTCTAAAATTGGGCAGTCAATGCAAAGGATTTTATTAGGGGCAGTGAGATCCCCACCCCATGGTCCATACAAGCACCAAATCCTCCGGTCCCATGTGGTTGGGGGCTTGGTCTTTTAAAACCAGACTGGGCTGTTATTTAATCTTTTACCTCAACTCTATGCACGTCCCTGTATGTATATACTTGGCATATTGTATGCCCCATTCATCAGTAGGTTAAGGTCACCCCATAACCTAAATAACGCGGAAGTCCAAATAAACACGGGCACTAATAGCTGCGAGCAACGCACGTGGTATCTACATGCATTACCATTCACTCTTCTGTGAACTCATTAATTTCCTATTGACTCCTCTCGTACCGACATTTATTTGCTTGAGGAAAGACTACACTGGCTTCTGAATAATTACACCTGTGACATTGGCACTGATTCTAAGTACAAAAAAAAAAAAATAGATGTTTCTTGCTAAAAGAATTTTATAGAACATTAAGGCTGTGTGCACACGTTGCAGATTTTTCACGTTTTTTTTCATGTTTTTTCGCTATAAAAACGCGAAAAAAAAAACGCATACATTATGCATCCCATCATTTAGAATGCATTCCACAATTTTTGTGCACACCGCGGTAAAAAACGCAGCATGTTCATTAATTTTGCGGGGTTTTTTTGCGGATTTCCCACTATATTATTGCTTTGGGAACCTCCGGAAAAATCCGCAAAAAACGCATCAAAAACGCACTAAAAATGCGGTAAAAACGCTGTAAAAGCGCGAGAAAAACGCATGCGGATTTCTTGCAGAAAATGTTCTGTTTTGCTCAGGAAATTTCTGCAAGAAATCCTGAACGTGTGCACATAGCCTAAAAGATTACAACAAAAATAAAAGTCACAAAAGTCCTAACTACAATAGATCCAAATACATCCTGGATACAAAAGTGATATAATAATAGTAATAATAATGATAAAAGTAATACTACTACTAATAATAACAATAATAATAATAGTAATACTACTACTACTACTGCTAATAACAATAATAGTAATAATACTACTACTACTAATAATAACAATAGTAATACTACTTCTACTAACAATAGTAATATTACTACTACTACTAATAATAACAATAATAATAACAATAACAACAATAGTAATAATAACAATAGTAATACTACTACTACTAATAACAATATTTATACTACTAGTACTACTACTACTAATAATAATAACAATAATAGTAATACTACTACTAATAATAATAACAATAATAGTAATACTACTACTACTACTAATAATAATAATAGTAATACTACAACTAATAATAACAATAGTAGTAATAATAATAATAACAACAATAATAGTAATACTACTACTACTAATAATAGCAATGATAACAATAATAGTAATAATAATGATGGTAATACTACTACTAACAATAATAATAACAATAACAACAATAATAATAATAATAATAATAATAGTAATACCACTAGTACTAATAATAATAACAATAGTAATACCACTACTACTACTACTACTACTACTACTACCACTACTACTACTAATAATAGTAATACTACAACTAATAATAACAATAGTAATAATAATAATAATAACAATAATAATAATAATAATAATAACAATAATAGCAATAATAATGATAGTAATACTACTACTATTAATAATAATAATAATAATAATAATCATAGTAATAATACTACTACTACTACTAATAGTAATAATAATAATGGCCATGTTACAGGGGGTTTCTGTATTGCCCCAACAAGGCTGAAGTCACAAATCTGTCTGTCACTTCCCCTGATGATCCCATGACGGACGGGAGGCAGTTATCGTTTCCTACTGACATCATCAAGTAGCCTTTGAATGTGGCTGGAGCCATAACACCAGCGATGTGTAAAGCCACCAGGACTATCGATTGGTCAGAGGTCCTTCTCCAGCCTGACGTGGGTGAGATCACTCCGCTGAAGATCATTGCTAGCTTGATCTACCTTTTATACAAACCTGAATCAGATTACAGATCACATGATTGTCTGACATGTTGTATTCCAGTGCATCCTGATCAGGTTATGTCAGGCCCTATATGCAAATGTGTTTCATATCAGTGGTACTGTCATGGGCAGCCAATCCTCCATATTGGCACTTTATTTGGCCTGCAAGTGTGGGAAGCAGGCCTGGGTTTTTGCACCATTTTTACAGGCTGGTGAAAGCATTCTCGCTTTTGTACCATTTCAGGTTGTGTTTTTCCTTTCAATGAATGTAATAAATGTTATGTTTTAATCCCTATCTATTGCTATATCATCTACACTTTCTTGAGAAAGGTTCACACCTTGAGCCAAAAAGTTGCAGGAGACCACATGGGCTAATAAACCACTATATTTTTTTTCAAAAAAGGAGTGCTGTCTTCATCTTTTTTAGTACTATATCGAGGACCGGTCTATGCCTGGAGGGTCTGGCACCCATTTTTCACATACTGCTTGCTAGTGCTGCTTTTCAACTTTCTTTTATATTTGTATAAGAAAATTAAAACATTACTGGACTATGGAATAAAGGACTAAAAGGTCATGGAGGTCGTGTAAAAGCAACTGGAGCCTGACAGGTTTCCTTTAAGCACTACATCATTTTCGTTAACACCAATGGGCCGTCTATGTAACACTCAGAAATGGCTTTATTACAGAACGGGAGATTCTGGTCGTAAAGATTCCTGAATTTCTTTAACTTTTCTGAACTTTTTGGGGGGCTTTTATCTCCCTCTTTGGTAGGGTCAGTGTACATGTCTGTTTGTAACCCAGTAGAATCTGTACGGTAATCTAAATTAGATTTTCTTTATTAAAGGCCTTTTTGATCCATTTTGGATTTCTAGGTTTTTATTAGGAAGATTTAGTATCTTGACCGGAGGTAACGGGATACAAGATCTGCGGGTCCAGTAACGGGCACTGCAGCCATGCTGCATCAGGATTAGCAGATGCAACATGAGTCACCAAAGAGCAGGAAGGACGGTGTACAGGGAGGGGGAATAAAGACATACAGTATGGGGGAGAAGGACCAGTATGCAGTAGCAGAGGAAGTGCTGTGGGAGCAATCTAGTCTTTATAGAGCTTTATAGACCACTATTACTAACACGACCAACCAAACAGAAATGCAGTGCAACTGACAGTAGTACAAAGAGCAGGTTAGGCAGATTTATTGGGCACTACTTTATTAAAGGGAACCTGACAGTTGATATATGGTGTTTGATCCACGGGCAGCATGTAGTCGAACCTGACAGTTGATATATGGTGTTTGATCCACGGGCAGCATGTAGTCGAACCTGACAGTTGATATATGGTGTTTGATCCATGGGCAGCATGTAGTCAGTCCTTCTGGGGCCCGAGTTACATGGAGGACTAGTGGACTCTTTGCTTGTGTGAGTAAACCTGTGAGTCACTGAAAGCAGGCAGGGAGGAGCTGCCGGAGAACCGCCTTTTTGATCAGTCTCCAGTTCGGGTCAGTCTCAAAAGTATTTATTTTTTGTGAAACACCACAGCGTCTCACCGTCAAACATTCTTGGTTGTTATCGCCCAGCCAATATCTGATACATGTTGCCTGTGGATCATCCGGCAACATATATCATCTGTCAGGTTCGCCTTAAAGCATAATCGTCATTTTAATTTTTTGTTTCATAAGTAATAGAACGCTTGAATAAGCACCTTTGTAATATATGCTCAACGAAAGTGTATTGAGTGTGGCCGAATGCAGTCTCGTTGTATGTGGCCGTAAGTATGCACATCGCATACCTGTGATCACATGACCGCGTGCTCCCGAAGTCGGCATCTGACAACCCGCACAGCGCGCAGTGCGCACGATGTGGGGATTCAGAAGTCTGCAGTCACATAGAGACTGCAGACTTGTAGCTTAAGTCCAGACAATCCTTTAAGTAAGGCACAAATACAGTTTACCTTAGTGGTCCACAAACCCGTATTTAATAGAATGTACAAAGCTACAAATGTCTGACGAAAAGTAGATTTTGGACGCTATTGTAACTTATTTGATTTCCAAGCAAAATATGGGAAATCTTTTATTAAAACATGGAAAGTTTAAGCAAAACAATGAAAGTGAATGTAGGTCTCAGAGCACGCCGTATGCCAAGGACAATCCATGCTACTTCTGACTTTTCCACGCGTTTCGGTCTTCTTTCAACATTATGGTTCAGTTTCAAATTGTAGCAATTATTTGATCGTTTCCCCAGGTCCCACAGCTACACCAGTTCTTCTGAGCCGAAGCTTTAGCTGTACCAAACCCGCATGCAAAATAAAAATGGCTGTCAAACCTCACAAGTCTCATGGGCCAAAATGAACTAGCCCTGTCATCAAATGAAGCTTTCTGTAGGACCACCATGAAAATACCAGGGGAGATCTATAACTACAGGTTTACAATAACATTTACTTATGGTTCAGTGACATCCATCCATAGCACAGGACTGCCGCGACACATCCTCGCACTATCACACTGAGCTTATTTGCTTTTCGTCCCGTTTTGCAACACAAGGTTACATTTTTATGTTGCTGCACTAATGAAAAATGACATTTTGATATATCGCAGCTATTTTTTCCTCTTTATTTTTCTAGGTTCTCAACCAGACATCCAGATTAGAGATTCAGCTGTTAGAAAACTCATTGTCGACGTACAAACTAGAAAAACAGCTCATTCAGCAGACTCACGAAATTCTAAAAATTCACGAAAAAAACAGGTAAATCAATCTCCGCCGTGTTGTTCAACAGTAATTAATATTATTTATGACAGTGATTAATATATAGTTATTAACATCAGTCTCGGGCTGAGGCTCCGTAAAGTAAATATCCGTCTTTTATCATTGGGTCATTTTGAGGTCCAAATTATGTGCTCGTTAATTTCTTAATAAATCTTTATAGGAGTCGTAGCTTCATATGTCTGATACAGAGCTCCAGCTTTCCTTGTACACTGCAATCTCTTAGACCTGATAACACTGGCATACTTACTTTGAAAATCCATTTTAGAATTGCTGTATATTCCTTTTTAAAAAGTTATGTAGGAAAATCAGAAAAAAAAATGGGGATATTCTGGGCACTTCCTGTGGATAAAGGATGACCAAAATCAGGTAGATAAAGATTATTGTATTACGCAGAGTTGATCCTACTCCTTCCCCGCATACTAAGAAGTTGGATCAACCCTGAAAAGTGCAATACCATAAAAACTCTTCATATACCTGATTTTGGATGCACAGATTTACACAAGGAGCGCTTTCCTCCTGTTTTATTTGGGTTTTTTAAAGCTTAATCTCAATCTCCTTCCATTTTGTCTGCCTATAGCTCCTCAATGTCCCTCCTCCCTGCTGTCGCCAATATCTCACACTGCTCAGTACAAGCTGTGGCTGTCAGGCTGGGTGTATGGGCACAGAGTGAATTCAATTGGACTCTTGACTTTACCTGGACTTTTAAAATACTCCTCTTAATATTGTGATTATACAGCTATTCTTAAAATGGGTTTTCAAAGTAAGTACACCAGCCTCATCCGCTCTCATACATCGATACAAAAATGTGTATTTTGAAAAATCTGGTGAAAAGCTTGCTTTAAAGACAATCTGGCACTAGGTTAATGCCTGATTCTAAAACTGTTACATATACATTTTTTTCTTGCAACCAATTTTATAAAATCGTTAGTTATCTACTGCACCGCTGGAGTCCTTGTGTTTATGAGCTGCAGCTATTGACTTTCTCACTCGGATCATTAACAGTTTTCTCACCATACTGGACAAGTGAAGATGCCTGTCAATCTGCAGCAAGTAGGCAAGGGAACTGCAGCTCCCCAATATTACAGAGTCTGCAGCACGAGCACAAAATGGAGATGGCTCCAGCTCTGCAGCTGATAACCAAGCATAAAAACAGCTTTGGAAAAAATAAGTAAAAATAAGTAAAAATAAAAGTCAGAGTCACTGTCCCTAATTTATGCTTTTCTCAAGTAGCTGGGAAAAGGAAGGAGACTGGACTCTGTAAAGACTGTTTGCTGCTAGTGTGGCGCCCCCACTGCCGCAGGGCCGAGGGGTACCCGGTACCGGGCCTCTGAGTCTCTGCTCTGGGGTTGTCACGGCGGCTAGGCCCCGGTCCGTGACCCTGCCGTGGGGCGCACAGTGAATAGTAGATATGGATGGTGGTAGTGACGCTGTAGTGGTGCAGTGCAGTAAATAACGAGGACACCAGGTTGCAGTCTCTTTACCTCTTTACTGAAGATCTCTGAGTCCTCAGTCCGGAATACGGTTGACCAGGCTGCGCAAGTCCGGCCGGTCCAATGGCACCTCCAGAGTTCCCTTCACAGGTGGAAATCGGTGCCTTCCTTCTAGCGCTATGTGTTGTGGTCCTTCCCTGCTGTGCTTACGGAAAGTCCCCCACAACTGTTGTGTCTGTTTCTTAAGTTCCCTCACAACTCGATTAGATGATGTTCTGCTAATCCTCCGTCCCTCCCTGATGTTCTGGTTGGGACGGCACCCGTTTGACGGGTAGGCTCGGAGCTCTTCCGGGACCCTAGAGTCGCCCCTCTCCACAGGTTGCCCCCCAAGACTGCATAGGTGATTTAGGTTAGACAGCCCGCCTTAAACTGACTGTCCTGCCGCTGTTTAGAGTATTGCTTGAAGCTGAATGTTATGATACTCCCTCGGCGTTCCGGCCACCGGTAGTGCGCCTCAGTAGGATGTTGCTTCGGTCTTACAGCACAACTCCTACTGGTATTTCTCCTTTTGCGTGATCTCGTTTCTCACTCAGCACAATCTATCTCGCTTCTAGTCCTTCCTTGGGCACCGCCGCTACCCGGAGCAGGCACGGTCCCGTTACGTTCGTTCAAGTTGCCAAGCCTCTGCCAGGATCCCACCCCTGACAGAGACCCTACTGTATCTTCCCCTACAACACCCTCTGCCACAAGGTGTTGCCTGGTTCCAACCCAGTCAGCTTTCTGATCTAACTTCCTGCCTGACCCCCAGTTTACCCACTATGGTGGGGAGTGGCCTAATGAATAGCACCCTTAGCTCCCCCCGGAGGCCCGGCTATGAAATGTATTGGTGTCTGTGATACCTGATCAGATGAACTCCTTCAGTGCCATCAGACGCACCATAGCTCCCTATAGTGGCGGAGCCACAGTACTGCAACGACCAGGACTCTGGGGCGCTGCACTAGTGTGTGTGTGAAGGTGTTAACCACTTCATCCTGGTAACCTGTGGTTTCTGCTGTGGAACTAGGACAGAGCATTCTTGAGAGCTGAGTGACTGTGGAGCTCTATGGAATCCTTTTGGTGGTGAGCTGATGAGCAATAGAAAACATCCTGTGCAGATTCAGGCAGTTTGCGCTCAGGAGAATTTGTGAGTGACTGCTGGAAGAGAGACGGTATCCTGTACCTTCATGTTGAGAGCCCCGTTCAAGTGCTATCCTGTACTGTATCTTGAGGCTACAGAACTGTAAGCCCCAGAGTGTTCTCTTGGCATTGGCCGTCAAGATGCGGAGCTTTGTTTTTCTATAGCTGTTTTAGCGCCAAAGATCTTGGGATTGGCTGCAGCCAGCTGGAAACACTACAGATTTGATGTAGATTTCCCACCACGGGTGTCCCTTCAGTTTCTGGTAGAATTAATGCTAAATATTCTGTCCCATATAGACATATCCTAATTTTACTAGAACAAACTATTTTTTTGTCTCTCAATCCTTGTATGTAGAATATATACATTCTTATGAGTGCATTGTGAGCTTATTTGGCATTAGAGTACATGCAGGACATATCATTAATAAAATAAATATTAAAATAGACACTTGTGGTCAATGATAGGTTCTAAAGTTACCTCCGAATAGGGTTGTCTTCTTCTGGACCTTTGGAGCTCATAACTGTTTCAGAGCCTGGGCGTAACAGAGGATCCTCCGTTGCTCCAACTAGCCAGTCCAATCTGAATTATCACAATTATTACCTTTACTTATGAAATTGGATCAAAATGGCTTTTTATATAACACGTCTGGTTATTTCCCTTTAAAACTCTATGTTCAGCCCTATTTTTCTCGAGTGTCAATCATTGTGTAATATAATAAGGAGTATTATTAGAATTGATTCTGTTACACGTCTGGCTTGTAATTTGTAATATTTCCTTTACAATTTATTTGGCCCCGTCATACAGTTTTCTTTCAATCCCCCTTGGTACGCCTAGTATTGAAATCTGTATTGCGGACTGACAGACATGCAGACAGTCCCAGATTAATATAATAAAGGAGTGATTTAGTGAGATTGTTTGGTTCCGTAATGGCAGGAATAACAAAACTCTTAATAAGATTTCTCATGAGGAATCCGCCTAACTGGAAATGACACAAACAAGTGAATTTCAATAAGAAAAATTAGCACGCAATTATAAAAGACAAGGCCAAGTATTTGCCTGCCCTCAGTCTTATCCAGCCAGTTCTTTCTTTATTCTTCGCTGTAGTCTTGGTTTTTTGAGCCCCCGGATCTCTGTGTGAGCAGCACCTTGAACTATCAACATGATGCTGATACACTTGGATCGTGTAGTAGATCAGCGAGTCATAGGCTCCCAACCCCACCACTGTTGGTCCTCCAGACTGCTGTAGACCTACGTCCTACAAGACATCATTGGTCCTCCAGACTGCTGTAGACCTACGTTCTACAAGACATCATTGGTCCTCCAGACTGCTGTACACCTATGTCCTACAAGACATCCTTCCTATCAGGGGCGGACATATCATCGGTTTAACATGTGCAGTAGCACAGTAGCCCAGGAGATAACTGGGCCACTTCTACCTCCCAACCAGGAGCCCTCATCTGTCTGTGTCCACCATTGCTTCCTTTGATATTAATGCATCGTACCACCTGTGCCTCCTACTCTATGAGCAGGGAAGAAGAGGACCTGATCGGAAAGTAGCGAAAAGGAAATTTTGAGTCAATCATTCACAGATTCAGTGAAGATCCCTACAGCCAGACGCCCAGAAATTATATACTTAACACCCAGACTGTAAAATAGTGATTATTGCTTTCCTTATAGGACAAAAGGGTTATTCCCATCTTTTAGGGTTTTTATCAGCTAGTGCTTGTAAAAACAAGAACTTTTAGACTTTACTGCTACTAAAAATTTGCTGCCGATGTTGAGATATTAACTTTGTTTTTTGCTTACGGCTTGTTGTCTAGGAGACCGACCACCTCTGCTGTCTCGCTTGTAAGCCCTGTGCTGATGCTGGCCTGGGATTAGAAGGTAACTTTGCGCTAAAGCGATCCTGGCCAGCTTCAAAACAACGCTTACAAGCTCCATAAAAAAGAGCACTGCACATGTTCTGCTATCTAGAAGAGGCGGTCGATCTCAAAAGCAACGAGCTGTAAGTAAAAGAAATGAAAATTGGTAATATCTCTAATCAATGCCTGAACATTTTAATATGCAGTAAATTCTAAAAGTGCTTGTTTTCCGAAGCCCTTATCGAATCCGACTCCTTAGGGTTGAACTTTGCATTTTGTAATTCACTCTGATAAAACAATGGCTTTCCATGCATATTTCCATACTGCCCATAAGAAATCCAGAAAATGGCTGAATGAGCACGTCTGCCCTACAACCAGACAAAAGCCGGGCAGACAAAAGATTGACAGCTGCTCACACTAGGCGCTTTGTCTCAGGGAAGTGTAACCAGGTCGAAAGAGAAGGATTAAAGCAGGAAATTCACTCTTGCAGAACTTGTCAGCAATTTTTTTTTCTACCACTCGGTTTATTGTGTCTTGTCACTTGCTGTAAGTGACTATGACACAATTTGTCAGTGAAATGTGCCGCTCCAGGACCGGTGACCTTGGTGCATGACTGGGAGGCACATGGTGATCTCAGGCTTTTGTGCATTTGTAGCTTCCAATGTGAAGATCTTGTGCTGATGTCACTCCTAGAAGCAGTTTATTATAGGTGTAACTGCAGTGTCAGACTAGGGTGCCAAGGGCCCACCAGTACCCAACTCCAGGGCCCCACTTTTCAGCTACATGCAAATGTGACATTATCCTCAATCACAAACTTATAGAGCAATGAACTGGTTAGATTGATAAACGAATGAGATGACGCCTTTGTCTGTACATAGTGATTAAAATATATGGTGCCAGGTACTGCTTATATGAGAGAGTGGTGTTTCACTCCTGTACAGCGGCCCACCAAAGGATTCTCCTGTTTACCTGTGGGCCAGTCCAAGCCTGGGTGAAAGTGATGCAACAGAGGATAGGAGGTTTTTACACTCCATAACTATAAATAATAAGCCATACAATGAGATTTTAGTGGTATCGTCCTTTGTGCTGACAACTAAGGGCCAATATTGTGAATCATTTTGTTCTCTTTTTTTCTGGTGGTGACCTTCAGGTACACTGTATGTATGTACAGCCTTTCTATACTGCTGGCTTATTATCAGTATGTACTTAACGTAATATAGTTCTGCCATATACAGAAGTACAGAAGTCTACTAGGTCCTTCCAAGGATGGGGAACACTTTTCATTTTTACATTGAAATTGTTGAAATATAACAATATTGTGATGTATTTTACGAGTGCCTAAAAGTTGGAATAAGTTTTTTAGATGGAACAAATGAAACAATTCAAAAAAGTTCAAAAGGCAAAAAAAAATCTTTCTAAAGTACTTTAAAAAAAAAATAAAACAAAAAAGCTAAGCCCAATAATGTCTACAAAATAACAAATGATTTATCTTACACATTGAACACTTAAATTAAAAAGTGCTGTGTTTTGTTAATGCCTCCCACCAAAAAAATAGAATAAAAAAATGATCAAAAAGCTTGTCCTGCATTAAATAGACCCTCCTAAATCAACTGAAAATAAAAATGTTATAATAAATCCAAACAAAACAATTTTGCACGATGTGTATAGAATGTATAAAGTGTAGTCATTGAGCTGAATTACAAAAACTAAAACAAAATTATATTGTCATACAACAAGTGAGCCGCTAAAAACAACCCACCCCCAACAAAAAAGTGAAATTGCTGTTTTCACCCCTATATATATATATATATACATATATATATATATATATATATATATATATATATATATATATATATATATATATATATACACAGTACAGACCAAAAGTTTGGACACACCTCATTTAAAGATTTTTCTGTATTTTCATGACTATGAAATTTGTACACTCACACTGAAGGCATCAAAACTATGAATTAACACATGTGGAATTATATACTTAACAAAAAAGTGTGAAACAACTGAAATTGTTCTAGGTTCTTCAAAGAAGCCACCTTTTACTTTGATGACTGCTTTGCACATTCTTGGCATTCTCTTGATGAGCTTCAAGAGGTAGTCACCGGGAATGGTCTTCCAACAATCTTGAAGGAGTTCCCAGAGATGCTTAGCACTTGTTGGTCCTTTTGCCTTCACTCTGCGGTCCAGCTCACCCCAAACCATCTCGATTGGGCTCAGGTCTGGTGACTGTAGAGGCCAGGTCATCTGGTGTAGCACCCCATCACTCTCCTTCTTGGTCAAATAGCCCTTACACAGCCTGGAGGTGTGTTTGGGGTCATTGTCCTGTTGAAAAATAAATGATGGCCCAACTAAACACAAACCGGATGGAATAGCATACCGCTGCAAGATGCTGTGGTAGCCATGCTGGTTCAGTATGCCTTCAATTTTGAATAAATCCTCAACAGTGTCACCAGCAAAGCAACCCCACACCATCACACCTCCTCCTCCATGCTTCATGGTGGGAACCAAGCATGTAGAGTCCATCCGTTCACCTTTTCTGCATCGCACAAAGACATGGTGGTTGGAACCAAAGATCTCAAATTTGGACTCATCAGACCAAAGCACAGATTTCCACTTGTCTAATGTCCATTCCTTGTGTTCTTTAGCCCAAACAAGTTTCTTCTGCTTGTTGCCTGTCCTTAGCAGTGGTTTCCTAGCAGCTATTTTACCATGAAGGCCTGCTGCACAAAGTCTCCTCTTAACAGTTGTTGTAGAGATGTATCTGCTACTAGAACTCTGTGTGGCATTGACATGATCTCTAATCTGAGCTGCTGTTAACCTGCAATTTCTGAGGCTGGTGACTTGGATAAACTTATCCTCAGAAGCAGAGGTGACTCTTGGTCTTCCTTTCCTGGGGCGGTCCTCATGTGAGCCAGTTTCTTTGTAGCGCTTGATGGTTTTTGCCACTGCACTTGGGGACACTTTCAAAGTTTTCCCAATTTTTTGGACTGACTGACCTACATTTCTTAAAGTAATGATAGCCACTCGTTTTTCTTTACTTAGCTCCTTTTTTCTTGCCATAATACAAATTCTAACAGTCTATTGAGTAGGACTATCAGCTGTGTATCCACCAGACTTCTGCTCAACACAACTGTTGGTCCCAACCCCATTTATAAGGCAAGAATCCCACTTATTAAATCTGACAGGGCACACCTGTGAAGTGAAAACCATTCCCGGTGACTACCTCTTAAAGCTCATCAAGAGAATGCCAAGAGTGTGCAAAGCAGTCATCAAAGCAAAAGGTGGCTACTTTGAAGAATCTAGAATATAAGACATAATTTCAGTTGTTTCACACTTTTTTGTTAAGTATATAATTCCACATGTGTTAATTCATAGCTTTGATGCCTTCAATGTGAATTTACAATTTTCATAGTCATGAAAATACAGAAAAATCTTTAAATAAGAAGGTGTGTCCAAACTTTTGGTCTGTACTGTATATATATATATATATATATATATATATATATATATATATATATATATATATATATATATACACACACATGTGTGTGAAAACCAATGTATTTTAGAAAATATAAAATAATTGCATAAAAAATGTAACATGGCTCACAAAAAGGCCTCTATTTAAAGCCACAAGTTTTCCCTATATAAACAAATGCCCCACCCTTGTGCTGGTTTTTATGGTGGTCCTACAACTTCTTGAGACTCCGGCTGCTCTGAGAAAATATCTTTAATAATTGTCCTGCGATACATGCTAATCACAGCATTCCGATGCTGCAAGTATCGGGTATCGGCCGATACTTGCTGTATCGGAATTCCGATACCGGGATTCCGATACTCTTGTGGTATCGGGTATCGGGTATCGGAACAACATTAATGTTAAAATGTGTAAAATAGAGAATTAAAATAAAAAATATCGCTATACTCACCTGTCCGACGCAGCCGGGACCTCAGCGCAGGAACCGGCAGCGTTGTTTGTTTAAAATTCCCGCTTTTACATGGTTACGCGAAGTCCCGGCTTGTGATTGGTCAGGGCGGCCATGTTGCCGGGCCGCGGACCAATCACAGCAAGCCGTGACGAAATTACGTCACGGCTTGCTGTGATTGGTCCGCGTCCCGGCAACATGGCCGCCATTAACCAATCACAAGCCGTGACGTCACGGGAGGCTGGAAACGCGCTCATTTTAAAAAGGGCGCGTGTCCAGCCTCCCGTGACGTCACGGCTTGTGATTGGTTGCGTCGCGGTCAACCAATCACAAGCCGGGAGGCTGGACACGCGCCCATTTCAAAATGAGCGCGTCCAGCCTCCCGGCTTGTGATTGGTTGATCGCGGCGCAACCAATCACAAGCCGTGACGTCACGGGAGGCTGGACACGCGCCCATTTTAAAATGAGCGCGTGTCCAGCCTCCCGTGACGTCCCGGCTTGTGATTGGTCAGGGCGGCCATATTGCCGGGACGCGGACCAATCACAGCAAGCCGTGACGTAATTTCGTCACGGCTTGCTGTGATTGGTCCGCGTCCCGGCAACATGGCCGACCTGACCATTCACAAGCCGGGAATTCACGTAACCAAGTAATAGCGCGATTTTTAAACAAACAACGCTGCCGGTTCCCTCGCTGAAGTCCCGGCTGCGTCGGACAGGTGAGTATAGCGATATTTTTTATTTTAATTCTTTCTTTTACACATTTATATGGTTCCCAGGGCCTGAAGGAGAGTTTCCTCTCCTTCAGACCCTGGGAACCATCAGGGATACCGTCCGATACATGAGTCCCATTGACTTGTATTGGTATCGGGTATCGGTATCGGATTGGATTCCGATACTGTGACGGTATCGGCCGATACTTTCCGATACCGATACTTTCAAGTATCGGACGGTATCGCTCAACACTACTAATCAGTGCTCCAATAGGCATCTCCGGACTGTGCTCAGCACTTCCGCTGTCCTCCAATAGCTGTCTTTCTGCCTTGACTGCCATCCCCACAGCTTGATGTGCACGCACCGGTCATGCTCCTAACGGAGCAGTCAGACGGCCATATAAATCGGAATACGTAATGTGCGGCCTGGACTGCGGCTCTCCTGACCTGAGTGTGACAGTGTGTATTTATATGCAGATGTCATGCTCCTGTAGGGAGATCCACCGGCCAATCCAGACACTGGGTTCCTTTCTTGCTCCAATTTTTATGATCGCCTGACTGCGCCCTTATTGTGCAGGTGCAACAGTAAGGGCAGAGACAGACTGCCATATTTCTCGTGCAAGAATAGCATCGCACTGCACGGACTGGCCTGGCACCTCTCCTGACCCGAGCAAGACAGTATGATGTATTTCTATGCAGCTGTCAAGTTCAGGTCAGGATGGAGAGCCGACAGCCAATACGAGGTTTAACTATGCGATTCTCACACAAGAAATATGGCAGTCTGTCTCTGCCCTTAGACAAAATCTGTGGATGATGTAAGACATCAATCAAGGCAGGAGGACGGAGATTGCGGGGAATGAGGAGGCACCATGCACTGTCCAGAGATAGTCATCAGAAAGCTCAACTGACAATTGTAATAGACACTTTCTTTTATGAAGAGGTTGCAGGATTGGTGTTAACGACAACCGGTAGGTGTTGGATATAGATTACATAGGGCAAACCGGATGGCAGGTTTTCTTTAAGTCGATGTAAAAATAAGAAAGCTAGGGCTTTTAAATTTTGGAGAAACACCCAAGAAACACCCAAAATTACTGTGTGGTTAAGTAGAAGACTATAGGGTTAATTCTCTTAGGGCACAAGCTGCTAATGAAAATGAGATCTGATTGGTTGCCGTCGACTCGCCAGGGCTGATTTTTTTTTTTTCTTAAAGCAGTTCGTATTCCTGAGACCACTTGTGGTTTTGGCGTCTGTTCTCATTTTTTATCTGCTCATCTACCAAGTTTCCAGATTCCTTGTGGTCGTTCCTTGCAGCACAACAGCATTCATGCTATGGTGCAGTGCTATTAAAAACTTTAATAAAAGATATGGAAATATAAAACTCGTAAAAAAATTATATTAAAAGACTTAGAAAGTTACGATATATAAGAATTAATTTTCACACAAAAAAATCATCAGAAAAAGGGACAAAAGCAGTTTGAGGAACAATGTACAGAGATTGTCCAAGATTAGAAACAGGTCGGCACCATTCCCGTACGTAGCATAGGTCGGATATTGCAGCTAGACCCCATTCACTTAAATTGGACTAAACTGCGGTACCAGCTATAGCCTGCAAACAAAAGTGGTGCTCTTTATAAAAAAAAATGAAGGTTTCATTTTTTTTTTAAATAATGATGTTTTATTGGGAACAAGAATAATATATTCCGGTTTGGATGTCAGGATTCAGCAGCTCATGACTTCATACATTTGGTTAGGATCTAGATGTCTATCATTTTAATTTCCTAATACTGTTTTCCTAAATGATATTGAATTCCTAATACGTATCACATGGTTCCCTGACGTTTCATAATCACATTTAGCTTCCATGGAAAAATAACATTGGGATCTGGAGCTTTCAGGGAGTTGGACCCTTCAAGGCCAATGAAAATATGATTCCGAGTCCATGAACTAAAATAATTCCTGTTATCAACGATGACTTCAAAAACTGCTTTCATCTCCATCCAAATCCCCTGAAGGCACCCAGATAAATGTGCATTATTTCTACACAATCGGGGACTTGTACGTGGCGCTGTCTGATAAATTTCTGCTCATGAAAAATGATTATGTCATAACTTGGTCTATAATATTTCCACTATGGTTATTTTGGCAAATCATACGACAGCTCACGTTCATCAAACCGTTAGTTTTGGAAAAAGATGAACATTCAATATTTGGTTTCAGAATTAGAGTAGAAGTCATTTAATATGTAAAATGTCTATCCACCCTTAAAGAAAACCTGCCATGCTGGAAATTGCAGAATGTTATAGAGCAGAAAAATTATTACATTAATATACATTTTTGTGCAAAAATGTTCAGTAAAAAAATATTTTATTCATTGAAATGCCTGGGGTTTTTAAGCAGATGGGTCCAGTGGGTTGTCCTACTCGGTGATTGACGGTCTTCCCTGTATGACTGTGCATGCAGAGATAACTGTCAATCACTGGGTAGGACCGCCCACTGGAATAATCTGCGCTTAATCACCAGGGAGTTCAATGAATAAAATACAAGTTATACTGAATCTTTACTACAATCCTATATATCATTCTGCTCAACTTCTCCTCTATATCCTGCTGTCCACAGGTTGGACAGTATGCACTATGTGACAGGTTCCCTTTAAAGGGTTATTCTCATAAATAATCATCAGGAATGCACCACTCCCCTGTTTCCCACCTTCCTGCTCAGCAGGGGGATGGTGTTCTGAAGATTGACAGTACGGGCAAGTGTTATGGCTGAGCCACTAGCATGAGATTTGTGCCTCTGCAGCATCGGAGGAGCAAAGTACCACTGATCTCTGGATGTGGTCAGCTTCAGAAGTCCAAGCTCTATAGCAAAGAGCTCACAAGCGTTGCGATCACTGAGGCCACCACTGTTTGACTGCAGAAGTAGCCAGCTACCTAGACATTAACTAGTAATGCCTAGTAATCAATACTAGTAGCCAAGGCATTGATCAGTGCATAATAAAATAAGACAACCCACCTTTCTTTAGAATGGAGGTAATATTTTATATAAGAAAAATATTGCAAATGTGCTTGCTTTTACACATTTTCTTTATTTCATAAATGTCATATGTTGTGTATGAGAAACAGCATCTATCAGCCCTTAGAGTGGTTGTCCAGGCTTGCTATTCATGTTGGCAGTCACTCCATGTGACTACAGATTGTGAATCCTCACATCACGCACACCGTGCATACTGTCAGGAATCTCCGGTGAAGGGAGCGGGCAGCCACGTGACTGCAAGTATGAATGTACTTAATAATGATAATAATAATAATCTTTATTTATATAGCACCAACATATTCCGCAGCGCTTTATAGTTTAACAGTTTCAAACACAACAGTCATAGGTAACAATGTTAACAATACAATAATAAAGCACAATAAGACGACCCTGCTCGTGAGAGCTTACAATCTACAATGAGGTGGGGGAGATACAAAGTACAGGTGTGTATTTACAATGATGTATTTACAATGATGGTCCATCCATCTTCAGGGGGTGCGGGGTGGATGGAGATAGTGAATGGGCTACACACACAAACATAAAATGACTTTGATTAGTTAACATGATAGGCCGCTCTGAACAAATGTGTTTTGAGCGAGCACCTAAAACTATGTAAGTTGTGGATGGTCCTAATATCTTGGGGTAGAGCATTCCAGAGGATTGGCGCAGCACGGGAGAAGTCTTGGAGTCGGGAGTGGGAGGTACGGATTAGTGCAGAGGTTAGTCGAAAGTCATTTGTAGAGCACAGCGGTCGGCTAGGCCGATAGACCGAAATGAGGGAGGAGATGTAAGGGGGTGCCGCACTGTGGAGAGCTTTGTGGGTGAGAACAAGTACTTTGAATTGTATCCTGTAATGAATGGGCAGCCAGTGTAACGACTGGCGAAGAGCCACTTCCTGCCACATTACTACTAGATGTATCCAGCCTCGCTCAATTGATTTGTATTGAGTGAGGTCGCTCACGTCTTGTTGGCATGTTACCACAAATATGCAAATTGAATATTTGCCGTCATGCACCTGCCGTTTTCCAGCGCCAGCAGTAGAGAATCTTGACAGCGTGCGCTGTGCACGTAGTGTGAGGTTTCACAAGTCTACAGTCACACAGAGTTACTGCAGACTTGAACCTCAAGTCTGGACAACACTTTTAAGATAATTCACAATAATGTGTAATATGAATTACTTGATTCTTTAAGAAGTTCATTTAGGTTTAAGACAAGTCATCAATTAATTGGTTACATTTCCCACTTCTGACACCTCCACCTATCAGCTGCATGAAGTGAGGATGAATGGTTTCAACTCGTTCTGTGCCATATCTAGAGTGCCTGATACTGCTGCTCGCTGTTTCTCAGTCACATGCAGGAAAATAGGACTTGGCTGCAAGACCAGGCACAGTCACCATTGTATGTATGGATCTGTGTCTGGGAAAACAATGGAAGGAGTGCTACAGCCCAATCATTCGGCTGATCACAAGGAATCCTGGAATTTAGACAAAAATTAAATACTCCTATGGGTAAGCCTGAAGTGACTGGCATGCGAAAGCCTTTTAGACAATATATATATACAGTATAAAAAGTGTCCTCCTTTATCTTTTCTGTTGGCCCAACATGACTGACACCAGATGACAAGCTGAAAAAATATAATTTTGTGATACTCTGTCAGGAGGTGTTTACACTATATGTGTCTACCTTGGTTATGATGCCTATTGCAGCCTGTCTACGGTTTTTGCCAGCATCACAAAATTCAAGGTAAGGTAACGATGGACTCATATACACTTTAATTTTCTAACTAAGGATTATCAAAGATACTATTAAAACTAGTTACAAAAAAAACTTACCTAAAGCCATTGAAATTGTATGCCCATCTACCAATTTGCTGGCGGTATGTTAACTGCTGGTGGTCTGTGCTAAAAATGCACCAACATAATTAACCAGAGCCAACAGTAATTTTGAAATGTTAGCGTCAAAATCCAGAAATCAAAGAAAACAGCACACACACAGACAGCTGGACGCCACAACTGGCCAGTACAGGCCCAGAAGACAATACAAGGCCTTGGGGAGAGGCCACCCAAATATCCTAATCCAAATTCTTCCATTGAATTTATCAGAAGAAAAATGTAGAAAAAGTTACTAATGTTTTGCTCAAGTACAATAAATTCCTTAACGAATCCACAGCCACCTCTTTGGCTTTGGGCGAATAGATCTCATACAATTTCTATGAAATATAAAAATACCTCCATCGTGAAAAGTAATTCTGCAAAGCTGAAAGTCTGGTACCTAGACAGCCCACATTGCATTTTCAGAATGCTCGGGACAACTCGCAACTTGTGTGTTCTCGAAAATCTGTTTCCTCTTACACAGATTAATAAAGCAAATACGAAGTAACCACTGAGACAGGAGAAGCTTTCATAAATTTCCAGACCATCACATTTCAAGTTATACTTGATGTCATATGTCACAGTCAGATGATAATATCTTATATACTTACAGGAAATAATGCTTGTCCTGAAATCATTGGGACAAGAAAAAAAATATAGCATTCCTCATGTAAGTCAAAGATGTAAGTATAAATCTTACAATGGGCTTCTCAGCTTGTTTTTATGGACATTGAGAAATGCATGTGACGTAATACAATGCTGCAGGTTCTTTATGGATAAGACTTGCCCCAAAGATGACCATGCCCCAGGGATATATTTAAGGTGGGGTACTTGGCAAAGCATATTCTCTGGGTAGCAGGAGTGGGAGAAGGCATCAACAAGCTACTTTATCTTGTCCACAGCATTTAAATACAGGGTCAAGGCTTTTCGCAACCTGGGGCAAAAATACAACATTTGCCCACATCTTTAAATATAAAGTTTGGTGAACATTTTTGGATCAATACCTTTTGGGATAAAATTAAAATGATTGAATATAAGTTTATCACCTATCCGCAGAATAAATGACAACTTATTGATCAGTGGGCGTCCACCAACTGGGATCCACACCGAATGGTGAGACAGTGTGAATTCTCAACCAGCTGCTCAGCTTTTTCAATGCATAAATGGAACATGGTCAAGATAAAAGTGCTCCACTGATCAGCAAGTTATCACCTATCCCATGGCTAGGTGATAAAGTGTGTTCTTCAGAGAAGCCTTCAAGGCTTATTCTGCCTATTCTGTTTAGAAAAATGAAGCTGCATTGAAGGATTCATCCTACTTTGTAACTTTGTGACTCAGGTCAAAAAATCAGTCCTTCATTTTTGAGGCAAGGGATAGAGCATAGAGGATCAAGACTCATTTTAATTTTGCATATATGGGCCATCTTCTAAGTTACACTTGGAGGAAGATGTAGCATGGACCCTGAAGTGTTATGAGGGATCTGGAAAACTTTTCACCACCTTCAGTACTGCATTACCCAGAGATTAAGCAATAGGGCAAAAAAGGAAAGCTGCCCTTGGGTTCTAGACCACCTTAAAATGTGTACTTGGAAGAACATGTGGTTTAAGATAGATCACAAAGTAACTCAGAAGAACATCTAAATTTGTTTGATTAAACAATTGCAAAAAAAAAAAAAAAAAACGGGCATGAAAGAACAAAAATATAAGTCATTAGACAACTGAACATTCCTTGTATACCGGCAGATATTACTGTATAAGGGATATTCATATGTAAGTAGGGGCCGGGTAGCTCTAACTTATTAATGGCAGCCCCATAAAAAGACTCAACTCTCATAAAAAGACATGATTTCATTATTTCTCCATATTGTATTTCATTTTCCAGAAAAACCATGTGTTCTTAGGGTTATCGTCTGCTGGAAGAAATTTCTGGGTCCCTTAGTCATGGCTTGCTGTAAAGTAGATAGGAAGTCCTCACAACAGGGGGCTTACCGTATAATTGTCCTTTACGACTGAAGATTTATAGTCACCAATGTAATGGGGTTATTCTGAAGAGCAGGTGGTATTACATGATGCCCCATAAACCTGGAAATTGTTAAGTATGGAATATGAGTCTCTTTAAGTAAGTGATGCCCCTGCTGGGATTGTAAATGAAGAATGAAATGAATGTCTGGTTATGGCATGATGTGAGGATTTGGTGTCCATTGTTGTCTTTTTCCTACTGAGATATTGTTTTGGATGTCTGGATTAAGACTTGTAGTAAAGGAATAGTGAACCCGTGGATTAAGCATGATGCCTGAAGTCATTAAACCATAAAATATTTCATGGTCTCTGTGTTTTTGCTTGTATGCAGGAATCAGTAATCTTACGTCAGTCACATTCTTCCAGTCATTAGATTTACATAACTAAGGTCTCGAATTGTTGACAATCTGAAGACTCCAATCGCTGTCCTTGAGAGTTTTTATGCTAATCAAATTCCACAATTTTTCAAATTCACCAGAACGAGTGAATTTCATAAAATTCAAATCAAACATTTGATTTACATTGAATCGTTTTGATCATCTCTATTTTTAGGCATATGTTAAACTTTAGGAGTAGGATCCAACCCATGTAGCCTGTTCAAATACCAATGGGTCATGAAGACTAAAAACCTGTAAGTAGGGTTGCCAATTTGGCTTTTTATTTTTTTTGTACAGTTTATCAAAAAGTCACGGACATACAATATTTTTTACGGAGGCATTGGAAAACCATAATAAATCATTATGACTGTAAGTGATCCATGTCTACAGCCCATAATTCTGGTATGAGACATTGAATGCTTTCACTGTAAACTGTGAAATTATGATAATGATCTGTATAAGCTTCTTCAACTTCAAAAAATTCACAGACATCTTGAAATATTTTGAATGACGGGGCAAAAAAGTGCCCTATTTTTTTTACCTTTCCTGGAATTACATGTAACTTTCAGCGCTGCTCGTATTTGCAAAGACCAAATGGTGCAGCTTCTGACATGATAGTGACATCATCTGGTGTCAGTTGACATCATATATAATAAAACCCAATCAAAAAACAAAATGAGCATATACCCACTACAGCACATAAATAAGTAACTAGTATTAGTACTAGTACTTAAAATGTCATAGTATTAGAATCTTGTCATGTGTCAAACGACATCAGTGTGAATAAGGGCAGAGCAGGTCAAGGACTCAACTGAGACACCCATCTCTGGGCAGCTATACAGATGAAATACTTTGCTCAGAAATGGGGGACTAAGTTGATAAAGCGGGAAATTGATAAAGGTAGCATTCTGGAGCTACAGGCACATATGGTAAGCACCCTTGGGGCTTTCTAATTTGAGGGTACTTATGGGCTTTTGTAGGTACCACACACAGAGACCGTTTCATCAAAGCTTTTACATCAGAATTCTGCTGTAAACAAAAAATGTGAAAAATTGCAAAATTTTGGCTCAGTGCGAGCCTACGCTAAATGTTTGCCACTACTGGCGTTCTCACGCTATTTTCACCCAGCTCCGACAAAGTGGGTAGAGCTGGGGCTGGAAGAGTGGCAAAAGCCTCTCGTCTAATTCATGGCAAGCAGCAGCATTCCTTACACCACAAATCTTACTCTAGTCCAGGGAGGCGCACACCACTTTTCAGATGTGCCAGATTCATTAAGAGGTGAGTACCTCTTAATGAATCAGAAGCATCTGACTCCAACACTACTCATCATGAAGACCGGCATGAATAATTCCGGTCTTGATGAATCAGGGCCACAGTGTCAAAATCTTAATGAGAAAAATTCTCAATGAACCGAAAAGGTGATTTGTACTATTTTATTTTTTAATTTGCTGAAGTTGTCTATGACAGAAGGAACAACGTATGAAATTTGCGACAAAAATGTTAAAACGACCCTGATCATTTCAAAACTTGTGTCCACGTACAATGAGTATTCAAAAAGCCGAATCTTTCTGTGAAATGTATTTCATTATCTGAAATGTCGCTGTACGTCTGTGCCCTAAAGAAGATCCAGTAGAAACAAATATTGCCAAGCTCATGATATGAGAGATAAACGCGTTCATTTATGACCAAGCAGATCTGTCATCAGATACAAACCACATACATCATTGGAAATCTCTAGGATTTTATAAATATGGGTACAAGGAAAATGGATTCTTTTATGCTGTGCAGAGGTGTAAAAAGCTGATGATGGATGTCCTGTAAAGCAGATTTGTCATCACCAACTTTCACAATACAAGCTGCATACTTTATTACATGCAGATTGTATCTGTTATTTTACGTATGCAGCTTTCATTATGAAATTCTGATATTAACAGTATCATTTTATGAGGTCTAAAGGGTGAAAGAGCTCATATGTCCAAGTGTATTCGGTCTCTGCTCACCCAGCCTGACTGACAGGTGCAGCTTGTACTGAGCAGTGTGAGATCTCAGCAGCAGCCAGGAAGTGACACTGTGGATCTGTCAGTAAGACTAGGTGAGACTAGTTTGAACAGAAGCGTGAAGGAGGGATTCTGACAAGCAGTATTTCAGGCTAGGTGAGTGGAGATTCAACAGTAGCAGGGAGAAGATGCACTGAGGATATGTCAATCTGACCAGGTGGACTTTGATAGAGTTTGAACTTTCAAAAAGAATTATATAGTCATTCCTTCATGAATTGCAAAGTAAGTACACCAGGTCTAAGACAGGTACTGTACATGCAGTTAGTAATGTGAAATCATGTGACAGATCCACTTTTATTAGGATCTTGTAAGATCAAATATTGATAAACTTTTCAGATCAGAGACAAATGTATTCAATTATGGTCAACTTGCTGAACTTCTCAAGACAAAACCATTATCTTGTGTTATGGCTATTGCAGGGCCCGAGGGGACAGATGTTTCACCCTGCAAAAGGCGTAAAATGGTGAAAAATATTGACATGTATCATTTAGTTAAGAAATATCTTTACAGGGTGACCAAAGAAAGAGAAAGTAGCACATGGAGCAGTATTGCCTGTTAGTCTTCATAAACCACAGGGATCTCTTCAGGAACAGTACCCCCTCCAGAGCAGACAGATTGAAAGGTATAAAGCAAAGCCCCGACAGAGCTGGGAATAAAACAGCTGGTTTTGATACTGTATGTGAAATAAGGGAGGAAGGGTGAGCGATCGTGTAGAAAAGTTACGGGGTGTCACCACCTCACAGACTGCTGTGACGGTCCTCTGACTGATGCCATTGGAGTTGGCTCCAAGAAGTAGCGGTCGGTGAGAATCTTACAAGGCACGTCCTGTAACTTCAGGAATGAAAGGTAATATGGATTGCGTTGTAATTGTCAAATTCTAGAAAACATAATAGAGGATGATAGCAAAGCCAGGAAACTAATAGGACCCAGGGGGAACCTAAAATATTTAACTTGGAATCGAAGGAAAAGAGCTTCCAATCCAAGAAATAAATTCAAGGTCTAAAATAAAAAAGAGTCTTTTACATTCCAGTCAGAAACATATCGAAGAGTTGTCAATGAGTAGAGGGACATGATATTGCAGCTCCTCTCATTCAGTGTAATGGAACTGAGATGTAGTACCAGATATAAGCTGTAGGCAGGTCAGGGGTGGCCCTGTTTCTAGAAGAAAGCAGCCATACTTTTCTGACAACTCTTTTATCTTGCTGCCTCTAATGAGTAAGACATATAACCAGTACTATAAAGTGGTACCCCATGCTTCTGATCCATTCTATTGGCCAGAGAAGAGATCTGCAACCTGGGCTGTGGTGGTCTGTGGTCCTCAACATGGTCACCCATTCATTTTAGGAGAAACTTCTAGATCAGAGTTGTCAAACTGCATTCCTCGAGGGCCGCAAACAGGTCATGTTTTCAGGATTTCCTTGTATTGCACAGGTGATAATTTAATCACCTGCACAGAATGATTCCAGCACCTTGTGGAATGCTAAGGAAATCCTGAAAACATGACCTGTTGGTGTCCCTCGAGGAATGCAGTTTGACACCTCTGTTCTAGATGCTACTCTGACAAATTGTAGGGGACTGGCATTTCCTAGCTGACCGCCATGACAATGCTATGAGGGAAAAACCTCTTTAAAGGGAATCTGTCAGTAGGATCAATCCTCCTATGCTGTCTGTATGGACATACAGGTCATAGAAAGTTGATTAAAATGACACCTTTATATCTGCGATATGATGAATGGTTTCCGAGAAATCCACGTTTATCTAAATATGTAAATGAGCTGTTAAGATCTATGGGATGGACAGAGATCTCCCTGAGAATCTACCTCCAAAGCTTATTTTAAATAAAAAAAGGATGGTACTAGAGTGAGATGTGTAGATCAGGAGACAGACGGTCAGTCATTACATGTCTCACACTGGTAACACCCACTATCATTTAAAATAAGCTCTGGAGGCAGATTCTCAGGGATATCTGTGTCCTGCCCATAGATCTTAACAGCTCATTTACATACTAAGAAAAATGTGGATTCCTCTGGAATAAGACATCAGCTCACAGAGGTCATGGTATCATTGTATTCCGCTAACAATGACCTACTTGGCCAAAATAGATGGCATAGTAGGTTGATCCTACTGACTGATTCCTTTTAAAGAAGTTGTAAAAAAAAACATTGCCATTTTTTCTGTAATGACCGTGTAACAAATGAAAGGGGTTCTTCAAAGAAAGTAAATTTGGGGAGCTTTCAACAATAGAACCACTTGTAGAATATGTCTTAACAGCTGTTGATAATAACAGTCCTGGAGGTCTTCACTAGACCTTGAACTGTCAAAATAAAACAGGCATCTCTAGTTTTATATATACTGTGGTGCTTGAAGGGTTTTACCACGATTAGAAAGACATGGCTGCATCACATCTGTCCACTAGTTGTGTCTCGTGTCGCGACTCAGTTCCATCAAAGCAAATGAAGTTGAGCTGCAAAATCACACACAACCTGTGGGCAAATGTGGCACTATTTTTGGAAGAAAACAGACGTGTTTTCTAATCCCATAATAACTTTTAAGCAACACTTTTTGCCATCTCTTTTCTTTCCCATACATTACAACATTATTATTCTTTCAAACAGTTTGCTGGAGAACAAAATTTTGGAAATGGAAGTCAGACATAAGATTGAACTGGATACATTGAAGATAGAGAAGGAAACATTACAAGGTCTGGTGTCCAGACAGAACTACATCATCCAAGAGCTGGAGAAGCAGCTGAGCAAAGCCACCACTAACAACAGCATGTTACAGAAGCAGCAGATGGAGCTGATGGACACTGTGCACAACCTGGTCAAACTCTGCTCAAAAGAAGGAGGTCAGTAACATTTCATTTTTGGATCTTACAGCAGAAGGTCTAGTGGTTGCATATTTGGGATTTGCACATAATAAGTTATAGACTGCCTATCCTTGGCTGTAGCGGGACATGTGCCTTAGGCAGGTGCCAATAAACTACTCTATCTTGCCTTGGACATATTGCCAGGGCATCAAAGTCAGGAAAATCTTAGTTACGATTTCAGAAAGGATTTTTAATGGAAAATATTCCCAGGGTTGAAAAAGTAGAATCATTGAAGGTTGTCCTTGCACCCCTCATATATAAAAAAATTAAACAGGGTCAATATCTTTCTTAATATCCATTATTTGCTTCTTCTTTCCTCCATGATCAGACAAATGACCCTTGCACACAACTGTAAAAAATCAGATGAGTGCTAGCTGTCATTTTTGGCACTCTTCCCCATATTATTCTATAGGGCCATGCACATGTCCAAACTTTCTCAACCATTCAACTCAATCGATCCATGGAAAAAATAATAGCTTTTCATTGACGGACAATATATACAGTAAAATGTAGAAAAACTTACTTTTTTCTCTCCAACTTTGAGAAAATTGGATCCCACTCTGATCAAACTCTGATTAAAATGTGACTAATATAATAAAACCAATTTTCTCAGATGAGATAGAAACAGTCGTGTGACCTTTGGCTAACACTGATGCATATGATGTATGAACCAAGAAATGTAATTAATATATCAGTACAGTATATGCACACATAATGAAATGTGAGGCTCGGTGGTTCCCCTTGTACTACAGAAATTTTACAGTAATGTTTTACCGCCACATCAGAAGAAATAGTAGACCTCAAAGCATAACACTGGTAGGTGTGGACCCACTGCGCCACTGGCTGGACTTACCCTGAAGGGGCGTGACTAAGAGTCTACAGGGTATTCACTATAGCCTCTGATGATGAAGATAGGGAGAGCTGCCAGTAGACACGAGACACCACCCCAGGGCAGTCCCCGGGAGTGCAGCAGCTGACCGGAGGGTCAGAAATGCGGATAAGAGTTACAGGAAGGGGAGACAGAAGAGCAGTCAGATGGCCCGAGGTTGTCAGGCAGCGCAGGTTCAGAATTCGTAGCCAATCAGGACAAACTAAAAAGCAAGCCAGGTCAATAACAAGTGAGACAAAACAGGAATAGGCAAATACAGGGAACTAGGTGCTAACAGTGAACTGGAACTTAAGTTCAGGTCAGGTGTGGAGGGCAGCGCTGCCTGATTTAGCACCTGCTGGTTGGTGATTGGCTGGGGAATCCAAACCCTGCAGCATACAGCAGGGTTAAATTCCTATAGGATCTGGCCTCGTCCCCCTATAGCCCTGTTGAGACATCAGGGATATGTAGCAGAGCTGGAAGTGCAGCATGAACTGAGGACAATTGTTATGACCCCAATGGCAGAGGGTCTCAGGAATAATGCTAAGTCAGTAAATACAGAAAACCAGCTCATAGGGCAGTGGTAACTGGGCTGACCATATAACTAATCCTAGCACCACAAATACCAGCAGCCGGGGAACGTTCCTACGTTGATCCTAGACGTCTCGTGCCAGCCGGAGAGCTAACTACCCCTAGAAGGGAAAAGAAAGACCTTTCTTGCCTCCAGAGGAAATACCCCAAAAAGTTGGATAGAAGCCCCCCACAAATAATAACGGTGAGGTAAGAGGAAAAGACAAACATAAGAATGAGCTAGGAATTTAGCAAAGAGAGGCCGACTAGCTAATAGCAGAATATAGAAAGATAACTTATATGGTCAGCAAAAAATCCTATCAAAAATATCCACACTGGAAATTCAAGAACCCCCGAACCGTCTAACGGCCCGGGGGGAGAACACCAGCCCCCTAGAGCTTCCAGCAAGGTCAGGAATCACATTTAGTACAAGCTGGACAAAAATGATAGTAAACAAATAACCCAAAAAACAAAGAAGCAAGACTTAGCTTAATTTAACACGAACCAGGACCAGCAAACAGGAGCAAACAGAATGTGTCTGATAACACCGATGCCAGGCACTGGACTAAGGTTCCAGGAGGTTTATATAGCAACACCCCTGAAGTAACGACCCAGCTAGGTGCAGACAGAGGGAAGGAAATCCCAGAGTCATATCACTAGTAACCACTAGAGGGAGCCAAAAAAGTCAATTCACAACAGTACCCCCCCCTTATGGAGGGGTCACCGAACCCTCACCAAGACCACCAGGGCGATCAGGATGAGCAGCGTGAAAGGCACGAACCAAATCGGCCGCATGCACATCAGAGGCAACCACCCAGGAATTATCCTCCTGACCATAACCCTTCCACTTGACCAAATACTGAAGCCTCCGCCTGGAGAGACGAGAATCCAAGATCTTCTCCACCACGTACTCCAACTTGCCCTCAACCAACACCGGAGCAGGAGGCTCAGCAGAAGGAACCACAGGCACAATGTAGCGTCGTAACAAAGACCTATGGAAGACGTTGTGAATGGCAAACGAAACCGGAAGATCCAAGCGAAAGGACACAGGATTAAGGATTTCCAATATCTTGTAAGGACCGATGAAGCGAGGCTTAAATTTAGGAGAGGAAACCTTCATAGGAACAAATCGAGAAGACAGCCACACCAAATCCCCAACACGAAGTCGGGGACCCACACCGCGGCGGCGGTTAGCAAAACGCTGAGCCTTCTCCTGTGACAACTTCAAGTTGTCCACCACATGATTCCAGATCTGCTGCAACCTATCCACCACAGAATCTACTCCAGGACAGTCAGAAGGCTCCACATGTCCCGAGGAAAAACGAGGATGAAAACCAGAGTTGCAGAAAAATGGCGAAACCAAAGTAGCGGAACTAGCCCGATTATTTAGGGCAAACTCAGCCAACGGCAAGAAGGTCACCCAATCATCCTGATCTGCTGAAACAAAACACCTCAAGTAAGCTTCCAGAGTCTGATTAGTTCGCTCAGTTTGTCCATTAGTCTGAGGATGAAAGGCAGACGAGAACGATAAATCAATGCCCATCCTAGCACAAAAGGATCGCCAGAACCTGGAAACAAAATGGGATCCTCTGTCAGACACAATATTCTCAGGAATGCCGTGTAAACGAACCACATTCTGAAGGAACACAGGAACCAGATCGGAAGAGGAAGGCAGCTTAGGCAAAGGCACCAAATGGACCATTTTTGAAAAGCGATCACATACCACCCAGATGACAGACATACCCCGAGACACCGGGAGATCAGAAATGAAATCCATGGAAATATGTGTCCAAGGCCTCTTCGGGACAAGCAAGGGCAAGAGCAACCCGCTGGCACGGGAACAGCAAGGCTTAGCTCGAGCACAAGTCCCACAGGACTGCACAAATGACCGTACATCCCGTGACAAGGAAGGCCACCAAAATGACCTAGCCACCAGATCTCTGGTGCCAAAAATTCCCGGATGACCTGCCAACACCGAGGAATGAACCTCGGAAATGACTCTGCTGGTCCACTTATCAGGAACAAACAGTCTGTCAGGTGGACAAGAGTCAGGTCTACCAGCTTGAAATCTCTGCAACACACGTTGCAAATCAGGAGAAATGGCTGACAAAATAACTCCATCCTTAAGAATACCAACAGGTTCTGTGACTCCAGGAGAGTCAGGCACAAAGCTCCTTGAAAGAGCATCAGCTTTCACATTCTTTGAACCTGGTAAATACGAGACCACAAAGTCAAAACGGGAGAAAAACAATGACCAGCGGGCCTGTTTATGATTCAAGCGTTTAGCAGACTCGAGATACATCAAATTTTTGTGATCAGTCAAGACCACCACACGATGCTTAGCACCCTCGAGCCAATGACGCCACTCCTCAAATGCCCACTTCATGGCCAGTAATTCCCGATTGCCCACATCATAATTCCGCTCAGCAGGCGAAAACTTCCTAGAGAAGAAAGCACATGGTCTCATTACCGAGCAACCAGGGCCTCTCTGTGACAAAACGGCCCCTGCCCCAATCTCAGAAGCATCCACCTCGACCTGAAAGGGAAGTGAGACATCAGGCTGGCACAAAACAGGCGCCGAAGTAAACCGGCGCTTCAACTCCTGGAACGCCTCCACGGCTGCAGGAGCCCAGTTAGCAACATCAGAACCTATCTTGGTCATATCCGTCAAAGGTTTAACAACGCTAGAAAAATTAGCAATAAAACGACGGTAGAAGTTAGCAAAACCCAAGAACTTCTGAAGACTCTTAACTGACGTGGGTTGAGTCCACTCATGAATAGCTCGGACCTTGACTGGGTCCATCTCCACAGCAGAAGGGGAAAAAAAAAACCCCAAAAAGGGAACTTTCTGTACTCCAAAGAGACACTTTGAGCCTTTAACAAACAAGGCATTCTCACGCAAAACCTGAAACACCATCCTGACCTGCTCCACATGTGAGTCCCAATCTTCAGAGAAAACCAGAATATCGTCCAGATAAACAATCATAAATTTATCCAGATACTTCCGGAAAATATCATGCATAAAGGACTGAAATACTGAGGGAGCATTAGAAAGCCCAAAAGGCATCACCAAGTACTCAAAATGACCTTCGGGCGTATTAAATGCAGTCTTCCTTTCATCACCTTGCTTAATGCGCACAAGGTTGTATGCACCACGAAGATATATCTTGGTGAACCACTTGGCACCCTTAATCCGGGCAAACAAGTCCGACAAGAGAGGCAAAGGATACTGAAATTTTACAGTGATTTTATTCAGTAGCCGATAGTCAATACAAGGTCTCAAAGATCCGTCCTTCTTAGCCACAAAAAAGAATCCCGCACCAAGAGGGGAAGAGGATGCACGGATATGCCCCTTCTCCAGAGACTCCTTGATATATGAACGCATTGCGGCATGCTCAGGTACTGACAGATTAAATAATCTTCCCTTAGGAAATTTACTACCTGGAATCAAATCTATGGCGCAGTCACAGTCCCTATGAGGAGGCAGAGCACTGGATCTGGACTCGCTGAATACATCCTGATAATCAGACAAATACTCAGGAACTTCCGAAGGAGTAGAGGAAGCAATAGACACCGGCGGGGAATCAGCATGAATTCCCTGACAGCCCCAACTAGACACAGACATTGCCTTCCAATCCAGGACTGGATTGTGGGTCTGTAACCATGGCAGACCCAAAACGACCAAATCATGCATTTTATGCAGAACAAGAAAACGAATCACCTCCCGATGTTCAGGAGTCATGCACATGGTCACCTGCGTCCAAAACTGCGGTTTATTTTCCGCCAATGGCGTAGCATCAATACCTCTAAGAGGAATAGGATTTACTAACGGTTCAAGAACAAAACCACAGCGCTTGGCAAATGACAGATCCATAAGACTCAGGGCGGCACCTGAATCCACAAACGCCATAACAGGGTAAGAAGACAAAGAGCAAATTAAAGTCACAGACAAAATAAATTTAGGTTGCAAATTACCAATGGCGACAGGACTAACAACCCTTGTTAGGCGTTTAGAGCATGCTGATATAACATGTGTAGAATCACCACAGTAAAAACACAACCCATTCTGACGTCTATGATTTTTCCGTTCATTTCTAGTCTGAATTCTATCACATTGCATTAAATCAGGTGTTTGTTCAGACAACACCACCAGAGGATTAGCGGTTTTGCGCTCCCGCAAACGCCGGTCAATTTGAATAGCAAGCGCCATAGAATCATTCAGACTTGTAGGAATGGGGAAACCCACCATCACATTCTTAATGGCTTCAGAAAGGCCATTTCTGAAATTTGCGGCCAGAGCACACTCATTCCACTGAGTAAGCACGGACCATTTCTGAAATTTTTGGCAATACACTTCAGCTTCATCCTGACCCTGAGAAATAGCCAGCAAGGCTTTTTCTGCCTGAATTTCAAGATTGGGTTCCTCGTAAAGCAATCCGAGCGCCAGAAAAAACGCATCAATATTCGCCAATGCCGGATCTCCTAGCGCTAGCGAGAAAGCCCAATCCTGAGGGTCGCCCCGTAAAAAAGAAATAACAATTTTAACTTGCTGAGCAGAATCTCCAGATGAACGGGGTCTCAGAGAAAGAAACAATTTACAATTATTCTTGAAATTCCTAAACCTAAATCGATCTCCAGAAAACAATTCCGGAATAGGTATTTTAGGTTCAGACATAGGACTACTGGTAACAAAATCTTGTATACCCTGCACACGAGCTGCCAGCTGGTCAACACTTGTAATCAAGGTCTGCACATTCATGTCTGCAGCAAGCACACGCCACTCAAAGGTAAAGGGGAGGAAGAGAAGGAAGGAAAAAAAAAAACTCAGAATTTCCTTTCTTATTATCCCACTTCTGCAATGCTTTAAACATTCAATATTGGCCTGGCATACTGTTATGACCCCAATGGCAGAGGGTCTCAGGAATAATGCTAAGTCAGTAAATACAGAAAACCAGCTCATAGGGCAGTGGTAACTGGGCTGACCATATAACTTATCCTAGCACCACAAATACCAGCAGCCGGGGAACGTTCCTACGTTGATCCTAGACGTCTCGCGCCAGCCGGACAGCTAACTACCCCTAGAAGGGAAAAGAAAGACCTGAATGTGTCTGATAACACCGATGCCAGGCACTGGACTAAGGTTCCAGGAGGTTTATATAGCAACACCCCTGAAGTAACGACCCAGCTGGGTGCAGACAGAGGGAAGGAAATCCCAGAGTCATATCACTAGTAACCACTAGAGGGAGCCAAAAAAGTCAATTCACAACAGACAATGACCAGACTTGAGGATAAACAAGGCAGAGAATGCAATGAGTAGCATAGTGGAGGGACCCATGCCAGTTACTGCTGTGACAGTACCACCTCCCCCTTATGAGCCCCCTCCTCCTTTTTCAGCCAGACAGTCAGATACTCTTCTCAAGAATGACAGAGTTGCAGCTGTTTTTGGCAAACTCTCAAACTCTCTTCAAAGCCAAAGTACTTCACTTCAAACACATTTGAGGGAACAACAGAGACCGGAGGAACCGACAGATGCAAAAGAGACCCAGCAAGCTGGTTTCTGGAGGACTTGTGTGTGCCCGCATAGCTGATCAGCTTGGATTTGTGTTCCCTGGACAGACATCTCCTCCTGGCCGAAGGAACAAAGATTGTACTCAGACAAATGTCCATTTGAAAATAAGGAGCCAATTCTCCAACCCTAGCTGGGTAAGGGATGTGTTGTGGTTCCTCCTCCTAATCAGTGGTATAAAAGGATCAAGACAAGACATGGCATAGAAGGTGTAATTTTGGGCCTAACCTTGGAAAGGCAGTTGTTAACACAATATGATCTCCATTGAAGCACCTTGCCCGTGGACCAGTCAACAATCGGCAAATTTCAACACAGCCATGAGAGAAATGTAAAAAAATGACTTTACAGGCTTAGGTATCACATAAAAATATATATTTTTTGGAATGCTGAGTTCCAATCTGCAGGGTGGCTGGCAGCGTGATATAACTCATAAGTTCTGCCTGGAGTTGGCCTTTGGCAAGGGGTGATCCAGCTGTTGTGTAGGGAGCTGAAGATGATGGACCAGATCCATATGGATGAAATTGCCCACTGAGCCATAATCCATATGTGCAGCCGCGAAAAGGGATCTTTCCTGCCAGGACAGGTTAACTTTGGTCACCAGATTTGGAGACTAATCTCTCCTACCTAAGGTCACCTCTCTAACCAACCCTCTCTGGGCTTCACTGGGCACTGATGATCATAATGGCCTTTGCAACCACGATACATGCACACATTGTCACGATTAGTGTTGAGCATTCCGATACTGCAAGTATTGGGTATCGGCCGATACTTGCTGTATCGGAATTCCGATACCGAGATCCGATATTTTTGTGATATCGGGTATCGGTATCGAAACAACATTAATGTAAAAATGTGTAAAAGAGAGAATTAAAATAAAAAATATTGCTATACTCACCTCTCCGACGCAGCCTGCACCTTACCGAGGGAAGCGGCAGCGTTCTTTGTTTAAAATTTGCGCTTTTCTTTCCTTTACGTGAGTCCCGGCTTGTGATTGGTTGCGTGCCGCCCATGTGACCGGGACGCAACCAATCACAGCAAGCCGTGACGTAATTTCAGGTCCTTCAGGATTTTAAAATTACGTTCCGGCGTTGTGATTGGTTGCGTCGCAGTCACATGGGCGACGCAACCAATCACAGCAAGCCATGACGTAATTTCAGGTCCTTAAGGATTTTAAAATTACGTCCCGGCTTTGTGATTGGTTGCGTCGCAGTCACATGGGAGACGCAACCAATCACAAGCCGTGACGTCACGGGAGGCTGGACACGCGCGCATTTTAAAATGGGCGCGTGTCCAGCCTCCCGTGACGTCCCGGCTTGTGATTGGTTGCGTCGCGATCAACCAATCACAAGCCGGGAGGCTGGACACGCGCGCATTTTAAAATTTTAAAATGCGCGCGTGTCCAGCCTCCCGGCTTGTGATTGGTTGACCGCGGCGCAACCAATCACAAGCCGGGACATCACGGGAGGCTGGACACGCACCCATTTTAAAAAGCGCGCGTGTCCAGCCTCCCGTGACGTCACGGCTTGTGATTGGTTAATGGCGGCCATGTTGCCGGGACGCGGACCAATCACAGCAAGCCGTGACGTAATTTCGTCACGGCTTGCTGTGATTGGTCTGCGTCCCGGCAACATGGCCGCCCTGACCAATCACAAGCCGGGACTTCACGTAACCAAGTAAAAGCGCGAATTTTAAACAAACAACGCTGCCGGTTCCCTCGCTGAGGTCCAGGCTGCGTCGGACAGGTGAGTATAGCGATATTTTTTATTTTAATTCTTTCTTTTACACATTTATATGGATCCCAGGGCCTGAAGGAGAGTTTCCTCTCCTTCAGACCCTGGGAACCATCAGGAATACCGTCCGATACTTGAGTCCCATTGACTTCTATTGGTATCGGGTATCGGTATCGGATTGGATCCGATACTTTGCCGGTATCGGCCGATACTTTCCGATACCGATACTTTCAAGTATCGGACGGTATCGCTCAACACTAGTCACGATACATTTGCTGTCACTCTTGTACATAGTCTCTGGCTATCTCTACCTTCATTTACTCTATAGCAGGTGTAACTTCCGGCAGCAAGGACACTGAAAGGTTAAAGCGAACCTAAGAGGTTCCCAAACAAAAGAAGACACTTCAGCCTTTTCAAGAGCTTGTTCAAGAGCTTATTCATGGAAAGTGAGATCAATGTTAGTAGGGAGATGTATAATCTCATCCATTGAAGATATTAGGTCTCTGAATGCCAACTCATCCTTAATTTGACTCAAAAGACTCTGCCAGAAGGTCCCAAGCAAGGTCTCTTCATTCCAGACCAGCTTTGCCGAGAGGGTGTGGAAGCTTAAGGCATACTGAGCCATGGTATCTGTGCCCTGTATTAGAGCCAGAAGTGATTAGGCAGAAGACGAGATGTGGCCAGGTTCCTTGAATCCTACCAAGAACTTCTCCAAGCATCTCCGGGTATTGTGAATCTCGGCACCGTCATGCTCCCAAATAGTTTTTGCCCAAGCCAGGGCTCATTCAGATAGAATAGAAATCATGAATGTAATCTTGGTCTGGTCCAAAAGGAAAGGATGAGCATGTAGAGTGACGTGGATCTGGCACTGGTTTTTGAAGCCATGGCTTTCTTTGTGGTCTCCATCAAAGTGAAATGGTAGTGGACGCTGAAGCTTAGCTGTTCCACCAGCTTCCTGATGTTCACTATCCAGACATTTTGGTATTGGGGCATCCTGTTTACTATCATTTAAAGATGTGATGACGTTCCAAAAATTAAAACAGACGCATGTCAGATAATAATGCTGTCAGCCATCTGAATCACTATATATTGTATAGCTGATATATATATATATGTATATATATATATATATATATATATATATATATATATATATATATATATATATATATATATATATATATATTTATATATATATATATATATATATATACACTGTATATATATATATATATATATATATATATATATATATATATATATATATATATATATATGAATATATAATCATCTGTGGAGGATATCCACTATTAAAACATAACTTTTAATAATACATATAAAATATGGCACACCCAAAAATAAAGACACACACAAATACAATTAAGATGCTCAAGTGAACCAGTGCTCAAGGTTAAAATTTGGATTGATCTCACCAAAGATGACGGACAGCCGAACACTTCCAACTGTGGAAATAGGGTCCAGAGTTGTGGGGTGGGGGCCGGGCTGAGAAAGCGCTGTATACCCTGTGTACCCCTGTGTAACTCCTGTCCTCACAAGGACAGGCCCCACATGGACCTCACTATGGGAACCCGCCACACCAGTATGTACGTGAAGGCAGAATATTTCTTCTCCCAGACATAGATCCTTTTCTCTCTACGCGTTTCAACTCCAGTCATGGAGAATCATCAGGGGAGTTTGCTGAAAATATATGCCAATAGGCCAAAAAATAGTCCAAATATAGTCAGAATGGAGGACCGTCCATATAAGGGGTCATGCAGTGGCTTGAAACCCCAGAGAAGCAGAGTGACTGTCTGTGTCCGCAGTCTAAAGTAAATCCTCTATTGGCTCACAAAAGTCTCTCTTTATAAAGATATATGCCTGCCCCTAATAAATGATGTCAGTATATAGGAATGTAGCAAAACCCAGGATAGACCCAGATTACGCCATATGGGGATGGATCATGAGCTCTCCTAGTATAGGAAATACCACAATTTTATCGAAGCTGGAGTATCTACATGTATAGGAAATACCACCTGATCCGATCCGGTAGTTACATATGAAACAGGCTGCTCCTCTAGAGCGTCATATTAGAAAGCATCAGATAAAGATCAATGACCGGCCCCCACCTTAAGTGAGACTCCAAATACAGGATGGGGCGGGGTGAAGTATTACCGTGGCTACTACGGAGAATGCCAGGCGGCCATGCGCACCAACACGTGGAGCGCCCGTGGGCCGGACGTTGACGCGCGATGTTGTACGCGTCACATCCTGGGCGGTATTCAACCTCAAGGTCAGGTTATGCGTTCCATAACCTGACCTTGAGGTTGAATACCACCCAGGATGTGATGGCCCCCTAAGGAAGCCCAAAGCGAAACGCGCGTTGGGGCTACGTTCAACCACGTGCACAGACCTATTTGGGTAAGATACCACCATATTGATATATACTACACTGGGTTTTGGATACCTAGTTTTGGACCACAATTGTGGTGATCTATGTGAGTTTGACCCTTGATCTTTTTCTACAACCGGTGTTAGGGGTGGAATGCACATTATATTACACCTATATGGTCCTATTTACACTATGTAACTTGGTTGATCTCTGTTTGTGTCCTTCACATTTTTAACTTGTTTGTCCATTGTATATTCTCTTATTGAGATTATTGGTACCTTGTTGTTACATGCTTTTATATTTTATATTTGTTACTAATAAATATTAGATTTTGTTTATTGGTGGTTTGGTACTCCTTTCTTTTTTGTGTTTATAGCTGATTATACTTGTTGCCCAGAGGGTATGTGTATGGTGTGATTGTTCCGCACCGCTGCTATATATTGTATAGCTGAGAAACAACCGAAGTTAAGAAAGACCGGGTGCTCAATGCATTATATGGAAAATAAAGAAAGTAAATCTTTTGAAATTCAATTTGCCAGCTTTTCTGGATTCTACAAGAAATATGATTTGCGGAAAATATTTTCTTTTCTTTTCACACTAATCTTTATTTATGTACTATTTGCACATTTTCTTCATCGTTTTATGGCTTTTTCTAATTATCTCTATGGTAAAACTGTGAGCTCTGACATCCTCTTACTATCCAGAGTCACTACAAAATGGCTGCTGCATTTCCTGCCTGTGTTTTTATACTGGCTATGATTGTTCCTCCTGATTGGCTGTGCTATACCATGTGACATGCTAACTTTATGGAGAAGCGCATCTGACCATACCCAAGGTCAGGCGATCTGGCTGGTGCAATCTTCTGCAATGTGTAAGATGGCTAAGTGCAAGATGAGTATGATTCACCAAATTCCAAAAATTTCAACATGAGCTCAATTTGCATCAAATTGATTTAATTTTCTATGAATGACAGTCTTTTAAGGTAAATAGAATCAATGCAATAATGTATTTACCTGTGGGAGTGCAGTATGGTATTTAAACACTTATTTTCATAGCTTAGAACTGATTCTTGGAGTATACCTTGGTAACATTTTTGTCCAAATTGAGCAACTTTTTCACCTCTTTCACTTCAGAAAGATCATTAACCCTAGGCCTCAGCATGCATGCCCTGTGTATGGGGTTCTTCCTCCTTATTTGACCTGCATCCTCATATCTTATATATAGTTCACGCTGACTAGTTCTCACCATGTATAATACATCTAAAGCCATAATGCACAGTACATATGAAAGAACAGACTAGAGCTGTGCGATTTATTTGGACTAACCTTAGGTCAATTGCATAAATTCATATACCCCTTATCTCAAGAAATAAAGAATTATAAATAAGATATGCCATATAACATAGTAAAAATAATATCTCTAGGTCACCACCTACAAAACAATAACTCAGCAGACGCAAGTAGCCAGTTCTTCGACATCTTTTGTTCTAGGAACTCATCCAACTCGCTTATGAAAGTATTACCATGTGTTTTACATTGCATTTGATAAAAGCAAATTGCTCATTTTCTGCTGTCACAGTGATAGATTCATTCAATCAAACCATGATGAAACACCCCACAAACGTTTATAGGGCATTAGTTCTGTAACCGTTATAGGCTGCTGGTCAACAACAATGCATGTGATTGTCTATGGGAGCAATTTGTATAAACAGGCATCACAAGCCGCACTACCGAAAGACATGACTGAAAGCTGAGGTCACAGACAGAAATCTTCATGCTTCCAGGACATTTAGATAGAAATAAAGCAGATGATGGATAGATAGATAGATAGATAGATAGATAGATAGATAGATAGATAGATAGATAGATAGATAGATAGATAGATAGATAATATATATATATATGGATATTAGATATATAGATAATACATCAATATAATAGATAGACAGATAATAGATAGGTAATAGATAGATATGAGATAGACGATAGATTGATAATAGATAGACAATGGATAGATAATAGATAGATAATAGATAGATATGAGATAGATATGAGATAGATGATAGATAGATAGATAATAGATAGATAGATAGATAGATAGATAGATAGATAGATAATAGATAGATAGATAGATAGATAGATAGATATGAGATAGATGATAGATGCCAAAAGTTTTGAGATTGGCGCAAATTTTGGTTTCTATAAAGTTTGCTGCTTCAGTGGTTATAGATGTTTTAGTCAGATGTTTTTACGGTTATTTATAAATATTTATAAGGTTTTTAACATTTATTGATAAATACTTCAAGTTTATGCAAAGACTTAATATTTACCTTGGCAACCTTAGTTTTCAAGAATACCTTTTGCCCTGTTAATTTGCATATCAGCACCAGATTGACGACAACCCATTCTTACCTAATCAATACTTGAAGTTGCTCTTGGAGGATGCTTAGATCCCATTCTTTATTCATGACAGTGTTCTTAGGCAAAATTGTGAGAGAACCCACTCCATGGGCTGAAAAGCGGCCCCACACAGGAATGGTTTCAGGATGGTTTACTGTTGACATTACTTATGACTCATGGTAGCACTCATTTATTCTTCCAGATATCTGTAGGGGGCTTCATCGGAGAAAATAGCTGTATCCCACGCCTCTGCAGTCCTACCCCTGCACTTCCTGCAGATTGTCAGTCTGTTCTTGATGTTTTTCTTGATGAGAAGTGACTAATTTGCTTCCCTTGTTAACACCAGGCCTGCCTCCAACAGCCTTCGCCTCACCGTGAGTGCGGTGACACCTGCCTACCGCCATTCCTGAGCAAGCTTTCTACTGGTGTTATTGTTATACTTGATCATTATGCATCTACAGCTCTTTTTCAGTCTTATGTGTCTCCGCAGTAACAGACCAAACTTAAGATAAAAATAAAATAAGCACATACCCTGCACTAAGTAAGAAAATACATAAATCAATAGTAACAGTACATGTAAATCCCCAATCCCCACAGTTTTAAGCGTGCCCTAAAAACTCATTTGTTCAGACTGGCCTACCGCCTCAACGCATTAACCTAACTATCCCTGTGTGGCCTATCATAAAAAGCATAATCAGGTTACTCATATCATGTTCTCATACACTTTATGCAGTTAATAGCACTCTGTGTCTGTACTGCTACATTATTATTTATTATTATTTATTTATTGTTATAGCGCCATTTATTCCATGGCGCTTTACAAGTGAGGAGGGGTATACATAATAAAAACAAGTACAATAATCTTGAACAATACAAGTCATAACTGGTACAGTAGGAGAGAGGACCCTGCCCGCGAAGGCTCACAATCTACAAGGAATGGGTGAGAATACAGTAGGTGAGGGTAGAGCTGGTCATGCAGCGGTTTGGTCGATCGGTGGTTACTGCAGGTTGTAGGCTTGTCGGAAGAGGTGAGTCTTCAGATTCTTTTTGAAGGTTTCGATGGTGGGCGAGAGTCTGATGTGTTGTGGTAGAGGGTTCCAGAGTAGGGGTGATACGCGAGAGAAATCTTGTATACGATTGTGGGAAGAGGAGATAAGAGGGGAGTAGAGAAGGAGATCTTGTGAGGATCGGAGGTTGCGTGTAGGAAAGTACCGGGAGATGAGGTCACAGATGTAAGGAGGAGACAGGTTGTGGATGGCTTTGTACGTCATGGTTAGGGTTTTGCGCTGGAGTCTCTGGGAAATGGGGAGCCAGTGAAGGGATTGACAGAGGGGAAAGGCCGGAGAATAGCGGGGAGACAGGTGGATTAGTCAGGCAGCAGAGTTTAGAATAGATTGGAGGGGTGCGAGAGTGTTTGAGGGGAGGCCACAGAGCAGGAGGTTGCAGTAGTCAAGGCGAGAGATGATGAGGGCATGGACTAGGGTTTTTGCAGATTCTTGGTTGAAGAATGAACGGATTCGTGCAATATTTTTGAGTTGAAGTTGGCAGGAAGTGGAAAGGGCTTGGATATGTGGTTTGAAGGAGAGATCAGCATCAAGGATAACCCCAAGGCAGCGAGCTTGTGGGACTGGGGAGGGTGGGCAGCCATTTACTGTAATGGATAGGTTCGTTGGGGGGGTCACGTGAGATGGGGGAAAGATGATGAATTCTGTTTTGTCCATGTTAAGTTTCAGAAATTTAGCGGAGAAGAAGGATGAAATAGTGGACATACATTGAGGGATTCTGGTTAGTAGGGAGGTGATATCTGGTCCAGAGATGTAGATCTGTGTGTCATCAGCATAGAGGTGATACTGAAAGCCATGAGATTCTATGAGCTGTCCCAGGCCAAAGGTGTAAATGGAGAAGAGCAGGGGCCCAAGGACTGAACCTTGTGGGACTCCGACAGATAGGGGGCGAGGTGAGGAGGTGGTGTGTGAGTGGGAGACGCTGAATGTCCGGTCTGTTAGGTATGATGAGATCCAGGATAGGGCCAAGTCTGTGATGCCAAGGGATGAGAGGGTCTGTAATAATAGGGAATGGTCCACTGTGTCAAAGGCAGCCGACAGGTCAAGGAGGAGGAGAACAGAGTAGTGTCGCTTGCTCTTGGCGGTTAAGAGGTCATTGGTGACCTTAGTTAGCGCAGTTTCAGTGGAATGGTGTGACCGGAAGCCAGATTGTAAGCGGTCAAAGAGGGAGCAAGAAGAGAGATGGGAGGACAGTTCAAGGTAGACGTGTTGTTCCAGTAGTTTTGAGGCATAGGGGAGAAGTGATATAGGGCGATAGCTAGATACAGAGGATGGGTCAAGAGAGGGCTTTTTGAGGATAGGTGTGATGGAGGCATGTTTAAAGCTTGAGGGGAAAACACCAGTTGTTAGTGATAGGTTGAAGAGATGGGTTAGGGTTGGGATGAAGATTGTGGTGAGGTTTGGGATGAGGTGGGATGGGAGCGGGTCAAGTGCACAGGTGGTGAGATGCGATCTTGAGAGTAGAGTGGCGAGTTGATCTTCTGTAATGGTGGAGTAGTTGGTTTTGGAGGTGGAGGGTAGGGAAGTTGGGAGGAAGGGCTCTGGGGCTTGTTGACCAAAACTGTCTCTGATGTTATCAATCTTCTGCTTGAAGAATGAGGCAAAGTCTTCAGCAGAGATAAGTGAGGAGGGAGGAGGTGCTGGGGGACGGAGGAGAGAATTGAAGGTGTTGAATAACTGTTTAGGGTTGTGAGACAGGGAGGATATGAGAGATGAGAAGTAGGTTTGTTTAGCTGTGGCGAGTGCGGTCTTGAAAGTAGTGAGGGACTGTTTGAATGCGATTAAGTGGTCGTTGGAGTGGGATCTTTTCCATCTGCGCTCAGCAGCCCTGGAAGCTCGCCTCAGTTCTTTGGTCAGGCTGGTGTGCCAGGGCTGTCTGTTGATTTTGCGAGCTTTGGTATGTGTAAGTGGGGCAGCAGATTCCAAAGCTACAGCTATTGTGGTGTTATATAGAGCGGCAGCGTCATCCGCATTGTGTATGGAACTTATGTCTGTGAGAGGGAGGAGGGATTCAGAGAATGTATGTAGGTCAAGATGTTTAAGATTTCTGCGAGGGTGTGAAAGTTTGTGGGGTGGGGACTCTAGACATGGAGTGGAGAGAGATGAGAATGTGAGAAGGTTGTGGTCAGAGAGAGGAAGAGGTGAGTTAGAGAGGTTAGATAGGGAGCAGAGGCGGGTGAAGATGAGGTCCAGTGTGTGACCATCTTTGTGAGTGGCTGCAGAAGACCATTGAGTGAGGCCGAAGGAGGAAGAGAGAGATAGAAGTTTAGTGGCAGCTGAGAGGGAAGTGTCAATGGGGATGTTGAAATCGCCCATGATGATAGTGGGGATGTCTGCAGAAAGGAAATGAAGTAGCCAGGTGGTGAAGTGGTCAAAGAAGATGGTGGCTGGCCCTGGGGGGCGGTAAATGACAGCCAGTTGGAGGTTGGAGGGGGAGTAGATGCGCACAGAGGGCACCTCAAAGGAAGGGAGGGTAACAGAGGGTGGCAGTGGGATTGGGGTGAAGGAGCAGTTATCTGACAGGAGAAAACCAACTCCTCCACCATGCTTGCTGCTGGGGCGGGGTGTGTGAGAAAGGTGGAAGCCACCATAAGAGAGTGCAGCAGGAGACGCTGTGTCAGAAGGGGTGAGCCAGGTTTCGGTGATGGCGAGGAAGGAAAGTTTGGTAGTAACAAAAAGATCATGGATGTAGGAAAGCTTGTTACAGACAGAGCGAGCGTTCCACAGAGCTCCTGTTAGTGGGACTGGGGAAGCGGGGGCTGGGCGAATGGGTATAAGATTAGAGAGGTTACGGAAGTTTGTGATGGAGCGTGGATGGGAGGTAGAAATGACTGTGGGAATGTGGTGAGGAGGACCAGGATTTGGAGAGATATCACCAGCAGTGAGAAGGAGCAGAGATAGTGTTAGCAGGTGGGAGCAGGAGAGAGCGTGAGGGGGCTGCCTGTGCTTTGAGACAGAGGATTGTATGTTAAGGAACAGTTCTGAGGAGGAGGTGAGATGGATGGGGAGGATTGAAGAGGAGATGAACAGTTCCTTACTTGGTGTGGGGATTGGGGGAGGTAGCAGAAAGTGAAAGATTATAGGGGTTAAAGTGACAACAAACAGAAACATTGTTTGCAATGACTGACCAGTTACCTTCAGTTCCCTTCAGGTTCAATTCAGGTTTTAATTCTAATGTAATCCACACTTTTAGAACACACTTCTAGAAATCACACTGCAGACTGAAGTCTAGCAGACTTGTGCTATGCAATATATGGAAAACTAAGTGCGTTCAGGTGTGGAGCAGAGAGGAGTGGTCTCTGCTCATCTTGGTCAAAGAATTAAGGGTGGACCAGATGCATACAATCAAGACTAAGTAAACAAGGTCATAAATATCACAGAGTAAGTTGGGGGTTAGCTGAAAGGCATCCCATCACAATGCTAGGAGCAGAGGAAAGTCTATGCGCAAAGCTGGGTGATGTACTATGTGCACTTCACAGACAGACAGCAGGAGAGCTGGGTGGACTGGGTGGGTGAACATACCATCACAATGCTAGGAGCAGAGGAAAGTCTATGCGCAAAGCTACATACTTAGGCAGTTAACTGGTTCATGCAGCTTTACATGAACACCCGAGCCTTACACTATGGCTGGTCCGAATAACTAAAGCAATTGTTACCATCCACCTCTCGTGTCTCCCCTTTTCCTCATAGTTTTTAAGCTTGCGAGCAGGGCCCTCATTCCTCCTGGTATCTGTTTTGAACTGTGATTTCTGTTATGCTGTAATGTCTATTGTCTGTACAAGTCCCCTCTATAATTTGTAAAGCGCTGCGGAGTATGTTGGCGCGCTATATAAATAAAATTATTATTATTATTATTATGTAAATAACATAGGGTATTTAGTTGACCCTGTATTGATCAAAAAAGCATAAAAGCCTTCCCACCTCATCAAGGTGAACCCAACTGGTCCGACCTCCAGTAATAAACCTCATAATGTGTCAGCAGACCTCAATGTAGATGGGGCAGAGCAGGACCCAGAACGGAGTCATTTAAGTACCCTATGTTACTTCCATGTACTATTACTATTTATTTATGTATCTACTTATTGCAGGGTATTTGCTCATTTTGTTTTTATCGTTTTTATCTTAGGTTTTGTCTGTTAGGTGGCCACAGTGTAAACATGTAACTACACATTGAACTTATACCAACACTAGCTATTGAACCCTTTCTACGCCTGAGTGGCGAGCATTTATATTGGTATATGGTCTCCATCCTGTCATGTGCAGCCCCCATCCTGTGCCCCTTCCTGTCATGTGCAGCCCCATCCTGAGCCCTCATCCTGTTTTGTGCGCCTCCATCTTGTCATGTGTTACTCTCTTCCTGTGCCCTCATCCTGTCATGTGCTCCCATCCTGCGCCCCAATTCTGGTATGTGCTGCCCCATCCTAGTATGTGCTACTCCAATTCTGCGCCCTCATCCTGTCATGTGCTGCTCTCATCCTGTGTCCCCATCCTGTCATGTGGTGCTCTCATCCTGTGTCTCCATCCTGCGCCCCCATTCTGTCATGTGCTGCTCCCATCCTGTGCCCCCATTCTGTAATGTGCTGCTCCCATCCTGTGCCCCATTCTGTCATGTGATGCACCCATTCTGCACCCCCATTCTGTCAACTCTATAGCATAAGGCAGCCCCCATAGTCAGACTCTGTAGTACAAGGCAGCCCCCCACAGGCAGACTCTATAGTATAAGGCAGCACCCCATAGGCAGACCTTGTAGTATAAGGCAGCACCCCATAGGCAGACTCTGTAGTATAAGGCAGCACCCCATAGGCAGACTCTGTAGTGTAAGGCAGCACCCCTTAGGTAAACTCTGTAGTATAATGCAGCACCCCCATAGGCAGACTCTGTAGCATAAAACAGCCCCATAGGCAGACTCTGTAGTATAAGGCAGACCCCCATATGCAAACTATATAGTATAAGGCATCACCCCATAGGCAGACCCTGTAGTATAAGGCAGCATGGTGAGGTTTAATACTAGAGATAAGACCAATAGTTTCACATTTCCACGGCAGGATTGGCTTTTATGCTTTTTGATCAAAACAGTGCCATTTAAGTACCCTATGTTATTTTCATGTACTATTATTATTTATTTATTTACTGCAAGGTATATGTTCATTTTTTTGATCTTAGGTTTTGTCTGTTAGGTGGCCGTAGTGAGAACGTATACCTAAATATTGCTCATATTTATGCTTTTCCTCCATAGTGACAGACAACAAACCGTGTGTAGTCGGCAGTCACACTCCATTCTCTCTGTCCCTTACGTCTTATTAAACTACCAAATGTATGTATCCTAGAGTAGAGAAGAAATGTAAGAGTCTGGCAGCAGAATCAGACCGATAAATATGAACAGTCCCATTTAGATCCTATAGCAATCATAGGATCTAACATTTTTTTGGACTCACATTGAGCATCACCAGTAAAGAATATTACGTGATCCTTTTCGTAGTCTAAATGACTGTAAACTGGGACTAATAGCTTGAATTAAAAAAAAATGGAAGTAGAAAGAGGTTGGAATTTAGGTGAAGTGCCCCTTCAAAACCAAGAGGCCCCTCAATATGGTCAGAGTTTCACAAACATAGCAAGAGTGAAGACAAAATGAAATGTGAATATCAGAGCAAGTTTGGTCTCAGTCCAAGTGTGAGGGTCTCCACACTTCTTCTGGAGAGATCTTCTTGTGGACACAGTGTAGGGACAAGGCGGTGATTTACTGTTTATATTATGGCCTGTGAAATAGCTGGGCAGACTTTACACATTTTATTCATTGGGCCCAAAGGAATGTTTTGTATTATTTTTTTTTACTCACAAAACCACAAAATATTTTTTTAGTCAGACTCAGTCCCTTTATCTGGAACAGCCGATCTTCCTCCAATATCCAATACCCATAGCAGTCATAAACGGACGAGGATCCAGTTATGACTTACATATTATACTTTCCAAGAGGTACCTAGTTTACACTCTCATTTTCATTTAGAGATCTACCCTGTGCAGCGGGAGAACCCTGGTGCCTAATATTATTTATGATACTTGCAGGCCAGGTTTATTGGAATGATTAGGAGTAGTGATGAGCGAGTATACTCTTTGCACAGGTGATCTCCGAGTATTTATGACTGCTCGGAGATTTAGTTTTCCTCGCCTCAGCTGAATGATTTACAGCTGTTACACAGCTTGAATACATGTGGGGATTCCCTAGCAACCAGGCAACCCCCACATGTACTCAGGCTTACTAGCAGCTGTAAATCATGCAGCTGAGTCAACAAAAACTAAATCTCCGAGCACTTACAAATACTCAGAGACCACCCGAGCATGCTCGGGAAAATCCGAGCAACGAGTGTACTCGCTCATCACTAATTAGGAGGATTTAGTGGTGAGACTCATCACTCCCAGTCCCTCTCCAGTACCGGTTTTGCTGGAGACTTAGCCAACTTGGCTGAGTGAGGTTATTAGAGACACAAAAAAACTGAAGGAAAAACTTCAGAGGGTTACAGCCTCCTGACATGGTGTGTTTCTGAGGAGAATATGCACAGCGGTTAATGTGCTAAATGATGAATGGCGGGAGAGCCAAGAGCCGCATACATCCCTGGTAGCGTGTGTCAGTGGTATGCTATGCTAGCTAGCGCCTAGACGGACAAGTCTATCTTGTTTTGGTTTCTTTACTGTTTGTTACATTTTCGGCTGAAAATAAAGCCCCATGTTTTACGCATATGGACTGTGTCTGCCTATATACACTAGTGTATATACACTCACTGGCCACTTTATTAGGTACACCTGTCCAACTTCTTGTTAACACTTAATTTCTAATCAGCCAATCACATGGCGGCAACTCAGTGCATTTAGGCATGTAGACATGGTCAAGACAATCTCCTGCAGTTCAAACCGAGCATCAGTATGGGGAAGAAAGGTGATTTGAGTGCCTTTGAACGTGGCATGGTTGTTGGTGCCAGAAGGGCTGGTCTGAGTATTTCAGAAACTGCTGATCTACTGGGATTTTCACGCACAACCATCTCTAGGGTTTACTGAGAATGGTCCGAAAAAGAAAAAAAATCCAGTGAGTGGCAGTTCTGTGGGCGGAAATGCCTTGTTGATGCCAGAGGTCAGAGGAGAATGGGCAGCCTGGTTCGAGCTGATAGAAAGGCATCAGTGACTCAAATCGCCACCCGTTACAACCAAGGTAGGCCTAAGAGCATCTCTGAACGCACAGTGCGTCGAACTTTGAGGCAGATGGGCTACAGCAGCAGAAGACCACACCGGGTACCACTCCTTTCAGCTAAGAACAGGAAACTGAGGCTGCAATTTGTACAAGCTCATCGAAATTGGACAGTAGAAGATTGGAAAAACGTTGCTTGGTCTGATGAGTCTCAATTTCTGCTGCGACATTCGGATGGTAGGGTCAGAATTTGGCGTAAACAACATGAAAGCATGGATCCATCCTGCCTTGTATGGAGCATCTTTGGGATGTGCAGCCGACAAATCTGCGGCAACTGTGTGATGCCATCATGTCAATATGGACCAAAATCTCTGAGGAATGCTTCCAGCACCTTGTTTAATCTATGCCACGAAGAATTGAGGCAGTTCTGAAGGCAAAAGGGGGTCCAACCCGTTACTAGCATGGTGTACCTAATAAAGTGGCCGGTGAGTGTATATATATATATATATATATATATATATATATATATATATATATATATATATATATATACAGTATATCTTGTGAGTATATATCTTGCGGAAGCTCACTGCAAATCTAACACCAGCTGCACTGTTCATCAAGACTGGTGTACAGAATGCCCATCTTGAAGAATCGGTGTCAAAGTTTTAGCATGTGTAGGTTTACAATTAATTTTTTTATTGTTTTTCATGTACATGTGGTTATTATCTTTAAGGAGATTTTACAAAGAGGACTTTTGTTGTTCCCCATCGTATTAATGTTGGGAACCGTTGGTTTAGTTAATACCATGGAGAACGTCTAAAACTCAAGATGAAGCCCCAAAACAATGCTAAGGATGTCAGAGTTCTGTCATTGAAACCTTGACCGGTCACATATGACAATAAGCCTGTGTTGACAAAACAGACTCCCTTTGTCGACCACAGAATCAAATGGGAATGGCGTGAAAAATACACATGAATGAAAATGACAGGAAATGTTGGGGTTAATGCCACGCATCACATCTGGATATAGGAGTACGGCTATACAGCCTTCAGGTGTGCCGTCATGGCACCCAATACACATGAATGAAGTCGGGGGGGTCTTTTGTCAAACAGTTTAAAAGACACAATGGTAAATGATGAAATCGAGCATAACAGATGCAAGGATAATTATTATTTTTTTTTTATTTTACTTTGCGTTTTTTTTAAATGTTTTTAAACATGTCAAATGGAGTAACATGAACAGATTGTTTATCAAGGTAGTATGTCATTTAATAGTACATTTTCCCCTGCCATCTGCATAGGCTTCTGTGTGACCGGACTCACTTATTAGCTTTCGAGGGCCATAGCGCGTTGGGATACGTGACAGCTTACAATTATCTGCTCCATTGCTATTGAAATGCTCTTTTACTTTCCCACCAGGCAGTGTTGACTCATGTCAGCTTAGAACATCCACATTTTATTATAGATTCTCATGAGGGGTTTCATTGTAAGCAATGTCGTAGCATCCCCAAATCAGATTATATTGTTTAAAGATCTAGATTAATGTACAAACTGGAGCTGATTCAGCACAGCTGGGTGGACTATTTTATGCATTTTTAATTCATTGTGATAACTTTGAGATGACCTTGTTTTAATATGCACTGATTCAGTTTATAATATACCATTATAGGGATTTGAGATCCACGATCTCCATGACACTATGCTCTAATTCCGCTGAGAAGACAGAAAATAAATTATTAAAATTCTGCTTACATATACCCCCACTAGGGGGAGCTAATTAGTTTAGTGCATACTGTTTCATTATAGAATTCAATAAATAAACTGTGAACAGTAAGGGACTCCCTCTAGTGGTGGTTAAAAGCAGTCAGAATTGTATCATTTGCCAGTCGAGTTCTCTCTCCTTTTAGTGAATGGCTCCCCCTCTCTTTCTCCCTCTCTCTCCTGTAAAGTGTAATGTCATGATCTCCATGGCCAGAGAACTAGCATAAGCCTCTATAGGAACAAGCTCTTGGAAGATGTAACTGTACTGACCATGAACTAAACCTACCGCATCATCTAGAAGTAGCCAGGTAGCATGTCCTACTTTTTATCCCTATATGCCCAGCGCCGGCCGGAGAACTAAATAATGCTAGCAGAGGGAAATATAAGACCTGACTCACCTCTAGAGAAATGCCCAAAAGGAGACAGAAGCCCCCCACATATATTGGCAGTGATATGAGATGAAACAACAAACGCAGCAGGAAAATAGTTTTAGCAAATTTGAGGTCCGCTTTCTAGATAGCAGAAGACAGAAAGCATACTTTCATGGTCAGTAGAAAACCCTAACAAAACACATCCAGAAATTACTTTAGGACTCTGGCATTAACTCATAATACCAGAGTGGCAATTCCTGATCAACAAGAGCTTTCCAGACACAGTAACGAAACTGCAGCTGTGAACTGGAACCAAAATACAAAAACAAAACATGGACGAATGTCCAACTTATCTAGTAGATGTCTGGGAGCAGGAACAAGCACAGAGAGGCTTCTGATAACATTGTTGACCGGCAAGCATCTAACAGAGAAGCCAGGTTATATAGCGACACCCAGATCTAATCAGAACAGGTGAACAGGGAAGATGATGTCACAAGTTCAATTCCACCAGTAGCCACCGGGGGAGCCCAGAATCCAAATTCACAACAGTACCCCCCCCTCAAGGAGGGGGCACCGAACCCTCACCAGAACCACCAGGGCGATCAGGATGGGCCCTATGAAAGGCACGAACCAGATCAGAGGCATGAACATCAGATGCAGTGACCCAAGAATTATCCTCCTGGCCGTATCCCTTCCACTTGACCAGATACTGGAGTCTCCGTCTGGAAACACGGGAGTCTAGGATTTTTTCCACAACGTACTCCAACTCACCCTCAACCAACACCGGAGCAGGAGGCTCAACGGAAGGCACAACCGGTGCCTCATACCTGCGCAATAACGACCGATGAAAAACGTTATGAATAGAAAAGGATGCAGGGAGGTCCAAACGGAAGGAAACAGGGTTAAGAATCTCCAATATTTTATACGGACCGATGAACCGAGGCTTAAACTTAGGAGATGAGACCCTCATAGGGACAAAACGAGAAGACAACCACACCAAATCTCCAACACAAAGCCGAGGACCAACACGACGGTGACGGTTGGCAAAAAGCTGAGTCTTCTCCTGGGACAACTTTAAATTGTCCATCACCTGCCCCCAGATATGATGCAATCTCTCCACCACCGCATCCACTCCAGGACAATCCGAGGATTCCATCTGACCGGAGGAAAATCGAGGATGGAACCCCGAATTACAGAAAAACGGGGAAACCAAGGTGGCAGAGCTGGCCCGATTATTGAGGGCGAACTCCGCCAATGGCAAAAAAGCAACCCAATCATCCTGGTCAGCAGACACAAAACACCTCAGATATGTCTCCAGGGTCTGATTAGTCCGCTCGGTCTGGCCATTAGTCTGAGGGTGAAAAGCAGACGAAAAAGACAAATCTATGCCCATCCTAGCACAAAATGCCCGCCAAAATCTAGACACAAATTGGGTTCCTCTGTCAGAAACGATATTCTCAGGAATACCATGCAAACGAACAACATTTTGAAAAAACAGGGGCACCAACTCGGAAGAAGAAGGCAATTTGGGCAGGGGAACCAAATGAACCATCTTAGAAAAACGGTCACACACCACCCAGATGACAGACATCTTCTGAGAAACAGGCAGATCTGAAATAAAATCCATCGAGATGTGTGTCCAAGGCCTCTTAGGAATAGGCAAGGGCAACAATAATCCACTAGCCCGAGAACAACAAGGCTTGGCCCGAGCACAAACGTCACAAGACTGCACAAAGCCTCGCACATCTCGTGACAGGGAAGGCCACCAGAAGGATCTTGCCACCAAATCCCTGGTACCAAAAATTCCAGGATGACCTGCCAACGCAGAAGAATGCACCTCAGAGATGACTTTACTGGTCCAATCATCAGGAACAAACAGCCTATCAGGCGGACAACGATCCGGTCTATCCGCCTGAAACTCCTGCAAGGCCCGCCGCAGGTCTGGAGAAACAGCTGACAAGATAACTCCCTCCTTAAGAATACCTGTGGGGTCAGAGTTGCCAGGTGAATCAGGCTCAAAACTCCTAGAAAGGGCATCCGCCTTAACATTCTTAGAACCTGGTAGGTACGATACCACAAAATTAAACCGAGAAAAAAATAATGACCAGCGCGCCTGTCTAGGATTCAGGCGCCTGGCGGTCTCAAGATAAATCAAATTTTTGTGGTCAGTCAATACCACTACCTGATGTCTGGCCCCCTCGAGCCAATGGCGCCACTCCTCAAACGCCCACTTCATGGCCAAAAGCTCCCGATTCCCAACATCATAATTCCGCTCAGCGGGCGAAAATTTACGGGAAAAGAAGGCACAAGGCCTCATCACGGCGCAGTCAGAACTTTTCTGCGACAACACTGCCCCAGCTCCGATCTCAGAAGCGTCGACCTCAACCTGAAAAGGAAGAGTCACATAATCAGACAGGAACTCAGGGATTTCAGAGGGAATAGATGATGAAATGGACACCAAAGGTACGTCCCCATGAGTCCCCTTACATCCCCAGCTCAACACAGACATAGCTCTCCAGTCAAGGACTGGGTTGTGAGACTGCAGCCATGGCAATCCCAGCACCAAATCCTCATGTAGATTATACAGCACTAGAAAACGAATAGTCTCCTGGTGATCCGGATTAATACACATAGTCACTTGTGTCCAGTATTGTGGTTTATTATTAGCCAATGGGGTGGAGTCAATCCCCTTCAGAGGAATAAGAGTTTCCAAAGGCTCTAAATCATACCCACAACGATTGGCAAAGGACCAATCCATAAGACTCAAAGCGGCGCCAGAGTCGATATAGGCGTCAGTAGTAATAGATGACAAAGAGCAAATCAGGGTCACAGACAAAATAAATTTAGACTGTAAAGTGCCAATGGAAACGGATTTATCAAGCTTTTTAGTACGCTTAGAGCACGCTGATATAACATGAGTAGAATCCCCACAATAGAAACACAACCCATTTTTCCGTCTAAAATTCTGCCGCTCGCTTCTGGACAGAATTCTATCACACTGCATGCTTTCTGGCGTCTTCTCAGTGGATACCGCCAGATGGTGCACAGGTTTGCGCTCCCGCAGACGCCTATCGATCTGAATGGCCATTGTCATGGACTCATTCAGACCTGCAGGCACAGGGAACCCCACCATAACATCCTTAATGGCATCAGAGAGACCCTCTCTGAAAGTAGCCGCCAAGGCACACTCATTCCACTGAGTAAGCACAGACCATTTACGGAATCTTTGGCAGTAAATTTCAGCTTCATCTTGCCCCTGCGATAGGGACATCAAAGTCTTTTCTGCCTGAAGTTCCAAATGAGGTTCCTCATACAGCAAGCCCAAGGCCAAAAAAAACGCATCCACATTGCGCAACGCAGGATCCCCTGGTGCCAATGCAAAAGCCCAGTCTTGAGGGTCGCCGCGGAGCAAGGAAATCACAATCCCAACCTGCTGTGCAGAGTCTCCAGCAGAACGAGATTTCAGGGACAAAAATAGCTTACAATTATTTCTAAAATTCTGAAAGCTAGATCTATTCCCTGAGAAGAATTCCGGCAAAGGAATTCTCGGCTCAGATACCGGAGCATGAATAATAAAATCTTGCAAATTTTGTACTTTCGTGGTGAGATTATTCAAACCTGCAGTTACACTCTGAAGATCCATTATTAACAGGTGAACACAAAGCCATTCAAAGATTATAAGGAGAGAGAAAAAAAAGAAAGACTGCAGCATAGACAGACTGGCAAGTGATCCAATTAAGAGCACAGAGGAAAAAAAAAAAAAAAAAAAAAAAAAAACTCTCAGCAGACTTCTTATTTCTCTCCTTTCTCAGCCAAGGATTTTAACCCTTTAGTAGGCCGGTCAAACTGTCATGATCTCCATGGCCAGAGAACTAGCATAAGCCTCTATAGGAACAAGCTCTTGGAAGATGTAACTGTACTGACCATGAACTAAACCTACCGCATCATCTAGAAGTAGCCAGGTAGCATGTCCTACTTTTTATCCCTATATGCCCAGCGCCGGCCGGAGAACTAAATAATGCTAGCAGAGGGAAATATAAGACCTGACTCACCTCTAGAGAAATGCCCAAAAGGAGACAGAAGCCCCCCACATATATTGGCAGTGATATGAGATGAAACAACAAACGCAGCAGGAAAATAGTTTTAGCAAATTTGAGGTCCGCTTTCTAGATAGCAGAAGACAGAAAGCATACTTTCATGGTCAGTAGAAAACCCTAACAAAACACATCCAGAAATTACTTTAGGACTCTGGCATTAACTCATAATACCAGAGTGGCAATTCCTGATCAACAAGAGCTTTCCAGACACAGTAACGAAACTGCAGCTGTGAACTGGAACCAAAATACAAAAACAAAACATGGACGAATGTCCAACTTATCTAGTAGATGTCTGGGAGCAGGAACAAGCACAGAGAGGCTTCTGATAACATTGTTGACCGGCAAGCATCTAACAGAGAAGCCAGGTTATATAGCGACACCCAGATCTAATCAGAACAGGTGAACAGGGAAGATGATGTCACAAGTTCAATTCCACCAGTAGCCACCGGGGGAGCCCAGAATCCAAATTCACAACAGTGTAAGCTCTTATGGTCAGTGGGGTCCTCTCTCTCTCTCCTGTAAAGTGTAAGCTCTTATGGTCAGTGGGGTCCTCTCTTTCCTGTAGAGTGTAAGCTCTTATGGTCAGTGGGGTCCTCTCCTTCTCTCTCACCTGTATAGTGTAAGCTCTTATGGTCAGTGGGGTCCTCTCTCTCTCTCCTGTAAAGTGTAAGCTCTTATGGTCAGTGGGGTCCTCTCTTTCCTGTAGAGTGTAAGCTCTTTTGGTCAGTGGGGTCCTCTCTTTCCTGTAGAGTGTAAGCTCTTTTGGTCAGTGGGGTCCTCTCTCCTGTAGAGTGTAAGCTCTTATAGTCAGTGGGGTCCTCTCTCTCCTGTAGAGTGTAAGCTCTTTTGGTCAGTGGGGTCCTCTCTTTCCTGTAGAGTGTAAGCTCTTATGGTCAGTGGGGTCCTCTCTCCTGTAGAGTGTAAGCTCTTTTGGTCAGCAGGGTCCTCTCTCTCCTGTAGAGTGTAATCTCTTATGGTCAGTGGGGTCCTCTCTCTCCTGTAGAGTGTAATCTCTTATGATCAGTGGGGTCCTCTCTCTCCTGTAGAGTGTAATCTCTTATGATCAGTGGGGTCCTCTCTCTCCTGTAGAGTGTAATCTCTTATGGTCAGCGGGGTCCTCTCTCCTGTAGAGTGTAAGCTCTTTTGGTCAGCAGGGTCCTCTCTCTCCTGTAGAGTGTAATCTCTTATGGTCAGTGGGGTCCTCTCTCTCCTGTAGAGTGTAAGATCTTATGGTCAGTGGGGTCCTCTCTCTCCTGTAGAGTGTAATCTCTTATGATCAGTGGGGTCCTCTCTCTCCTGTAGAGTGTAATCTCTTATGGTCAGTGGGGTCCTCTCTCCTGTAGAGTGTAAGCTCTTTTGGTCAGAGGGGTCCTCTCTCTCCTGTAGAGTGTAAGCTCTTATGATCAGTGGGGTCCTCTCTCTCCTGTAGAGTGTAATCTCTTATGATCAGTGGGGTCCTCTCTCTCCTGTAGCGTGTAATCTCTTATGGTCAGTGGGGTCCTCTCTCCTGTAGAGTTTAAGCTCTTATGGTCAGAGGGGTCCTCTCTCTCCTGTAGAGTGTAATCTCTTATGATCAGTGGGGTCCTCTCTCTCCTGTAGAGTGTAAGCTCTTATGGTCAGTGGGATCCTCTCTCTCCTGTAGAGTGTAAGCTCTTATGGTCAGTGGGGTCCTCTCTCTCCTGTAGAGTGTAAGCTCTTATGGTCAGTGGGGTCCTCTCTCTCCTGTAGAGTGTAAGCTCTTATGGTCAGTGGGGTCCTCTCTCTCCTGTAGAGTGTAAGATCTTATGGTCAGTGGGGTCCTCTCTCTCCTGTAGAGTGTAATCTCTTATGATCAGTGGGGTCCTCTCTCTCCTGTAGAGTGTAATCTCTTATGGTCAGTGGGGTCCTCTCTCCTGTAGAGTGTAAGCTCTTTTGGTCAGAGGGGTCCTCTCTCTCCTGTAGAGTGTAAGCTCTTATGATCAGTGGGGTCCTCTCTCTCCTGTAGAGTGTAATCTCTTATGATCAGTGGGGTCCTCTCTCTCCTGTAGCGTGTAATCTCTTATGGTCAGTGGGGTCCTCTCTCCTGTAGAGTTTAAGCTCTTATGGTCAGAGGGGTCCTCTCTCTCCTGTAGAGTGTAATCTCTTATGATCAGTGGGGTCCTCTCTCTCCTGTAGAGTGTAAGCTCTTATGGTCAGTGAGGTCCTCTCTCTCTCCTGTAGAGTGTAAGCTCTTATGGTCAGTGGGGTCCTCTCTCTCCTGTAGAGTGTAAGCTCTTATGGTCAGTGGGGTCCTCTCTCTCCTGTAGAGTGTAAGCTCTTATGGTCAGTGGGGTCCTCTCTCTCTCCTGTAAAGTGTAATCTCTTATGGGCAGCGGGGTCCTCTCTCTCTCCTGTAAAGTATAAGCCCTTATGGTCAGCAGGGTCCTATTTCTCTCTCTCCTCTACACCACGTGTATTTTCTGAATTACAAGCTTTCCAATGTTGAGATTCAAGTTATTTTATTATCTACAAAACTAATTTTTGGGAAAAATTTGGCAAAATTGATGAATTTGAATTTCAAAAGGTCCAGTCATCTCTAATCAATAGCCTCTAGATAAATTGCATCAAAATTTTCTAAGGTTCCTTAATGTCTTTCAGTATGTATACCTGCAATCCTAGGTTGTGCCACATAACAACATCAACTCTTAAACATGTAGCTCTGCTACATCTATAAAATTATTGAAAAAACTACCCCTTAACAGTCAACCACTGCTCAAAACTATGCAGCTGCTATAAAAAGTGGAACGTATGAGAATCTTATAGTGTATTAATCTCCAGTAGATCCACAAGTTGGGTATTTTATGAAGTCAACAACAATTTCATGTGAATAGAATATCATTTTACTTTTCCCCGGTGCCTCAGCACGGAAGAAGAGCCCATAAACCAAGTGGGAATGTAACAATCCAATAAAATACTAAACATGTATCAGTTCTTTATGTTATGTGTAATTCAATCCTGACATGTTAACATCTACTCGTTTCTGAGCAGAAAAATCTAATTTCGAAATTATTTCATAGGCTTACCCCACTATTCTTACAGCTTTACTAAACCACCCATGAACTTTGGAATGAATTCCTAATTTTTGCAGGCTGCCTAAAAACTCCATTACACTGGGCTTTGGGCAGATCCCTTGAGCTGTAGGTGTGTGGTAGGTATTTTTGGTGTTTACGGTGGTCTATTGACACCCGGTCATCATTTCCATGTATGAATCTGATAGATGTGAAATTCCACTTGTAAGAAGCAAATAAGATAGGACACATGTCTAAGAAATGCTGCAATAAAAAACAGATGCTGAGAGTCTGGATGCAAAGAATGTATCCTTGTATATTCACAACTACTGAGCCGTAAGGCATGAACACCAGCATCTCTTAAAATTACTCACACTTGACTATGATCCTGCACTTAAATGGTCAACCTTATGGAACATAAAAAATTTGGTTCAAATTCTGGGACCGTTACAAAAGGTGTGGCAGGTCGGATGCCCAAACACCGCTCCATTCATTCTCTGTGGGGTTGCCGGAAAAAGTCACGTGCAACTCACAGCAGATGCCTAGGGAATAAAAAGATCAGAGGTCGATCATGTGAACTGTCCTCCAGTCTAATGGGAACAATAGTTTGCTTATCGGGTGATTGACAGCATGTTTCCTCTGGCCGATTATTGGGAAAAAGGCATTACTAGGAACATTCAGTCCTGATAATTGGCCAGTGTAAGTATATCCTATACGGCTGGCCACACAAATTAGATGGCGTCGGATGATTGTTTGGCTGGCAGCCATCTAAGCCGACACTCCCATACACAGGGCTACTCACTCGGCCGAGAGCTCCGGTGTTCATGGAGAAAGCCACCGAATGACACATCATCTTACAACTTATCTCAAGGAGAACAATGCAATTGTCAGTACAACATCGGACATGCGTCATCGACATCTCTCTTGACCATCAGTTAACCCGTTGATATCATCAGGTTTAGCCTACATTAATCTAATGTGTATGGGAGCCTTTAAGGTACCTTCACACTCAGCAACTTTACAACAAGAACGACAACGATCCGTGATGTTGCAGCGTCCTGGATAGCGATCTCATTGTGTTTGACACGCAGCAGCGATCTGGATCCCGCTGTGATATCGCTGGTCAGAGCTAGAAGTCCAGAACTTTATTTGGTCGTCAGGTCGGCGTGTATCGTCGTGTTTGACAGCAAAAGCAACGATGCCAGCAATGTTTTACATGGAGCTAACGACCTATGAGAACGATAAGTGAGTCACCGTTACGTCACTGGATCGCTCCTGCATCGTTCTGGAGCTGCTGTGTTTGACGTCTCTACAGCGACCTAAACAGCGATGCTGCAGCGATCGGCTCGTTGTCTATATCGCTGCAGCGTCACTGAGTGTGACAGTACCTTTAAGGATTACTACTTTGAAGATGTAGTTGTTAAGCAGTAGGCTGCCCCTACCATGTAGGGGGTTGGACACAATACTCCTTGAGGTGCCTTCCAACTCTAACATTCTATGATTCTATAATTCTATGTACTGCATTTCTCCTGCATTGATTGTTTCTGGAACTTGAAAGAAGTTATTCAATCTAAAAATTTGTATTTCTGTTGCCTCCTTACTCATTTCTTGGTTTAGAGTCCTGACATTTTTTGCCTTGTCATTTTATATCATCTGGGATGTGAAAAGCTTCCTGCCATGAGCAGTGATTTCTCCACAATTTATGACTTGCTTATTGAGAAGATGTATTATTATTTGTGCTGCTGCAAAAAACAAGATCAATCACCGAAACAGTAAAACATTCCGGTAACCAAGAGGTAAAAGCGGTAATACAATACAGGAAGTGCATCATCCTGATCTACATTTATAGTAAATGCGTTATATCAACCAGACACTTGGTCAGAATTGCAGAATGCATGGTCTGGAGATGACCATGGTATGACCTTCAGAAAAAAAAAGAACTGGACTGTTGTTAACTAATTTAGTGTCTTTTCTTTCTATTCTTTCAATGAGTCATTTTCATCTCAGTCATTCTCGTCTCATCTACTGACAGATGAACAGTGACAACCGCTAATTTGCAGCCATAGCTTTGCCAAAGGGGGCTGTGGATCATGACCCAGCTTTTTACAGAAGGAGAATGTTGCGTAAAATCACTTTTTCTCCCTTGCTGCCTGTCTGAGGACAAACACATTGATTCTCTCCGAGTGCATAAACAGCTTGAATTAAAGCAGGAGATTCTTCTGTTCTGGCTCATAGACTGCATTGGATTCCCATCTCTGAAGTCCATGTGCATTAGAAGCGGTTCTTATGCTCGAAGCAAACTGAATGCACAAAACGGTAGGACATTTTAAAATCGAGATTTTATGCATATTTGCTTCCCTATAAGTAAGAAGCATTGGAACAATCAAAGTATTAGGCATGGAGATAGCCTTTAAAGGGGTATTCCAGTAGACATAAATGACCACTCATCCACTGGTTAGGGGATGATTGTGATACGCTTGCCTGAGTCCCGCCACTTTGGATAACAAGAATTAGGAATTGTGTCTCCTTCTCTCTCCTAACTGCAAGACCATAGCAAGTTGGAGGTGAATGGATGAACTGGTCCCACGTGTTCCTTGCCACTTTATTCAAAATCTATGGCACCGATGAAGACAGAAGACAGCAGCATTGCACCAGACTATCTTTCTGTGTTCAGTACCATAGAGTTAAAATGAAGAGGAAAATGTTCACGCATGATCGTAAGCTCCATTCAGTTGTTCCTAGACATCATCTTCTAAATAGCTAATGATAAGCAAAACAACTGGATGGGTGTCATGTCTCCACCAGGACCTGTCCCTGCGACTCCTTCTTTTGTCGGCAGGCACAGCCGTATTCATTCTGTGAGCAGAGTTGATGACAGAACAGACAGTGGAACCAGAAGGTCTGGACGGCACAGGCTCTGTGCAGCCATTTAGATTAGAGTTGCTGTCTGACAGTACAGTTGTGTGTGCTGTCCAGCTGGAGTTACCAGCTCCCTGCTCCAGTCAATTGGAGAGCACCCCACGCCCTACTTAAGCTTCCAGCCTACTTCTGGAAGCTGCCAGATATAGTCTTGTGCTCCTCTGGTTCAGTCCTGTCTGTTTAGCACCTTGTTGTATCATTGTTACTTGTTTCGACCTCGACTTGTGTTTCTTTCTATTCTTACGGATTCTGATTTTGTACTTTTCCTGCCCTCTTGGTTCTCAGGTTCTGACCATTCCTGCAAGCATGTACCACCAAACAGTAGCTGATTTCGTGGCCCCTGTTAAAGTCCACATTCCTTTACAGGTATTAAAGGGTTAAAGCCAAGGCAACCCCTGGGATCTGGAAAGATGAGTGGCTTGCCTAAGCCTGTCTGTGGTAGCCTTTTTAGACAGAAAGTCCTTACAACAGAACCATAATTGGATTATTTGTTTTTATTAGATAGTCAGCGTTTTATCTAGTGGGAAAGCAAAGTCTATAATTGTTATCGTATAGTTTCCAATTTTCTAATAACATTTAATGTATATTTTTTTCCTATAAATATTAATGTTGGAATGGGAAGAAGACAATATTTTTAATTCTCCTTGTCTGGACTTCCTCTTCCCATGATGTGTTATTTATTATTCCTGGTGAATGTAAGGTGAAGCTATCTTTTTTTACCCTGCTTTGTGATGACTTGTCGAGCGTCCTATCATGGATAAAGGCATTGAAAACATTATAGTGACACCTGATGCTGATACTTGTATCATCAAATAGATTGTCTATGGGAACGATGTTACTTTATGTTATTATACTGCAGAAATTTACAAAAGCTTCCTTATGGCAGATGATTCTTCTCTGTTGTCTATTTGATACATTCTTGCAATACATCAACCAATACAGAGACAGACACTGACAAAGCATCTATCTGTCCCCTATTCATAAACCACCCACTTACGCAAAAATATCTACATATTAATCCATCACACACGCATAGTGATGGGCGGAATCGTGGATGTCTGGGTCTGTCGGGTTTCGTCAAACATTAGAAAAAACAAAGTTTGGTTCAGATACCAGAATGAACCCAAACTCAAGCCCGAACAAACCCGGACACCATTCAATTGAATAAAGAGCCCGAACATCCAGCATTTCCCATCGTGTCTTCTGTACGACAGCGTGAGAAACACCGACTCAGTGGTTCCCACAATGTCACACAGATGACAGCATGTGAGCCAGCAGCTGTGACCGGCAGTGAAACGGTTATCGTAGGTCACAGGCCATCAGGAAGAGTAGGATCAGCCATGTTCAAAGCAAGGTGGCTCTCAGAGCAGCACACAGGCATCACCAGAATGTGACAGGGGGGATAGTGAGGACCCCTATGGTACACCTCCCACCGAGGACAGTTTATCATTGGCTCTGGGCAGCCTGGAATCAAGTGTGGATCACACAGGACTTGTCCGTACCTTTGGCTGACTAGACCATTATACCAGCCACACCCAGCAATGCTTACACTCTATTTTGCATTTGTTTCTTTTTGATGCGTCCTCAAATTTAAACAAAAAAAAAACAGTGCTGCCCTCTGCCCCCTCTTCCGCGTACACCACCATGTCCACCTCCACCCCCTCCTCTACTTGGACCTCTGCCTCATGGTTCTATTTTTTTTATTTTTTTTATTTACTTTGTCTGTTATTTAACATCATTTGCCTAAAAAAGTGTTGTCCCTTTTTCACCTCCACCACTACGTCCACCTCCACCCCCTTCTCCACTTGGATCTGTGCCTCATGATTCTATTTTTTTTATTTATTTGTTTTTTGGTCTCAGTAATTTTCAGTCTTTTCCCTATAATCAACTTTTTGCAAGGCTATTGTCCTGATGTTACCCCCCATTTTTCTTCCTTTTCCAGCTCCCTACCCCTTACTACCAATATTTTATAGCCATTTTATAGCACAGAATTCTGCTCTACAGTCTTTATTTATTAATTTTTTATTAATAAATAAAAAATAATGAAAAACACACATAAGATCCCCCTATATTTAGTAACCAGCCAAGGTAACCAAGGGAAAGCAGAAACCTGGGGGCAGCTCTTAGCTGCTTACTTTTCCTTAGCTGGTTATTAAAAGTAGGAAGGAACCTGCAATGTTTTTCTTCATTACTAATAAATAAATACATAAATACATGAAAAAAAGACATGTGGTCCCCCAGATTTCGATAACCAACCAGGGGAAAAAAGACAGTTGGGGGCTGCAACCCTCAGCTGTCTGCTTTTCCTTGGCTGGTTATTAAAATGGGGGAACCTATGCCTTTTTTCATTTATTACTGATAACTAAATAAATGAGAAAAAAGATGTGGGATCCCCCCTATTCTTAATAACCAGTCAAGGGAAAGCAGACAGCTGTGAGATGGTGTTCTCAATCTGGTATGGGGCCAATAGCCATAAATGTCCCCAGGCTATTAATAACTGCTCACAACTGTTTGCTTACCTTTTACTACTTAGTAATAGGGGTACTCAAAAATGTAGACCCTCCCCCTATTATTACTAATAAGGTTAAACAGACAGCCGTGGGCTGATCTTAATATTCTGGAAAGGGGCCATGGATAATGACTCCCCCAGGCTAAAAACAGCAGCCCTCAGCTGCCCCACAAATGGTGCATCCATTAGATGCACTAGTTCTGGCACTTAGCCTCAGCTCTTCCCACATTCCCTGATGTGTTCGCAAGTGGGATAATAGATTTTGGGTTGATGTCAGCTTTGTAATGTCAGCTGACATCAAGCCCAGGGTTTGGTAATGGAGAAGCATCTGTAAGACACCTCCATTACTAACCTCATAGTCAAAAGCAATGAAGACACACGCAGAGAAAAGTTCTTTGATTGAAAAAAAAACCTCCTCCATAATAACCCAATTTTACCAATTTATTAACCATAAAATAAAAAATCACAGTATTCCTCGCATGTCCATCAATAATCCACGACGTGATCCAAAGCTGCTACATTTGTATGCATTGCTGAGCAGCAGCATGATGCGACCACTTAGCCCTGCATCCAGGATACAATGACCAGACATTGAGAACGTGGCTGCATGAGACCGGCGGTGACATCATTAAGGTTATGCTGGAGTGGTGCTTTAGTAGAAAAAAAAAAAAGGTAAAGGTTTACTAAAGGAACAAAGACTTATCAAAGAATTAAGTAATCAACATTCTGAAAATAAATACTATCATAGAAAAATGATTTAATATAATGTTGCCCAATAGCAAAATATGTAGAAACTGAAATCTTCCATTTTATGCAGCTATGGTGTCATTTTCCTGCAGGACCATAAGAAAACCTTTTCCATTGATGAGTGGATAATAAAAGTTTGTTTACTCCACATTCTTCCTCAGTTTACAACATCCTCTGACTACAAAGATTTTCTTGAAAGTCCACTTAAGTTGAAATAAAGCAGAACCTGGGTCTTGTCATGTCCCGGATTGTGGTCAGTGTCCTCTGCATTCTCAGTCCCTCATGAGGTTTGCAGGACATGAATGGTCAGTATGGCCTAATGAGTAAAATCAACCCTCACTCCCATCTGGCTCTCAGATTTCACTTTGGTAGTTCAGTGTGGACACAATGACAGATGGTACTTGTATAGATTTACTCAGGCACCTGCAAAGTTTGCCAAGCACTTAAGTCATGAAAATATAACAACGGCCATAACAGAGTGTGTGAACTTTTTTGAAAAATCACCTTCATTGTCACGGTGACAAAGGGGAATTAAAAAAAACAAAAAACATTGTCTATTGGTCAGAATTAAGCTCAAAAATATTTTCAGCTACGAGATTTCAAGAAAATTAACTTTTTTTAATCTGGAGCATTTACAATGTCTTAGGCTGGTTTCACGTTTGCGTTTTTTGCCGCTGCGTTTTAGCGCAAAACGCATGCGTTTTAGCGCAAAATGCATGCGTTTTTTTTCCTATATTTAACATTAAAAACGCATGCTTTTTTTTGTATGCGTTTTGCCGCGTTTGACAACGCATGCATCGTTTCTATGCTTGCGTTTGGTTGCAGAAATGCAACATGTAGTAATTTCTAGAGGCTTTTTTTGCCGCAAAAAAAGCATGCGTTTTTTTGCGGCAAAAAAACGTATTGCTGTCTATGTAAACGCATGCGTTTTTAAGCACATGCGTTTGGTTGCGTTTTAAACGCATGCGTTTCAATAGAAAAAAACAAGACTACACACTGATAAGCCACCCCCCACCATCAAGGTGATAAAGGGATCCAAACCCTAACCCTAACCCTGACCCTAACACTAGGGATCCTAACCCTAACCCTAACCCTAGGGATCCTAACTAGGGTTGAGTGACTTTTCCTTTTTAGAGGTCGAGTCGGGTTTCGCGAAACCCGACTTTCTCAAAAGTTGAGTCGAGTGAAATCGGCCGATCTTCTTGAAAAGTCGGGGTCGGGGGATTGGCCGAAACACGAAACCCAATGCAAGTCATTGGGAAATCTATATATTTTTATATTTACTTCAGCGCGATATAGCAGAAAAGCCGGTAATTCAATTGCCGGCTTTAAATTTCTCCTGCCTAAACCCGACATGATATGAGACATGGTTTACATACAGTAAACCATGTCATATCCCCCTTTTTTTGCATATTCCACACTACTAATGTTAGTAGTGTGTATGTGCAAAATTTCGGCGCTGTAGCTATTAAATTTAAGGGTTAGATCGCGGAAAAAATTGGTGTCGGCTCCCGCGCAATTTTCTCCGCCAGAGTGGTAAAGCCAGTGATTGAGGGCAGATATTAATAGCCTGGAGAGGGTCCACGGTTATTGGCCCCCCTGGCTACAAACATCTGCCCCCAGCCACCCCAGAAAAGGCACATCTGGAAGATGCGCCTATTCTGGCACTTGGCCACTCTCTTCCCACTCCCGTGTAGCGGTGGGATATGGGGTAATGAAGGGTTAATGTCACCTTGCTATTGTAAGGTGACATTAAGCCAGATTAATAATGGAAAGGCGTCAATTATGACACCTATCCATTATTAATCCAATTGTATGAAATGGTTAAAAAAAACACACGCACAATATTGCACAGTATTTTAATGAAATAAACACACAGGTTGTTGTAATATTTTGTTGCTCTCTCAATCCACCTGAAGACCCTCATTCTGTAACAAATTAAAAATAATAAACCAACAATATACATATCTTCCGTAGATCTGTAACGTCCCACGATGTAAATCCATCTGAAGGGGTTAAAATATTTTACAGGCAGGAGCTCTGCTATAATGCAGCTGTGCTCGTGCCTGTAAAACCCCAGGGAATGAAGGTAATATAGGTCAATGACCTGTAGTTACCTTCACTCGCGGTGATGCGCCCTCTGCTGGATGTCCTTATGAACTGGAGCCTGGTAAAAGTTCCCAGGCTCGAGGTCATATGAGGACATCCAGCAGAGGGCGCATCACCGCGACTCAAGGTAACTACAGATCAAAGTGCTTTCCATGCAGTACCCGGGGTTTTACAGGCAGGAGCGAGTGCATTAGCACAGCTCCAGGCTGTAAAATGATTTAACCCCTTCAGATGGATTTACATCATGGGACGTTACAGATCTACGGAAGGTATGTATATTGTTGGTTTATTATTTTTAATTTGTTACAGAACGAGGGTCTTCAGCTGGATTAAGAGAATAATAAAATATTACAACGACCTGTGTGTTTATTTCATTAAAATACTTTGCAATATTGTGTGGGTGTTTTTTTAAACCATTTCATACAATTGGATTAATAATGGATAGGTGTCATAATTGACGCCTCTCCATTATTAATCTGAGTTAATGTCACCTTACAATAGCAAGGTGATATTAACCCTTCATTACCCCATATCCAACCGCTACACGGGAGTGGGAAGAGAGTGGCCAAGTACCAGAATAGGCGCATCTTCCAGATGTGCCTTTTCTGGGGTGGCTGGGGGCAGATGTTTTTAGCCAGGGGGGGGCAATAAACGTGGACCCTCTCCAGGCTATTAATATCTGCCCTCAATCACTGGCTTTACCACTCTGGCGGAGAAAATTGCGCGGGAGCCGACACCAATTTTTTCCGCGATTTAACCCTTAAATTTAATAGCTACAGCGCCGAAATTTTGCACATACACACTACTAACATTAGTAGTGTGGAATATGCAAAAAAAGGGGGATATGACATGGTTTACTGTATGTAAACCATGTCTCATATCATGTCGGGTTTAGGCAGGAGAAATGAAAAGCCGGCAATTGAATTACCGGCTTTTCTGCTATATCGCGCTGAAGTAAATATAAATATATATATATATGTGTCCCAATATATATATAATGAAACCCGACTTTGGAGCGAAGATCGCCGACCGCCGACCCGATCCCACAGTGAGATCGGGTCGGGTTTCACGAAACCCGACTTTGCCAAAAGTCGGCGACTTTTGAAATTGGCCGATCTGTTTCGCTCAACCCTAATCCTAACCCTAACCCTACCCCTAACCCTAACCCTAACCCTAGGGATCCTAACCCTAACCCTAACCCTACCCCTAACCTAACTATAACCCTAACCCTAACCCCAACCCTAGCTATTTCTATTTATAGTGGATTTTCTAGATGATTTTGATGATTGGCAGCTGTCACACACTTCTCAGCATGCGTTTCAAAAACGCAAACGCAGGAAAAACGCATGTAAACGCGTCAAAATGCCGCGGTTTTTTTACCGCATGAGAAAATGCATGCGTCTAAAAAAACGCAGTGTTTGCACGCGTTTACATGCGTTTTTTTCACCACCTGCATTTGCGTTTTAAACGCTGCATTTTTAAACGCAAATGTGAAACTAGCCTAAGGCTGGAGTCACACACAACATATAAAAAATTGGTCTGTTTTACACGGACTAAAATCCCAGAAATGTTCCCTGAACAGTGATCCATATGTCATCCGTGTGCAGTGCGAGGATGCGATTTTCTCACATGTAAGCATCCGTGTGACATCCGTATGGCATGGATTTTCTCACCGGCTTGCAAAATGGACATATAATGGGATCCATGGGCTCAAATGTTTGTGACAACATATATACAGTCTATATATACAGTCTATGTATATATATATATATATATATATATATATATATATATATATATATATATATATATATACTATATATATATACAATATAATGTTTTATAAAAATTGTTTTTTTTGCAACAGCTATTTCAGTTTCATATATCTAATAACTGTTGGACACAGTAATGTTTCTGCCTTGAAATGAGGTTTATTGTACTAACAGAAAATGTGCAATCTGCATTCAAACAAAATTTGACAGGTGCATAAGTATGGGCACCTCACCAGAAAAGTGATATTAATATTTAGTAGATCCTCCATTTGCAAAAATAACAGCCTCTAGTCGCTTCCTGTAGCTTTTAATGAGTTCCTGGATCCTGGATGAAGGTATTTTTGACCATTCCTCTTTACAAATCAATTCCAGTTCAGTTAAGTTTGATGGTCGCCGAGCATGGACAGCCCTCTTCAAATGATCCCACAGATGTTCAATGATATTCAGGTCTGGGGACTGGGATGGCCATTCCACAACAGTGTAATTGTTCCTCTGCATGAATGCCTGAGTAGATTTGGAGCGGTGTTTTGGATCATTGTCTTGCTGAAAGATCCATCCCCTGCGTAACTTCAACTTTGTCACTGATTCATGAACATTATTGTCAAGAATCTGCTGATACCGAGAGGAATCCATGCGTCCCTCAACTTTAACAAGATTCCCGGTGCCGGCATTGGCCACACAGCCCCAAAGCATGATGGAACCTCCAACAAATTTTACTGTGGGTAGCAAGTGTTTTTCTTGGAATGCTGTGTTTTTTGGCCGCCATGCATAACGCCTTTTTGTATGACCAAACAACTCAATCTTGGTTTCATCAGTCCACAGGACCTTCTTCTAAAAAGAAATTGGCTTCTCCAAATGTGCTTTTGCATACCTCAGCCGACTCTGTTTGTGGCGTGCTTGCAGAAACGACTTCTTTCGCATCACTCTCCCATACAGCTTCTCCTTGTGCAAAGTGCGTTGTATAGTTGACCGATGCACAGTGACACCATCTGCAGCAAGTTGATGCTGCAGCTCTCTGGAGGTGGTCTGAGGATTGTCCTTGACTGATCTCACCATTCTTCTTCTCTGCCTTTCTGATGTTTTTCTTGGCCTGCCACTTCTGGCCTTAACAAGAACTGTACCTGTGTTCTTCCATTTCCTTACTATGTTCCTCACAGTGGAAATTGACAGGTTAAATCTCTTAGACAGCTTTTTGTATCCTTCCCCTGAACAACTATGTTGAATAATCTTTGTTTTCAGATCATTTGACAGTTGTTTTGAGGAGCCCATGATGCCACTCTTCAGAGGAGATTCAAACAGGAGAACAACTTGCAAGTGGCCACTTTAAGTAGCTTTTCTCATGATTGCATACACCTGGCTATGACGTTCAAAGCTCAATGGGGTTACAAAACCAAAAAAAGTGCTTTAGTAAGTCAGTAAAAAGTAGGTAGGAGTATTTAAAACAAGAACATGATAAGGGTGCCCATACTTATGCACCTGTCAAATTTTGTTTGAATGCAGATTGCACATTTTCTGTTAGTACAATAAACCTCATTTCAAGGCAGAAACATTACTGTGTCCAACAGTTATTAGATATATGAAACTGAAATAGCTGTTGCAAAAAAAACAATTTTTATAAAACATTAAGCTTAAGATTAATAGGGGTGCCCAAACTTTTTCATATAACTGTATATATATATATATATATATATATATATATATATATATATATACCGTATATACTCGAGTATAAGCCGACCCGAGTATAAGCCGACCCCCCTAATTTTGCCACAAAAAACTGGGAAAACTTATTGACTCGAGTATAAGCCTAGGGTGGAAAATGCAGCAGGTACCGGTGAATTTCAAAATTAGAAATAGATACTCCATACCATTCATTATGGCCCCATAGATGCTCCACATAAAGCTGTGCCATATATAATGCTCTGCACCGTTCATTATGGCCCCATAGATACTCCACATAAACCTGTGCCATATATACAATGCTCTGCACCGTTGCCCCATAGATAGCTGTGCCATATATATAATGCTCTGCACCGTTGCCCCATAGCTGTGCCATATAGTGCTCTGCACCGTTGCCCCATAGCTGTGCCATATAGTGCTCTGCACCGTTGCCCCATAGCTGTGCCATATAGTGCTCTGCACCGTTGCCCCATAGCTGTGCCATATAGTGCTCTGCACCGTTGCCCCATAGCTCTGCCATATAGTGCTCTGCACCATTGCCCCATAGCTGTGCCATATAGTAATCTGCACCGTTGCCCCATAGCTGTGCCATATAGTGCTCTGCACCGTTGCCCCATAGCTGTGCCATATAGTGCTCTGCACCGTTGCCCCATAGCTCTGCACCATTGCCCCATAGCTGTGCCATATAGTGCTCTGCACCGTTGCCCCATAGCTGTGCCATATAGTGCTCTGCACCGTTGCCCCATAGCTGTGCCATATAGTGCTCTGCACCATTGCCCCATAGCTCTGCACCATTGCCCCATAGCTGTGCCATATAGTGCTCTGCACCATTGCCCCATAGCTGTGCCATATAGTGCTCTGCACCGTTGCCCCATAGCTGTGCCATATAGTGCTCTGCACCATTGCCCCATAGCTGTGCCATATAGTGCTCTGCACCATTGCCCCATAGCTCTGCCATATAGTGCTCTGCACCGTTGCCCCATAGCTCTGCCATATAGTGCTCTGCACCATTGCCCCATAGATGCTCCACATAAATCTGTGCTGCTGCAATAAAAAAAAAAATACATACTCACCTGTCTTGCTTGCAGCTCCTTGGCGCCATCTTCCCGGCGTCTCTCTGCACTGACTGATCAGGCAGAGGGCGGCGTGCACACTATATGCGTCATCGCGCCCTCTGACCTGCACAGTCAGTGCAGAGAGACGCCGGGAAGATGGTGCGACGCCCGGCGTGTGGAACGAGGACAGGTGAATATGACATACTTACCTGCTCCCGGCGTCCCGCTCCTTCCCCCTGCCTGTCTTCGGTGCCGCAGCCTCTTTCTCTATCAGCGGTCACCGGCACCGCTTCATTAGAGAAATGAATATGCGGCTCCGCCCCTATGGGAGGTGGAGCAGCCTATTCATTTCTCTAATGAGCGGTCCCACGTGACCGCTCAGGGGAAGAGGCTGCGGCACCCGGAGACAGTGGGACGTGCAGGGGGGGCGACAGGAGCCCCGGAAGCAGGTGAGTATATGACAGTGCTCACCCGCCGACCCCACCACCGATCATGACTCGAGTATAAGCCGAGGGGGCACTTTCAGCCCAAAAATTTGGGCTGAAAATCTCGGCTTATACTCGAGTATATATGGTATATATATATATATATATATATATATATATATATATATATATATATATATATATATATATATATATACTGTATATGTACAGTGCCTTGCGAAAGTATTCGGCTCCCTGGAACTTTTAAACCTTTTCCCACATAAAGATACCAAATGTTAATTTTTGGTGAAGAATCAACAACAAGTGGAGCACAATTGTGAAGTTGAACGAAATTTATTGGTTATTTTACATTTTTGTGGAAACTCAAAAACTGAAAAGTGGGGCGTGCAATATTATTCGGCCTCTTTATGTTCAGTGCAGCAAACTCACTCCAGAAGTTCATTATGGATCTCTGAATGATCTAATGTTGTCCTAAATGCCTAATGATGATAAATATAATCCACCTGTGTGTAATCAAGTCTCCGTATAACTGCACCTGCTCTGTGATAGTCTCAGGGTTCTGTTTGAAGCACAGAGAGCATCATGAAGACCAAGGAACACAACAGGCTGGTCCGTGATACTGTTGTGGAGGAGTTTAAAGCCGGATTTGGATACAAAATGATTTCCAAAACTTTAAACATCCCAAGGAGCACTGTGCAAGCGATCATATTGAAATGGAAGGAGCATCATACCACTGCAAATCTACCAAGACCTGGGCGTCCCTCTAAACTTTCATCTCAAACAAGGAGAAGACTGATCAGAGATGCAGCCAAGAGGCCCATGATCACTCTGGATGAACTTCAGAGATCTACAGCTGAGGTGGGACAGTCTGTCCATAGGACAACAATCAGTCGTACACTGCACAAATCTGGCCTTTATGGAAGAATGGACACACCTTCTCATTTAAAGATTTTTCTGTATTTTCATGACTATGAAAATTGTACATTCACACTGAAGGCATCAAAACTATGAATTAACACATGTGGAATTATATACTTAACAAAAAAGTGTGAAACAACTGAAATTATGTCTTATATTCTAGGCTCTTCAAAGTAGCCACCTTTTGCTTTGATGACTGCTTTGCACACTCTTGGCATTCTCTTGATGAGCTGCAAGAGGTAGTCACCGGGAATGGTTTTCACTTCACAGGTGTGCTCTGTCAATTTTAATAAGTGGGATTTCTTGCCTTATAAATGGGGTTGGGACCATCAGTTGTGTTGTGCAGAAGTCTGGTGGATACACAGCTGATAGTCCTACTGAATAGACTGTTAGAATTTGTATTATGGTGAGAAAAAAGCAGCTAAGTAAGAAAAACGAGTGGCCATCATTACTTTAAGAAACGAAGGTCAGTCAGTCCGAAAAATTGGGAAAACTTTGAAAGTGTCACCTAGTGCAGTGGCAAAAACCATCAAGCGCTACAAAGAAACTGGCTCACATGAGGACCGCCCCAGGAAAGGAAGACCAAGAGTCACCTCTGCTTCTGAGGATAAGTTTATCTGAGTCACCAGCCTCAGAAATCGCAGGTTAACAGCAGCTCAGATTAGAGACCAGGTCAATGCCACACAGAGTTCTAGCAGCAGACACATCTCTACAACAACTGTTAAGAGGAGACTTTGTGCAGCAGGCCTTCATGGTAAAATGGCTGCTAGGAAACCACTGCTAAGGACAGACAACAAGCAGAAGAGACTCGTTTGGGCTAAAGAACACAAGGAATGGACAATAGACAAGTGAAAATCTGTGCTTTGGTCTGATGAGTCCAAATTTGAGATCTTTGGTTCCAACCACCGTGTCTTTGTGCGACGCAGAAAAGGTGAACAGAAGGATTCTACATGCCTGGTTCATACCGTGAAGCATGGAGGAGGAGGTGTGATGGTGTGGGGGTGCTTTGCTGGTGACACTGTTGGGGATTTATTCAAAATTGAAGGCACACTGAACCAGCATGGCTACCACAGCATCTTGCAGCAGCATGCTATTCCATCCGGTTTGCGTTTAGTTGGACCATCATTTATTTTATCTCTAGACTATTAATATCTGCCCTCAGTCACTGGCTTTCCCTCTTTGGCGGAGAATATTGCGTGGGAGCCCAAGCCAGTTTTTTCTGGAAATTAATCCTTTAATTTAAAACCTACAGCTCCAAACGTTTACACACACACTACAAACATTATTATTAAGGGGCATATAAAAATCTAACAGATATGCAATGGTTTGCTGTATGTAAACCATGTCTCATATCCTGTCGGGTTTTGCAATGATTTTACAGAACCCGACAATTGAATTATCGACTATTCTTCTACCTAACTCTCGATGAAATATAAAGATATATATATATATATATATATATATATATATATATATATATATATATATATATATATACCGTATATATATATATATATATATATATATATATATATATATATATATACGTATATATATATGTCAATGACATATATATATATATATATATATATATATATATACAGTATATATATAACTCGTATATATATACATATATATACCTATTCAATGTGTAGACATATATTTCATCTGTTCTATTTTAACCTGTCAGTGTGATTTTACATTACACCGCACTGAATTGCCGGCTTTTCTAAAGGACACCGGTGCGTATTTCTCACAAGTCGCACTGATGGTCCGTGTGGTGTGCGAGTTTTTCTCGTACCCATAGACTTTCATTTGGGAGTCTAGGCCGATATTTCTCTCGCACGTATAATACAGCAGAGAAAAAAACTAATGATGCAAGCTGCCCCATAGATTAACATTCGTCCGAGTGCTATGAGATTTTTTCTCGCTTAGCACTCGTCCATATTCCTCTCTAGTGTGACTCCGACCTTGGAGCCTGATTCATCATTTATATTTTTATTTATCAGTCCCTTTACTTTTTTTTTAGATTGTGTTGTATTTGCTGATGTTTTTTGCCCCAAATTAATGAAAAATTGTCATTTATTTTCTTTTACCACTTTTGCAACTTTTTTTTTTTTACCAAAAAAAAGTTTTTCAAAATGTTTGGAAAAATCGCTGAAAAATTTGGGGTTTACATAAAATCACTCCATTAGGGAGACTGAAGAAAATTTACAACTGTCGTAAATTTGTTACTTTTTAGAAAGTTGCAAATGATGAATCAGGCAAAAACATCTATCTGGGAAGCACGGTGGCTCAGTGGTTAGCACTGCTGCTTTGCCACGCTGGGGTCCTGGGTTCAGATCTCACCATAGACATCTGCAAGGAGTTTGTTTGTTCTCCCCATATTTATGTGGGTTTCCTTTAACACTCTAAAGACATACTGATAGGGAATCCAGATTGTGAATCCCAATGGGGGCAGTGATGATGATGACATCTGTAAAGTGCTGAGGCATATGATGGCGCTATATAAGTAATCATAATAAATCCGTAAGACCACATCCATGCCCACAGTGATAAACTAAGGAAAACAAAAGCAGGGTAAATTATGTTAAATAGACTGCAATTGGAAAGATGAATTTGGTACGAAGAAAAATGCAAATTGTCTATTTCCCAGAGGAGCATTGCGGTTTTAAGTCTCCTCATCTCGATATGCTTAACATGTCACTTCCAAAAGCAAGAAAAAAGCGAATGGCACTGAGTAGCGCACTTTAATTACTATTATCGCAGAGTAGATGCGGAATCACGGACACAATACAGTGGTTGAATCACGCTGTTGAAGGTGCTTGCTGGAAAGCCACATGAAGAAATCCCAAAATGAAGAAATGTTGGTGAAAAAAATCCTTAGTCCTTTATTTTACAAAGAATTGCATGGACAAGGTTATGCGGGCAAGGACAAGTGCAGATTATGCAGAAAAGATAAACAGGATGACGGCCGTTTCGCGTTATTCACCCTTCCACGGGTCCAGATATCTGCACTTGTCCTTGCCCGCATAACCTTGTCCATGCAATTCTTTGTAAAATAAAGGACTAAGAATTTTTTTCACCAACATTTGGAGTGTTGCTGCTATTTTTATTCATTTTGGGATTTCTTGACATGTCACTCTCCACAAGGAGAAACAATACTTCTTGGATCCCGTACAAAGAAAAAAAAGAGGACAAAAAACTTAATGACCATTAAAAGCATGTTTTGTGTAAAATTTGCTAAGTTTTTTTTTCAGAACATTTATAAAAATAACATCCAACAATCTACAATATTTTTTTATTTCTTATGTTTTTTTTGCAGTTTCTATAAAGACTCCAAAGAGAGAGGAGGAGAAACCGTTCCGAGACTGTGCGGATCTGTATCATGCAGGGTTCAACAAAAGTGGCGTATACACAATCTATATTAACAATGTATCAGAACCCAAAAAGGTAAAAGCATTTGCTCAACTATATGACCGACCCGTCACCAAAATACCTCACCTACATTATGCTAAGCCAGGCCATTTTGTATGTTTTGGCTGCAAAAACGTGACCCTGCTTCGATGTATGAACACTTTACGATAGCCATGCCTGGTCAAAGCCTTGGAACGTTTAGTTACAGGGCTTCCTATGTAGCTACCAAGCTTCTATAAGCTTCCGAGCTGTAAATTCTAGTAATGGCCGTCACAAAGGTATCAAGGTAAAAATTTAGAAAAAATTATAGTTTACATATCCAACTTTCGATTTTGTTTGAGATTTTGACGTTTTACCAGACTTCTGCTTTTCAATGTTTTATTATGCAGAATATATACTGGATGCGACGTGAAAAACAGCTTCTGCTTCACTTGTGTGGTTTGTACAAGATGATCCTTATCAGGTATCATTCATGAGAACTTTATACGGGTATGTGCACACGGTGTCTTCATCAGGTGGAATCCATCTAGAACCCTCCTTAAAAAGCACTAAAATAATAACAAAAAGAAAAATAGAGCTGGATCACATGCACCTAGAGTAGGCCCGAACATGACACAGGTTTTAAAGTAGGAGGCAACGTAAGGATTAACTCATAGTTTTGCATGTACACCAAAAGGGATAGTTAGAGGGTGTGGGTCAGAGGTTAGGTCACATGGGGTCACACTGGGTCAAGATTGGTTAATTCGACTATGGTTGGAGGAATATGTCAAGAACCTTATATGAAGAAGGGGATCCCAGGGACAATGGCTGCAATCAGGATACAGGACCAGTGAACATCCCATCCACCTGCTTTTCTTTTTTGTTTGGTTGGTAGCGGCCAGACTTCGATTGTGGGTGTAGGACTTTCATGTCATGCTTTGTTTATGTCATAGCAGTCAGCTGAGGAGGTCAAGGATGGCCTTGGATAATGGTTTCGTGGTCCCATCAGAGGTATGATGACCCCTCATTGTTATGTGTGGTTAGTTCTCGCTAGGACAGTTCTTGGGGAACAGGAAATTGTGGGCAGTATCATGACAGGGATGGAGTGGTGCGACTGGGGATCGAAGTCCGGTACTGTCCAGTGTTGGTGGGCCATCCAGGATCTCCTCAAGAAATTAATGGTGTTTTACTCTTGGTCATAGACATGTTGTATTCAATAAGGCTGCTGTGGCCATATTCCATCATCAGTCAGCATTACGTTGTTATTTATTGATGCCATAGAACACTTTTCAATATCCTAGTCCTGAACACATGCACAGCAATGTCAAAACCAATTGCTCTGCATATTTTCCATCTTTTTGCATTTATTTTAATTGCTTCAAGCTTCATAAGCTGTGAAGTGGCTAAAAGAAATTACCTGACCTGAATATCGTGCAGGTGGCTTCTGTTTGGAAGCCACCACTATCTTATGTATACCACAAAAATGACTCAAAAGATGTCAAAGAAGATGCTTCAGGAAAAAACACTGCCAGAGTTTAATTCAAGCATTTTCTGCTTCAAAAACGATGTGGGTATTCTGGGACTAAAAGACACTGTGTTCACATATCCTTGTGGTAACATTGGCTGCATTGCCGATAGCAAACATTCGGAGCTCATCTTTCATTCTACCAAGAAATGAGTGAAGTCTATGGCATTCTCCTCAGCCAGTCATAGGGTTCCCTGCAGAGGGCCGTGGACTTGTGTGTGTGTGTGAGATCTACATGCCATATTGTATTACTGGTGGCCAATGTAGGATCATTCTCAGAAGAGGACGGTTACTGGCCATTTTCCACATCTTCCAATTCTAGCTAAAAGAAGCATAGATGGTTTGGTGTTCAATAAGATCCATTACCAATGCCAGAAAAAAAAAAGCCACACATTTTAGGACACTAGTCATTGTGGAATACATGCAGGAAAGGATTAGGAAAAGCTCGAGAAAATCAGCATTAAAGGATCTTAAAAAAAAAAAGTAATACTCTGGTGACAAGTTTTGTTCAAGTAAGAAAAGAAAAATTCTCTGCAAAGGTGAAAAACCCATTTAAAATTATCCCAGCATGTTCAAATTAGTGTAATAACTAGTGATGAGCGAATATACTCATTACTCGAGATTTCTCGAGCACGCTCGGGGGTCCTCCGAGTATTTTTTTAGTGCTCGGAGATTTAGTTTTTATTGCCGCAGCTGAATGATTTACATCTGTTCACCAGCATAAGTACATGTGGGGGTTGCCTGGTTGCTAGGGAATCCCCACATGTACTTATGCTGGCTAACAGCTGTAAATCATTCAGCTGCGGCAATAAAAACTAAATCTCCGAGCACTAAAAAAATACTCGGAGGACCCCCGAGCGTGCTTGAGAAATCTAAAGTAACGAGTATATTTGCTCATCACTAGTAATAACATATCGATGTATTCAGATGAGTATCATCACCTGTCGACATATACTGGAGCAAACAGAATGGTGCGGTGTATTTATATTGGCAACAAAATATAATCATAGACACAACACGGAGCAGTTGCAATACGTGATGTCTGAAGAAGAAGTGTGGTTCCATCTAACCAGCTGTGGTCATTTACAGAACAATAGGTACTGGCACACACAAAATTCACACAGCTACACCAGCTTGGTATTACAAGTCCTTCCCTGAAAGATGATCTTAAACTGCAGGTGGGGGATTACTTATTGTGTATCGCATCTATTAAAGGACACATCCATACCATCCATTCCTCTGCACATACTTCATGCCCTTGTGAGTAACCAGAGACTTCTTCTGCTGCAGCGGGCTCTCAGATAATGATAAGAGCTCAGGGAAGGAGTATATTAGCAAATTAGCGCCTGTTTTGTACTTTCTTAATTGAGCTACATTTATGCACTTCCAAAGAGTTCCCTCATCTCGGGCATTCTAAAAATGGTTTCATGCCCATTACCACTTTGGGCTGTTGCATTTTCACACCTGCTTTATAGAATTCTGGTCCCCAAATAAGCTGTTACTTCTATAAATGATAAGTTTTCCAGATTCCAATTTCAAAGGATGACTATTTTGAATAAGAGGCCGCTGGTTTTACCATGTGTCCAATGTAGAAACTTTGATTGGTGCTTATTTTATATAATCTAAGAAAGTGTCAGGGGGCAGCGGGATTAGGGCAAAGAGCGTTTAGGGTCCGCTAGATTTGACACTGTACCAACACATGGACGCAGCCTATACAGAGGAGCAGCTCTGTCTACAAATTAGACCAACAAATGGAAACCAAAAACTGTGCATGGATTTAGTAAGTAAAAGATGGTCTCACGAAAGTGGAAAAAACTTCTCAGTCATACTTTGCACACTTTTTGTGTCATCCAACTCCTTCCGGAATCTGCCTGGATTATCTTCAGAATTGTGAAGAGATAAATGAGCACTAAATACCGAAGCTTCTTTATACAGCTCTGGCAATAATTAAGAGACCACTGCAAAATGTTCCGTTTGTCTGATTTTTCTCTTTATAGGTATATTTTGTAGTACAATGTAAATTGTTCTTTTAGTCTATAAACTTCTGACAACATGTTTCTGAAGTTCCAAGCAATAATTTTTGTATTTGTTTCTGACAGAGAAAAATGGTCAAAATTTAAAAAAAGATAATAATGCAAAGATAACAAGTTCATAATCACTTAGAAACAACAATACTAATGTTTTAACTCAGGAAGAGTTCAGAAATCAATATTTTGTGGAATAACCATGATTGTTAATCACAGCTTTCATGCGTCTTGGCATGCTTTCCACCAGTCTTTCTCACTGCTTCTGTCACAAAAATGTAAGCAGTTCTTTGTTTGATGGCTTGTGACTATCCATCATCCTCTTGAATACATTCCAAAGGTTTTCAATGGGGTTCAGGTCTGGAGATTGGGCTGCCTATGACTGGGTTTTGATGTGGGGGGTCTCTTAATTTTTGCCAGAGCTGTATACTGTGTGCATTGTATTGCCACTTCATTAGAGATGCCCATCTGGAAGCATCTTTGCGCTTTTTTGGCCTTCTCAGAACTGCAGCAATTCATCATGGAATAGATTCTTCTAGGTGATGAAACCATTCTACAATAATATTGGGCAATGGAGACAGGACATGGCATCATGTAGAGATAAATGCTGGCAAACTCCACCACAAGAAAAAGGTGACCACTTTCTGTAGCCCTTTGGTGATCAGCTTATTGTTGAGGAATCTTAAAGGGAACCTGTCACCTGAATTTGGCAGGACCGGTTTAGGGTCATATGGGCGGGGTTTTCGGGTGTTTGATTCACCCTTTCCTTGACCCAAAACCGGTCCCGCCAAATTCAGGTGACAGGTTCCCTTTAATACAAAGATAAATCTAATTGCTGGGAACCCCACCAAACACTAGAAGGGGGGTTCCAAAGCCACCATTCCCACTCCTAAGTACAGTGACGTGGCGTTTACATTTGTGCCCTGCAGTATGAATTTGCAAATGTGATGCCTCAGTACAAAAGATAGGAGTGGGGTCAGTTTACTGCTGCTAATGAACATGTGCATTTCCTGAAAGAGCAGGAAGTAGGAGTCTAGCACAGTCCCCAGTGGTCAGTGTGATAATTGCAAGACTTCTTATTTTTTAATATGGATCATTATATGAAAAATCATAAAAAATAAAAAGTTTAATACATTTCGCATAAAAACTTGATTTAAACATTAGGTCATTTTCTGATGTTACAAGTAGTAGGACACTATCAACACGGGAAGAACATTAGATTCTAGTTTTTCATGGATATAGTTTGCAATTACGCTGTTCAGCTGCTAATTTTTTTTAAAGGGGTTTACTTCGCTATGTAAAGTTTGGATTTGCTGCAATGAAACTGCTTTAAAATATAACAGAAAACCCGTCCCTCGTTCCCCCCACCAATTAAAGCTGCCTTTGGTGCACACACCAGTTGAATATGTCCAATAACCAGGGGTGCAACTTCAATATGTGCTGGGGTTATAATCACATCCGGGCTCTGGAGCCTAAAGTGCCCAAAATGTCCAATTGGCCTATATGAAAATACCACTACTATTAAAGACTTGTAATAATTGGGGGCCCTGTTGGATCTTTTTTTGCATTGGGGAAGCGATCTCCATGGAAAAAACGGACGACACTAGGATCAATGTTAATCGATGGGGCAGTGCGGATGAGTGATTTTTTTTTTTTCACTGAGCAAATTTGCGTGTGAAAGAAATAGCAGCATACACAGTTTTCTTCCATATATCAGATGAGACTCTTCTATTCAAGTCCATGGGCACGAGAAAAAAAATCTGATGCCAAACGGAGGCACAGTATAATATCTGTTATCTGGACACATTGCAGTTCTGTAAAATAGGAAACAGTAAATTATTAATAGGTGCTGCTGTCAAAAAATGGATTGTACATGGCTGACAAGTGAGAAAAAAAATGTTATAGAGTTTTCTGGATGAAACTCTGAATGATTTTTTATATGCTCGTGTGAACTTACCCAGAGGATGATGGCAGAAGGCAGTTGATAATGAAAATCCAAAAGTATTTTTCCAAAGGATTACTACATAAGATCTTTTTCACTTTTTTCTCAATGAATATACGTATCTACAACAATCTCTCATTGAGGGGACTATTTGGGTAGGTTCACACAACCATATAAAAAAACATAATTTCATCCAGAAAGACAGGATGATTTTTTTCCTCACTCCATATGCAATCCGTGTTTTTTACAGCAGCTATTAACCATTTGCTTGACTATTTACAGTTTCCTATGTCACAAAATTGCAAAGTATCCGTAAAAAATCACATGACACTGTGGCTTTGTATGGCATTAAATTTTTTTCCCAGATTCATTGGCTTATATGGGGGACTCGCATCCGATTTCTGGATAAAATCATGCAAGCTGCTGTTTTTTCACACACAGATTCAGCAGGTGAAAAAAAATACTCATTTGCATGGCCCCATTGAGTAATGACTGCGTCCCTCTATGACTTGTTTAATTTGTAGTAGGACAAATAGGAAGGGTAATTTTGGTGACATGCCATAAGCTTTTCATTTCCAGATTACAACTTGTAACTTCAGAAGGCTGAATCTTTATTTTCCTTCTTGATTTAAGGTTTACTGCAATATGGAAAGCGCGGGTGGAGGCTGGACGGTCATACAGCACAGGGAGGATGGCGCCATAGATTTTCAACGAGGTTGGAAAGAGTATAAGATGGTAAGTTCCACAAGTAGATAAGCAAAATTACAGAGTAATCACCATGGACATTGTATTTAGAGGGAATGTCCCTTTTGGGCCAATGTAAGCAAACCTGTCTAAAGTCAACCTCTTTCTAGCTCTGGCTGCCAGGTTCCTACATTAACGTAATCTATTGATTTTACCAAGAAGCGGAGAAGAGATCATTAGATGATAACTATCTTTTTCACTTGACTATAAAGGAGTGATATTGTTAGATTCATACTGCCATTACTATCGAAGGACATAGAGCAAATTTAGGCTCACCTAATAGGTGGATCTTCCAAGCTTCATGTCCAGGTAGGCACACAGTTCCCGGGCGTTGGTGCTTCAAGCTGGAAGGCACGTGGGAAGAGAGGACTTGGCACATTTAGGAATCTTGGTAGCAGCAGTGCAGATGCAGTGGAACCTAGCCGAGATTGAAGCAAGTTAAAGCATGGTGTGCAGAGAAGTTGGAGTAAACTAAACAGAAGCCTAGAGTCTCAATCCTAAGACACAGGTGCGTGGACCTTCAAATGGACCTTGAATAGGATTAGTAAGATGACGTCCAATGAGTCACACTGGACAACCTGAAAAACCCGAACAACAGAGGGCAGTGGACCGAGATGAAGGAAGCAGAGCCCAGGATACTCGGGATGAGTGTGAACGTTGACCATCTGCTTAGTCACTTTGGTTTTTGGCAATGGTCCAGTTTTAGGGTGTAGATTTAAGGGGTGCAAAGGTAGTAGCTGGACCCAGTGCCAGGTGATTAGGAAGCTAAATATCCCCTCTACCTCATAAGTAGTCATCAGTATTATAGATGGCACACACAGTAGTAGGTGGGTGGTCCTGATACAGATTTTGCATTGTAAAACCCAAGATTTAAGTTACGCCTCTGTAGTCCCTTTATCTTTACTGTGTGCACAGGATAATCTCAAATAATTCCCAAGTATATGGTCAGGAGTTGTGTACATGCCATGAAAACAATGTAAGATATCCGGAATAGCAATGATATGTTTTACCTGTATTGAAAAATCACTATAGGAAATTTACAATAGGTCATAAAATGTAAGAAAGTACTAAGAAAACATGGAAAAAGTGCAGTGCCAAGGACGTACTCCAGCATTTCACTCAGGAAATGTCTCAGGTTTCAATTTCTCAACTTCTTTTTGTTGAATAACTGGGTATATAGTGTTTTCCTTTGGTATAACAGTCAACCAAGTGTAAACTATTCTTTTTATTATTCCACCGCTTTTCAATGTTCATCCAGCCAATTATATACAGTATATTGTTGGTTAATTTCCAGATATATTTTCTTTACAGTCTGGTAATGGACTTGCTGGAGCTGAATTTCTCATCTGTTTCTTTTGTGTAATGTGATGTAACTCAATAAAATACCTCCAATCCCAAGTAAATAATGGCAAGGGACAAAGGCTCTGTTCTGTTCACATGCTGCTTAGCTTGGTAAGATTGGTGCTGCATGCAGAGCTACTGTGTTTTTGTCTCAACAGACCATATTTTAAATATGGGACAGTGGTATCAGTCTTATGGTTACGGTGGCCATGAAGCAACCTTGAACACAGCCTTACTCAGGAACAAGCACAAGCTTCCACACGGTTCTCTGCAGCTCCTACACACAGACTGCTCAGCTTTCTTAGCTGATCCATGCAGTCTACAATCAAGGCCTGCAGGGGTATGATTTAACCCTGTCCTACATGGCTTTGCTACAAGACATATAAGGCAAAAGATGGAATTTGTAGCAAATACTGCATCTAATACATTGAATGTGGATATGCCTGAACGCTCAGAATATTCTCAGATGTATATTTCCACTCTGGATGTTTCTGTGAATTCAGTGACTACCAAGGAAACATAGCAAGATTTAATACAGAGCAAATTTGCTACTGAGGTAGGCTGAAAATGATCTGAAAATCTGAATCCTGCCTTGAAGAGGACCTGTTTAGTGTAAATGCAGCTATTCTCCTTAATCCGATGTTTTTTTCTTATGTTCTTGCGCCTCTCCATTCCTGACATATGGCCCTCTTTTCCATGTATATAAATCTTATGTTTATAGCCAAGTGGGTGTGATCCTCAGCTCTTCTTTGAGTGTTTTCATGAGGATGTTCTGGTTACAAAGAGGATGTCCCATAGGTGACCCCTCCTTTAATACCCTCAAATGGAACCCTCCTTCTCATTAATCAGTTAGACCCACAAACCCCTTTTGCCAATATACTTCTCCCCCGAAATTCACAATCAAACAGCCAGTTCTCCCAAATAACTGCTTTGCCTCCAACGTTCTGGCCTATCAAACATCCTCAGCCTTATCATTGGGCCCTCCCTTAAGCCCTTGAGGACTTACAGTTTGGGCCATTGCTTTTTGGGCCTCCCTTGTCCATAACACAAATTCCCTTCTTCTTCCATAATAAGTAATCTTCTCTTACAGGATCCATGTCAGCTATGACAGATGCTATGAACCACTTTGATTTGTTAGGATCCTTTATTTCTATGTTATAAAGAGTCTGGCAGGGTTACTTCTTATTATTTTTTTAAATCAAAATGAACCTATAATGACAAACTCAACTCAGTAACATCTCTATTGGTTACATAGTCCTAGCTGATCACATGAAATAGCCGACACTACATTAATAACGTCTCCACATTCGTTTCATGTGAAAGCTGACTGATGGTTCCTTTGGGTTTGGGATGAGCAGCCGACAGCTGCCAAATCTTGGGCTTATTATCAAGTAAATTGACAACAGAACTTAGCAGCCTCTTGTTTATATATATATCTACATTTGCAGCCAATTCTTCTTGGGAGATTTTGTTCCGCAACAGCCCAAGTTTGCCAGTTGTTGGCTTACGTCATCTCCAGGCATCCAATTTTGTCATTGAGCTCTAAGTTCTCTGGTAATGTTTCATTTGGGATGACTTAATATGATGTCTTCCTCTGATAGCAGCTGAAGTTTTCTTTGGAGCCAGTTCTGTCCTATACCAGTCACTTTCAGAAGAAATAATGGCACTTTTAATACATCTGTTTTACATTATTTGATAAATTGCGCCATGTAATAGTACTTTTAGAAATTGTCATTATGGCTGGTATGCTGCCCTGATATACAGAACGGCTCTTTCATGCTTGAGGTGGAAACCTGACTCACGGAGAATAAGCAGATGTAGATAGATCTAATGAATGCCATGTATAGAAGTCATGGTTGACAAATCGCAGAACATTTCATAACTGAGACGTTGCATGTATACATATATTTACCAAGCCGAATATATACATGAATGTAATACTACAAAGAGAGGAGTCGGTTATTTTCATACCCAGCTGATACAATTTCTTCTTATTTGAGTACCCTAAAAAGTGGATCACAGTGTGTTCCTCTGCCGAGACCCCCCAGCAATCACTGGGATCAATGGAGCAGACTGAAAGCAATTGCCCCATAGTCCCACTACAAGGAAAATTAAGCATTACACGTTTTCAAGGTGTTTTCTAATATAAAATGTTACAGAATATTGCAAGGATTTTCCATAACATTAATCAGTGGTAGAGCTGAGGAAGTGTAATGGGGCTTTATAATAATAATAATAATAATTTTTATTTATATAGCGCCAACATATTCCGCAGGCTTTGTCAGTGGTTGCCTGGCAACTGTAAAATGGCTACCACAGACAGGCATAATGCAAGCCATTCTACTTACCAGATCCAAGGGGTTGCCCTGGTCTTCACCCTTTAAGCCCTGTACATGGATCTGGACTTAAATAGAGGTCATGGAATAAGCTTCTGTTCAGTGGTGCAGGTTGCCATGAGTGGTCAGGTAGGAGGGTCAGAACTAAAGGGGCAGGAGAGGTGCAGCAGAAGACACAGGACTAGTCAGTAAAATAAGCTGAGGAAAAACAGGAAAAATATACTGCAGAGGAGCTAAACAGACAGGACTGAACCTGAAAAACCCAAGACTACATCTGGCAGCTTCCAGCAGTAAGCTGGAGGCTTAAGTTGGGTTTGGTCCTCTTCAATTAGCTGGAGCAAGGAGTTGATAACTTCAGCTGGACAGCACACACACCCATAATGTCAGACCGGACAACACTGCAGGTCCCAGCCAACCTGATCTTAACAAAAGGACAGAATCTGTGCTGTCGAGAGCTTCTGATTCCAATGTCTCTTCTCTCACCATTGCAGCCTGCAGAATTAATACAGCCGTATCTGGTGACAGAAGCAGACATTGCAGAAGTGTGTCCTGGTGAAGATGTGATAGGAAGATGATTTGCAAGACCCTAGTTCAGCTATCATATTAGTTATCTGTAGCTGCAGTGCCTGCAAAGCTCCTTCTACCTGGGGCATCATGTCAAGTGTGATTTCATGAGTTTCGAACCACAATATAATGATGTTACGAAGCCTACTAATCAGAAAAGGTGTTGGAGATGTCCCAGGTGGTAGAAGGTTCATAGGGCTCTGGTCTGGCAGGCATGAACTAGCTACACAGGTGCTTGACTAGGATCCTAATCTGTTTGCTCAACATCAATCTGTAGTATCCTGACTTATCAAATCCCTGGAGATCAAAGAGACAAGACAATTCTGCTACAGAGTGGCTCTCCTGGTCACTTGAATGGGTCTGTGTTACCGTTTCCATCCCTATTCAAAGACAGGTTATACACTAGCCTCAGTCCATAACTAGTGCTAAAGATCAGTAGAGAACCAGAATACTAGCCACCCCATCAATCAGTGATATCACTTTTTTGGAAAACCTATTTACAACAGGGAACTGTCTATACAATGCACAGGTATGTGGCTAATACAGGAGAGAGATAATCTTTCACCTGTTCTCTGCTTCAGAAAATTGATATAGGACCTAAATAAGAGAATCCCCTACTAGACAATACATTATTAATGAAGGTAGAATAAAAAATATGATACTCCCCTCCCGGACTGGCGCCATTCCTCTGAATACAGCACTGCATCCCCAGCCAGTCTGCTGGGATTACCATCTAGTGGGGCATCACATAAGTACTGCAACCAATCAGTGGCTGCTGATCACTGCCCAAAAAACACATTTTCGCAAACAAATATATAGAATTTCTACTGTGAAAACCTTCACTAGCTGGAGCTCTAGAGGTAGTGCCTATAGTTCTCTGGCACACTGCATAGCCTTGGTCTGCAGCTAATACATGAATGATGGTAGTGATACTGTATATTATGCATGCGAACAGATCTATTTATATTCCTAAATACCTTATATTAGTTTTATTACTATTTTTTTCATTTCCAAGACTACCAGATTTACAGAGGATTTACTGAGATCTTCTTTTAATGAAAAGCTCAACAACACATGTATTTTTATTTCAGTAACTCAACGTTTTTAATATATTTGCTGCCAGTGAATGAGGCGTTCTTGTTAGTACACAGAGACTTACAACTGGCAAACTCAGCTTTGCAGACTGGTAAGAACTTGATATTCCTGTATCACCTCTACAATAAGCGATACTCTGTGTACGGTACACTTGCCACATTTGGATTGGAGAACTTGTTTTTAGTTTTTATCTCAGATTATGTCCAAATTATTGGGGTCTGTCAAGTGTCGTTGGGGTTGGCCATGTGATGGATCAGGTGCTATTGGTATTTTTATTTTTATAATGAAAAAGACCCAACAGTGTACAGCTTTGTGCAGATGATGCATTTAGTTCTCTGGGGATTGCCTAGACTGTACAAACTTTTTATTTCAAAAGAGGTGTTTCAGCCGACCTCAATGTAGACAGGTATAACACACTTGTTGGTGCCCCTGCACGGTTCCCCTTCCCCCTCCATGCAGGGATGCCGACACACTCACCGCCGCGGCCATGTTATCACCTCTCCATCACTAGGCACGTCTTCGGTGTTCTCCCTGCTTCCTGGCTCTGTATCTTGGTGGCACACCTAGTGCACACGTGCCTTGCCCTGTTCTTATAGAGCCCCAGATGTCCCCAGCCAATAGCTGGGAGTCATTTTGTATAAAATGTGCCTTTCTTAATAGGGAGGTGCCTAAACGATGTGGGTTCATTAGTTAGTTTGAAGGGAATTAGTGAGTTGTTAGGTCCCCTGGTCCTTGTGTGGCCTGTTCCTAAACTCAAACCCCTGGTCCTCTGCGTAGTCTGAACTGAGCCCGAGTCCGTGTCAGGGTACCTGACCCTTGGGGTCAGCAGCTGCAGTACCGGGGATTGCCTAGGAGTAGTACCTGGTGGCTACCTGCATTTCAAGCCTGACTCCACCATCAGGAGCTCCAGTGAACAGCAGGCAGCAGCTTAGCTATGCCCTTTCTACTTAAGCCTGGCCCTGTGGCACAGTGGGACCACAAACCACATGCTCTACCTGCGGGCATGACAGTAAGGTGCAGAGCTCTGACACAAGCTAAGGTTTTAATACTAGAGACAGGGGAGGACCATCCCGATATGTTACACCTTGTGGTGGTGGGAAGGCATTTAGGCTTTTTTGATCAAGGTATTTTTAACGAAATATCCTATGTTCTTTACATGCACTATTACTATTTATTTACTTAAAACAATGTATATGCTCATTTTGTATTTTTGCTTGGGTTTTGTCTGTGAAATGGCTACAGTGTGAACATGCTCTCACACATTGCACAGATACCAACTTATGCTCCTGCTCATTTCTTTGGTTTTGCTAATGTAACACAGCCGACATCTGCCAGTTATGGTGTAGGCTGAACTCTTGAGCCCACTCCAGACACCCGCACCCAACTTGCGCCGTACATGTACGACAAATGTCGATAAGGGCTTAGCAGTTAAAGATTTAGGATTGGAGTGCTGTAAAGCCACCACCACTAGACTCTGGAGGAAACCTCTCTATCTGGCATCTGATGTACAAGTTTGGACTACTTGGCAAATGACAGGAGTCCATTACATGCCTGACTGCGTTGTTCCCGCTAAAAAGTTTGGTGGAGGAGTGATAATGTTATGGGGTTGCGTTTTAGGATTTGGCCTAGTCACATTAGTTCCAGTGAAGCTAAATCTTAATGCTTCGGAATACCTAGAAAAAGAAACACAAGAACCCCTCTGAAGTCATAATCATGTGAAAAGAGAACAAACAAGAATGTATTCATTCACAGATATTTGAAAACAGCAAGCTATTGGCTACATGCTGTATTACAGAACAGCACGGTACACATTAATTTTGCGCTATCTTGTATTATCTAGTATTCACCCTTACATATCAGTAATTTCCCCAGAAACAGATACAAATTAGAAAGTGCTTAATATATGGTAATTTTTTGTAAAGGAGAAATCTAATAATCATCTGATGAGTCATTGTAACAATAAACCGTTACATCAAAGATATTTCAAACAACTTTGTAATAATTGACGAGAATTTGTGTTACAATGTAACTGATACAATCTGATGAAAGATGAATACATGTTTTATAGGAGGAGTAATTACTTTAATGGTCTGCACATAGACTCCCATTACAGGGAACTAAAATGTCAGGCTGTCTGCTCTAAAGCTGATAAGCACTTGTATTCATAAAATAACACAGAGGATATTTTATCGCTCCCAATTCTGGAAAATTACGTCAGCTTTTCAAGGAAAACATTGGCCGCCTTGTACAGGTGGTAACTTTCATGTTTTGTCTTGCAATATGAAAAATCATATTATATGACTGCAATTTTCATTTATTACAGTAGAGTCAATGAGAGGATACAAGGGAAACCTACAGGGTCATTTACAGCTGACATTAAAGGAGTGGTCTGAAATACAAATTAATTTTCCTCCTAAATGCTTATCTATTTAATGCCATAATCTAGTCTATTTTCTAATATGCTTTAATTAAAAATTCCCTATCCTTCCCTAACTACACTATCTAATTGCTTTTCTTTTTTTTCACAACCTCCTTTTTGATTACTCTTTGTTTGAGAATCCCAGTGCTTGCTGCAATACTCAAACGAAGCATCATTAGGGGGCAGATCCTGAGGTTAAGCCTTGTAATAAAGCAACATCAGTGACCTAGTTTCAGGGGCGGGCTAGTCCCTGCTTTGTCACTGCGTGATGTGCCCAATGACAGTGCGCTCTTTCATCGGCTCAGATCAGAAGTATTGAGCTGGCAACAGAGCGCACTGTCAGTGTGCATTGTTTGATGAATTATCACCAAGTGACATCATTTACAGGGGTGGTTCTGGTTTCCGAACATCATGTATTCTTAGGAAGTCTCAGGAAGTTGGAAAAGAAAAGTAGTTAGATAATTTAGTTAGGGAATTATGGGAAATTTTTAATTTAAGTATATTAGAAAATAGTTTATATTACGCATTAAATATATAGACATTTGAGATGAAAATTAATTTGTATTTTGGACCACCCATTTAGGGCAGGAGATACATTGATAATGATAGTCAAACATACTGTACATCAGATGGGCTCCATGTACAACCATAAAATGGTCTGCACTGTATTACCAATGTATGGGTTTAACCCCTTCCTACCACAGCACATATCCATTTTATGTTTTTATTTTTTTCAGAAGTCAGAATTCAAAACTATGTAGAAAAAAATTGGGGGATTTGTACTGCCATCTTCTGAATCCATTAATGTTTTCATTTTTCGGTTGATTTAACTTTGTGAGGCCTTGTATTTTACAGGGTAAGCAGACGTTTTTAGTGATACCAATTTGGAATACAATATTTTTTGCAGCATTGCAGCTACCCAAAAAATAATTAATTTTGTCATATTGAATTTTTTTTCTGTTTACAGTGTTTATTGATTGCTTTAACTCATTTTCATATATTGGATGCAGTGATATCAAATATGTGCATTTTTTTAATTCTTTTATTTTTAATGGGAGAAAAGGGGATGATTTGAATTTTTAGTTTTTTTTATATTTTTAAAAACTTTTATTTTTACTTTTTACTGTACTTTTTGATCTCCTCAGTGTTGTTAGAGGCAGATCCTGGCTGTGTATCACAGCTATTTCCTGTGCTGGCTCAGACTCTGAACGTATTTCAGAACCTAAGACAAAGACAAAAATATAAAACATGACTGTTGCCACAATTGAATTGACAGTTACACATTAAGTCTACATTTGGGTGGGGTTTACATAACCCCTTGCCACTTCTGGTTATGGCATGCCTAAAATTAGTCAGGATTATTTCACTCATTTTGGGATGTTCTAGAAAATTTGAAACGGTTCTCAACTATACATATTGTTACATCTCCACCTGGACCTGCTTCTGTGACATCTGCTTCTGTCACCAAAGCCAGAGTATTTATTCTGGCAGTGGCCCTGATGACGGAGTAGATGTTGGAACTAGAAGCTCTAACCATCGCAAGCTTTGTCCAGAATCAGAGGCTAGTGTCGCTGAGCTCTGTGGTGGCATTCATTCAGGTAGTATGGGTTTGTGTTTTGTCCTGCTCCCTGCTTTGGCCACTGGGACAGTACCAGACCCTACTGAAACTTGCTGCTTACTGGTAGTTGCCAGTTATAGCTAATACTTGCTCTGGTTTACTCCTGTTGCTCTGCTCCTGTTAAGCTTCTGTGATTCTCGTTTTGATCTTGGCCCGTTTACTGACTATTTTTCCAATTTGTGATTTTATCCTTTGTTTGCCCTCCTGGTTCTGATCTGGTGTCCTGTCAAAATCTTCCAACCCTCTACTCCAACTAGCAGCTACTCCAAGGACTCCACTCATGACCCCTGTATAAGTATATATCCCTTTACAGCAGATAAAGGATGAAGGCCAGATGAAGGTCAGGGCTTCCATGGGACATGAGTTAGAGTAGCTACCACAAAGCCTATTGGTGGAAGTCCTACTTGCCAGGCGACCATGGACAAAGCCACTTTACACATATCTGATATAAAGCTCACATGACAGCATGAGCATTTCCTTACTGGGCCTGATTTAAGAAAACAAAAAACAACAGCAACTCTGGGCAAAATTGGTACAATAGACCTAATTTGGTAAAAGAGTTAGCGATAATTACCGGTATTGTTTCCTTTAACAAATAATAGCGGTTTTCATTTTTCAAGAAAGCTGTATAAAATAAAAACTGCACTATGATTGGTTGCTGTAGGCAGCAAGGCCAATAATTCTGCCTGACAGGTTTGACAAATGTGGCCTACAGGGTCTAGATGTGTATTGTAGGATCCAAAAAAGATGAGGCTTGACACGCCACAAGGAAGACCCTTTGACTCACGCTAGGCATAACGTGAATTCTTCTGAAAGGAAAAACTGTCTTTGTTGCCCAAAACAACCAATCACAGCACAGCTTTCATTTTTCAAAAGCACTATAGAAAATAGAAGCTGCCCTGTGACTGGTTGCTACTGGCAACAAAGACAACTGTTCTTTCAGACTATTTTATAGATGTCTGTACAGCTTTTCCTCTATGGGGGTTGTCCCATAGACAACATTTATCAAATATCCACATGAAAGCTGGTTTTAGTATAATTGATTGGAGTCTGATGGCTTCGACTCTCAAGGATCCATCCCGAGTATGGATTCCCAAAGTCCCATTTGAATGAAGCATTACTGAGCATGTGCAGTCACCATTCATTATCTTTTAATGGACAGTTACTGAAGCAGTGGTCGCATATGTTCACGATTCATTCACAAAGTGGACTCCAGGACTCCTGTTCTTGCAGTTGTGTGAATCGGTACAAGTAGGACACACAGGGATTATAGAGTTGTCACCTATTCTGAGGCTAGGGCATATTTTTTGGTTATGGGACAACCCCTATAAGCCCCTTTAAGGCATATAGATATTATAAAGAGGATCCTCTCCTCCAGATCCCAACTTCAAGAGCCAATTAAGATGTCATTAACAAACTGTTGCTTTGGCAGACTTGAACTGTCCATGTATTACTTAGAGTATAGCCATCAGGGACTTTTCCTGGCACTTTTACGATTTGTTTGGAGTATCCTGCTAAGGCAGGTTCTTTCTTTAAAGGTGTTTTCTTCATGATGCAACCTCCTTAATGGTCAATCAAAGAGATTTATAATGAGCAAGGATAGTTAAGGATGCATTGCTAGCCTGGCAGCTCTTAAAGGGTCTTCCAAGTACAGATTTTTCACTAGCTACTCCACTTAGTAGATTCCAGGGGAACCTTGGCATTCACACTATCACTCACATAAAGGGATTTGGACTCATACATCTGTGATGTGGCTGCAGGCCAGTGAAGCGAGCTGGAAGAAGAGGGTCATACAAACCGACCAGCTCAAATGCAAAGAGAACAACAACTAAGGCAGAGCAAGGGCCAAAACACTCTGAGGTTAGCAACAGAATATAGCACAAAGGATTACAAAAACAAGAGAGATAGGAGCAGAAACAGGTCAGGTATAATGGGAAAGAGCCCTACCCATGGCTTCCAGCAGTAAGCTAATTACAATAGATAATAACTCTTTGCAGGAAAACAGGTGGAACAACAAATCCCAGCTATATTAAAATTAAATCTGAAACAAGCTTGCATCACCCAGCAGCAACTGTTAAAATACGGCATCACATGGCTAAATATATGGAAGCAATAGGACCAGAGTGGTAGTCATAACTAGAGATAAGCAAATTTGATCGGGTCCCTGCTTATTCGGCAAGCTATATCGCTGACCGAATAAGCAGCAGAAGGAACCCGGATACATGGAGCGCGCCGGCTGATCAGCTGTCTGGTGCCGCAACTGCATCTGTCGCGGCTGTGTCACAGTCACAACACATGCATAGAGATCCTATGTGTTGTGACTGTCATACAGCCGCGACACATGCAGCTGCAGAGCCGAACAGCTGATCAGCTCAGCCGGTGCACTCCATTTATCCTGTTTCCCTCTGCAGCTTATTCAGTAAGTGCTATAGCTTGCCGAATAAGCAGGGACCCGATCAAATTCGCTCATCTCAAGTCATGACGGAGCTGCTGTCCGGTTACACTCCAGCACTTTACAGGAAAACAGTGTCCCAGTGAGCTGTCAGGTGTGAGATGCGTTACACTCACTTGTGGGTCTCAGGACTCCGCTGTCTCCAGGCTCACATCTTCAGGAACCACCGCACTCAATCCAGAGGGCACCAAGTTCTTCACAACAGGCAAAGGTTTACTGGTCTGTTCAAGTACATCAGGTTCCTTTCTTCCTTAGTACAACTCCTCTTCATGCCTATCACTCATTTGTCCTGAACCATCCCCAAGTACTTGACTCCATCAGCCTAAGGTATTTCCTCAGCAGTAGACCTGGGATCCTTCACCTCCCATCTACACGGGACTCTGTCCATCTTCCACTGCACTCCAGAGGACACAATGTGTCCGGTAGCCCCTTTTTCAGGGTTTCCAAGCTCCCAACGTGACAGAGGCATCTGCTGGGGAACCCAGTAGGGATGCCCATTGCTCTGAATGACTGGTACATGCTGCCCCTAGCAGCCCACTACACCTGAACTTGACTTTTTCACTGCACTTCTCTAACCACCACACTATCAGGAAGTGCCCACCTTTTATTAAAGCTAGTTCCCACCCACTGGGCTAGTTCTATTATTAACTATGTCCTATCAAAAAGACTAATCCTAAGGTCCTTAGCCTATATCCTACGCTGTTGGTAAACGACTTAAGTATATGAACCGTACCTATGCGATCCCAAAGCTTATGCTTAACCTGCACTGTACACTACTCACATTATACATTAACACCTTATGTGCATCACCATAACACATTATATAAGACGCACATCACTATTCACATTACATGTAAAACCACATGACACTGTACACATAGCACGATTGTTGTCTTCAGGGATAGGAACACAGCAGAGCAGTCCATCATTATTACACACAGATTTGACGGGATGTTTATGAAATTATTTTATCCATGGATATTTATGGAAAAAAATAAACTGAACAGGATGTTTGCCTTTAAAAATGTGCAAATAGATGTAATCCAAAGAAAAGTTGAGTACCGATGTAAATACTTTAGAGCCTGATTTACAGCTCCAAGATGATTTTTTAATTCTGACAGTTACTTCTGCAGCTTGCCACAGTTAATTTCTAAAGAATCACCGGCCAGAAATTACCTAAACTTCTGTAATGTTCTGCTCTACTACCTTCTGGGGACACTTATAATTACTACAGTGCAGCGCTTGAACTAGCATTTTACAATGTCAATTCAAACCAATGGACTGTCAATGTAATGCAGGACACATAGGTCCTCCAGAGTGGGAGACACTTTTTGTAACCCTGTTATACTATAGCCAAAAGATGAGGATCCTTAACAAAGGTTACCCATTCTCGGAAAATTTCTGCAGCATATCCTGAGGATTCCACAAGTAAGTTGCAGCTGCAAATGTGAACCAAACTGAATATTATGATGCAAATTTGATGGAGAACACGAAGAATAATCACTTCCTCAGGGACTTCCATGGTAACTCTACATCCAACCCTGTTTGGACTTCATGCACCACAATGATGACTTATCACATCTTCCCTGGAGGCTGGGTGTAGAGGGGACCAGAGAAATGACCAGTGCCGGACTGGAGGGCCAAAGGCCCACCAGTAACCAAATCCAGAGCCCCACTTTTCAGCTACATGCAAATGTGACATCATTTTTAATCACAAATTTATATAATAATGAACTGGTTAGATTGTTGCATTTGAGGCGCCCACAGGGCCATGGGGTACTCAGTACCAGGTCCTGCGGTTCACAGGGGGATGTCATGGTGGCGACCCGGTCCGTGGCCCTGGTCATCAACGTTTAGGGAAAGGTATTTAAAGGGAATAAAGTCTGTGTTCGTGACGCCACCTGTGGTATTCGGTCAGTGGGGACCGACGCTGCTTTAAGGGGTCCTCTGGGGTGATGTTATGGCAGCTAGATGGTATAACTTCCCACAGGTGAAGTGTATCCCTAGGGCTCCCAGTGTGTAGATGGAAGATGGTGAGGAGTGCAGCAAAGAATGAGGACACAGGTTTGCAGTCTCTTTACCTTGGTTTACTGAAGACTTCAGCATCCGCAGTCCAGGGCACCAGATCACAGGGCAGGCAGGGTCTGGCCAGCTTGAAGGCAAGTTAGGAGTCCACTTACCCAGGTGGAAATCAAAAGCCTTCCTCAAGCGCCATGATGGTGTAGTCCCTTACGGCTTAAAGCGCCACATAAGGTCCTCACAGATGTTCTCTCTCTCTCTGTCCCCCAGGTAGGATAGGACATAACCCGTATGACTGGTGGCTTGAGGCTGTTTATAGGGGCTCTAGCACGCCCCGGCCTCTGAGGGTCACCACCGTGCCTCCTGGGTGTTAGGTCAGACAGGTAACTTGGAGTTCAGCTGTCCTGCTGGTCTCTGATGTAAGTCATAGAGGTCCTTACAACTTTGGTGTTCTGGCTACCGGTCTCTGCGCCTCAGAAGGAGGCAGCCTGCTCAGGGCTGGTCTCCCCCTGATGTCCTCTCCTGTGCTTTGATCTCCTGCACGTTCACTGCAATCAATTTGGCTTTCTCAATGTCTCTCTCCGGGAACTGCTGCACTGCGGCTACACAGCTCCGTAAACCCTTCTGCTACCTCAGACTGATCCTGACTGGACCTTCCTGGAACTGACTCTCTTTTCCTACAGACTTCCAGTTTTATATATATATGGGGAGTCACCTAGTAAGTACAGTAGGATCAAAAGCTCCCCCTGGTGGCCTGGAGTGTGAATGTGTTGCATGTTTGTGGTACCTGGTTGCAGTTATCCCTTCTTGCCTTCAAGCGTAACATCACTCTCCTCATGAGGAAAGCAATGCTACTGTGACAACCAGGACCCTGGGGCGCCACACATTCCTTTGTCTGCACATAGTGATTCAAGTATATTGTGCCAAGTACTGCTCATATAAGAGGGTGGTGGTCTACTGGAGGTTTCTCCTGTTCTCCTGTGGGCCAGTCCAAGCCTGGAAACAACGTTATCACAGAGGTGCCAGGGAAGATGGCTTTAGTGTTTCATTTTTACTTTTAACTTTTTGAAAACTTTTTTTTTCCTTCATTCTGGACTTGCAGATTTTTATGCTGAACTGTGATTATCTTTAGGGTTTTTTTTTTTCTACTCAATGGGAATTATTTGCAACAAATCCACAATTATCATTTCCCAACATAAATTGACATGCTGCTGATTAAAAAGAAATCTGCATTGGTCAATCTCTGCATGTTGGGCTTTCTCAACCTTTGGATGAGATTTTTTTCAAACCTCGTCCACTTGGCTGCACCTGTGTTTTACTGTAGATTTATCATCTGAAAATCTGGATGGAAAATTGGCAGCAATTCTGTTACATTTGAACGTATTCATAGGGTATATTGCATTCGGTATTCTAAAACCTACAACTCATTTATAGCATGTGTTTAAGGGGTTATCCAGGCTTGAGGGCCAAGTCTGTAGACATTCCATGTGACTGCAGACATGTGAATCCTCACAGCGAGCACAGTGCACACCGTCAGGATTCTCCAGTGCTGGCACTGGGAGTGGGCAGTTATGAGATTCTCATGCATGCAGTCCCTTGTCAACTAGACATGTGAGGATACATGTGTAAATACGTGTAGTCACATGACCGCCCACTCCCAACATCAGAGAATCCTAACAGCTCGCACTGTGCTCGCTGTGAGGATTCACAATTCTGAAGTCACATAACGTGATTGCAAACATGAGCCCCGAACCTGGACAAGCCTTTTAAGATCTAAAGCATGTTCCCACATGCAGAAGTGCTGCACATCATTTTTTCCTCTGTGCTTTTCTTTATGTTTCTGCATCAAAATATTCAATAACAAACTGCTTATTTTATTTAATTGTTTTGTGATTTTTTTAATGCATTTTTGATGCAGAATTGATGCAGGACTTTTTAAAATGTGTTTCATTTGTTAGAGCAAAAACACTACTTTCTGCACCATTCTGCACGTCAAAACTCAGTTGTGTTTTTTTCAGGGTACCTATAGACTTCTATGAACCAAAAAATGTAGAGGTCTGCAAAGTCTTTAAATGCACAGTTGTTGTGTATTTTCAAGAAATCACATCCACCTGAACTTGTTTGAATGTTCAAAAATTGTGGTTTTTCTACACAAAAAAAATGTCTGCGGAAAAATTGCAAAGTGCTTAAGCTAGTGGGAACATGGCCTAAGTCTGAAAAACAACAGGTAAAATAGATGGATGGATACATATATAGATTTTAGATAGATAGCTGATAGATAAATAGATAGATAGATAAATAGATAGATAGATAGATAGATAGATAGATAGATAGATAGAAAGTCAATGGATAGATAATGATTAACTATGGTTATAATCAGAGGTACAATAGGAAGAGCAGCTCTGGAGCACAACACGCTGCGCCAAAATTTATATTGTTAAAGTCTGACCTGTCCAACCAATGAGGAATACACATATAAAATAACTCATAATGACCTTGTAAAAAAATCATTAAAATATTTTGTACTCAGAAGATAAATGTGTGTTTTCTCCCTCTTTGTCTCTAGGGGTTTGGCAGTCCATCTGGTGAATTTTGGCTGGGGAATGAGTTTATATTCGCAATTACCAGTCAGAGGCAGTACTCGCTGAGGATTGACTTAATGGACTGGGAAGGCAATCACGCACATTCACAGTATGACAGATTCCACATAGGAAATGAAAAACAGAATTACAGGTAAGAAACGTGATGGTGCGACCACGTTATATATCAATCCAGAAAACTGCTCAAAGTGCTCACAAAATTACTCCAATAAAACAGGAAACCTCAGGAGGAATGAGACTTACAGGATAGAAATTCATTAAATGTACATGACATAATTCACAGGATAAAGAGAATGTATTGCAGCAAATAGAGACCGGAGCGGAGGGAAACTGCACATCCTAATAACATCACATAGGTACTTATATCGGCAGAGCAAGAGGGAGAAAAGCCAATCGTACCACCTTCTGACAGTGATATTATGCTACATCCTTTCTTTAGATGTTTAAATACATGCAATTTTCTATTTTAAAATATTTTCTTAGATAGATATGTAGCATTCAACATTTTAAAGGGGCTTTCCGGGGCTTTGAAGGCTTATCCTTAGCTGCTACAATATTCTATGGTGGCCAGATGCACACAGTGTATGGAGTTGGAGCTACTTATACAGTGTAGTGACCATTCTCAGGCGTCTGCAGCTCTGCTGATATTAAAGGGAATAGTAGCTGAGCTGCAGCACCAGAAAATGGTCATTACGCGGCTGTGCTATTCTGGCGGCTCTTTATACTGTGTACATCCAGCAGCAATGGATCGTTGGGGGAGAGGCTGCTGGATGTCTAACCTCACTGATACGTCTTTCAAACCCCTTTATCTGCTGAGATGCTGCACTATAAAAAGTTTGTCCACCCCCACTCCCTGTCTGCCTCGCCAGATCTGTAAGTAATCCCTCCCTTCTTCCTCTCTCTCTGTATGTCAGCCATTTTATAAGGCTCATGTTTTTGCATCTCTGAATCAGAACAGTCTTTTTACCTACTATAATTGTGCATAACTACAAGAATTCAGCTTGGAAATAAACCTTCTTCTGTAATCGTCATATGTGCCTCTGCAGTCGAGTCAAGCTATCTGATGAAATCTTTTTGTGTGAGCACTGGTACCTAGAGACATCCACAGAAACAGTCTCAAGCACCCCACGCTCACAGTGTACTTTTGGAGGCAGAATAAGTCAGATTTTCATAGACTGACACAGAATTTTTTTTCTGAGAAAATCAGATCATACTGTGATCAAAGTCTGATCAGAGTTTGATTAGAGTGTGATAAGCATAATCAGCCAGATTATCTCGGATGAGAGAAAATACGGTGGTGTGACCCTGGCCTTACAGTAACTGCACAGTAATCAGAGCTGTGCCAAGTCATGTCGTGTCAAGGTCTTCCCTTCTCTCTTCTTGTACTGCTGTCTTTATACATTTCTTTAGGACTATTATAAGCATCATCAGAGTAAGTTACATTTGATTTATCATTATACACAAACCTGTCGCTACAGGCCACGTATAAAAATAAGCTGTCATGTACATGTAGTTGAGGAAAAAGCAATTTTTGGCCATTTGCAGTTAGTTTTATCAGAACTAGTGTGTAAAGACGAGCTGCTATGAAGTCTTTTATACACAGTGCGCAGAGACATGAGGGATTTCTGCTCTCCTTTCTCTATGTAGCACAGATTCAGCACCATGGGAATGTTACCCAGGAGTAATGAGCAGTGTGGTTGTGATTCCAGCTCTGCAATGTGTGCAGAATTATTATGTAAGTGAGTATTTTGATAATATCCTCATTTTTATGCAGATTAGTTTATCTTTAGGCTACTCCCCCTTATTACATAATTACACATCGCCTAATCTGCTTCATCCAATAAGCATTCAAGTTTAAACAACTTGGAGTTGGAAAATATGCAAATCTTCTTCTAAGAGCTATAACTTTTTAATTTTTCTGTTAACATACCCATTTGAGTACTTTTTTGTGGCTGAAAAAATCTAATAGGGATAAAATGGAAAAATATATGCAATTCCGAAATTATTTTGGGGGTTTTGTTTTTACAGCATTAATTATGAGGTAAAACAGGAGTATCCTGGTCAGTGCAATTATGGTGATTGCAAACTCACATCCATTTTTTTCTATATTTAAGTGGTGAAAAAAATTCAGAATTTTGTAAAATATATATATATATATATATATATATATATATATATATATATATATATATGTATATATATATATTCAATTTGTGTTTCCCTTTTCTGATACACATAACATACTTCCTTTTTTTTTCGTTGACAGCTTGTTTTCTGCGTGGTAAGCTGAGGATTTTATTGATTTTTATTTGGGGTACATGAGACTTTTTGATCACTTTTTATCACTTTTTTTAGGGTATGTGGTGCCCAAAAATAATGTAATTCTACGGTTCAATTCTTTTCCACTTTTCAGCGCTTACCATGCGGGTTAACTAATTTTTACATCAGACATTTATGGCTGCATCAATACCGACTGTTTATTGTTTTTTTTTTCCTTTTTTAATTTTTAGTTTTTGCCTTTTTTTTATAATTTTAAATAAATTTTAAGTCCCCACTGCTGGTTTAAACATACGATTCCTTGATCTCTTGTATTACCGTATATACTGCAGTTGCAGTATGTAGGAAAAATCATGTAGGTATGGAGCTCAAGACGGTATGTCTGTCAAAGGTTGGCAGCAGCATCTAAATGGTTAACAGCTGTAGCCAACGCTCCGTTCAGCTCTAGCCGCTGCTGTAAGGACACAAATCCCGGCTATGTAATATCTAACATGCGTGGGGAAATCAAAGCTCCTCTACCCCCACCAAATGTGCAAACCCCTGCCCTGGATGTTTGTGTCCTAACTCAAGGAGAGGTTACGGTTAGACATTCACGTTTTGGATGATTTTTCTCTTTAGAGAGAGGTGAAACGCCTGCTCATGACCTTGGTGATTCCTCGACCTGTGGCCTCCTGTCTTACTGCCCTACAAGCCTCTTCGTTGTGTCAGACATGACTACATCAATTGGTGCTTAAAAGGACCAAGCCGTCAAGTTCCCCAAGTCTTTATTTACCATCCCCTTTACTTATCTGATCCTAAGCCCTTTCATCGAGGTATCAAGTAACAGTCACTTGAAAACCAATAAGCCATTTCCCTCGTGACGGGTTTACATCTCCCCTTTAATAATGTCGACTTTAAAGACAATATATTATCCAGCCTATTCTCACACATAATGCCTTTCCCTTGTGAAAAGGTTTCTATAGGGACCCAAATCTCCTGCCTTCTATGAAAGAGCAATTTTTTTTCCTCTTCTCATGCCTAAAGCTCTAATGGTTTTTAAAATGATGTTTTTTAGAAATCATGGCACGTCCGGAACCTGGATGTGAATTTCTAAATATCTGCCCCTTTTGAATGAGTATTTTTTTTCTCTGGCTGGTTACTAAGAAACCGCTGTAAAGAATCTTTGGGGGTTATCGGTGCAAACAAGATGGTTGAAAAGCTGACAGTTTTGTGATTATGGTGGTCCTATGTTCACTTCCAATGTCATGCTACTGAATATTAAACATGTGCAATATGGATGTCTCACCCTGCATGTGGGTTATTAAATTATATTAAGAAAACTTACCTAGACAGGTTATGTCTGAGTAATCTGTTTTTAGGTTTCCTTGTTTCACCCCTATGCAACTTTTCTGTTTCTATGGGTAGCATGGTCCTGGAATTGTCACTTTCAGCAGCCACACTGCGATCATTGGGTCCCATAGTCACCCAGGTATTAAAGAAATTGTTACACACGTGCGCCGGTCCATTTGATTTTCTTTTGTCCACATCAGACTTTGCAAGTAGCCAGGCGTTCTCCCATGTTTTGTATTTCCTAGGCATATATAAGCCCTCCCAAAATGTACACCTGTGTCTTGGTATTGCTCTAAGACTTGATAGTAACTCATTTAGTTGCCTGTGCACAATTCCAGTGCACAATCATCAGGACATCTCCTGTCTGTCTATGGTTCCCAGTCTATGTGTTACTTGTCTGTGGTTTCCAGTAACATTCCTGCCTATCAGTGGAGGACCTCACCTGATTGTCTGTGGTTTCAAGTAAACTTGCTAGTGGTCATCACCGTACCTGCCTGCAAATTCTGGTATTGCTACCTACTTTCCTGCAGATTCCACTATTGCAACCTGCCTGCAGTTTTCAGGATGTCTTTCTGAGTCCTGACCTGACTCTTTGTGGCTTCCAAGTTATTCAGACTTTGCAGTTTCTCTGGAGTTCTGTCTGCTACCTGACCCCGAACTTCTATGAGTATGACCCATTCTACATGTCCACCTGTAGTTTTCAGGACGTCTTCCGGGCTGTTTGCTGTTTCCATGATATTACACTTTCTTGTAACTGTGGAGTTTTCTCTGCTACCTGTCAACGTCTCCATGATGACTCCTGCTTGTCTGCAGTTTCTAGTAACTCTGCAATCTGCCTGAGGTCTTTAGTAATTCTGTAATCTGCCCGTGGTCTTTAACAACTCTTCAATCTGCCTGGATGTCTTCCTTCCAGCATCCTGCCCGTGGTCTCCTGGATGTCTCCCACCTGCCAGTATTTTCCAGCATCCCTCCTGCTTATCTGTGGTCTCTTGGATGTATCCCACCTTCCAGCGGTTTTCATCAACTCACCAGCCTGCAGTCTACTGTATGGTTTTCTTCTTGCCTGCTGATTCCAGCATCTCACCCACTTGCATGCGGTCTCCTGGACTTTTCCAGTCCGGCAGATGTCTGTATTCTGCGTGTTCCTCCTAGCTGCTGCACCTACGCCCATTGCCTGTCTGCCCACATGGACCTTAGGCTTAGCTATCCACCTCACCTAGTGAGCCGCTTTGTGTAACAGAAATGAACAGTACATACTGTCTTCACCCCTTTCCTTCTTCTATCTATGGCACTTGCTGTTACATTTTACACTAGATTCAATGTGATTCAAAGCCTATTGCAGCCCTAGGTTGCACACAGCCATCAATTATTGGGCAGTAGTTTACATGGGTGAAAAATACTGAGGAATAACCACAGACACTATAGAGATGAGTGAATCAATCCACAAATGATGATCTTCGGGTTGCATTTCCGGAAATTTGCAGTTTCATGTGATTTCAAACATTTTGAGATTCGATTTGTAGTTTTACTTGGCTCCATTTCCCACAATGCTGAAGCAGTGAGTGGGCTATCATCTTTTTGCATTGCTATGTGGGCCTCCCCATAATGCCCTATAGCTATGATATCTAGCAGATTATCACACCTTGTACAGTGGTGGTCAGTATCGGGCCATCACAGATCAGCAGTTCGCAGAGGAGCACAGTTTATACAGCAGAGTCGTTTTCCATCTCCAGAGTCACTTTGTAAGTCTCTCCTATAAAGTGTAAGCTACAGTGTCCTCTCTCTTTCCTTTAGTGTGTGAGCTCTTATGATCAGTGGGGTCCATTATCTCCTGTAGAGTGTAATCTCTTATGGTCGGTCAGCAGGGTCTTCTCTCTTCTGTAGAGTGTAACCTTGTATGGTCAGTGGGGTCCTCTCTCTTTCCTGTAGAGTGTAAGCTTTTATGATCAGCGGGGTCCTCTCCTGTAGAGTGTAAGCTCTCATGGTCAGCAGGGTCCTCTCTCTCCAGTAGAGTGTAACCTCTTATGATCAACTGGGTCCTCTCTCTCTCCTATAGAGTGTAAGCATTTATGATCAGTGAGGTCCTCTCTCTCTCTTCTGTAGAGTGTAAGCTCTTATGGTCAGTGGAGTCCTCTCTCTCCTGTAGAGTGTAAGCTCTTATGATCAGTGAGGTCCTCTGTCTCTCTCTTCTGTAGAGTGCATTCTTTTATGGTCAGCGGGGTCCTCTTTCTCCTTTAGAGTGTAAGCTCTTATGGTTAGCAGGCTTCTCTCTCTCTCCTGTAGAGTGTTTTATGGTCAGTGGGATCCTCGCTCTTTCCTGTAGAGTTCAAGCTCTTAGGGTCAGCGGGGTCCTCTCTTTCTCCTGTAGAGTGTAAGCTCTTATGGTCAGCAGGGCTCTCTTTCTCCTATAGAGTATAAGTTCCTATGGTCATCAGGGTCCTCTCTCCTATAGAGTGTAAGCTCTTATGGTTAGTGAGGTCCTCTCTCTCTCCTGAAGAGTGTAAGCTTTTATGGTCAGTGGGGTCCTCTCTCTCTTCTGTAGATTATAAGCTCTTATGGTCAGCGGGGTCGTCTCTCTCCCTCTCTCTCTGTTTCTCCTGTAAAGTGTAAGCTGTTATGGTCAGTGGAGTTCTGTCTCTCTTTCTCGTCTCCCCAGTTGTATTTTTGTAACTTTTTCAATATTGAGATATGTGTGAATTTGTATGCCGCAAATCAAATTTGTAGGGAAAATTTGGTGAAATTGACAAATCCAAATTTCAACAGATCTGCTCATCTCTACAGTCTATATACATATATAAAAAATGCTAACACTGTCCTTGTCATTTTCTTTATATCTCAAGATTTTTCTTTTGATATCGGTATTAGGGACCTATCTAAAAGCCATGGGACATCCACAATATATTGACACAGATGTCCTGGCATCTATATAAATACCAGTGCACATATATATGCCAACCACTCTTCTGGGCCTCTGCTATGATTCCAGTCCATTGATGCCAGTAGACTGAGTATTTATTCTGGAGCCATTTCCTCAATATTTGTATTATTTTTACATAGAAGTATTTATTTTAATTTCTAATGGGCATTAACTCAAAAGACTAAAGTTTGGATAAACAATTTCCTCCAACTTATCACAATAAACCCTTCATATAACATCTTTGCTGAAGGTTACGAAGTTGACCCAAAAAATGTTTCTTTATGAACTCACGCTGCTTGCTACATCGCCGTTTTCCTGTTATTAGAATTTATTCGATGTGATTTTCCATTAGTTATTACAAAAATCTCAGGATTAAAACTGAAGTATTTGTTTTAAGGCCAAGTGAAGTATTAAAAATCTTGGGTTCTAATCAAGCTAGCAAATGTGTTCTAAATCTGATATGTTGTTCTATTGTAGTATTACATTCATGGGGCAGCACCATATACAGTATTTTACTATCATCCAACCGAGGCACTTACACTGAATGTCTCAGGAACACTTAAAGTGGATCTTTGGTCAAAAATAATTGTCACAATGACCTTAGAATCTCATGCGTGGATGATTACCTTTCTAGGCTTGGCTATTTGTGCTCTTGCTAATTCTTCAAAAGACATTTTGATAGGGAATTTAGATTGGGAGCCCCAATGGGGACAGTGATAATAATGAAAAGAAGGTCTGTGGAATATGATTGCGCTATATAAGAAAGCATAATAAATAAGTAATGTTCCCATCAGTCTTTCTTTCCACAAGCCTGCAGGCTCATATTATAAATATTACTCCTCCTTTCCCTCTTCACACGAGTACACCTCTACCTGCTGCTTAAAGAGGTTGTCCTCTACTGATCTGGAGCTTAGGACACTTTTATCCTTGGTAGAAAGGAACAGGAGTAGGCATGCCACTTTTATGTGTAACAACTCACAAGGGGAAATAGGTAAAACAGTAAGAAAAACTGCAACTGACCCATCCGGTTACTGCACAGACAAGAAATTCTGACCCTGCAGTCACTAGTCATTCCTGCATGAGATGGAATAGCCCTAAACAACTGACTGAATGATGGCAGCTTGGACCTATGCTCCTAAGGAACCGAAGGGCAGAGCAGAGTGCACGTTACCTACAAAAGGGAAAAAGTGCTGAGGTGGAAAGAGATCTCAGAGTGAGTTAAAACAAACCACGAAATACAAAATGAAAAAATAAGGTACGCTCTGCTAGAGAGTATGATGCCTACTTCCTAAACAAGAAACAGAAGATAAGTGCAGGGTGAAAAGCATAATCAGCAGAGAGATAAACCCTGGCTGGTCTTCACTGACTGGCATAAACAACGGCAGTATTGCTGGACATCCAAATGAGAATATTACCAGCAGGAAACACCAGCGAGGGAAAGTATACAGATGAAACCAGAAGTTTACATTCACTATATAAAAAGACACATCTGCATGTTTTTCTCAATATCCGACATGAAATCAGAATAAACCTTTCCTGTTTTAGGTCAATTAAGATTATCAAAATTATTAATTTGCCAAATGCCAGAAAAATGAGAGTGAGAGAATGTTTTCCGTGAGATGTCCATGTTCAGACTCCGTGCACAGACCCCGAACTTTGGTGTTCTGGTTTGCCCAACACTAATTATTATATATATCTGCTATATAGACATATTATTATTATTATTTATTATTATAGCGCCATTTATTCCATGGCGCTTTACATGTGAGGAGGGTTATACATAATAAAAACAAGTACAATAATCTTAAACAATACAAGTCATGACTGGTACAGGAGGAGAGAGGACCCTGCCCGCGAGGGCTCACAATCTACAAGGGATGGGTGAGGATACAGTAGGCGAGGGTAGAGCTGGTCGTGCAGCAGTTTGGTAGATCGGTGGTTACTGCAGGCTGTAGGTTTGTCGGAAGAGGTGGGTCTTCAGACTCTTTTTGAAGGTTTCGATAATAGGCAAGAGTCTGATGTGTTGTGGTAGAGGGTTCCAGAGTAGGGGTGATACGCAAGAAATCTTGTATGCGATTGTGGGAAGAGGAGATAAGAGGGGAGTCTATGTCTGTATCTATATCTGATCCTCTAGCTGGTAACAGTAGGGAGGTAATAAAGGAATGCCATAAATCAACGTGTGCAGTATTCAAGTGAATTAATCTACTAAACAGCTGGTCAATCATGCACAATGCCACTTGATGCCATCTAATTCATTGTCTTTAGAACTGATATTGATAGTTTACCTCAGGTATCTGACATTCCCATTGATAAATAAATGGAGCAGCATCAGGCATGCTCAACCTCAGTTCCGTGAGGAAGAACATGGGAACAGCACTTCTGTACTGGTAATTGGTGGAACCACCAGCAATGAGACACTTATCACCAATCCGGGATAAATGCTAGATATTCAGCATTTTTGTGATAAATGCCCATTAAGAAGGCTCTAATGCTTTATATCCTTAATTTTATCAGCAACATCCATATTTATCTATAATCACTGTCATAATCACTCTGAATTATTGACACATTTTAGTAGGGTCATATCACGAAGACATTTGGACTGTATATACTACTGATTCTGGGCAAAGGCACAGAACCACATGGCATATTAATGCCAGCTGGCCAACCATGGTATTTAGCAGCTAAAGGGCAAAACGTAAGATAAATATGCAACAAATATGCTTACCATGTGTGATAATTGCTAAATAATAAGATTTGTACATACCAAAAGTCAAGAAGTGAAATAAAGGGTTTGTCCTTAAGAGTCTGGCAGCGGGAGCAGAAACTTGGCTTGTATATGGACGGTAATCAGGATTTCACTAAACGATTCAAAAGTGATGCCAGGGGACCTGAAATATGTGTAGTCTGTTTACATTTTATTTAGTGGCACATAACTCTGCTGAGCACATGGATCAACATTGTGTAAAACTGAATAAGGTCCTGAAAATTTGGACCTGAAATAAGCAAAATAATAATAATAATAATAATAATAATAATAATAATACATATTTTTATAATTATTATTATTATTATTATTATTATTATTTATCAAATTTGGCATATTTGCTCTAATTAGTCTTTAGAATTAGATTTTTATTGAATTTAATTGATGCATATCAAATGTCAATTATTATTCTCAGAGGTCTCATCAGACCATAAATCACAATAAACATAGGCAAATATGTATAAATCAAAATAGAAATAAATACTTAAATGCTTAGCAAGTCCAGAACTGCTCCGCTATGTAGTCCGCACAGTCTGGTGACTCTGGTCATCTTCTTCTGACTGCTCATTGGAGCGTTCTCTTCAAAGGCAATGTCAGCACCTCTGGCAGTCATCATGAAGTGCGGTCGCCTTGTGACATTGTAAGAAACTACATTAGTGACCAGACAGAAGAAGGAAACTGGACTGCAGCTTGGCTGCGCATGAAGACATGTGAGGGCCATGAAATTCATTAATTTTATCCTCCTTTGTGGCCGACTATAATCCGGGCATAATTGATCCCGGTCGCCATTTTATTGGATTCATCCAAAGTGAATTCAGATGAATATGAATTTTTGCCAAATTCAAGAAGAATTTGGTTTCGAACCGATTCACTTATATCTGCCTCCTAATGTAATTATAATAATTTTGCAAGAAAATGTCACAAAGGAGTTCAATATAAAAGCACAAGATCACAGATCATTCTCTTTTCTCTGCTCTATGTAGAAACAGGAGCAGGAAGTCTCTTGTCCCTACATTTATTCCCCCTCTTCAACTCCTGACCCAGCCGCTTCCTCCTCCCCGCACCAGGGACTATTGCAGTGACTGATGACTCATGCAGGGAAAATTGACCTCCTGTTTCTACATAGAGCTTACAAGGATTCAGCTAGTCAGTTTTTAATCAAGTGGTTTCATAGATCTAATGGAAAAGAGAAGAATTAGCTGAGTAGAAAGACAAAATGAGCAATTGTAAGTACACAGTGCTGTATAATATGATCACTGCTTCTTTAAGCTGCTGCAAAACCTCTTTTAAAGAATAAGGAGTCAATTTTTGTTCACATTCACAAATATAAATTGCTTTCATCCTTTGTATAAAAAAGGACTGCAACGTTTGAAGTGGCTAAGTGGTTAGCAGCACTGTATGGTGGCTCAGTGTTTAGCACTGTTGCTTTGCAGCGCTGGGGTCAGAACAACATGTGCAAGGAGTTTTGTATGTGGTGTTTCCTTCCACTCTCCAAAGACTTACAGATAGGGAATTTAGATTGTGAGCCCCAATGGGGCAACAAGGATAACGTATGTAAAGTGCTGCGGAATATGATAGCGCTGTATAAGTGAGTAAAATGAACATTCTGATGTCCTACATCGTACATATTTAGCTTTATTCTATAGTTGAATAATAATGTGATTTTTGTCTTGCCATCCAACACCATGGCATTGCAGATACTGACTGGCACGGCTCTATTTCCTGATGTGTGCCCGCTGCTCTCTTGACCAGCATATTGCGGAGGTATTATTGGGTGCAGCTTCTGTGGTATGCTGTAATGAAGGCAGCGATGAGAGAAGGATATGGTAATAGTTGGGATATTTCCTGTGTCATGTCTTAGGTTACATGTCCATATTATGTTACATGATGCAGCGTGGACACTGAGATGGTCACACAGCACAAGAAAACGATAGCGATAGCCACAGCAGAGTAAAATAAACCTTCAGTGTTTGACAGAAAGTGCGATTTACAGATGTAGCGGAGCTCAACTTTTCCAACTTTAGTTAGAATCTTAAGTAATCTTACTTTTTTTAAACCCTATCGTATTATGTATATCTTCTAGTGATACATATCTGCTGGCCAGGTTCACCCCAGACCTAATCATATCATCCCGGCCACACAGAGATCTGGCTTTGTGTTTCACTCCTCATTCTGTTTATTGAATTTTATGATGACTCTTAATTACTCTCCGTGTTTAAAAGGGCTGTTCGGGTATAGGTATTTGACGATCTACCGACAGTACTGTACGGCAGAAGCTGGTAATGACCAGTAGAGGTCACTACATTTTGAATGGAGGTGTTGCCCTCGCCAGCCCTATTAAAGGAGTTGCCTGAACAACCCCTTTAAGGTCTTGCTTGGTGCACTTATTCAGTTACTCATAGAAAGGTTTTGGATGAAGGACCCAGTCTCCCTGCATGGTGAAGACCCCAAATAAATATCCTGGCGATACCCCCTATAATGCAGCTCTTTTTCCAATACTAAATCCATATATTTAAAGTCACATGATCTTAATTGATAGCTAATGTGAAAACTAGACAATCCGGAAATCACCTTATACCACGAAATGTTGTCTAAACCCCCCAAAAATGTCTCCAGTGTTGCAGCCGCTAGATGTTTCCCTACTGTCTAACCTGGTGTCCACTGCTCATTGTTAAGTATAATCCATCTCTAACAGCAGAGACGAGTGTAATGATTATGGTCACAGAGATGGCAACTGCGACTGGGCCTGGGCAGGTGAGGGGTCTGCCGATGCAAGCACAAACTTTAACTGGATATGCGTCCTCAGATGTATATTCAACTTAAGTGAATTGTGGAGCAGAGACCCATCGGGTCCGTACGCTGCAATACATACTGTCGTCAATGTGCACGTAACGTCATGCGCTCTCCTCGCTTTCACACTGAAGATGGGAAGTGGTGATAGAACAGTGATAGAATGGGGGACATATACCAGGATGGAGCCAAGGATCATGGCCATATATACCAGGATGGGGTATGTATACTGGGATGGGACATATGTATACCAGGATGGGGAGCATATATACCAAGATGTACCCAGGATAAGGGGCATATATACCATGATGGGGAGCATATACACCAAGAAGTACCCAGGATAAGGGACATATATACCAGGATGGGGAACATATATACCAGGATGGGGCCCAAGATAAAGGACATATATACCAGGATGGGTAACATATAAAAGGATGGGGAACATATGTACCAGGATGGGTAACATATGTACCAGGAAGGGGTATATATACTAGGATGGGGCCCAGGATCAGTGACATATATAACAGGATGGAGAACATATATACCAAGATGGGGAACATATATAACAGGATGGGAAACATATGTGCCACTATGTGCCAGGATAGGGGATATATACCAGAATGGGGATCACATATACCAGGATATGTACAGGATAGGGGATCATATATACCAGGATGGGGAACATATATGACAGGTTGGGGCCCAGGATGGGGAACATATATACCAAGATGAAGATCATGTACACCAGGATGGGGCAAATATATATCAGGATAAGAGACATATATACAAGGATGGGGAGCATATATAGTAGGGTGGGCTCAGGATGGGGGACATATATACTAAGATGGGCCCAGGATGGAGACCAAGGTGGGAGACATTACTACATAATGGGGGAGGGGGTGGAACTCATATGTCCTTATATGATTTCAAACTCTGCAAGGGTCCATACATCTGACCAACATGCAGAAGGGGAGCACCGGGTCCCAATCTTGCACCGAAGCGAATTGGACTCTACTCATGCCACTGAGCAGAGACCAGGATGATAACAGGAGTTGAGGGTGGGCAGTGGGGGTGTTTGTCTCTCTGCTCCCGCTCTCTTGTATATCAAATTGCGCACAGTCATAACAGAGAGGTGGGCTTTCAATTCAGGGCGTAAATACTCATTTTGCAATGACAGGAAGAATATATGCTGAAACATACGATGAAGGAGGTTCCTGTACCTATAGTGGCATGGAATGCTGATGAAAAGTATGGCAAGTTACAAAGCTGGAGAATCAGGGCAGTTACTAAATATTTTAGACTGGTTTGTGAACAAACCACAGTTTTATTGTGGTGTGGGGGTTGAGGGCATAAATAACATGCTTTTCTGCCTTTCATACAGAATGTGGATAAAAGGCAGGTACTCTTTAAATAAAGGTTCAACTTCATGAGGGAGTTTGTGATATGGGATATTAATATATTGTGGCCATTTTGCTACCTTTATGAGTAATAATGACTGAGATCTGGGTTGAAGCCTTTGCGTCTTCTTTCCCTCATCCAGACTGAGTGATTGACAGCTCTGCCCGCATGTATCGGACTGCAGGGAGGTGTGGTACAGGACTTACAGACTTTCTCTGAGTCCGGGCGGCATTTCTACATCCTTTTACAAGAAAGCACTATATATCCCTAAGCCCGGCAGTTATTCTATGCTGCCCTCATATTGGTCAATGTAGCATAGTAGCTGTGACAGTGGAACTTGCATTACGTTTTTAACAATTTTGGGGCAATGTTCACAGATGTGTCATATAGTCTGTTAATAATTGGAAGCCATAATGCTGTGCTAGATCTGTTCTACAGCTGACACAAGTGACGTCTCACAGACCCTGTGGATTTATAGTGGGGTCCATCTGGGTATTGTCGAAGCTTCTATCATTTTGATGCCTTCTGTGTTATTATTGTCATCAAAAGTGACAGAAATGTCGATGGACCCCCCAAACAGCAGTATGAGCGGAGACTAAATGACACCTTGGTTCAGACATTGCTTTCTGTGCCTGACCAAAGAAGTCATAGATATCTCAAAAAAAAAACAATGATTAATGACCTAATTACTCATGTGTGGCTTTAACTCTCATGTACCCGGCTGAGCCTGTAAGTCGTACTGAGTGATGTCTCCATTAAATGACAAGACCAAATGGGCCACATTTATATCCGTGACAGCTCTTCAGGGTAAGAGGTGCGCGCTGGATTGCGGACTTTTTTCTAGTTGCAAACATTTTTTGGATTTTACAGAATCTGATGTCACAAGGAGACATTTCTTCTTGACAGATGTGATTACTTAACTCCTCAAACTCCATCATTGGATCCGATTATATGGATGTTATAATGTCATGAAGATACGACTTATTCAGATTTGAAGCCCTTTCGGGTTCCACTCATCAAAAAAAAGTCATCAGAAAGCCCATTCATTTCCATTATATTACAATAAAAATATTAAGAAGTTTTCTGCCTATAGAGAGGAAATGGTTCAAAAAAGACAAAGTTGTTTTAATTTCAATCTGTAGTCTTAGATTAGCCTAGAGCTGTCCTGTAAATTAAATTCATGACCACCAGCTGTGTAGAGAACTATAATACAGCTTATTTAATATGTATGGGGTCAAATATCTATAATAATAGCAATAATCACTGAGTGCCATTGGTTGGTTTCACACATCCGACATTTACGTTTCGTGTATGACTGGGATGTCCAAACCGGCCATTGTTCTCTTGACGATATAGGGCTGTATGTTTTAAGCTTTGATGCGTTCTGTAGGATGGCCATTAGAAATGGGTGAATTAACTCTCTGGATACCAGTCCATCAGCCAGGTCAGGGTTGCCAACTGTTCAAAAGTTCCAAGACAGTTCGTAAAGATAGGGCACTTTTGCTGCCCTGTCCGTAAAAAAAATGAAGGTGCCCATGATTTTTTGGAGGCTAAAGAAACTTATACAAACTATCTTGACTGTAATTATTATAAGTTTACAGTTTACAGTGAATGCATCCGATGTCTCATGTCAGAATTATGGGCTGTAGACATGGATCACTTATAGGTAAAATCATTTATTTTGGTTTTCCAATGTGTTCGCAAAAAAATATGATTTTTGGATAAGCTGTCCAGAAAAAATAAAGCTTGCAGATCTCTTACCTACCAGGATCTCCAACGGGCATTTGATTAGCAAACATCATCATTGAGGTGTGTTGTACAAAAGACCTCATGCCAGGCTAATCAAAGGTCATCTAGGGATTCCTGGAATGTATGATGTCATCCAGAGGCCAGAGACTACTGACCTGCCCAGGGTTGTCAACTTGCTTTTGGCAACCCTCTGGCACCAGATGTCCAGTGGCCTGAGACTAATGACCTGGCCAATGGGCTGGGGTAAAGCAAATCAATCAGCTCATATCTAATATCCACCACCACCCAATACATAGGACAGACATAATGTAAAATACACAATGGATGTATCATCATCATTATTGTCTTGTAGGTTATTTAAGGTTAATAAGAAATAGACCCTGATCACAAGAGATTGTCTCTAAAGTCATGTCCAAATGGGGTTGTCTTCTGCTGGACCTTTGGAGTCCATTATTGCATGAACCTACTGACGGGTACTTTTAAGGCTAGAATTACACTACCATGTAGCATCTGATGCAAAAGCATCTGATGTGATATGCTAATGAAAAAGCTCAACCACCGATGTGAGCGTGAAACGAGTGTCAGTGCAATGTGCTTTGAGACACATGAGAGAATTACAACAAGGGTGCGGAGGAGCCTGAGAAAAAAATGTCTCCATCTAGTCCATTGCCTATCTTGGTGTATATTGGACTGCACTGGGATGACATCTCTGATGTTTCTCTTGCACCCATAGACTTGTATGGGTACATGTGAGTCGAGTCCCGATGCCAATCGCTGCATGCTGCCATTGTTCTCTCACGCCGAATCGGCATGAGAAAATAATTACTGATCTGCCCCATAATATATGATTGGGCCGAGTGCTATCTGATAAAACATCAGAATTTGGCTATATTATACACTGGTGTAAGCGAGGCCAAAGGCTATGATCCCATATACAGTAGTTATTTCTGTTTGGATGGATCTGTTTTAGGCTGATAAAAATGGAAATAAAATGATCCAGTATCAGATCCATTCATTTGAATGGAAATGGAAATGTCCTTAAATGTCTGCAATCCATTTATTAGCTGAATCAAAAAATACAGTCTTACAATTTTTTAGCTGGCCCAAAAAAACAATTGGAAGTAGATTAATTTTTATTTTTTTTTAACATTGAAGTCTATAAAAATGGAGCATACCATATGGTCTTCTGATATGTCATCTGTCACAGATCCATTTTAAAGCACATCAAATGCCCAGGGCACAAGAGGGATTCAGAGACTCCAATAGCAAAAATGGACGCTTTACAAACACAACAAAAACTCATGCAAATGGAAAACAATATGTGCATCTTTTTTTACGCCTTTTGTAATGGATCTAGTATTTTTCACACTGGATCTGTTACACATGGATGACAACTGGACGTGTGAATAGTGCCTTACTCTGGTGAGTCAGTCCAACAGCGCTTAGACACAGAAAGTTAGCATTCATTGCAGAACAAGCTACTTTCCGTCTTCACCCCTCCTAATGTAGTTCTTCGACATACTCAGCTCAGCTGTCATCGGCCGGCATTAGTGAATAAATGAGTTTGTCTTGGGATAACAATGATTCACATTTCCTGTGTTTGTTTGTATAAATTCCATCTCATTTGATGAAAATTCAAGTGTTTAAAATGAGAGGTTTCATCAGACATCAACAAGGCATCACTTAATATCATGTTAACAACACAGTAGTATTACCACGTAATAAACCATGTCATAACAGAAGAGCGACCCTGGGGAGTGGAAACAAGCTGGTCACATATGGTTTAACTGGGTTCGTGTTTATTGTTCTTAGACGGTATAATCCTCCATCTACACTACGGCAAAAAGAGACTGGTACCAGGAATCAGGAGTATAATGGGTTCTTTACATTCACAGCTCTTTAAATGTAATACACTGTGGTATCTCATTGTCTTACTTAAAACTAAATTTAGCTTAAAAAAAGATATCCTAAAATTTTAAGGCTTGTTTCACATATTCGACATTCACGGTACGAGTACAAGCCACGATGTTCAGACTGGCCTATGGGGCTGTTGAGTTCAGGTCAGTAGATCGGTAGCTTGGCTGGACAGTTCTGTCCATATGGTTGATATCCACTTCAGCTAAACCCTGACTAAATTTCTTTTTATTAGGCTATGTTGACACTATCAGTATTTGGTCAGAATTTTCCATCAGTATTTGTAAGCCCAAACCAGGAGTGGGTGAAAAATGTTCCTCATCTATTTTTTGCTTACAAATACTGAGGTGAAATACTGACCGAATATTGATAGTGTGACCATGGCCTTACTCTTCAAAGCTCACGAGAGCCAAGCCAAGTAGCAATGTATCAGGCACAATGCTGAGAAAAAGACACAGTGGGTAAAAAATATAGAGGCCATAATACAAATCTGTACAATAGGTATGGTATATGGTAAACGATTGCCAGTAAGGAGGCTAAAGTTACCAAACTTCTTGTACAGAACGTCTGGCGCAGGAATGTCACTCGTCTTCTATTGTCTCGTCTGCACTGGCTCCGGTAGTATTGTGGTAACTGTCTACATGGGAGATTTCTGTTATTTCAGCTCTTACACCAGAAGGACTGTACATTCCGTAATAACAGAGGGCATGAACACAATCACTAATATGCAGCTTCAGCTCTTTTGATCGGTCCCATAATTTCTTGTTATGTTGATACGGTAATTGTAGCCAAACTCTCGAGGTGTTAAGTGCCTGTTATCATTTCCAGACGACTACTGTAAGGGAACAGGATAATTCCTCAGTGACTGTAAGCCTCGTAGCAATTCTGCAGTAATGACATGTAATGCTTTTCAGCAGTGTTAATTTTTAGCTTACTTACTGTATGTGTTTTGTAATGACTTGTGTTTCTGCTCGTGATCCACAAGGTCATGCTTAGAATAAAAAAGACTGCTAAGTGATAAACGTCTTAATCAGTCTAATGCTAATGATAAAAGCAGTGGATGCCCATAAAGGTTAAAATGTGTATTGGATTGACTAGAACAAGGGATTTTGAAAAGGAGACATTGCACATTTTCACCATGGGCTGTGTCTGGTATTGCAGTGCATCCCTATTGGAGCTATAACGTCAGGCTCTGTATATGGACAATAGAGAAACCAAAAGATCAAAAGGACCCCATACATATTAGACTAACAAAGGCTGAACCTGGTCTAATCTGTACGAGGGCCCCCAAATCTTTTCCGATAGATGATGTTGGGGGAGATAAAGATCCTGTATGTTTCGATTCCAGACTTCTGATCCTTTTGTTCTCTTAAGAGAAAAGCCACCACTAGAGATGTTTCATAGTCTTATGGAAAGTATCTAGAGCCATGTTCTCTGGATCTTTCAGGGTCAAAGCTGTCAGACCCCCAGTGAAGAGTACATTTTGCCTTATCCTGTGGCTAGGGAATAACTCAAGGTTTTGGAAATTACTCTTTAACTTTGAGAAAGCTGCATTTTGTGCCAGCGAAACGCGCGTCGGGGATGACATCCGTCCTTGGGGTGACCACCTCTCTATCTCACAGACCTGTGTAAGCTTGTTACCTTGCATTTTTTAGGGATTATTCTGTGTGATGTGTGTTTACTTAATTAATATGGGGGCATCCTTTTCTGTGGTCTTGTTTTTGCATTATGACCATAATATAATGCCTGATGCTTTGCACTGCTGACGTGGTTACCTCTTTTCCAGTGTGTACCTCCGTGGAGTATGGGTTACTCTATTTAATGTGGTTTATTTGTTCTTTTTGATATTGAATAAAGATTTATACTGTTTTTTAGTAAAATTATTGGCTGGCACTCCTTTTTCTCCTATTTGCCGCCTTTAACTTTGTTTGCTGTGCCTCCTTATAGTGTTTCGGGTGCTTCCTTATGCCTGCTGCCCCTTCTGTTGTGTCTGTTGTATGTATTATGCCTGTTGTTCCCCCCATATTATTTCTGCTGTACCTCCCCTTATCAATAGATACTCACCTCTGGTGCCACCCTGAAGTATCTGGATTATGCGAACTTGTTGGGTCGGGGGCACCCTTGTGGTATCACCCCGCTTAGCCCAGTTAAATAGTCTGCTGCCATTGGAGATGCACCATTGGTATAAAATATAATCGAATATATTCTTATATTTTATGTTATTGGAATCTGTAAATTTCAGCATTCAGTTTTCTACAACTTTATATTATACATTTTACATTTAGAATTCATCAATAGAAGTATTAATTGTAGCATTTGATAATGTGAATGATTGCAGTCTATCTTTATAGGGAATGGGAGACACTCGTAAATGATATTTATGACTATATTCAAGCCCCGTTCCAGACTCTAAGCAAATATTTTAATGCTAAAATAAACCAAATGAAAAATAAACAGATATATTCTATAAAGAGTAAGTAAAACAAGCAGCAATGCACCATTAAGTCCCTGTGTATTCAGGTGATTTTTTTTAAGACTGTTCTGAGACATTTGCAGTAAAGCTCTCAGAGTAAATCATGTCACATTATATTTTTTGTACTCTAGTCCTATTGGCATTAAAAGGGTTCTTTGGTATTGTGGCTTCCGGCTCCACACCTCAAGTAAACAATCAGGCAGAGGTAATGGGCTCCTGGGGCCAATTTGTAAATATGTGCATTGCGGCTCCTGATACATAATTTGCCATTTAACAATATGCAAACAGCTTCTTCAAAGAAGAAAAAGAAAAAGGGTCTTCGGTGCAAGGTATTGGAGCAATCCAAGAAGTCAAAATTGACCCTTACACTCTAAGAGAGAGAGCATGAGAGAATCCCACTAATCATAAGAGCTTACACACTACAGGAAAGAGAGGAACCCACTGACCATAAGAGCTTATAGTCTACAGGAGAGCGAGGACCCCACTGACCATAAGAGCTTACACTCTACAGAAGAGAGAGAGAGGACCCCACTGACCATAAGAGCTTACACTCTACAGGAGAGAGAACCCCACTGACCATAAGAGCTTACACTCTACAGGAGAGAGAGGACCCCACTGACCATAAGAGCTTACACTCTACAGGAAAGAGAGGAACCCACTGACCATAAGAGCTTACAATCTACAGGAGAGAGGACCTCACTGACCATAAGACCTTACACTCTACAGGAGAGAGAGAGAGGACCCCACTGACTATAAGAGCTTACACTCTACAGGAGAGAGAGGACCCCACTGACCATAAGAGCTTACACTCTACAGGAGAGAGAGGACCCCACTGACCATAAGAGCTTACACTCTACAGGAAAGAGAGGAACCCACTGACCATAAGAGCTTACAATCTACAGGAGAGAGGACCTCACTGACCATAAGACCTTACACTCTACAGGAGAGAGAGAGAGGACCCCACTGACTATAAGAGCTTACACTCTACAGGAGAGAGAGGACCCCACTGACCATAAGAGCTTACACTCTACAGGAGAGAGAGAGAGGACCCCACTGACTATAAGAGCTTACACTCTACAGGAGAGAGAGGATTCCACTGTCCATAAGAGCTTACACTCTACAGGAAAGAGAGAAACCCACTGACCATAAGAGCTTACACTCTACAGGAGAGAGAGGACCCCACTGACCATAAGAGCTTACATTCTACAGGAGAGAGAGAGAGGACCCCACTGACTATAAGAGCTTACACTCTACAAGAGAGAGAGGACCCCGCTGACCATAAAAGCTTACACTCTAAGAGAGAGAGAGAGAGGACCCCACTGACCATAAGAGCTTACACCAATGTACATGGGACAAAGTGCAGTGTGAAAGCACCCAGAGGCTAAATTCCCACAATGACCTTTTGACAAGTTTTTTACACTGCGTATTTTTGAAATAATGAAAGTAACCTGTTTTACTTAATGGGTGCAGAGATGGTACAGATAGTCTACAACATTTAACACTCACCAAAAGCTCATTGTGGGGGCATAACCTTAGCCTTCTAGTATTTAAGAAGATTACTCGGTGAGACATTTTAGGGTAATGACTACTGTCTAAAAGGACTATGTGTCACGGGTGTGTCGGAGGCTGCAGTGTCAACCTTTCTCCAGCTCTCATTAACACACCTGGACCTGGTTGTTTATAGACTTCCAGCTTCTGCTGGGACTTTCCGGGGATATTTTCATTTCCCCCTGTTGAGGCTTGGAGCTATAGTACGGTAGTCAGCTATCTTACTCTTTGGTGTTGCTGGAGGACATCTGTGTACATCTCGGAGTCTACTTGTTTGTCCATCCCAGCTGTCTTTAGTGGTAGTGGGGATTGACTAGTTCACACCCCTATCATTCTCTAAGTAGGGATTATCAGCAGGGTCAGGCAGGGATTAGGTTCCTGCTCGTCGATAGGTGCAGAACCTATATAGGGACATTTAGGGCAGACAGGGTCACTTTAGATCTGCCTAGGGGTCTCCGCTCCACCCTTCCCTAATGTTGGGCTCCCTTCCCCTCATCCCTTCGTGTTGCACTTAGTCTTTCCTCAACTGTGCATGACTCTATGACCAGACAAGCCTATGATGTGATGTAATGGGACAAGTGAGGGTATTGCAATATATCTTGTAGGTTGCCTATATGTTTACTTTTATTACATGATGGATTTAATTGAGGACACTCAGATGAATATATCATTTTGGAAACTACCAAGTTCATGACTGCCTTTCTGGCAAACTTGCAATCTCAATGTCACTAGATGGGGCCTCCCGGTGTGATTACCTCCATGTTATTGAGACTTTGTTTCAGCCAGCTGGCATCTATCATCTTTTGGAGTTCAACTAAGCATAGGCTGTGAACTGATAATTAATCCCCAGTACTGTAACTGCTCAACAACCATGACCTCTGACTAATTAATTGCATTAATGACACATTGCATTCTATTGTGTTTCTTACATCAGGCATGCTCGAAATATCTGCAACCCAAATAGATGTTGGAAACAAAGAAAGCAATACATTGATGGCTCCTATTATGCTATTAAAAAACTTTCACAACAATATTTTTAATTGAAATATGGATTTTTTTTAATTTTAATGAAAAAAAATGTAAATTCTTCAGTTTGGAGGGAAAAAAATCCCAAACTACATTGCTAATTATTTTACTGGTGATGTAGACTTTGTGGCTTCTATAGAATTAGCAACGACTTCATTAGAGGAAGTATGTTGTGTTTTATATACTTTTAATTAAGAGATGTCAAGAGGAGCCATAAACGTGAAGCAATTACTATACCATCTAATTAGGCTGTTAACGTAAAAGATATAGTATTCTGTATGATTAAAAGGGCATTTTATGGCAGTTCATGTGTATTGTGGAATTTTATCTAATGATATAGAAATAATATATGACTGTCCTGTCAAAGGGAGAAATATTACAGAAGTAAATAGTACTTTACTATGTCATTTGGAAGAAAACCAACCTTTAGCAGAAATATATTTTCCTTAAATATATTTAACAAAAATTATAAATTATTGCATTTCAGAATTTATTCAGCATTACTCTTTTTAATTTCCTTAATAATCGTCATCCAAAATTAAACTTAAAAATCCTTCTTGTTATTCATTTTAGACATTGAACTCGAATATAAGGAATTGTAGATTTCTAAATGTTTTACTAGAGGCATGAAAGTGTTGTTTCCATGATTGATATGCAGGAGCACTCAGCTCCCCGGCCTCGTGACTTCCTGCTTGCTGAGGGGTGTTGCACTCCTGAATGATTGAGAGTTTGGATCAATGGCATTGATGTAATGCCGGCCCAAACTGTTCTCTCTCCCTTGCTGAAAGCAGAAGCAGTTTTGCCACTGTGGCAAAGGAGTAACAGATGATACACCAGTTTCAGGGCAGCACTTGCAAGCTCTAGAGCAAAGAGCTTGTAAGTGCTGCCCTACTTGCCTAGGTAACTGGCCACCTCTCTTTGATAGCAGAAGTAAATTTTAACCTAGACCATAAGCAATATAAAAGAATCAAACATCTCTGTTCTTAAGAGGATTTTTGATAAAAGGTAAATTGTAAAATTGATTGTTTTTTTTACAATCATTTTGCAATTTTACCCATTTATGATGCTGAAAAAACGTCTTTGAAGAAATTATCACATTTGGAAATTTCTTTCCCTGTGCTTTATTTAGTCATATGAAGGTTGATCATCTATGACATCTATGAACCAGAATATACATTGCAGTATTACTGGCAAAACCTAACATAAAAATAAACTGATCATATACCCCGTAGTAAGTAAATACGTAAACAGTAATAATACATGTAAATAACATATGGAATTTATTTAATATTTTTTTGATAAACAAAAATGCAAAAGTCATCCCACCACAACAAGGTGTCCCCAATTGGGAAAGTCCTATCTCTAGTATTAAAACCTTACCTTATCTACGCCAACCCCAATAAAGGTAAGGACTGAGCAGGACCCAGGACCGACTGGTAAGACAGACATCTGCCCATGAGAAGCTATATATACATGAAATGCCTAGCTCAGAAAAGGGAGCCACGTCCCTGTTTGTATAAAGTACAAGAAACTATAACAAAACCAAAAAGATGAGCCTGAGCATACATTGTACGTATACCAACTTATGTACCGGCTCATTTCTTTAGTTTTACAGTATTACTACAGAATGTTTCTACATTTTTTAGCCTGGAAGTGAAACGTATAATCTGCAATTTTCTCAATCTTGGAGGTTTGCGACTTTTGATTTGTAGTGAAAATGATGGAGACCTAAGATGCTAAGCTAGCATTCAAAATTAATATGGTCTCCATTCCGATGCAAATTACAAACCGTAGGTTCATGACTTCCTTTCTAATCGGAAGCCATAATGCCAATGTGAACAGAGCGTCCATTCGTTCCTAAAACATACAATTTGTGAATTGGACCCAAAATTAGATTTGAATCGAGATATTTAAATTAGATGGTGAATTTACAGAGAGCCGGCCCTACTGTAAGTGTGGGGGTTGACTAGCTAAAGTATTAGAAATAAAACTATAATATCTATATGAGGATCCTACAGAAGTTTATTTGCCAAATTCATGTAGAGGTAGCATGCTCAATAGCACGATGTATTAGGAGGAAATGCTTCTAGGGGAGAGACAATGCTGAATTGAAGCTCCATAAGGCAGCACAAAATTCCTAATACTCGGTAATACAGATTTATAAGAACTAAGTAGGGTTTGCGTGCTCCTCTTGATTGTCTAGATGAACCATTATAAATCTTTACTGAGCCTACCAGTTAAATTCATTTTAGCAAGAAAAAAGAAAAAGGGGAAAATGTACAGTAGGTGGGGGACGAGCCCAATAACAACAGACTTCACGGATCCTGAAGCACTTTGGACTGCAGTTTTGCCTTTCAACAGTTCATTTTTTGTTTTTGTAAGTTTGATTGTCCGCAGTGTTTGTTTTTACTTGTACTATAGATTTACAATCAATTAATTGCAAGCATCTGTGCACTGAGCAATCATTTCAATTGGCCAGATAATTGACCTGCATGTGATCTGTTGTGAGCTGGGAATATATCTTTGTAGCTTTCAAAGTTCTTTCAATTAGCCTTGCTATACAATTTCCTTCTTTTGAGGCGAAATTGGGTTCTGGTTTAAACAGCGTCATAGTATGGCTACCTTTCAGGTTGTTGCCTCTATTGTACCATTGTATGTTTATGATTTTATATGGAGGCATCCTAAGGCATCCCCGATATCAGAAGTGCTCATGCAGCCCCACATAAGGACACTGACCCCACCATGTCTGACTGTAGGCACCATGTATTTAGAAAAATGAATTTACAACAATGCTGATGTCAACAGTGAAACATAGTGGTTGTAGTGTCATTGTATGGTGTATCCTGAATTCACAGCTGCACTTTTCTATATTGAAAGAGAATATTATACCATCACTCCGTGCCCTTGGTAGACCTGCACTTTTCCAACATGTCGATTTTCCAAAGTACACACCTGTTGAATTTATTTTTCTCTTATAAAGCAGCACTGAATGACCGAAAGTCAGATCTAATGGTCACAACTTCTCAATGTAAATCTGTGAAAGCCTTGCTCTGGCCTCATTCTGGCTCTCATAGACTTGTATTGAGAGGTTTCTTCTGATCCACCAAACAAACACTGGAGCGATCTGGCAGCTCACAACTAGAAGACGACTGAACCAGCGCTGAGAACAGCAGAAGATGGCAGCTGGTAAATATTTTACTATGGGCAGGAAACTTGTATTAGTGATACCACTCCGGTAGGAGAAAAAACAAGCAAAAAAATGTTGGTGTGGTGCTTTGAGTTTGGTGGAAAGACAACCCCTGTAAGTTACCTATTTGTGAGGTATAAAGAGATGATGATGATGTTTCCAATAGCAATAGGCAGCTACTGAACATATGACTCAGGTGAAGGAAAGTCAAGCCATTGCATTGACTATCGATACAAATTGCATTATTGTTTTTTTGTGACTTTAAAGGAGTTTTAAAGCAATGGAAAAAAAATACTTTTTTTTGTCAGCGCCATTTTTGTTTTTTGATTGTTTTTAGAATTGCAGCTCAGCCCCATGAATTGGGCAATACCAAATATAATCTGTTAACCAGTGTGAGGGTATGTGCACACGTCCGGATTTCTTGCAGAAATTTCCTGAAGAAAACCCGAAATTTTCTGCAAGAAATCCGCATTTTTTTTTTTGCGTTTTTTTTCCGTTTTTTTCGCGATTTTTTTAGCATTCTGCGAGCGTAATTAGCTTGCAGAATGCTAAAGTTTTCCAAGCGATCTGTAGCATCGCTTGGAAAACTGACTGACAGGTTGGTCACACTTGTCAAACATACTGTTTGACAAGTGTGACCAACTTTTTACTATAGATGCTGCTTATGCAGAATCTATAGTAAAAGATAGAATGTTTAAAAATAATTAAAAAAATAAAAAAATGGTTATACTCACCCTCTGCAGACAGCCAATCTCCTCAGCGGCGTCCGTTCCTATAGATGCCGGTGTGGTTCAGGACCTTCGATGACGTCGCGGCTTGTGATTGGTCGCGTGAGTCACATGAGCGGTCACGCAACCAATCACAAGACAGCGACGTCATCACAGGTCCTGAACCACACCATCTATAGGAACGGAAGAGAGAGCATGCATCGGAGAGGCGGGAACACTTCGGGGGCCATCAGAGGGTGAGTATAGGACTATTTTTTATTTTAATTCTTTTTTTTTACCAATTATATGGTGCCCAGTCCGTGGAGGAGAGTCTCCTCTCCTCCACCCTGGGTACCAACCGCACATGATCTGCTTACTTCCCGCATGGTGGGCATAGCCCCGTGCGGGAAGTAAGCAGATCAATGCACTCCTAGGTGTGCGGAATCCCTGCAATTCCGCATTTTTAATGAACATGTTGCTTTTTTTTCCGCAATGCGATTTTTTCGCGGAAAAAAATGCAACATTTGCACAAAAAATGCGGAATACCCTGTAAATAATAGGAGGCATATGTAAGCATTTTTTTAGCGTTTTTATCACGTTTTTATAGCGAAAAAAACGCGAAAAATCCTGAACGTGTGCACATAGCCTCAGTTTTCTAGGACGAAAAGACCATTAAATGTACATTTAAAATGTAAATTGAGTTACAGTGTTATAAACTATCTATTGGTTCAATCACTACTTATCTGCCATTGATGCTATATGTGTTTTTCTTAAAGGAGACTAAAAGTCTCCCTGTAACGTGGCAGTAGAGAGGAGGACATATCTGCGGTGACTAGAAATGTGTTGAGGTTACATAGTAATGTTGTTTTAAATATCATTTTCTATGCATTTTATAAATCTTACTGAGAAGAATAATTGCTTCATAATTTCATTTTGTATGTTGACAGCAATTCTTTAAGTGGAAACGTAAGATTTGGTTCAGTTGAATTTGTTCTTGACCACAAAACTTGGGAAAGAGTTACACAAATATCTTTATTTTTATAAGACTTTTTTTTTATTATTTCAATTTCATTGTCAATGATGATTTATAGGCTTGGACTTTTTATTCTTAAAATAAAAGTCAAAAGTCAAACGTTGTTAAACTGTTTTATTTTCCTTCAGAAACATGCAAGTGTGACGGCTTATTCTGCTCTAGAACATGCACTATGGTTGAAATATTAACATAACTCTTGTAATATTACGATGCTGAACTCTTAAGGAAAGATGTGCAGAATGGATATTTATATTTTGGTCTCAAAGAATTAAAGAATCATTTAGCATAATTAAATGATGGATATAAAGTATAGGATGAAATAAAAGAAAAAACAATATTGATGGAGACAGACCTTTAAATACCTCTCATTGATACCCTATTTTTCGGATTATAAGATGCACTTTTTCCCCAAAAAATTTAGGGGGAAAATGGGGGTGCGTCTTATAATGCGGATATACCTTACCGGCCGCAGGGTGGGATGAGGGGGTGTTCAGATGTTTGGTGTAGCACGCCGCTGCGGGTGTTTGGTCCTGCGGGTATTCAGTGCTGTGGGGGCTTTGCCGACATTTTGTGAAAGCCTAGAGGCCCCCGCAGTTACATGGTTTCCTATGCGGTGGACTGGAATCTTGGAAAATGGCTGCAGGCTGGGGGCAGCGCATGCATAGATGGAGATCTTGGCACCAAGATCTCGGGAGATGAGATCTCAGCAGTGTGGACAGCAATGTGAGCAGCCTCTTCCTACCTCCCTGGTATCTCCAGCATTAGATCAGAAATAGAGGATGGACAGCAGTATGAACAGGCTCTTCTTACCTTAGCACCCCTGGTATCAACAGCATTAGATCAGAAATACAGGCCAGACAGCAGTATAACCAGCCTTTCCTTACCTCAGCACCCTTGGCATCTTCAGTCTTAGATCAGAAATACAGGATAGATAGCAGCAGGAGAAGCCTCTCCTTACCTCAGCATGCCTGGTGTCTCCTGGATTAGATCAGATCAACAGGGTGGACAGCAGTATGAGCAGCCTCTTCTTACCTCTGCACTCCTAGTATTTTCAGAATTGGATCAGAAATATAGAATAGACAGCAGTGTGAGCAGCCTCTTCTTACCTCTGCACTCCTGGTATCTCCAGTATTAGATCAGACAAGACAGGTGGACCGCAGTGTGAGCAGCCTCTTTTTATCCTAGGCACCCCTGATATGTCCAATATTAGATCAGATACACAGGATGGACAGCAGTGTGAGCAGCCTCTTCTTACTTCAGCACTCCTGATATCTCCAGTATTAGATCAGATAGACAGGGTGGACAGCAGTGTGAGCAGCCTCTCCTTATCCTATGCACCCCAGATATATCCAGTATTAGATCAGATACTGTACACAGGATAGACAGCAGTATGAGCAGCCTCTTCTTACTTCAGCACTTCTGATATCTCCAGTATTAGATCAGATATACAGGGTAGACAGCAGTGTGAGCAGCCTCTCTTACCTCAGCACCCCTGGTATCTCCAGTATTAGATCAGATAGGGTGGACAGCAGTGTGAGCAGCCTCTTCTTATTCTAGGCACCTCTGATATGTCCAGTATTAGATCAGATACACAGGATGGACAGCAGTGTGAGCAGCCTCTTCTTACTTCAGCACTTCTGATATCTCCAGTATTAGATCAGATAGACAGGGTGGACAGCAGTGTGAGCAGCCTCTCCTTATCCTAGGCACCATAGATATATCCAGTATTAGATCAGATACTGTACACAGGATAGACAGCAGTATGAGCAGCCTCTTCTTACTTCAGCACTCCTGATATCTCCAGTATTAGATGAGACAAACATGGTGGATGGCAGTGTAAGCAGCCTCTTATTACCTTAGCTGCTCGAGGAGTTTTTCAGCAACTTTTCCCTCTCTCCCTGTTGCAACATGTCCTGAACAAGTTTATTTAAAACTTGTATAGGGGTTGTACTCACTCGGGGCCACAGAGAAAAGAAACTCAATGAATAATGCACACTCCAAAGGATGAAACATTGAAAAGGCTTTATTGAAACTCAGTAGCGCAAAAGACATTAAAACCATTTAAAAACTAATACAGACCGACATAAAGAGGCTCATGATAAGAGCATCAATAAACAGGCAAAAATGGAACAAATATCCAAAAAGACTCCAATTGAATTTAAAAAGAACCTGACACCCCCAAAATCGAAGGTGAGCTAAGCCCACCGGCATCAGGGGCTTATCTACAGCATTCTGTAATGCTGTAGATAAGCTCCCCAATGTATCCTGAAATATGAGAAAGAGGTTAGATTATACTCACCCAGGAGCAGTCCCGCTGCGGTTCTGGTCCAATGGGCGTCATGGTCCGGTCCGGCACCTCCAATCTTCTTACGATGACGTCCTTTTCTTGTCTTCTCGCTGCGGCATGGGCCCTCAACAGGGCATGCAAAGTACGCCAGTGCCGGAGCCGCAGCATGAAGACAAGAAGAGGACATGATCGTAAGAAGATGGGAGGCCCCGGACCGGACCGCAACACCCATCAGACCAGAACCGCAGCAGGACCGCACCTGGGTGAGTATAATCTAACCTCTTTTTCTCATCTTTCTGGATACATCGAGGGCTTATCTACAGCATTACAGAATGCTGTAGATAAGCCCCTGATGCTGGTGGGCTTAGCTCACCTTTGATTTTGGGGGTGACAGGTTCCCTTTAAATATATAAAATATATATTGAATACAAAAGATGTGTGTGGTGAAGGCTTTTATATGCACATGAGCACTGGTATGCAAACAATTGTTGTAAAGATAATCAGTGCAGAACCCAAGTACATGATAATATGCAAAAGGTATATAAATATATACAAAATTAATAGCACCAGCCGTTATATGCACATATGCACCAGTATACAAGAGATACACTGTCAAGATGATAAATTTATATTTCACATATATTGGGATCTTAATATTTACAACATGTCAGAAAAACTCTGGACATCGTACAAGAACAATCAATTATCAAAAGTGTTGGTGTGTGATGAAACACCAACCGCAATATAGTGCAACAACAAGCCATACAGTGCAGAGTAATGGAAAGTGCAGAGTTAGTGTTGAGCATTCCGATACCGCAAGTATCGGGTATCGGACAATACTTGCGTGTATCGGAATTCCGATACCGAGATCCGATACTTTTGTGGTTTCGAGTATCGGTATCGAAACAACATTAATGTGTAAAATAAAGAATTAAAATAAAAAATAGGGATATACTCACCTCTCCGACGCAGCCTGCACCTTACCGAGGGAACCGGCAGCCTTCTTTGCTTAAAATGCGCGCCTTTATTGCCTTAAAATTATGTCACGGCTTGCTGTGATTGGTCGCGTCGCGGCCACATGGGCGGCACGCGACCAATCACAAGCCGTGACGTCACGGAAGGCAGTAAACGCGCGCATTTTAAGCAAAGAAGGCTGCCAGTTCCCTCGGTAAGGTGCAGGCTGCGTCGGAGAGGTGAGTATATCCCTATTTTTTTATTTTAATTCTTTCTTTTACACATTAATATGGATCCCAGGGCCTGAAGGAGAGTTTCCTCTCCTTCAGACCCTGGGAACCATCAGGGATACCGTCCGATACTTGAGTCCCATTGACTTGTATTGGTATCGGGTATCGGTATCGGATTAGATCCGATAATTTGCTGGTATCGGCCAATACTTTCCGATACCAATACTTTCAAGTATCGGACGGTATCGCTCAACACTATGCAGAGTGCAATAGGCTGCAGATGTCAAAAAAGAAATAGCAATCTAAAAGTCAAAGCATACTTGCCACAGTCTGTAGCCCACAAGTGCCTGTCAGATGCAATGCTTGTCGCCAATGGAATTGGCTTCATCAGGGAAAGTCCTCAGTCGGGTGCAACGGGAGGAAAACAGGAGGCACGTTCCTTTAAATGTTCATGTGGGTTTATTGCTTCACAAACCCAGAAGCAAAAACAGAAAGTAAACAGCCTTTAGATCAGGCTAAACAAAGTATTAATGTCCGTGGCAGGGCTCTGCTGCACCAAGCCTGTGGGCACACAGGCTGGAGTAATGTCTAGTACTCAGGCTCGGTCTGGAGCCACACACAGGAGGCCTTCGCCCTCCCAACACACAGACCATGTGCCAAACAACAGCCTCCATTATATAGGCTGTAACCACACCCAGAGGTGAGGTATGTGGGTAGCCAGAACCGCCCATCTCTCATAGCTACACACAACCCAGACCCAGGTGCAACAAACAAATCTCTTAGTGCTTTCATGCACTAGAGAAAATACTCCGGCTTACATCACAGAGACTAGCCATCTCTGTGACACATACCTCCCATCGACTATGCGACCATTAGCCACACTACACTTGATAGTGATTCACCCAATGTTATGTATGTAGCTGAATTTAGGGCATCAGTTTGTGCTTCAAATAGGTTTCTGTTTTTGTAACTACAGTCAGACATATTAGCAGGTACATCACTATTTATTTGCTATCTAGTCCAGTGGGTTGGGTGCGACTTGAATAATAGCGATCACAAAGTAATACATTTTTAATACATTTTCATAATTCCTTTATTAAGATGTATAGCAGAGAGGCTGCAAGGACACTAGACTTCAGAAAGGCGAATTTCCAATGGCTGAGAGATGATCTTAGTGCTATTAGCTGGGACAATGTTCTGAGAAATAAAAGTACACAAAGCAAATGGGACACTTTTATAAACATCCTGAATATATCCTGTGCACAATATACTGTATATGTATATGTATATGTATATATATATATATATATATATATATATATATATATATATATATATATCTCCTATGGGAATAAGCAAGCTGGAAATAGTAGGAAACCACTATGGCTAAATCGAGCTGTAGGGGACATAATACAAGACAAAAAGAAAGTGTTTGAAGCAAAGCAAATGGGTAGTGATGAGGCATTAATTATAGAAAAAAAACAGAGATACTGATTGCCAAAGAAAGCAAAAATAATCCAAAACTATTCTTCACCTATATAAACAATAAGTATCTGAAAAATTATATTGATGGTAGAAATTCGCCACTAGAAGTCACCTGCTTAACCCACCAGGAAGTACGCCTCTGCCTCAAAATTACTAAAGTAGACAAATTCCCGGTCCGGATGGCTTGCACTTCAGGAATTAAATACAGTTATAGACAGACCGGTATTTTTAATATTCACAGATTCAATAATAACAGGGTTTGTGTCACTGGACTGGTGCATAGCAAATGTTCCGCCAATATTCAAAAAGATGACAAATTCTGAGCCGGAAAATTATAGGCCGGTAAGTTTAACTTCGGCTGTGGGTAAAATCCTTAAGGGTTTCCTAACAGATGGTTTCCTGGACTATCTCAATAATCTTGTGATCCAGCATCAGCATGGTTTTATGAGAGAGCGGTCCTTTTAACCTAATCTGATCAGCTTCTATAAGGAGATAAGTTCCAAACTGGTCCAAGGAAATACAGTGCACGTTTTCTATGTGGACTTTTTAAAGACGTTTGAAAGGATGCCATACAGAGGATTGGCATATAAAGTGTAAAAAATGGGACTAGGGGAAAATATGTGTAAATTATTTAATAACTGTCTCAGTGATTGGAAACAAAGGATTATTATTATTATTATTATTATTATTATTATTATTTATTTATATAGCACCATTAATTCCATTGTGCTGTACATGAGAAGGGGTAACATCAAAATGCAAATATCACTTACAGTAAACAAAACTAACAATGACAGACTGATACAGAGGGGAGAGGACCCTGCCCTTGCGAGCTTACATTCCACAGGATTATGGGGAAGGAGACAGTAGGTCGAGGGTTGAAGTAGCACTGATGGTGTTGAGGTGGCCGTGTGGTCGTTACAGGCTGTAAGCTTCTTTGAAGAGGTGGGTTTTCAGGTTTCTTTTGAAGGATCCAAATGTGGTGGATAACCGGACATGTTGTGGCACAGAATTCCAGAGGATGGGGGATATTCGGGAGAAGTCTTGGAGGCTATTGGGTGAGGAGCGAATAAGCGTGGAGGAGAGAAGGAGGTCTTGGGAGGACCGGAGATTACGTGAGGAAAGATATTGAGAGATTAGTTTGGAAATATACGGAGGAGAAAGGTTATGGATGACTTTGTAGGTCAGTGTTAGTAGTTTAAACTGGATACGCTGGGAAATTGGGAGCCAGTGAAGGGATTTGCAAAGAGGGAAAGCAGGAGTGTAGCGAGGAGAGAGATTAATTAGTTGGGCAGCAGAGTTAAGGATGGACTGGAGGGGTGCGAGAGTGTTAGAAGGTAGGCCACAGAGGAGGATGTTGCAGTAGTTGAGGCAGGAGATGATTAGGGCATGCACAAGCATTTTGGTAGAGTGAGGGTTGAGGAAAGGACGGATTCTGAAAATATTTTTGAGCTGGAGGCGGCAGGAGGTGGCGAGAGCTTGGAAGTGCGGTTTGAAGGACAGGGCAGAGTCCAGGGTTACTCCGAGGCAGCGGATTTTGGGGACAGGGGAAAGTGTGATTTCATTTTTTTTGATAGATAGATCAGGTAGGGAAGATATGCGAGATGGAAGAAAGATAATTAGTTCCGATTTGTCCACATTGAGCTTGAGGAAGCGAGAGGAGAAGAAGGAGGATATGGCTGATAGGCACTCCAGGATTCTGGAGAGCAGAGAGGTGACATCTGGGCCAGAGAGGTAGATCTGAGTATCATCAGCATATAGATGGTACTGGAAGCCATACGACCTGAGTTGTCCCAGGCAGAGTGTATAGATTGAGAAGAGTAAGGGCCCAAGGACAGAGCCTTGAGGGACACCAACAGAGAGGGGGCGAGATGAAGAGGTGGTATGGGAGTAGGAAATGCTAAATGTGCGGTTGGTAAGATATGAGGAGATCCAAGATAGGGCAAGGTCTTTGACCCCAAAGGAAGAGAGGATCTGTAGTAGGAGGCAGTGTCAACTGTGTCAAAGGCAGAGGACAGGTCTAGAAGGAGGAGTATAGAGAATTGCCTGTTAGCTTTGGCTGTAAGTAAGTTGTTAGTAATTTTGGTCAGGGCACTCTCAGTGGAATGGTGGGGACAGAAGCCAGATTGTAGGTTGTTGAAGAGAGAGTTAGTTGCAAAGTGAGAGGAAAGTTCAGCATGGACGTGCTGCTCAAGGAGTTTGGATGCAAATGGGAGCAAAGATATGGGGCGATAGCTGGACATAGCACTTGGGTCTAGGGATGGCTTTTTGAGGATAGGTGTGATTATGGCATGTTTGAAAGCAGTGGGGAAGGTACCAGAAGTTAGTGATAGGTTGAAGAGGTGGGTTAGGGATGGGGTTAGTGTGGTGGTGAGGTTGGGGAGAAGGTGGCATGGGATGGGGTCAAGTTCACAAGTGGTGAGGTGTGATTTTGAGAGAAGATGAGCAAGCTCGCCTTCAGTGATTTTGTAGAGGGAAGTTATGGGGTTTGGGCATTGGTCTGGTATACAAAGGGGTTGTGGTGGTTTGACCACAAAGATTTGCCTTGTTTGGTCGATCTTATTTTTGAAGTGCGTGGCAAAGTCCTCGGCCACGATTAGGAAACTCGGAGGGGGCAGTGGTGGGCGGAGGAGGGAGTTAAAAGTGTTGAACAACTGTTTGGGGTTATGGGATAGGGAAGAAACGAGGGTTGTGAAGTAGGCCTGTTTAGCAGAGGTGAGAGTTGATTTGAATGCGAGTGTTGCTTGTTTGAGTGCAGTGAAATCATCTTGTGAATTAGTTTTCTTCCAACGCTGTTCTGCAATTCTGGATGCTTGCCAAAGCTTTTTAATTATGTTATTGTGCCAGGGTTGTCTATTGGTACGTCACGCTCTGCTATGCATGACAGGGGCGACCATGTCAATAGCTGATGCAAGAGTGGCATTGTAGAAAGCAGTGGCAGTGTCTGTGTCGTGGAGTGAGGATATGGATGCTAGTGGTAGGATAGAGTCAGAGAGTGTGTGGGTGTCTAGGTGTGCGAGGTTCCTGCATGGGTGCGCATGTTGCTGGACATGGGTGATAGGTGAGGAGGACAGGGATGAGAAAGTTTGTAGATGGTGGTCAGATAGAGGGAGAGGGGAGGTTGTGAAGTTAGATAGAGAGCAGAAATGGGTGAAGACAAGGTCTAATGTGTGTCCGTCTGTGTGGGTGGCTGAGGAGGACCACTGAGTAAGTGCAAAGGATGAAGTAAGGGACAGGAGTTTGGAGGCTGCTGACTGGTGGGTGTCAATGGGGATGTTGAAATCACCCATGATGATTGTGGGAATGTCAGCAGAGAGAAAGTGAAGGAGACAGGTGGAGAATTGGTCAATAAAGGCAGTGGTCGGGCCCGGAGGTCAGTATATGTATGACTGCCATTTGGAGGTTGTAGGGAGCGTAGATGTGGACAGTGTGGACTTCAAAAGAAGGGAGGATAAGGGAGGGTAGAGGTGGGATTGGGTTAAAGGTACAGTTGGAAGAAAGGAGAAGACCCACTCCTCCACCATGTTTATTGCTAGGGCGAGGAGTGTGGGTGAAGTGGAGGCCACTGTAACATAGTGCAGCAGGGGAGGTTGTGTCAGAGGGTGTCAGCCATGTTTCTGTGATGGCAAGAAAGAAAAGATTGCGAGAGGTAAAGAGGTCGTGAATCACATGGAGTTTATTGCAGATGGAGCGGGCTTTCCATAGTGATCCAGAGAGAGGGTTCAGGGGGGTGGGCGTCATGGGAACAGATTTGAGGTGGGCAAGATTTCGGGTGTTTATAGTGGGTTGGGAGTGATAGAAGGGGGTAGTAATGGGAGATATGAGCTGTGGGGGTCCAGGATTGGGAGATATGTCTCCAGCAGTGAGGAGAAGCAGAGAGAGAGCAGGTGGGAGAAGGAGAGTGGGCGGCTTGTTTTGTGTTTTATTAGGAGAGGTCTGAGGTTGAGGAGCAGCTCAGCAGAGGAGGACAGGTGGGGAGGCAGGAGGGAAGGAGAGATTATTACTTGGTTAGAGGGTGCTGGGGTTTGGGGATAGCGAAGGAGGCTGAGGAGTAATGGAGCCAAAACTGTTAGAGCATATGTCAGCATGGTGAGAGTAAGTGTGGTGGAAAGGAAAATAAATTTAGTACATTTATTAACAGTGGATAGTCTTTCCTTCTGTTCATTTCTGGCATATTTCTGCTGTCATACTTGCTGTTATCCTTTTAGAGACAGACCACAGTCCAGACAGAACTGTGTCTCTGAATTTATAACAAGCTAAGTAGTGCACATGAAATAGGCCAGGTGTGATCAGGAGGGAGGGGCAGCAGGAAGACTGGTCACAGACACAGGAGGGGATTAATTAGAAGTCAGAAGGGAAAATGCAAGGGGAAATAGATCCAAATGGAAAGATAAAGCCAACTGTGTATTGGCATCAAGGAATTAAATGAGAAAACATGCAGGGGAAGGAGAAAAAAACAAAAAAAAACAGTAATAGCAGCCAGTGGACATAGCGGGAATAGTTGGGTGAGGAAGATCAGGATAGTTGGGTGATGGTGATGGGATTTGGGGTGCAGCCAGCGGACATACCAGGAATAGTTGGGTGAGGAAGATCAGGATAGTTGGGTGATGGTGATGGGATTTGGGGTGCAGCCAGCGGACATGCCTGAGGATGAAGCAGATCGATTGTCAGATTGATAGCAATAACGAAGCATAGTAATAATAATAATGAAGCATCTATAGAAGGGGGTTATTTTTCTGGCATATTTCTGCTGTAATATTTGCTGTTATCCTTTTAGAGACATCCTTCTAGAGACAGACCCCCAGGATGATTATTAATGGAGCACACTCGGATTGAGCCACAGTTAAAAGTGGGGTACAATAGGGGTCAGTATTGGGCCCTCTTCTTTTTAACATATTTCTTTATGATTTTGTAGGGGGTATATAGAGTAGAATATTTACAGATGATGCTGAACTCTGCGGGATCAACACAGAGAAGGATAATTTTTCAGAAGGCAAATAGAATAATTGGATGCATTAAAAGAGGCATAGTTGCTCATGATGAAAAAATTGTTTTGCCTCTATACAAGTCACTTGTGCGGCCACACTTAAAATACTTTGTACAATTTTGGTTTCACTTAGGCCTGCGACAGGGTCAAGGGGCATCCTCTACGTCTGGAAGAAAGAAGGTTTAATCATAATTAGTGCAAAAAGAAAAAAAAAGAGCATGAACCGCACATCCCAAAATCATACGTTGATCTAAAGCCGCTAGGCAAAAATTTAAATACTGAACATGAGGTTTTCAGTTTAACATTCTGATCAGACTGTATGAAGCCCACTGCCCCTTCACGGCAAACCTCGTAGTGGGTCCTAACGCCCTAACGGAGCGGAGCCATGCGGCGACCACCGCCGCAACGGCCATGCACCAGCATAATTAGTGTTGAGCGATACCGTCCGATACTTGAAAGTATCGGTATCGGATAGTATCGGCCGATACCCGAAAAGTATCGGATATCGCCGATACCGATACCCGATACCAATACAAGTCAATGGGACACCAAGTATCGGAAGGTATCCTGTATGGTTCCCAGGGTCTGAAGGAGACCGCCCACGCGACCAATCACAAGCCGCGACGTCATCTAAGGTCTTTCAAGCGCTCATTCTTAGGAACGGAAGCTGCCGGTTACATCGGTACGGTCCAGGCTGCGTCGGAGAGGTGAGTATATCAATATTTTTTATTTTTATTCTTTATTTTACACATTAATATCGATCCCGATACCGATTCCCGATATCACAAAAGTATCAGATCTCAGTATCGGAATTCCGATACAGCAAATATCGGCCGATACCCGATACTTGCGGTATCGGAATGCTCAACACTAATCATAATCACAGATGCGGATTCTTTACTGTAAGAGCAGTGAGACTATGGAACTCTCTGCCGTATGATGTTGTAATGGTTGATTCACTACTAAAATTCAGGAGGCGTCTGAATGCTTGTCTTTATAAATATAATATTACAGGCTATGGGCACTAGATTCTATGATAGGGCTTTGATCCAGGGAACTAATCTGATTGCCATTATGTGGAGTTGGGAATACATTTTTGCCCTAAAGTGGAGCTATTAATGTCTGCCCACAGAGTTTTAGCCTTCCTCTGGATCAAAATTTTAGGCTATAGGTTGGACTTGATGGACTTAAGCTTCAAGCTTAAAATCTATGAAACTATGAAACCATATCCGGATACAAATAAGCACAGATTATCCACTGTTCTTTTCTTTTCATCTCCTCTCACTAAAGTATTCTAATAGATTTTGTTCCCTTAAAATAGCAATACATTGACCCCTGTTACCGTACAGCATCCCCTTACCCCAAGACTTTATTTAGAAATATATTATTATGTATATATATTAAGCTGTTATATTTATACACATATCTGACTCGCTTGATCTCTATTGGAAAAATAAACAAATTAACCCTCTTAAGAGGCGACAGCACCGCTAAATACCGCTAAATACACAATAATGAAAGGAGCTGCTTTTTCTCAACCTGACGTGAGCTGATTTGTGAATTATTTTGTCTGGTTTTGTGAATTGGTGATTATTTTTCTTTTACGTGAAGTCTTCGTGTAGTTAATAAAATGTCTCGGCCACGGTCTGAATGGTGTCAGAGCCTGTGTCAGTAAAAATAAATGGAGGGTTGGACATGAAAGGCCGTGAAGCACTAATGCCCTACTACTGCTACCAGTACATCAGATTCTATAAACATTTGGGCTTATCCCGCAGTCTAATAATACGCGCTCCTGATTAGGGCGCCTACAGCTGCTCCTTACTGATGTCAAAACACAGCATGTTACTGATCAGCTCCAATCTCCGCTAATAGCCATTGTCAGCACTCCCGGCTCTCTACCTGCCATCTCTCACCACTTACTGCATTGCCTCTTACAAATGAGCTGCAAAGTCTGTTACTTCCTCAGCCTCACATGGGGGGATTAGTGCGATGCGGAGCTTTAGTTAGGATGTTTTCTTATTGTGTCTATGGTAGTCGTCAGGACGGTCTTTGATTCTTCTTCGAAATGTCAAAAAGTGAAATAAGTATGAATAAAAAAAAATAACTAGTATTCTGTGCACTCATACACTGATATAGACGCTGTATTTGCAGAAATCTATATTCTTGGTATCAATTAATTCTTTATCTCTGGTATCTCTGTAAGGCCTCATTCAGACGTCAGATTTTTGCATACAACTGCCAGCCGTGTTTTTCACAGATAGCACTCATACCTATGATATTCCTATGGGCAGGGGCGTAACTACCGCGGTCGCAGCGGTCGCCATTGCGACCGGGCCCCGCAGGTCAGGGGCCCCGGGTTGGCAGGTCAGTGCAGGGCCGGACTGGCCATCAGGCACTTCTGACAAATGCCAGAAGAGCCGGTGCCAGTAGTGGGCCGTTGCACTGTTCCCCCCCGCCCCCCGCCAGTGCCGCCGCCGCCGCATTTAACTATACCGGCGTCTATGACACCGGTATAGTTCAATGCAATAATGGAGGAGAGAGCATCTGCTGACGCCCCCTCTCCCATCATTCCCTGCTCTGCCTCTGACAGTACACTGCGGGTGCGCGATGACGTCATATCATCGCGCACCTGCAGTGTCCTGGGCAGACTGCAGCCGCCGGGAGCAGCGCGGGCAAAAGGAAAGGTGAGGAGAGTTTTGTTTTTTTTCTTTTTAACTGGACTGTGGGGCCATTATCGGGGGGGGGGGAGATGAGATGTGCGGGCTCTGCTGTATATATCCCTGTGCGGGCTGTGCTCTATATACCCCTGTGCAGGCTGTGCTCTATATACCCCTGTGCGGGCTCTGCTGTATATACCCCTGTGCGGGCTCTGCTGTATATATCCCTGTGCTGGCTCTGCTGTATATATCCCTGTGCGGGCTCTGCTGTATATATCCCTGTGCTGGCTCTGCTGTATATATCCCTGTGCGGGCTCTGCTGTATATATCCCTGTGCTGGATATACCACTGTGCGGGCTGTGCTGGATATACCACTGTGCTGGATATACCACTGTGCGGGCTGTGCTGGATATACCACTGTGCGGGCTGTGCTGGATATACCACTGTGCGGGCTGTGCTGGATATACCACTGTGCGGGCTGTGCTGGATATACCACTGTGCGGGCTGTGCTGGATATACCACTGTGCGGGCTGTGCTGGATATACCACTGTGCGGGCTGTGCTGGATATACCACTGTGCGGGCTGTGCTGGATATACCACTGTGCGGGCTGTGCTGGATATACCACTGTGCGGGCTGTGCTGGATATACCACTGTGCGGGCTGTGCTGGATATACCACTGTGCTGGATATACCACTGTGCGGGCTGTGCTGGCACCCAACACCATGTTGCAGTGCAGGAGATTCCTGCGACAGTCCAAGGCGTATCTAGGGGAAAGTGGGGGGGTGGGGGGGTTGAGGCGGGGGGACCCGGGGTGGGGGGGCCCATTTGGAAGTTCGCACCGGGGCCCATAACTTTGTAGTTACGCCACTGCCTATGGGATCAATCACCTCTAATCTTTTCCTCAGATGAAATGGTCCCTGGAAAATATCGGAAACATGTCAGATTTTAATCCGAGGGTCGGATCAAAATTAGCAATGCATGTCAATTGGTCTGTGAAAAAAATCGGACCACACACAGATGACATCCGAGTGCCGTCCGATTTTCATGGACTGCCAAAAAAAAGGTGGAGAATTTATTATTTTAATGTCTACATGTATGAGAAAATCGGATGATTCTCAGACCACACTCTGATCAAACTCTGAATGGAATCTGATCAGAATAATTGGTCCGATTTCCTCGTATGCAAAAAAATCGGACGTGTGAATGAGGCCTTACACAATATTACATACTTCCTACTAGAGTCCTTAAAGATAGACAGTCAGACAGAGAGACAGACAGACAGACAGACAGATAGATAGATAGATAGATAGATAGATAGATAGATAGATAGGTAAATGATAGATAGATAGATAGATAGATAGATAGGTAAATGATAGATAGATAGATTTTTCATTCTAGAGTCCTTACAGATAGATAGATAGATAGATAGATAGATAGATAGATAGATAGATAGATAGATAGATAGATAGATAGATAGATAGATAGACAAGCATGCAAAAAATACTTTTGGTGTCAATTAATGTTCTTATTTCTAATTTGTCATAGAAATTATAATATATCACTAATGTAGTAATCAAATAACATGGAAGTAATAATTATAAAAATCATATAAAATATTTGATACCTAATAATATACACTGTGTTCCAAATTATTATGCAAATTGGATTTAAGTGTCATAAAGATTTAATTGTTTTGTTTTTCAAATAAACTCGTGGATGGTATTGCGTCTCAGGGCTCAATGAATCACTGAAATCAATCTTAAACACATGTGATAATTCGTTTTCCAGGTGATTGTAATTAAAGGAAAACTACTCAAAAATGATGTTCCACATTATTATGCAGGTCACAGGTTTCAAGCAATATGGGAAATAAAAGGATCTCTCTGCTGCTGAAAAGCATTAAATAGTGCAATGCCTTGGACAAGGTATGAAAAAATTAGATATTTCACGAAAACTTAAGAGAGATCATCATACTCTGATGAGTTTTGTGACTGAAACAAAGCACAGACAGAGTTCATGCAAATAAAGGCATCATGAGGAAGTTTTCTGCCAGACAAATTCATTGGATTAAGAGAGCAGCTGCCAAAATACCGTTACAAAGCAGCAAACAGTTATTTGAAGCTGCTGGTGCGTCTGGAGTCCCTCGAACCTCAAGGTGTAGGATCCTTCAAAGGCTTGCTGTGGTGCATAAACCTACTATTCGGCCACTCCTAAACAGTGTTCACAAGCAGAAACGGTTGCAGTGAGCCCAGACATACATGAAGACTAATTTTCAAACAGTCTTGTTTACTGATGAGTGTCGAGCAACCCTGGATGGTCCAGATGGATAGAGTAGTGGATGGTTGGTGGATGGCCACCATGTCCCAACAAGGCTGCGACGTCAGCAAGGAGGTGGAGGAGTCAAGTTTTGGGCTGGAATCATGGGGAACCAGCTGGTAGGGCCCTTTAAGGTTCCTGAAGGAGTGAAAATGACCTCAGCAAAGTAAATAGAGTTTCTGACTGACAACTTACTTCCATGGTCTAAAAAGCAGAAACGTGCCTTAAGGAACAAAATCATCTTCATGCATTACAATGAATACCTCTGAGTCATTGGCTGCTATGGGCATAAAAGGAGATAAACTCACGGTGTGGCCACCATTTTCCCCTGTCCTCAACCCTATAGAGAACCTTTGGAGTATCATCAAACAAAAGCTCTATGAGGGTGGGAGGCAGTTCACATCAAACCAGCAGCTCTGGGAGGCTATTCTGACTTCATGCAAAGAAATACAAGCAGAAACTCTCCAAAAACTCACAAGTTCAATGGATGCAAGAATTTTGAAGGTGATATCAATGAAGGGCTCCTATGTTAACATGTAACTTGGCCTGTTAGGATGTTTTGGAGTTAAATAGCTTTTTTGTTCAGTGACTGTGACCTCCTAATGCTGCAAATTCCACAAATGAGCATTTTCAATTCTTTAAAACATATCAAATGTTTAGAAATACTACTGTGCCTAATAATTTGGAACAGTGCATTTTGAGTTTTTATTCATTTTGGAGATTATACTGTTATCATTGGGAGGTTTCTTCAATAAAATTTGATGTATAATCTAACGGGTGATGACTTTTATTAGACTGACTGTCATTTGCACTGACCATTTAGGAAAATCCGAGAAAAATGTCATTTGCATAATAATTTGGAACATAGTGTATACATTTAGATAATCTAATATATAAAGCTGAATGTGTGTATGTATGTGTGTATGTGTGTATGTGTGTATGTGTGTATGTCCGGGATTGGCATCTGAAGCGTCGCAGCTACAGCCACAAAATTTTGCACAGTCACACGTCTGGACCCCGAGAGCGTCATAGGCTATGTTGTGAGGTGAAATTTTAACCCCGCGCTTTCCAATTCACCAAACAATTTTGCCCCTATCTACATAATGGGGGAAAAATGAAAGGAAAAGTGTTGGAGGCAAATTAACAGCTGCCAGATGTGAACAAGGGGGACTTAAAGAATGAGAGCGATGGCGCCAAAGAGTATATACTGTACAGTTGCTAAGGTGGGGCCCCGACATGGGATAATCACCACACCACCACGGGGATATGAACACACACACAAAATACGCCACACACTACCACGTGCTCGAACACATATACCAACCTCAGCGCACATTTCACCACACATACACCAACCTCGCCACATAAAAGTTGAAACACAAAAGTCGCCGCTCAAAACTCACCACGCGCAAAACTCTCCACATGCAAAACTCTCCACACGTGCAAAACTCACCTCATGGAAAACTCGCCACACGCAAAACTTGCACACACTGAAAAATTGCCACATGCACAAAAGTTGCAACACATGCAAAAGTTGCCTCACACAAAACTTGCACATACTCAAAAGGCACCACACATAAAACTCGCCACGCGCAAAACTCGCCATGCGCAAAACTTGCTGCACACAACTTGCTACACTAACCTGTCACATGCAACTCGACACACAAAAAGTTGCTACACGCATGTCGCCACGCAAAACTCATCTCACAAAAGTCGCTACATGCATGTCGCCACAGGCAACTCAACACACACAACTTGACACACGAAACTCGCCCTAATACACACACAAGTCTGGTATTATCCTTCAAAAATAAAAATCTGATTAATAAGCTGACAAACTACAAGAGCAACAAATGTACCATATAGGAATCCGGCAGCTGTCAGTCACATGACCAGTCTATTATGTGTATGTGTGAGCTAATATATACTGCCAGGGGGTGGGCTTACTGTTGGCTGGGGATTTATCAGGCTGCCAATTTAGCTTACAAATACTGAGGTAAAAATACTGACCAAATAACGTGTGAACGAGGTCTAATACAGGAGGAGATGACATACAGATATATACTATATACAGGAGAGATGACACACAGGTATATACTATTTACAGGGGAGATGACACACAGGTATATACTATATGCAGGAGGAGATGACACACAGGTATATACTATATAGAGGAGGAGATGACATACAGGTACATACTACATACAGCAGGAGATGACATACAGGTATATACTATATACAGAAGGAGATGACACACAGGTATATACTATATACAGGAGCAGATTACCTACAGGTATATAGTATATACATGAGATGACATACAGGTATATGCTATGTATAGGAGGAGATGACATACAGGTATATGCTATGTATAGGAGGAGATGACACACAGGTATATACTATATACAGGAGGAGATTACATACAGGTATATACTATATATAGGAGGAGATGACATACAGGTATATACTATATACAGGGGAGATGACACACAGCAGGTATATACTATATACAGGGGAGATGACATACAGGTATATACTATATACAGGAGATGACATACAGGTGTATACTATATATAAGGAAGATGACAAACATGTATATACTGAGGTGAAAATGAGAGGTGTGAGGTGAAAATGAAAAGGTGTGAGTGCAAAATGAGAGGAGTGAGGGAAAATAGTGGAGTGATCGGAAAATGACAGATGTGAGGTCGAAATGACAAGTGTTAGGGGGGAATGAGAGGAGTGAGGGGGAAAATAAGAGGAGTGAGGGGGAAAATGAGAGGTGTGAGGGAGAAAATGAGAGATGTGAGGGGGAAAATGAAAGATGTGATGGGGAAAATGAGAGGCGTGATGGGAAAATAAGAGAAGTGAGGTGCTATAACTAACCACGGATATTTACTATGCCCAGGCAATGCCGGGCTCTTCAGCTAGCTTAGATTTACAATCTCCATGCTTTTCTCATGGTCAACTTTATGTGGCCTGTTCAAGAGTTGGAACAGCCAAAAATCTGTTTGTCTTTGCACCTGAAGGAAAAACTAAGAATGTCGTTTATCAAAAGGCTCTCGAATAAGTAGTAGAAGATTACTTCACATTACTTGGCCAATTTAGTTAAATCTGTATGGAATATCTCTGGTGTTGAAATATATGTTGTAAAATGCTTCTATTAGCTTAGTTTTTGCCTTTTAATAATTACACTTCTATCTATTTGTTTTGTGGTTTTTTTGTGCAGAATAAATTTTTGTTAACACATTCTATTTTGCTAACAGCAGTTATTACCCCGGGCGAAGCCGGGTAGTACAGGTAGTAGTAATATAAAAAGGTAGAGCGACATGAAATAGCTATGAAAAAGAAAGATATGAAATAGATAGATTGATGTATAGCTGCATATTAGACATATCTAATATATAATTGCCTAGAATACTACTTCCTGCAATTTGTGCCAACTTCCGTGGCTTTGTCCGGAGCTAATGTCCGGAGCTAATGTCCGGAGATAATGTCCGGAGCTAATGTCCGGAGCTAATGTCCGGAGATAAGTGACGTCACCAGTGTCGTACACCCAGGCAGAGCACAGGGGCCCCAGGCAGCATATGGGGCCCCAGGCAGAGCACAGTGACCCCAGGCAGAGCACAGGGGCCCCAGGCAGCATATGGGGCCCCAGGCAGAGCACAGTGGTCCCAAGCAGAGCACAGGGGCCCCAGGCAGCCTATGGGGCCCCATGCAGAGCACAGTGGCCCCAGGCAGAGCACAGGGGCCCCAGGCAGCATATGGGGCCCCAGGCAGAGCACAGTGGCCCCAGGCAGAGCACAGGGGCCCCAGGCAGAGCACAGGGGCCCCAGGCAGCATATGGGGCCCCAGGCAGAGCACAGTGGCCCCAGGCAGAGCACAGGGGCCCCAGGCAGAACATGGGGCCCCAGGCAGAGCACAGGGGCCCCAGGCAGAGCACAGGGGCCCCAGGCAGCATATGGGGCCCCAGGCAGAGCACAGTGGCCCCAGGCAGAGCACAGGGGCCCCAGGCAGAACATGGGGCCCCAGGCAGAGCACAGGGGCCCCAGGCAGAGCACAGGGGCCCCAGGCAGCATATGGGGCCCCAGGCAGAGCACAGGGGCCCCAGGCAGCATATGGGGCCCCAGGCAGAGCACAGTGGCCCCAGGCAGCATATGGGGCCCCAGGCAGAGCACAGTGGCCCCAGGCAGAGCACAGGGGCCCCAGGCAGCATATGGGGCCCCAGGCAGAGCACAGTGGTCCCAGGCAGAGCACAGGGGCCCCAGGCAGCTTATGGGGCCCCAGGCAGAGCACAGTGGCCCCAGGCAGAACATGTGGCCCCAGGCAGAGCACAGTGGCCCCAGGCAGAGCACAGGGGCCCCAGGCAGAACATGGGGCCCCAGGCAGAGCACAGGGGCCCCAGGCAGCATATGGGGCCCCAGGCAGAGCACAGGGGCCCCAGGCAGAGCACAGGGGCCCCAGGCAGCATATGGGGCCCCAGGCAGAGCACAGTGGTCCCAGGCAGAGCACAGGGGCCCCAGGCAGCCTATGGGGCCCCAGGCAGAGCACAGTGGCCCCAGGCAGAACATGGGGCCCCAGGCAGAGCACAGGGGCCCCAGGCAGAGCACAGGGGCCCCAGGCAGCATATGGGGCCCCAGGCAGAGCACAGTGGTCCCAGGTCGAGCACAGGGGCCCCAGGCAGCCTATGGGGCCCCAGGCGGAGCACAGGGGCCCCAGGCAGCATATGGGGCCCCAGGCAGAGCACAGGGGCCCCAGGCAGCATATGGGGCCCCAGGCAGAGCACAGTGGCCCCAGGCAGAGCACAGGGGCCCCAGGCACAACATGGGGCCCCAGGCAGAGCACAGGGGCCCCAGGCACAACATGGGGCCCCAGGCAGAGCACAGGGGCCCCAGGCAGAGCACAGGGGCCCCAGGCAGCATATGGGGCCCCAGGCAGAGCACAGGGGCCTCAGGCAGCATATGGGGCCCCAGGCAGAGCACAGCGATATTTTGGACCACTGTGCGGTGTTTCAGACCCACTGTGTGATGTCTGGGGCCCTGTTCTTAAGTATATTAAGGATTAAAGTAACGTATATTAACCCCTTCCCGACATTTGACGTACTATCCCGTCGAGGTGGGGTGGGCCCGTATGACCGCCGACGGGATAGTACGTCATAGCCGATCGGCCGCGCTCACGGGGGGAGCGCGGCCGATCGCGGCCGGGTGTCGGCTGCATATCGCAGCTGACATCCGGCACTATGTGCCAGGAGCGGTCACGGACCGCCCCCGGCACATTAACCCCCGGCACACCGCGATCAAATATGATCGCGATGTGCCGGCGATGCAGGGAAGCATCGCGCAGGGAGAGGGCTCCCTGCGGGCTTCCCTGAGCCCCCCGCAGCAACGCGATGTGATCGCGTTGCTGCGAGGGTCTTACCTCCCTCCCTGCCTGCTCCAGACCCGGATCCAAGATGGCCGCGGATCCGGGTCCTGCAGGGAGGGAGGTGGCTTCACAGACGCCTGCTCAGAGCAGGCACTGTGAAGAAGCCTGCACTTCTCTCAGATCGGTGATCTGTCAGAGTGCTATGCAAACTGGCAGATCACCGATCTGTATTGTCCCCCCCTGGGGCAAAGTAAAAAAGTAAAAAAAAAAATTTCCAAATGTGTAAAAAAAAATAAAAAAAAATATTCCAAAATAATTGAAAAAAAAAAAAAATTATTCCCATAAATACATTTCTTTATCTAAATTAAAAAAAAAAACAATAAAAGTACACATATTTAGTATCGCCACGTCCGTAACGACCCAACCTATAAAACTGCCACACTAGTTAACCCCTTCAGTAAACACCGTAAGAAAAAAAAAAAAAAAAACGAGGCAAAAAACAACGCTTTATTACCATACCGCCGAACAAAAAGTGGAATAACACGCGATCAAAAAGACTGATATAAATATCCATGGTACCGCTGAAAACGTCATCTTGTCCCGCAAAAAACAAGCCGCCATACAGCATCATCAGCAAAAAAATAAAAAAGTTATAGTCCTGAGAATAAAGCGATACCAAAATAATTATTTTTTCTATAAAATAGTTTTTATCGTATAAAAGCGCCAAAACATAAAAAAAATGATATAAATGAGATATCGCTGTAATCATACTGACCCGACGAATAAAACTGCTTTATCAATTTTACCAAACCCGGAACGGTATAAACGCCTCTCCCAAAAGAAATTCATGAATAGCAGGTTTTTGGTCATTCTGCCTCACAAAAATCGGAATAAAAAGCGATCAAAAACGGTCACGTGTCCGAAAATGTTACCAATAAAAACGTCAACTCGTCCCGCAAAAAACAAGACCTCACATGACTCTGTGGAGCAAATGTGGAAAAATTATAGGTCTCAAAATGTGGAGACGCAAAAACTTTTTTGCTATAAAAAGCGTCGCTGGTTTCACACTTGCGTTTTTGTCTGCAGCGTTTTTTGCACAAAAAAACGCATGCGTTTTTTCCCTATATTTAACATTGAAAACGCATGCGGTTTTTTTGTACGCGTTTGGTCGCGTTTTCAAACGCATGCGGGTTTTTTCTGCATGCGTTCATTTTCAGAAATACAACCTGCAGTATTTTCTTGCGTTTTTAAGCACATGCGTTTGTTTGCGTTAAAAACGCATGCATTTTTATCGAAAAAAACAGAAAACACACTGAAAAGCCACCCACCACCATCAAGGTGATAAAGGGATCCAAACCCTAACCCTAACTCTACCCCTAACCTCACCCCTAACCGTTTAATGAACATTTTCTGACAGTCATAGTGCCACGTATTTCAGTGCCACGTATTTCAGTGCCACGTATTTCAGTGCCACGTATTTCAGTGCCATGTATTTCAGTGCCACGTATCACGTATTTCAGTGCCACGTGTTTCAGTGCCACGTATTTCAGTGCCACGTATCACGTATTTCAGTGCCACATATTTTAGTACCACGTATTTCAGTTGCACGTATTTCAGTGCCACGTATTTCAGTGCCACGTATTTCAGTGCCACGTATCACGTATTTCAGTGCCACGTGTTTCAGTGCCACTTATTTAAGTGCCACGTATCACATATTTCAGTGCCACGTATTTCAGTGCCACGTATTTCAGTGCCACGTATTTCAGTGCCACGTATTTCAGTGCCACGTATTTCAGTGCCACGTATTTCAGTGCCACATATCACATATTTCAGTGCCACGTATTTCAGTGCCACTTATTTAAGTGCCACGTATTTCAGTGCCACGTATTTCAGTGCCACTTATTTAAGTGCCACGTATTTCAGTGCCACGTATTTCAGTGTCACGTATTTCAGTGCCACGTATTTCAGTGCCACGTGTTTCAGTGCCACGTATTTAAGTGCCACGTATCACGTATTTCAGTGCCACGTATTTCAGTGCCACGTATTTCAGTGCCACGTATTTCAGTGCCACGTATTTCAGTCACGTTTAGGGTTAGGGTTAGGGGTAGGGTTAGGGTTAGGGCTAGGGTTGGAGGTAAAGTTAGGGTTGGGGCTAAAGTTAGGGTTGGGGCTAAAGTTAGGGTTAGGGTTTGGATTACATTTACGTTTGGATTAGGGTTGGGATTAGAATTATGGGTGTGTCAGGGCTAGGGGTGTGGTTAGGGTTACCGTTGGGATTAGGGTTAGGGGTGTGTTTGGGTTAGGGTTTCAGGTAGAATTGGGGGGTTTCCACTGTCCAGGCACATCAGGGGCTCTCCAAGCGCGACATGGCGTCCAATCTCAATTCCAGCCAATTCTGCGTTGAAAAAGTAAAACAGTGCTCCTTCCCTTCCGAGCTCTCCCGTGCGCCCAAAAAGGGGTTTACCCCAACATATGTGTTATCAGCGTACTCGGGACAAATTGAACAACAACTTCTGGGGTCCAAGTTCTCTTGTTATCCTTAGGAAAATAAAAATTTGGGGGGCTAAAAATCATTTTTGTGGGAAAAAAAAGATGTTTTATTTTCACGGCTCTGCATTATAAACTGTAGTGAAACACTTGGGGGTTCAAAGTTCTCACAACACATCTAGATAAGTTCCTTGGGAGGTCTAGTTTCCAATATGGGGTCACTTGTGGGGGGTTTGTGCTGTTTGGGTACATCAGGGGCTCTGCAAATGCAACGTGACGGCTGCTGACCAATCCATTTAAGTCTGCATTCCAAATGGCGCTCCTTCCCTTCCGAGCTCTGTCATGCGCCCAAACAGTGGTTCCCCCTCACATATGGGGTATCAGCATACTCAGGACAAATTGGAAAACAAATTTTGGGGTCCAATTTATTCTGTTACCCTTGTAAAAATACAAAGCTGGGGGCTAAAAAATCATTTTTGAGAAAAAAAAAAAAATTATTTTCACGGCTCTGCGTTATAATCTGTAGTGAAACACTTGGGGGTTCAAAGCTCTCAAAACACATCTAGATAAGTTCCTTAGGGGGTCTACTTTCCAAAATGGTGTCACTTGTAGGGAGTTTCAATGTTTAGGCACATCAGGGGCTCTCCAAACGCAACATGGCGTCCCATCTCAATTCCAGTCAATTTTGCATTGAAAAGTCAAATGGCGCTCCTTCCCTTCCAAGCTCTGCCATGCGCCCAAACAATGGTTTACACCCACATATGGGGTATCAGCGTACTCAGGACAAATTGCACAACATTTTTTGGGGTCCAATTTCTTCTCTTACCCTTGGGAAAATAAAAAATTGGGGGCGAAAAGATCATTTTTGTGAAAAAATATGATTTTTTATTTTTACGGCTCTGCATTATAAACTTCTGTGAAGCACTTGGTGGGTCAAAGTGCTCACCACACATCTAGATAAGTTCCTTAGGGGGTCTACTTTCCAAAATGGTGTCACTTGTAGGGAGTTTCAATGTTTAGGCACATCAGGGGCTCTCCAAACACAACATGGCGTCCCATCTCAATTCCAGTCAATTTTGCATTGAAAAGTCAAATGGCGCTCCTTCCCTTCCAAGCTCTGCCATGCGCCCAAACAATGGTTTACACCCACATATGGGGTATCACCGTACTCAGGACAAATTGCACAACATTTTTTGGGGTCCAATTTCTTCTCTTACCCTTGGGAAAATAAAAAATTGGGGGCGAAAAGATCATTTTTGTGAAAAAATATGATTTTTTATTTTTACGGCTCTGCATTATAAACTTCTGTGAAGCACTTGGTGGGTCAAAGTGCTCACCACACATCTAGATAAGTTCCTTAGGGGGTCTACTTTCCAAAATGGTGTCACTTGTAGGGAGTTTCAATGTTTAGGCACATCAGGGGCTCTCCAAACGCAACATGGCGTCCCATCTCAATTCCAGTCAATTTTGCATTGAAAAGTCAAATGGCGCTCCTTCCCTTCCAAGCTCTGCCATGCGCCCAAACAATGGTTTACACCCACATATGGGGTATCAGCGTACTCAGGACAAATTGCACAACATTTTTTGGGGTCCAATTTCTTCTCTTACCCTTGGGAAAATAAAAAATTGGGGGCAAAAAGATCATTTTTGTGAAAAAATATGATTTTTTATTTTTACGGCTCTGCATTATAAACTTCTGTGAAGCACTTGGTGGGTCAAAGTGCTCACCACACATCTAGATAAGTTCCTTAGGGGGTCTACTTTCCAAAATGGTGTCACTTGTAGGGAGTTTCAATGTTTAGGCACATCAGGGGCTCTCCAAACGCAACATGGCGTCCCATCTCAATTCCAGTCAATTTTGCATTGAAAAGTCAAATGGCGCTCCTTCCCTTCCAAGCTCTGCCATGCGCCTAAACAATGGTTTACACCCACATATGGGGTATCATCGTACTCAGGACAAATTGTACAACAACTTTGGGGGTCCATTTTCTCCTGTTACCCTTGGTAAAATAAAACAAATTGGAGCTGAAATAAATTTTGTGTGAAAAAAAGTTAAATGTTCATTTTTATTTAAACATTCCAAAAATTCCTGTGAAACACCTGAAGGGTTAATAAACTTCTTGAATGTGGTTTTGAGCACCTTGAGGGGTGCAGTTTTTAGAATGGTGTCACACTTGAGTATTTTCTATCATATAGACCCCTCAAAATGACTTCAAATGAGATGTGGTCCCTAAAAAAAAATGGTGTTGTAAAAATGAGAAATTGCTGGTCAACTTTTAACCCTTATAACTCCGTCACAAAAAAAAATTTTGGTTCCAAAATTGTACTGATGTAAAGTAGACATGTGGGAAATGTTACTTATTAAGTATTTTGCGTGACATATGTCTGTGATTTAAGGGCACAAAAATTCAAAGTTGGAAAATTGCAAAATTTTCAAAATTTTCGCCAAATTTCCATTTTTTTCACAAATAAACGCAAGTTATATCGAATAAATTTTACCTTTAACATGAAGTACAATATGTCACGAGAAAACAATGTCAGAATCGCCAAGATCCGTCAAAGCGTTCCAGAGTTATAGCCTCATAAAGGGACAGTGGTCAGAATTGTAAAAATTGGCCCGGTCATTAACGTGCAAACCACCCTTGGGGGTGAAGGGGTTAAAGTATATTATAGATCAAATTTGACACGTTTATGAGCACCATTGAGTGATATACTCAAGAATGACATAATTTTTCAACATTTTATGGTTTCAAACTGTAAACACTCAGAGTTTTTTTTACTTCAACCAGAAAACCTTAACGGTTCATAAAAAACTTGACTGTTCAGGATATGATAAAAGTCATAGTATTCTGAATCTTTAACTTATAAAGATACCTTTACATGGGGTGATTATTGGTTCCAGAGAGGCTTTCGGCTGATAATCGTACACATGGCTGGTGACAGGACAATACAATATAAACGTTCAAAGGTAAACACTGATAACATTAAAATCTAATATATAATTGCCTAGAATACTACTTCCGGCAATTTGTGCCAACTTCCGTGGCTTTGTCTGGAGATAATGTCCGGAGATAAGTGACGTCACCAGCGTCCTACACCCGCTCAGGGTGGACAAAGATATATGCCTTCGTGGTGCGCGGCACTTTTCTGATTGGTTGCCGCCTGCCGCGAGCGACCAATCAGAAATGTGCCGTACTGTCAAGAATTGTCAAGAGCTGGTGAGTGCAGCCATTTTTTGTTTTTTCTTACTATTATTTATTAATTGTATTATTCTTACATTTGAATAAATAAAGTATATATGGATTCTAGACTCCCGATTCTTTAGAATCGGGCTGCCATCTAGTAGATATATAAATACTTAGTCCACTTGCTAAAATTGTGACATCATTAATCTTGGATACCACTTAATTTTTATGTACGTTACAGACAGTTAAATTCGATTGTGACATAATTCTTGTTTCATTCGATGTGGTTTCAGGATACACCTCAATTAATCACAAAAGGTTTATCAGTAATATGTGATATTCTTAACAAGTCCACAAGTACTTTGAACAGTGTTGAGTTCATTATGAAAACTGTACTTAATAATTATTTTGTATTCTGTGGTGATTTCTACATACAGCAATGCGGGACAGCGATGGGTGCCAACATGGCACCCGCGCATGCTAATTTTGTCATGGTCATTGGAGGAGAGCCTAGTCCATGTGTCCGTGGGAAGGAGGTTGTTGGGATTAGTGTTCAGACCATAACATGTAGGTCTTTCCTTTGTATGTGATCCCCCCATGTTCAATTTGTCTCTGACCTCTATGGAGTTTTTAATGATGCAATAAATGTTTAGATTTATTACCTCCCTGGGACCACAATAGATTTGCTTCCATCTATGCTAGTCTATGTATCCCACCACTTGCTCATGTGCTCAGGTGGTAGAGATACATAGACTGGCAGTGATGTCATGGAGGTTGCTGCCAGTCAGCAAGGCTGTGTTCCCTCCCAGACTGAACTGCCGTGACCATGGTGAGATCCCTGCTAGCACCGTGAGAGTTCCCTGCTGGGCTGAACTGCCATGACCATGAAAAACTCTCACAGTGCTACCGGGGATCTCACCGAGGTCATGGCAGTTCAGTCCGGGAGGGAACGCAGCCTCACTGACCGGCAGTAACCTCGATGACATCAATGTCAGTCACTGCTCGCAGCAGTTCAATCACCAGTGGGTCTCAGCCTTGACGGTCGCATCTTGGCACTTTCCAGGTTGAAAACTATTTATCCCCAGACATGGATTACGGCATGGGACAGAACGATGGAGAGTTGAAGAATATTGTTGTTTTTATTATTTTTGACTTATTACTAGTGTTGAGCGATACTTTCCGATATCGGAAAGTATCGGTATCGGAAAGTATCGGCCGATACCGTCAAAATATCGGATCCAATCCGATACCGATACCCGATCCCAATGCAAGTCAATGGGACGAAAATATCGGAATTAAAATAAACCCTTTATAAACTTGTAGGTTCATTCTACATGAAGGAAAACAACTAAGAATAATGTAGGATGTATTGGGGGACGTGGCGGAGACATTAAAGGCACAGAGGTTTAGCCCAATGTAATAGAATAGCAGGATTTTGGGTTTTTTTTATGACGTTCGGCGGTAGAAAGATTTTGACTATGTTTATTTTTTTTTTTTTTTTGTCAGATATTGATGTTTCACTACTTCCACGCCCTTCACCTTCTTTTTTACTTCTCCCACACTTTCTTCTTCATTATCCTCATCATCAGCTTCTTTGACATCAACTTCTTCACCTTATTCATCTTCTTCTTCATCTTCTACCTATTATTTTTTTGGTTACATTGTTCATATTCTTTTTATTTTACTATTATCTTCATCATATTCTACTTCTTCATCATATTCTTATTTGTGACTGGCATTCCCGTAGTTGTTATCTATAAAAGTTTGAAGATTACACCTTCCGTTCTGCCTGTCACAAAACAGTTACATTTGTCCGCGTTCAGTTTGGCCTGCAGCATCAGGCTTTATCCAGGGGCACCACGAGGAGGAACGGACTCACCCCCATACACTGCTTAGTCTTCTTCTGCTTATAATTTAGATAATATTTTTTGCTCTGATATTTAGTGTTATGCTTAATGTTCTTCTGCTCTTTGTTCTGCAGCCTCTTGTTCTTCTGCTTCTCGGTCTTCCAGGTCGTCGTCGTCTCCAGGGTCGTCGTCTCCGGGGTCGTCGTCATCGGGGTGGTCTTCAGGGTCGTCGTCTCCGGGGTCGTCGTCATCACGGTGGTTGTCGTCTCTGGTGTCGTCGTCATCTTAGGGGTGGTCTTCCGGGTCATCGTGTTTAGTCTCTTGAACTTGGCAATGTAGCAGAAGGTACAAGAAGGCTGAGAAAATGCAGAGAACCAGCTGATGGAACTGGAACTCGGATGGCTACCCGAAGGTCCAAGAGCCAATGGAACTACCGAGGACCAGCTGACGTTACTGGAACCCGGTTACTAAGCAGGAGGTACCCGTGCCTGAAAGCACTACCAAGGACCACCTGATGTTGGTGGAACTCGGATACCCAGAGGGAGGCACCTAAGCCAAAGGCTCTGCCTGGAACCAGCTGACGGTACTGGAACCAGGATGGGGAGCAGAAGGTACAAGAGCAAAAGACACTGCCGAGAACCAGCTGACGGTGCTGGAACCCGGATGGGTAGCCGAAGGTCCAAGAGCCAATGGAACTACCGAGGACCAGCTGACGTTACTGGAACCCGGTTACTAAGCAGGAGGTACCCGTGCCTGAAAGCACTACCAAGGACCACCTGACGTTGGTGGAACTCGGATACCCAGAGGGAGGCACCTAAGCCAAAGGCTCTGCCCGGAACCAGCTGACGGTACTGGAACCAGGATGGGGAGCAGAAGGTACAAGAGCAAGTGTCTGCGTGGCTTTTGCAGGACACGATGCCGGCTGCACAGCAGGGGAACAGCTGGCGGTGCTGAACCCCACTGACACATTGGCTGGTGTTTTTCTCTGTGCAGCTAGCAGTACCGGGCCCCAACTGGCGGTGTTGGAGCCCGGGGTCAGCAGGAGGAGGAGATGGAGCAGAGTGTAGGCCGAAGCCTGCACTGGCGGCAGCTTTTGGGTCTGTTGTGCCTGCGTGGCAGTTGCAGGACACGTTGCCGGCTGCACAGCAGGGGAACAGCTGGCGGTGCTGAACCCCACTGACACATTGGCTGGTGTTTTTCTCTGTGCAGCTAGCAGTACCGGGCCCCAACTGGCGGTGTTGGAGCCCAGGGCTCTGCAGGGGGAGCAGAGTGTAGGCCGAAGCCTAATTGAACCAATTTCAAAGGTAACCTTTAACCCCCCCCTCAGGGGTTACAAAGTAGAAGAGCCACAGCTTATGCAGCAGTAGTGCTGCACAAGTCAAAGGTTGCTCTTTTAATTTCGCTCCTTGCACACGCTGAATGAAACACGTATAACATTTAGCCCTTTAAACAGTCAAACTGTGTTGGAGGCGCGAGTTCCCTTTGTAATGAGACGCAGCACAGATGTCAAGAATCCCACCTTGGTGCTGGGTGCAGCCTCCTGAGCGTTGTTATTTGCTGTACAGGAGTCTGCGCTGTCGTGTTATCACCTGGCCTAGCGCTGTTAGCGCTGCCCATGTTCTGGCATGATTTAATGTCGGCCGGTGTGGTTCGCGATGACCAAGAATCCCAGCCCCGCAGTGTCTTAACATTGTTAAAACACTGCGGGGCTGGGATTCAGGGCCTGGCGCAGCACATATGTTCGCCTCTCACACTCGGGTCCTTACACCCGCTTCAGACTGTGCGGCGTCATCTGATCCCTTATCGCATGCCACGGCCATGAAGCCGCACAGTCCGCAGAAGGCGGAAGGAGATGAGGGACAGGCGAACTGATGCACTGATCATGCCCGTCAATCACACCCTCGCAGTCCCAATAAATAAGACAACGAGGGGCGTTGTGTGGGTCAGGGCGCCCGCAGAGGCGCAGGCAGCCAAACAATGATGCCAGAAGACGGGCAGCGCTACCAAGGGGGTTGCAGCGTGTCATTACAAAGGAAAGTCACACCACCGGGACGGTTAAATGGTCACACAGAGGACACATTTTAGACGTGTTTTCAGTTCCACATGTGCGAGGAGAATACGTTTATGAGCCACCTTGCACACATGCAGCATTACCGCTGTACAAGGTGGCCTTTAAAACGTACAAACGCCTGGGGGAGGGGGGACAGGTTCCCTTCAATTTCAGTTCTTGTGTCTGCGTGGCTTTTGCAGGACACGATGCCGGCTGCACAGCAGGGGAACAGCTGGCGGTGCTGAACCCCACTGACACATTGGCTGGTGTTTTTCTCTGTGCAGCTAGCAGTACCGGGCCCCAACTGGCGGTGTCGGAGCCCGGGGTCAGCAGGAGGAGGAGATGGAGCAGAGTGTAGGCCGAAGCCTGCACTGGCGGCAGCTTTTGGGTCTGTTGTGCCTGCGTGGCAGTTGCAGGACACGTTGCCGGCTGCACAGCAGGGGAACAGCTGGCGGTGCTGAACCCCACTGACACATTGGCTGGTGTTTTTCTCTGTGCAGCTAGCAGTACCGGGCCCCAACTGGCGGTGTTGGAGCCCAGGGCTCTGCAGGGGGAGCAGAGTGTAGGCCGAAGCCTAATTGAACCAATTTCAAAGGTAACCTTTAACCCCCCCCTCAGGGGTTACAAAGTAGAAGAGCCACAGCTTATGCAGCAGTAGTGCTGCACAAGTCAAAGGTTGCTCTTTTAATTTCGCTCCTTGCACATGCTGAAAGGAACACGTATAACATTTAGGCCCTTACACAGTCAAACTGATTTTGAGGCGTGAGTTCCCTTCGTAAAGAGACGCAGTACAGCTGGCAAAAATGCCACCTTGGTGCTTGGCGCGGCCTCCTGAGCATCGTTATTTGTTGCACAGGAGTCTGCGCTGTCGTGTTATCCCTTGGCCTTGCGCTGTTAGCGCTGCCCATCCTCTGGCATCATGTAATGTCGGCCGGTGCGGTTTGCGATGACCATGAATCCCAGCCCCGCAGTGTCTTAACATTGTTAAAACACTGCGGGGCTGGGATTCATGGCCTGGTGCAGTACATATGTTCGCCTCTCGCTTGGTTTCTTACACCCGCTTCAGACTATGCGGCGTCAGCTGATCCCTTATCGCATGCCACGGCCATGAAGCCGCACAGTCCGAAGAAGGCGGAAGGAGATGAGGGACAGGCGAAGAAATGCACCGTTCATGCCCATCAATCACACCCTCGCAGTACAAATAAATAAGACACCGAGGGGCGTTGTGTAGGGCAAGGCGGCCGCAGAGGCGCAGGCAGCCAAACAATGATGCCAGAAGACGGGCAGCGCTACCAAGGAGCTTGTTGCGTGTCAATACAAAGGAAAATCACACCTGAGGGACGTTTTAATGGTCGCAGAGGACTCATTTTAGACGTGTTCAGTTCCCCATGGGCAAGGAGACTAAGTTTCTGAGCCACCTTGCACACATGCAGCATTACTGTCGTACAAGGTGGCTGTAAAACGTACAAACACCTGGGGGAGGGGGGACAGGTTTCCTTCAATTTCAGTTCTTGTGTCTGCGTGGCTTTTGCAGGACACGATGCCGGCTACACAGCAGGGGAACAGCTGGCGGTGCTGAACCCCACTGACACATTGGCTGGTGTTTTTCTCTGTGCAGCTAGCAGTACCGGGCCCTAACTGGCGGTGTTGGAGCCCAGGGTCAGCAGGAGGAGGAGAGGGAGCAGAGTGTAGGCCGAAGCCTGCACTGGAGCAAGTTGAAAGGGAAACTTTAACCCCCCCCCCAGGCGTTTGTTGCTGAAAGAGCCATCGTGTACAGCACTAATGCTGGAAAAGGTAAACTTAGCTCTTTTAATTATGGTCCTTGCACATGCTGAACCTAACACTTATGAAAAGTGTCCCCTCCTACCGTGATACCATCCGGTAGGTGGAACTTTCCTTTGTGATGTGACGCAGCACAGCCGTCATTCTTACCCCCTTGGCGCCGTGCGCCGCCTCCTCAGCGTTGTTTGAATCAGTCCCGGAGCCTGCGCTGTTAGGTTAGCCCTTGGCCATGCACACATTTTGCGCTGCCCGTCTTCTGACATCATTTGGTGTCAGGCTGGCTGCGCCTGTGCGGCCGCGCTGGCCGAGATCCCGCCTCGTACTGTCTTCTGATTTCATCCCACTGGGGGCCTGAGATCCGTGGCCATGCGCAGTGCATATCCTCGCCTCTCACTCCCCTCCCTACGGCTTCTTCAGACTGTGCGGTGTCACGGCCGTGGCATGCTATTAGGGACCAGCTGACACCGAACAGTCTGAAGAAGCCATAGGGAGATGAGTGAGAGGTGGAGGTTCAGATATGCACTGCGCATGTCCATGGATCTCAGGCCCCCAGTGGGATGAAATCAGAAGACAGTGCGAGGCGGGATCTCGGCCAGCGCGGCCGCACAGGCGCAGCCAGCCTGACACCAAATGATGTCAGAAGACGGGCAGCGCAAAATGTGTGCATGGCCAAGGGCTAACCTAACAGCGCAGGCTCCGGGACTGATTCAAACAACGCTGAGGAGGCGGCGCACGGCGCCAAGGGGGTAAGAATGACGGCTGTGCTGCGTCACATCACAAAGGAAAGTTCCACCAACCGTACGGTATCACGGTAGGAGGGAGCACTTTTCATAAGTGTTAGGATCAGCATGTGCAAGGAGCACCATGAAAAGAGGCACTTTTTCCCTTTGCATCATTACTGCTGCACAAGGTGGCTCCTTCAGTAACAAACGCCTGGGGGGGGGGGGCAGGTTCCCTTAAATTTAACTTGTTGTGCCTGCGTGGCGGTCGCAGTACACGTTGCCGGCTGCACAGCAGGGGAACAGCTGGCGGTGCTGAACCCCACTAACACATTGGCGAGGTGTTTGGCTCTGTGCGGACAGCACTTCTGGACGGCAACTGGCGGTGTTGGAGCCCAGGGACAGGTGGAGGAGGAGGAGGTTGGAGGAGGTTGGAGGAGGCAGGAGGGATTGCCACACACACAGCAGGGGAACAGCTGACGTTACTGAACCCCAATAACAGAGGAGGGACTGTCGGGACTGTGCGTACAGCACTTCTGGACGGCAACTGGCGGTGTTGGAGCCCAGGGACAGGTGGAGGAGGAGGAGGTTGGAGGAGGTTGGAGGAGGTAGGAGGGATTGCCACACACACAGCAGGGGAACAGCTGACGTTACTGAACCCCAATAACAGAGGAGGGACTGTCGGGACTGTGCGTACAGCACTTCTGGACGGCAACTGGCGGTGTTGGAGCCCAGGGACAGGTGGAGGAGGAGGAGGTTGGAGGAGGTTGGAGGAGGTAGGAGGGATTGCCACACACACAGCAGGGGAACAGCTGACGTTACTGAACCCCAATAACAGAGGAGGGACTGTCGGGACTGTGCGTACAGCACTTCTGGACGGCAACTGGCGGTGTTGGAGCCCAGGGACAGGTGGAGGAGGAGGAGGTTGGAGGAGGTTGGAGGAGGTAGGAGGGATTGCCACACACACAGCAGGGGAACAGCTGACGTTACTGAACCCCAATAACAGAGGAGGGACTGTCGGGACTGTGCGTACAGCACTTCTGGACGGCAACTGGCGGTGTTGGAGCCCAGGGACAGGTGGAGGAGGAGGAGGTTGGAGGAGGTTGGAGGAGGTAGGAGGGATTGCCACACACACAGCAGGGGAACAGCTGACGTTACTGAACCCCAATAACAGAGGAGGGACTGTCGGGACTGTGCGTACAGCACTTCTGGACGGCAACTGGCGGTGTTGGAGCCCAGGGACAGGTGGAGGAGGAGGAGGTTGGAGGAGGTTGGAGGAGGTAGGAGGGATTGCCACACACACAGCAGGGGAACAGCTGACGTTACTGAACCCCAATAACAGAGGAGGGACTGTCGGGACTGTGCGTACAGCACTTCTGGACGGCAACTGGCGGTGTTGGAGCCCAGGGACAGGTGGAGGAGGAGGAGGTTGGAGGAGGTTGGAGGAGGTAGGAGGGATTGCCACACACACAGCAGGGGAACAGCTGACGTTACTGAACCCCAATAACAGAGGAGGGACTGTCGGGACTGTGCGTACAGCACTTCTGGACGGCAACTGGCGGTGTTGGAGCCCAGGGACAGGTGGAGGAGGAGGAGGTTGGAGGAGGTTGGAGGAGGTAGGAGGGATTGCCACACACACAGCAGGGGAACAGCTGACGTTACTGAACCCCAATAACAGAGGAGGGACTGTCGGGACTGTGCGTACAGCACTTCTGGACGGCAACTGGCGGTGTTGGAGCCCAGGGACAGGTGGAGGAGGAGGAGGTTGGAGGAGGTTGGAGGAGGTAGGAGGGATTGCCACACACACAGCAGGGGAACAGCTGACGTTACTGAACCCCAATAACAGAGGAGGGACTGTCGGGACTGTGCGTACAGCACTTCTGGACGGCAACTGGCGGTGTTGGAGCCCAGGGACAGGTGGAGGAGGAGGAGGTTGGAGGAGGTTGGAGGAGGTAGGAGGGATTGCCACACACACAGCAGGGGAACAGCTGACGTTACTGAACCCCAATAACAGAGGAGGGACTGTCGGGACTGTGCGTACAGCACTTCTGGACGGCAACTGGCGGTGTTGGAGCCCAGGGACAGGTGGAGGAGGAGGAGGTTGGAGGAGGTTGGAGGAGGTAGGAGGGATTGCCACACACACAGCAGGGGAACAGCTGACGTTACTGAACCCCAATAACAGAGGAGGGACTGTCGGGACTGTGCGTACAGCACTTCTGGACGGCAACTGGCGGTGTTGGAGCCCAGGGACAGGTGGAGGAGGAGGAGGTTGGAGGAGGTTGGAGGAGGTAGGAGGGATTGCCACACACACAGCAGGGGAACAGCTGACGTTACTGAACCCCAATAACAGAGGAGGGACTGTCGGGACTGTGCGTACAGCACTTCTGGACGGCAACTGGCGGTGTTGGAGCCCAGGGACAGGTGGAGGAGGAGGAGGTTGGAGGAGGTTGGAGGAGGTAGGAGGGATTGCCACACACACAGCAGGGGAACAGCTGACGTTACTGAACCCCAATAACAGAGGAGGGACTGTCGGGACTGTGCGTACAGCACTTCTGGACGGCAACTGGCGGTGTTGGAGCCCAGGGACAGGTGGAGGAGGAGGAGGTTGGAGGAGGTTGGAGGAGGTAGGAGGGATTGCCACACACACAGCAGGGGAACAGCTGACGTTACTGAACCCCAATAACAGAGGAGGGACTGTCGGGACTGTGCGTACAGCACTTCTGGATGGCAACTGGCGGTGTTGGAGCCCAGGGACAGGTGGAGGAGGAGGAGGTTGGAGGAGGTAGGAGGAGGTAGGAGGGATTGCCACACACACAGCAGGGGAACAGCTGACGTTACTGATCCCCAATAACAGAGGAGGGACTGTCGGGACTGTGCGTACAGCACTTCTGGACGGCAACTGGCGGTGTTGGAGCCCAGGGACAGGTGGAGGAGGAGGAGGTTGGAGGAGGTTGGAGGAGGTAGGAGGGATTGCCACACACACAGCAGGGGAACAGCTGACGTTACTGAACCCCAATAACAGAGGAGGGACTGTCGGGACTGTGCGTACAGCACTTCTGGACGGCAACTGGCGGTGTTGGAGCCCAGGGACAGGTGGAGGAGGAGGAGGTAGGAGGAGGTAGGAGGGATTGCCACACACACAGCAGGGGAACAGCTGACGTTACTGAACCCCAATAACAGAGGAGGGACTGTTGACTGTGCGTACAGCACTTCTGGACGGCAACTGGCGGTGTTGGAGCCCAGGGACAGGTGGAGGAGGAGGAGGTTGGAGGAGGTTGGAGGAGGTAGGAGGGATTGCCACACACACAGCAGGGGAACAGCTGACGTTACTGAACCCCAATAACAGAGGAGGGACTGTCGGGACTGTGCGTACAGCACTTCTGGACGGCAACTGGTGGTGTTGGAGCCCAGGGACAGGTGGAGGAGGAGGAGGTTGGAGGAGGTAGGAGGAGGTAGGAGGGATTGCCACACACACAGTAGGGGAACAGCTGACGTTACTGAACCCCAATAACAGAGGAGGGACTGTCGGGACTGTGCGTACAGCACTTCTGGACGGCAACTGGCGGTGTTGGAGCCCAGGGACAGGTGGAGGAGGAGGAGGTTGGAGGAGGTTGGAGGAGGTAGGAGGGATTGCCACACACACAGCAGGGGAACAGCTGACGTTACTGAACCCCAATAACAGAGGAGCGACTGTTGACTGTGCGTACAGCACTTCTGGACGGCAACTGGCGGTGTTGGAGCCCAGGGACAGGTGGAAAAGCAGAGGAACACAATGTAGGCCGAAGCCTGAGAAAGTCGAAAGGGAACCTTTAACCCCCCCCCCAAGGTGTTTGTAGCTGAAAGAGCCAGCTTGTGCAGCACAAAAGATGCAAAAGGAAAAGGTGGCTCTTTTCATCATGCTCCTTGCAAACACAGAACTAAACACTTATAAAATGTGTCCCCTGCAACCGTAAAACCGTCCTGGAGGTGGGACTTTCCTTCGTAATGTGACGCAGCACAGCCGTCATTCCTACCCCCCCGGCGCCGCGCACCGGCTCCTCAGCGTTGTTTGATTCCGTCCCGGAGCCTGCGCTGTCATGTTATCCCGTGGCCAGGCACACTTAGCGCTGCCCGTCTTCTGGCATCATTTGGTGTCAGGATGGCTGCGCCTGTGCGGCCGCGCTGGCCGAGAGCCCGCCTCGCAGTGTCTTCTGATTTAATCCCACTGGGGGCCTGGGATCCATGGACATGCGCAGTGCATATCCTCGCCTCTCACTCCCCTCCCTACGGCTTCTTAAGACTGTGCGGTGTCACGGCCGTGGCATGCTATTAGGGACCAGCTGACACCGAACAGTCTGAAGAAGCCATAGGGAGATGAGTGAGAGGTGGAGGTTCAGATATGCACTGCGCATGTCCATGGATCCCAGGCCCCCAGTGGGATTAAATCAGAAGACACTGCGAGGCGGGCTCTCTGCCAGCGCGGCCGCACAGGCGCAGCCATCCTGACACCAAATGATGCCAGAAGACGGGCAGCGCTAAGTGTGCCTGGCCACGGGATAACATAACAGCGCAGGCTCCGGGACGGAATCAAACAATGCTGAGGAGCCGGTGCGCGGCCCCGGGGGGGTAGGAATGACGGCTGTGCTGCATCACATTACGAAGGAAAGTCCCACCTCCGGGACGGTGTTACGGTATCAGTGGACACATTTTATAAGTGTTAAGTTCTGCGTGTGCAAGGTGCTAAACAAAAATAGCTACCTTTTCCTTGTGCAGCATTACTGCTGCACAAGGAGGCTCTTTCAGTAACAAACGCCTTGGGGGGGGGGGGACAGATTCCCTTACATTTCAGTTGTTGTGTCAGCGTGGCGGTCGCATGACACATTGCCGGCTACACAGCTGGGGATCAGCTGACGTTACTGAAACCCAATAACACTGGGTCGTATGTTTTGACTGTGCAGACGGCACTTCTGAGCCTCAACTGGCGGTGTTGGAGCCCAGGAATTTAAATTCAGGTGGTAGAAAGATGAACACAACAGGAGACCTGGATAACGTATACAGTGACCTAATTATTTAATCAGGAGGAGGAGTGGCAAATTCCTGCGAGATCCAGGCCTTGTTCATTTTCAGGAAAGTAAGCCGGTCAACGTTATCGGAGGATAGTCGCATGCGATGGTCAGTTAGTACACCACCTGCAGCACTAAAGACACGTTCCGATAATACACTGGCCGCAGGGCAAGACAGCACCTCCAATGCATACTGGCTTAGCTCTGGCCATGTATCCAGCTTTGAGACCCAAAACTTGAAAGGGGAAGAGCCGTCTGGGAGTACAGCAAGAGGGCAAGACATGTAGTCTGTCACCATCTGACGGAACCGTTGCCTCCTGCTGACTGGAGCCGTCTGTGATGGTGTAGACTTTTGTGGGGGGCACAGAAAACTGTGCCACAGTTGGGCCATACTGGTCTTGTCTTGGGCAGAGGCACTGCTTCTGCTCCCTCTTTGTGCAGAGCCTCCACCACTGCCTGGACGCACTGAGCTGCTTTGGAATGCACTAGCAGCACTTCTCTCAGTTGGAATGGAGAAGATGATGGAATTGACCAGTGTGTCTTGGTACTCCCGCATTTTTCGCTCCCGGTTCAACGGTGTGATGAGGCTTTCTATGTTGTCCCGGTAGCGAGGATCGAGGAGGGTGAACACCCAATAATCAGACATGTTGAGAATGTGGGCGATGCGGCGGTCGTTTCTCAGGCACTGCAGCATGTAATCCACCATGTGCTGCAGACTGCCAACTGCCCAAGAAACGCTGTCCCCTGCTGGAGGCGTGATCTCTGCCCGCTCGTCATCACCCCACCCTCGCTGTACACACTGAGTACTGGACAATTGTGTAACTCCCTCCTCTGGACGGATGTCTTCCTCCTCCATTGACTCCTCCTCATCCTCCTCACAAACTGTCCCCTGCCTACGCGTTTGTGAGGAACCACGTGGCGCTGACTGTCCAGAAGATGATGGAAATGGTGAATCCTCATCCTCCACCTCTTCCACAACATCATCCCTTAGCGCTTGCAGTGATTTTTCAAGCAGGCAGATAAGGGGGACAGTCATGCTGACTAGTGCATCATCTGCACTCGCCATCCACGTGGAATAATCAAAGGGACGCAAAACCTGGCAGACGTCATTCATAGTGGCCCACTCTGTGGTTGTGAAGTCTGTACGGCGCTGACTGCGACTTTTTTGCGCCTGAAGCAGCTGGTACTCCATTACAGCTTGCTGCTGCTCACACAACCGCTCCAACATATGTAACGTGGAATTCCACCTGGTAGGTAGGTCACATATGATGCGATGTTCCGGCAGGCGGTGTCGGCGCTGCAGAGCCGCAATGCGCGCTTTTGCCGTGCTGGAACGACGCAAGTGAGCACACTCTAGGCGGACCTTGTGCAGCAGTGCATCAAGATCCGGATAGTCCCTCAAAAAGCTCTGCACGACCAAATTGAGCACATGTGCCAGACATGGGATGTGAGTGAAGTTGCCGAGGCCCAGAGCTGCCACCAGATTTCGGCCATTATCACACACTACCATGCCTGGCTGGAGATTCGCTGGCACAAACCACACATCGCTCTCCTGCTTGATGGCATTCCAGAGCTCCTGCGCTGTGTGGCTACGATTCCCCAAAAAAATTAATTTCAACACAGCCTGTTGACGTTTGGCCACGGCTGTGCTCATGTCGGTCGTAACAGGTACACGTTCATCACGGGTCCATGTGGAGGTGGACTGTGACGGCTCCTGCAGCGATGATTCTGAGGAACTGGTGTAAGAGGAGGAGTCAATGCGTACAGAATGGATTCCTGCAATCCTTGGAGTGGGCAGGACACGTCCTGCGCCACTCGCACGGTCTGTACCCGGCTCAACGACATTAACCCAATGGGCAGTGAGGGAAAGGTATCGCCCCTGTCCATGTTGACTGGTCCACGCATCGGTGGTGAGGTGGACCTTGCTACTGACGGCGTTCAGTAGCGCGTGTTTTATGTGTCCCTCCACATGCTTGTGCAGGGCAGGGACGGCTTGCCTGCTGAAGTAAAAGCGGCTGGGCACATTGTACTGTGGGACTGCCAATGACATCAAGTCACGGAAGCTGTCAGTCTCCACCAGCCTGAATGACAGCATTTCCAGTGACAGAAGTTTGGTAATGCCTGCAGTCAGAGCCTGTGCTCGTGGGTGGTTTGACGAGAAAGGCCGCCTTTTCTCCCATGCCTGTACTACCGATGGCTGTAGACTGGGCTGGGAGTGTGTGGATGACTGGGAAAGTGGCGCTGCGGGTTGAATTACAGCGGGTCTCTGGACAACAGGGCCAGAGGTTCTTCCACGGCGATCCTGGGAGGAAGCCGAACCAGCTGCGTGTGAGCTAGAGGAAGAGGCAACACGAGCTGAAGAGGTGGTAGCTGCCGCTGTTGGTTGGCCTACCTCTTCAGTGTGTTTTTCTAACTCCGCCGGGTGCCTGTTGCGCACATGTTTCCACATGTTGGAGGTATTGAGGTTGCTGACATTTCGACCTCTTTTGACTTTTTGATGACACACGTTGCATCTGACATAGCAAATGTCATCTGCAACTGTGTCAAAAAAGGACCAGGCACTGCAAGTCTTGGGAGCGCCCTTTTTGGCTTTTGGAAGAGACATGCTCCTAACGGGTGCCAAAGCGGAGGCTGCAGGATCCGCAGTCTTCCCCCTCCCTCTCCCTCTTTGGGCCGTACGGGGAATCTCTTCCTCAGAGCTGCTCCCACCACCTTCCTGTCCCTCACGCCAAGATGGGTCGAGGACCTCATCATCTACACTACCCTCTGCCCCCAACTGCTCCTCCTGGGTAGTCTCAGCAGCAGAGCACGCACCAGTAAGTGGCACCTGAGTGTCATCATCAGCTGATGCGGCCTGCGATGTGGTGACCGGAGCCACTGGCCCACCCGCCTCTTCAGAGGAAGACAGAAAAAGCTGTTGGGCATCACTGCACCCTGCCTCTTCTTCCATTTCTCCAATGTTGCTTGGCTGGCCCCCTGTTTCCAAGCCAAGAGATTCAGAGAACAGAAGTAGAGACGGCTCCTGTCCTGGGCTCTCTGTCTGCCTGGGCAATTTGGCAGGTGGTGAAGAGACAGATGGCTGCTCTCCAGTGCTCTGTGTCTGAGAGGATGTGGCACTAATGGAAGTTGATGCATTAGCTGCCATCCATCCGACAACAGCTTCAATTTGGTCTTCACGCAGCAGCGGTGTACGGCGCTCTGACACAAAGCTGCGCATGAACGACTGTTGCCTGGTGAAAGTGGGTGCTGATGAGTCACCGGTGCCCGCAGCAGGCACAGAATCCCCACGTCCCCTCCCTGCTCCGCGCCCACGCCCACGCCCACGTGCCTTACTCACTGCCTTCTTCATCTTGGTTGACTGATAAAGATAAGCAGAAAAGTACTAACGGATTTGTGTGCTTATTCCTGAGCAACTCCTCCTAACAGGTATAAGAAACACTAATTTTCTAAAGTGTGGACTAGACTTTAATATGAGCTAATGTGGCCTACACAAATGTAAAGTGGTGTAACTGGTGTGTTTGGTGAACTTTATTATTTATTTCTTTTTGGGGGGCTGAACTGACAACAGATAGAGCTGCAGTCACACGGAGACCGTGCAGACAGACGTAAACGGCGCTGCAAGGCCCAAAAACCCTCCTCTACGTTATCCTATGTAGTGTTTTTCCACAAGTTAGCTGGAGACGGGTGGAAAGACACTAATAGGATTTTTTAAAATAAATTAGCAGCAACCTACACTACTTGAAAAAAAAAGAAAATTGATTTGGCGGTATGACGCAGTGAACAACCGTGAGCTGGAGACAACCAGGCTATGGCTGCTCACAGACTACAGGGCGAGCTGCAATCACACGGAGACCGTGCAGACAGCCGTAAACGGCGCTGCAAGGCCCAAAAACCCTCCTCTACTTTATCCTATGTAGTGTTTTTCCACAAATTAGCTGGAGACGGGTGGAAAGACACTAATAGGATTTTTTTAAATAAATTAGCAGCAGACTACACTACTTGAAAAAAAATTAAAATTGATTTGGCGGTATGACGCAGTGAACAACCCTGAGCTGGAGACGACCAGGCTACGGCTGCTCACAGACTACAGGGCGAGCTGCAGTCACACGGAGACCGTGCAGACAGCCGTAAACGGCGCTGCAAGGCCCAAAAACCCTCCTCTACTTTATCCTATGTAGTGTTTTTCCACAAATTAGCTGGAGACGGGTGGAAAGACACTAATAGGATTTTTTTGAATAAATTAGCAGCAGACTACACTACTTGGGAAAAAAAAAAAAAAAAAGAACAGTATGAGGCAATGAACCACCCTCCCTGAACTGAATACAACCAGCTATGGATGGCCTATGTGGCTGCACTCAGACTAGAGAGTGGGCTGCACTCACACACACACACACACAGACCTTGCAGATCGCTGTGAAAACAGCGCTACAAGGCAAAAGCAAGGTGAATAGTAGGTGAACACAGCGGTTGCTAAATTAGCCTTTGGAAAGCACAAAGAAGCAAATCGCTATCTCTAAACTGTCCCTCAGTCAGCAAACAGCGTCCTGTCACTAACTGAATTCACAGCAGAGTGATCGCAAAATGGCGCCAGCGACTTTTAAACTGCAGCATGACATCATTTCAGCAGCCAATCACAGCCTTGCCAGTACTTTCATGCCCTCCATGCTAAACAGGATGTGCCCACACTTGGAATCATTCTCATTGGCTGAATTTCTGCATTTTGAATCTTGGAACTTCCGATTCCGGTATCCGATACGCGGCAAGTATCGGAATCCCGGTATCGGAATTCCGATACCGCAAGTATCGGCCGATACCCGATACTTGCGGTATCGGAATGCTCAACACTACTTATTACTAGTGTTGAGCATTCCGATATTGCAAATATCGGGTATCGGCCGATATTCGCTGTATCGGAATTCCGAGACTGACCTCCAATATTTTTGTGTTATCGGAAATCGAAATCGGGATCCATATTCATGTAAAAAATAAAGAATAAAAATGAAAAATATGGATATACTCACCCCTCCGACGGACCCTGGACCTCAGCGGTGCAACCGGCAGCCTCCGTTCCTAAGAATGCAGTGAGTGTAGGACCTGCGATGACGTCGCGGTCTTGTGATTGGTCGCATGACCGCTCATGTCATCGAAGGTCCTTCACTCACTGCATTCTTAGGAACGGAGGCAGACGCTTGCAGCGGTGAGAGCCGGGGGCCGTCCGAGGGTGAGTACATCCATATTTTTTATTTTTATTCTTTATTTTTTACATGAATATGGATCCCAGGGCCTGAAGGAGAGTTTCCTCTCCTTCAAACCCTGGGAACCATCCAGGATTGCTCCCTATTACGTTCCGATATTTGTGTCCCTTTGACTTGTATTGGTATCGGGTATCGGTATCGGCGATATCCGATATTTTTTGGATATCAGCCGATCCAATCCGATACCGATAATTTCAAATATCGGAAGGTATCGCTCAACACTACTTATTACAGGAGAGCAAGGGCTTCAGTGGAATAGGCATTTGGTGAGTATACCTGTGTTTATTTTAAAATAAAAAAGCAAAATAGTGTTTTGTTTTATTTCTAATAATGGACTTCTTTTATTCTGGCTGTGTCTTTATTTATCATACCACTGTAGGATTAGTAATGGGTAAGTGTCCTATAGATGCCTCTCCATTACTAATCCATGGGCTTGATGTCACCTGACAATACTAAGGTGACATCAACCTCTCAAATATTAACGCCACTTGCCACCGCTACAGGGCAAGTGGGAAGAGCTGGGCAAAGTGCCAGAATTGGTGCACCTAATAGATGTGCCTTTTCTGGGCAGCTGCGGGCCGCTATTTTTAAGGCTGGAGTGCCAATATCCATGGCCCTTTACAAGCCTGAGAATACCAGCCCCCAGCAAGGCTTATTGGCAAAAATAGGGGTGACCCCACACCATTTTTTTAAATTATTTATTCAAACAATTAAAAAAAACAGCGTGGGGACCGCTCTATTCTTGATAACCAGCCTTGTTGAAGCTGACAGCTGAGGGTTGCAGCCCCCAGCTATGAGTTTTTGCCTGGCTGGTTATCTAAAATACAGAGGAACCCATGCCGGTTTTTTTTTTAATTATTCATTTACAGCGCAGGAGCTGGCTAATGAATACACCCATCAGCTGCTCCTGCGCTCGCTGTTATTAGTGGCAGCAGGTATTGGATGATGGGAGCAGTTGTCCCATCAGCTGACACCAGTGACTGTTGGTAAATTTTATACCTCTGATCACAGCTGAGCGCTTACGCTGTCATTTGACAGCGTGGGAACTGCGGCTCTCTGACTGGCAGGGATGATTTCACCGCCGATCAGAATTGGTGTTTGTTCATGACAGCACAACAAACACCCGGTGTTTGGGCAGCCGAACCCGAACAGTAACACAGACTTCCTGGTGAAGTCCGTGTTCGGTACCAATGCCAAACTCTACTGTTCGGGTTCGCCCATCTCTAAAAGACAGGCAGAATAAATGGGCACGTGCAAGCTGTTGTAACAACTATAGTATGCAAACTAACAATGCCGAATATGGAGCTCACTAACGTGAATGTGCAGGTAAGGCTGGGTTCACATTAGTGGCATCCGTTAGACGTACTATGTTACACCGTGGCATAAACGCAGTGTAGCGTAGTCTGTTACGTGTTATGATCCTTAATGGCTGAGGATCACAAATAGACCAGCAAGTGAATAAACTTAAGACTAGCTCTAGGGAGATGGTAACTGGACTGATCGCAAATCTGAACCTATCCAACACAACTAGAGGTAGCCGGTGAACGTGCCTAAAAAATTTCCTAGACGTCTCGAGCCAGCCTGAGGAACTAGCTACCCCTAAAGAGAAAGAAAGACCTCGCTTGCCTCCAGAGAAATAATCCCCAAAGATATAGAAGCCCCCAACAAATATTAACAGTGAAGTAAGAGGAAGGCACATACGTAGGGATGAAATCAGATTTAGCAAAAGAGGCCCACTAGTACTAGAAAGCAGAAAATAGAGCAGGGGTCTATGCGATCAATAAAAAACCCTTACAAAATATCCATCCTGAGATTTCAAGAACCCACGCACCGACTCACGGTGTGTGGGGAGAAACTCAGTCCACTAGAGCAACCAGCAAGGCAGGGAATCACATTTTTGCAAGCTGGACAAGAAAACATAATAAACACTGCTGATCAAAAAAAATGAGCAAACAAAACTTAGCTTGTCCTGGATGGACTGGGAGCAAGGTAGTCAGAAGGAATCTGAGTAGCACTGATTACATCGACAGCCGGCAACAAGTGAAAGAAAAACAGAGCTATATAGGAACCTCCCAGAGGATAACGAACCAGCTGATAGCCAGAGACCAGCAGGATAACAAACAAAGCCACCAGGGGGAGCCCAAAGCAAAAGTCACACCATACCGCCAGTGACCACAAGAGGGAGCCTGAAAACAGAGTTCACAACAGTTACTGCCGCCATTGACTGCAATGTCGGATGCATCGCTAGCGCACGCCCACAATGGGCGTGCGGTAGGGATGTGCCGTCATTGAGTGACGGACCCGGAGACGCGGGCTGCAGCGTTTCCGGGTCCGTCACTGCTAGCACAGATAGAGCTAGCAAATGCTCTATCTGCGCTAGCGTGCTGCCAAAGTCGGCACTTGCGTTACAGCAGCCCGTTTAACATACTGTATGTGTTGAACGGGCTGCTGTAACGCAGTGTGAACACGGCCTTATCAATTCCATAAAATATTGGAATCAGTGACAAGTAATACCTCCCCCCAATCTGTGAACAATATAAATCTCTTAATTTCTGGACTGTCCAATCTGAGGGCATCATATTATAGAGCAGGGGAGCTTGAGATATAGTTTTGATTTTTAACCATTTAATACTCTGCTTTTTCTGGGTTTTTCAGTATCTGCGCTGCTCTACAGATCACGTACAATGGGTAATAATTGTCAATACAATTTGTAATACACTGTATTCTGTACCTGATGATTGTACTGTGGTTCTGGGAGCACATTGATCTCTGAATACTAGATACATAGACCACATAATGGTAGATCTTGCCTCCTGTTACGTGTTTATATTGTAATTACAGCTTGTGTAGCACTCGGTGACATGTTATTTATTATGTTTGGTGCATGCAGTCATGCGGTGGACAGATGATGGTGACTCCATGCTGCAGGATTATGACTTTCTGTACACGATTCTGAGAACACCCTTCAGTCAGCGCCACAAAAGCTGTTTGTTTTGTCTTGGGTGAAAAATGAGTGTTGCTAAACCCTCAATACACAACATGGTCACCGAAAAACACATTAATCGTCACGTTGTATCTTTATACATATCCAAAAGGTCAATGCACACAGCAGGCAATGTGTGAAGAGCTTAAAAGCTGAGTTGCCCTATTGTAGAAAATATGCAGACAGCTTTTTGCTTTGTGCATTTACATTAAACACAAAAACTTTATATAATTAAGTGAAAATAGATAGGAAAGATAGTAGTTACAAAAGAAGGAACAAGACCAATTGCAAGAGATTAAGATAGACGGCTACCCTTACTTATGCACACTTTTATACAATTATTATATTTATATTACAATTATCATATTCTATTTTTTAATTTTCACATCATTAGTATTATTTTATGCATCAGATTACTTTTTTTATAATTTCATATTATTTGTGTCACAAATTCCCCTGAAAAAGCCACACAAGGCAATGGCGAAACGCAAGTCCTCCACAACATTTGTCCGCCTGCGTGGCCCCTATCCACCTTTCCTTTATCCTGGCATATTTTGATTTGACTCCAGTCACTTTAATTAGCTGTTGTTTGCATCATTCACAGTAGGGACAGTGTTCTTTTCTTGATCTGCTTCATTATTCCGTCTATGAAAATATAGCTGATGTGCCTTGCCAAAAAGTTCCATTTTTGTCTTATCTGTCCGTAGGACATTCCCCGAATCTTTGTGGCTTGTCAACATGTAGTTTGGCAAATTCCAGTCTGGCTTTTTTATGATTTTTTTTTCAACAATTACCACGTGTGTTTGTGCCTGGGTATAAAATACCAACATTTCTTGTGGATTATCATCTTGATTATTATTAGGGGTCAGCACTTTTTACCATAATAGCAGTTAGAGGGGGTCAAAATTGTTGGTACCCCTCGTTTTAATGATGAAAGGAAAACCCACAATGGTCACAGAAATAACTTGAATCTGACAAAAGTGGAAGCATGGTTGAAAAGCAATGTCTGACTTTCATTTGTTCATTTTCATAGATTTTTTATTTATTATTACTTTTCTTAGATTCTAGTTATTTCTGTGACCGTTGTGTTTTGTTTTTTTTTAGTTTTTAAAGTCTTTCATTTTGTCTGTTATTTGATATCTCAATAAAATGATCTTTTTTGTATTGGTCATCCCTTGTTTGCCCTTGTTCTTTCCTCTTTTTTTTCTCCGGATCCCTGCGTCTGTTATGATCTGCAGCGCTGAGGTCATGTTGACTGCACTGTAGCCAGCGATTGAGCTCCGCGCCTTTGCCCGAGCTGATGGCACAAGGCTCTCAGAGCCGCTGAGCTCAGTGATTGGATGCCGCACTGTGAATGTGTTATCAGCGCTGCAGACAGTTACAGACAACAGGAGCAGGGGCGGAGAATCAACTTCGGACCCAGGGAGGATGAGTAAAGCCCTGTTTGTTTGTCTTTAAAGGAATCTGTCAGAAAGAGCCACCTCTAGGCGGTTTATTATGGTCATGCTGCTGTCTGAAAGATAATGCCATTATATTCTTTACCCATAAAATCTTTTTCTCCCTGACTATTAAAATCACAGTTTTAATTTATATGCAAATAAGACTTAAGTGCTTTGGGAGTGTCAAAGCATTTCCCGAATCCTCTGTTTCCCTGGCTCTATTTCCCGCAAAACCCCTCAAGCAGCACCAACTCCCATCAAAAACCTCCAGGTGGCATAATACAGACACTTTTAGCATAAACGTTTCCCAACAGAGTATCACAAAATGTTGTTTTTTCTTTTAAAGCTGATTAGCTCACATCACTTATCTAAAGACATGTTCAGCCAAGAGTAAAAAGAAGGAAGGACAGATTTGTACATTTTTATGTCAGGAAATATACTAAAATGCCTGCTGTAGAAAAATGGGATCGGAATGGTAATCATGAGTAAAGTCTCCATTTTTTCAACTGCACTGGGTTTTATAAATGAGGCCTGGGTGATTTTATTAATTCTTATAATATTACAATAAACATCAACTATTTTCCTTATTTAATTAACGATGGGTTAATCAAGCCCAAAACTAAATTACAAGGTCCATTTGCATTAATACAAGCCATTGCTACATACAATTTGTTCTTGCTCTAATGCCAGGTTTATATGTCCGGTGTGCTCATTTATTTTACCAAGAGTCATAATTAGGGTAAGAATCCATTATTCTCTAATTATGCAGCAAATAGGTTATCTTTTGTCTTCTGGTCTGTTCTAGATTATACTTGAAAGGTCACAGCGGAACTGCAGGAAAACAAAGCAGTCTGATCTTACACGGGGCGGATTTCAGTACAAAGGATGCAGATAACGACAACTGTATGTGCAAGTGTGCGCTGATGCTAACCGGAGGTGAGTAGAGTATGAGACTAAAGGAATTTCTGACTAAAAGAAAACTCTTGTGAAAAGTAGCCTCCTCTGTGTATTCTGATGTGTAATCGTGATGTCAGATTCCACTTCAGTCCCTTGCAGGTTCCTCAGTGATAAAATGTCAGGCAGAATGGACCTGGGTCATTACATGGCAATGATTCAGTTATGTGATGGCTGACAATCACAAGTCTAGCTCTTACATAGAACTATAGAATGTTACAGTTGGAAGGGACCTCCAGTGTCATCATGTCCAACCCCCTGCTCAATGCAGGATTCACTAAACCATCTCTGTTGTCTGTCCAGCCTGTTTGAAGTCTTCCATTGAAGGAGAACTTACCACCTCTCGTGGCAGCCTGTTCCACCCTCACTGTTAAAAAGTTTTTTTCTAATATCTAATCTGTATCTTCTCCCTGTCAGTTTCATCCCATTGCTTCTCGTGTTTCCTTGTGCAAATGAGAATGATGATTCCTCTACACTGTGACATCCCTTTAGATATTTGTAGACAGCTATTAAGTCTCCTCTAAGGCTATGTTTCCACTGTCAGGAAACCTTCAGGATTTGCATAGTGGAGGGGATTTTTTTGAAATCCCATTTCCACTATGCGTACAGGGCCGCATCTGACGGCCCTGCATAACCGGACATGCAGCGTGTCTTTACAGACTGCAGCATGCCTATTTATCTTGCGGAGATGCTCCATCTCTACAAGATAAATAGCCCAATCTGTGAAAATGATGCGGTGATTCCGCATATGTTCAATGAACACATCCGGAATCACCGCGCATACAACAGGGGGCAGCGCTTTGGGCAGAGCGGGGAATCCTGAACTTGGAGACATAGCCTTAGCTTACTTTTTTGCAAGCTAAACATTCCAAGATCCCTTAACCCCTTTCTGCCATCGAACGGAATAGTATGTCCGATGGCAGTACCCCAGCTCTGATATGGGCTCCGGTGGTGAGCCCGCATCATGTGCCCGCAATAGGTGCTGGTGGAATTGCATTCCACCCACGCCTATTAACTAGTTAAAAGTTGCTGTCAAACTCTGACAGCAGCATTTAATGCACGCTTACGGCCATCGGGCTGGAAATACGCACACTGCTGACCCCCATCACATGATCGGGGGTCAGCAGTGCATCGGCATGACAGCAAAAGGTCTCCTTGATACCTCTATGGTTGTTGATGCCGGATTGCTATGAGCGCCACCCTGTGGTTGGCGCTCATAGCAATGCAGTAATTCTGCTACATAGGAGCGATCTGATCATTGCCTCTATGTAGCACAGCCGATTGGGTTGTGGCAGCTTCTAGTCTCCCATGGAGGCTATGGAAGCATGCCAACATTTTTAAAAAAGAATGAAAAAAAATAAAAATATAAAAGTTTAAATCTCCTCCCTTTCGCCCCATTCAAAATAAAACAATTAAAAAAAAAATCAAACTTACACATATTTGGTATCGCCATGTTCAGATCTATCAATAAAAGAAAGGATTAACCTGATCGTTAAATGGCGTAGTGAGAAAAAGTCAAACCGCCAGTATTACTTTTTTTGGTCGCCACAACATTGCATTAAAATGCTATAACAGGCTATCAAAAGATCGTATCTGCACCAAAATGGTGTCATTAAAATCGCCAGCTTGGCACACAAAAAATAAGCCCTCACCCGACCCCATATCAAGAAAAATGGAGACGCTACGGGTATTGGAAAATTGTGCACTTTTTTTTTTTAGCAAAGTTTGGAATTTTTTTTCACTGCTTAGATAAAAAAGAACCTAGACATGTTTGGTGTCTATGAACTCGTAATGACCTGGAGAATCAAAATGGCAGCTCAGTTAGCATTTATTGAACCTAGAAAAAAGCCAAACAAAAAAAGTGTGGGATTGCACTTTTTTTGCAATTTCACTGCACTTTGAATATTTTTCCCACTTTCTAGTACGCAACATGGTAAAACCAATGGTGTCGTTCAAAAATACAACTTGTCCCACAAACAATAAGCCCTCACATGGCCAAATTGATGGAAAAATTAAAAAGTTATGGCTCTGGGAAGGAGGGGAGCGAAAAATGAAAATGCAAAACCGAAAAAAGCTTCGGGGAGTGAAGGGGTGAGCCGTTCCTCGTAGGACTTACTTTGCTGTCCGCTCACTATCCTGGTCGCTCTTCTCTGAACTTGCTCCAGTTTTTCAATGTGGTCCCCAGAACTGGACACAGTATTCTAGATGAGGCGTGACCAAGGAGGAGTAGAGGGGGAGAATTACTTCACGTGATCTAGACTCCCTTAATACATCCTAGAACTGTGTTTTCCTTTTTTGTATTCCGCTGTGGTCAGTTTCTATCATATCGGCTCTTTCCTGTAGTTCCTTGTTGGTGGGTGCAGCGCTAGTCATACACATGCTGCTGCAGAAGCCGTCCTTGAGTTTAATACTTTCATCTTCGCTCTCCATCATCCTGTCCTCATTAAGAATAATATTTAGAACTCGAAATTAAACTATATGTGATCAGACTATAACTAGCTACAGTATATGATGCCTCTGCAAAGCATCAGAGGACATTTAGTTATCAGACCTATTAATCTTTTCTAAAGAGGAAGTTAGTAGCTGCCTGGGAGGAAAATAGAACGGTGTCGTAATACCGGTATTGCCTAGAACAGAGGTGTCAAACTGCATTCCTCGAGGGCCACCAACAGGTCATGTTTTCAGGATTTCCTTAGCATTCCACAAGGTGCTGGAATCATTCTGTGCAGGTGATTAAATTATCACCTGTGCAATACAAGGAAATCCTGAAAACATGACCTGTTGGCGGCCCTCGAGGAATGCAGTTTGACACCTCTGGCCTGGAAGGTACCAGACATTTCATACTCCTTACAGAATATTTTGTATTCCAGTTTTGGATTCAGAGTCCAGGCAGATAATTTATTACTGCATGATTTGCACCATAAAAAGTTGCAGGGCGAAAAAAATAACCAAGTAGTTCTCAGGAATAAAAGGTGGCAGTCCATATAGTATCATAGGACCTACAATAAGGAATTTGGGGTAGGTCTTTATCTGTCTTTCCCAGCTAAAAATTTGAAGGTAAATGAAGTTCCAGAACCTATAGCGCTGGCAGAATTTTAATTTAACTATCAACTAGGAAATGGAATACATGGTACATAACAGAGAATGAGAACTGGGCAGTCATTAGACTTAAAAGGGCAAAGGCAGTTTCAACTTCTTGACTAACCAGTTTCAAAATCCAACACCTCAGATTGCACGTAGTCCAATGAGGCATGACAGTCCCAGCAGAAGGGTTCTCATGATCAAATTATCTTTAGAAAAAGAGATTATTCAAAGGAGACGGTCATGTTAAATCACTGTTCCAAAAGACTTTTTTACCTTTAGCCAGAAAGTCAATAACTTAGTGATACGCATTGTCCATTAGTGACGATTTGGTTGTGCCGAGCAGTGGAAACCTCAATACCGGTCCCAGGCTGCTATCGAGCGGCAGGTAAATCATTACTGTCTAGTACTCATCTGTGTCCACGCATAGAAGGAATCTGTACGTGACACTCGCCTTCTACAGAGGAGCTGGACAACAGTCCTTTTGTTCCCCGTAGACTTCATTCTATGTTTTCGTTGGCCGCTGTCATGTGCCATTAACAGTTTCCATCGTTCATCTGGAAGAAGTACTTTGAGAAATGTCTTTGGAAGGAGCGAGTAAACATTTACATTATTACTTATTGTGTTATTCATTCCCCAGGATTTGCTTTGAAGAATAGATTGGCTTTAATATTATGGCAGAAATGCGGCCATTTGTAGGGATTTTCCTACAGTCATATGCCACTGACATGAACTCACTCGCTTCCACCAAAATCATTATTTAAGCGTTTCCGATAGCTAATTCCCTTGATCCCTTGCTAGTCCGTCCGTCTGACATACTACTGATGTAGTTGGCGAAAGATGCGAGTGTGAGCAAATATACACTGCTAGCAATACAAATGTTCCTCGAAACCCAAAGTGGACAGAAAAGGAAAACAGAAATTCCATTTAAAAATACATCGATATTTTTGGAGCACATCAATAGATTTCAGCAGTATAAAATGTGGATTTTATAATGTTTAGTGAAGGGTTGCATGTTAAGTTTAAAAAAAAAAAAATCTCCCAAATCCCTAATTTTCAAAATGAAAAACTGTTTAAAAAAACAATATTTCCTTAAAAAAAATGTATGCGTATTTGGTATTGCCACATCTATACAAAAGTATTTCAATATTTATCCCATATGGTTAATGCTATAATAAAAAATATAACAAAGCAATGACAAAATTGCTGATTTTCTTCATTCTGCTTCCCAAAAAAATAATAAACACAAAATCTTTTATTATAAATTGTTTAAAAAGAAATATTGATTAATATTTGATATTGTCACAACCTTAACAACATGTAATATAAAACTATTTCAATATTTATTTCCCCCCATGGTGAATTCCATAAAAAATTGTGATTTTTTTTTTGTGTGTGTGCAAAAGTAATTAAACTTAAAAAAAAAAAAAAAAAGCCTACATAGTTTTGGTATTGTTATTTTACCTGCAGAATAAAAATTAACATACCAAATATACTGAATATTGAAAGGTATTTTAAGGGAATATGTCACCAGATTTTTGCTACCCCATCTGAGAGGAGCATCATATAAGTGCAGAGACCCAATTCCAGAAAATTAGTGCTGCAGCTTTGATAAAATCTTGATTTTATCTACCAGTTCTCTGAATGCTGAGCTGTGTATAACCCCGCTGACACCACTGATTGGCATCTCTCTATGTACACTATGCATAGGCAGAAAGCTTCCAATCAATAATGAAGGAGGAGCTCATGAATATGTAACTACATGACTGCAGGTTTACTAGCCTTCTAGCAATAATATCCTGCTGATAAGATGGCGATTTTACCCAAACCACCAAAAGCAGCCTAATAAGTGACACATTACTGGAGTCAGGGTATCTGTTTCTACATTATGTTGCTCTCAGATTAAGTGGTAATAACCTGTTGACATATTACTTTAAAAATATTTATATAGAATTTCTGTTTTTTTTGCTCATTCCACCTCTCAAAAAGATAAAAAGTTGTATTTAACACGAAATGATACCAATGTCCCCCAAAAAATAAACCTTCGCAGCTCTGTTGACCAAACTATAAAGCATATTGTTCAAAGAATATGGTGACCGACAATTTTTATTTCAGCGTATTAATTGTACAAGGGTAACAAATCATAAATAAAACTATATAAATTTGGTATTATAGTGATCGTCCTGACCCATAGAATGACGTTAACACTTTATTTGTGCAGTAAGTGAATAAGTAAAGTTTAAAGCGTAAAATCAAATGGCAGAATTGCTGCTCATATTGGCGCATTGCATCGTTTTGGCACAAAGTATCTAGGCGACATGAGACAGCAGAGAGATGAGGATGTCTAACATGTCTAGAAAGATGCAGGATCTCATTTTTATGCCTGTATGAAATATATCAATGTACCTGATACTTTAGATGAGATGTTTTAAGTGTTTCGTTTTGGTTTTATTTAGTGCCTACAAGTCCGTAGAAGAGAAATAATGAGATTGCTCCATTTCTTAAATTTGGCTATTTTTTTATTCTCAAAATCTTCCCTATGGATTGCTATATTGCAGAAAAGTACTGCACTTCCTTCCTCTATTGTATGACTAGTGCCGCAGGGTATCTGTACTTTATATCAGCTGTATTTAACGGGAGTGAATTGACAGAAAAGTGAAAATAATAATAATAATTAATAATAATGATAATTAAAGCCTTCATTAAAGGGCAATTCCAGGTTTAACAAGTCATCTTCTATCACCAGTATAGATGATGACTAATAAGTTTGCTTACACCCCCACTGATTGCCAGAACGGAGGAATGTGCCTTCGGTTTGAATAAAGCTGCAGACACGTGTGCTTTTTTCTGTTCAATCTTTATGGGACTGAGATACTCTACAAGTCCCCTATTTTCCAGGCCCACCACTAATCAAGTAGTAATCACTTATCCTGTGGATAGATGATGACTTATTATAACTGAAATTCCCCTTTACTGCTAAGTGATGACATAAAGCACTCTTGACCAAAGAGTGGCAGACGATCGGTATACACACCATTGTGTTGTCGGCCATTACGTCTCCTTGCCTCTAATTCTAATGAAATAACTCTGCTGAATCTGTCTCAGTCTACACAGCAAAACTAAAGTGATCTATGAAAAATAGGAATTTTTATCCTATTGTGTATCCTTTTTATTTGGATGGTCACATAAAAAATGAATACCCAATGAAGAATATTCTGAAGATAACCTGAAAAGATTATAAATGTGATGGTGATAAAAGTTCAGACCTTACATCTAAAATTAAAATGAATGTCCCGCACTTGAGAAAGTCTTTGATTTATTTGCACTGGTCAACTCTAATACACATGATGTTATCCATGTGTCTGGTTTAAAGTATGTTATGGCATAGAACAATTAGCATACGCAATTCTAAAAAAAAGTGTTCGGTTGTGTAATTAGTGAACTGTTCTGGACACAAAGTACTGAATAACAAACCCTGCGGAGGAATAACTATGGGTATTGATGGACGGAGAGCAGGCGTGCGTCATATCTACTTAGATAGAGCTTGACATTTGGCAGAAATCTCTTTGATGTACTGTATGCTAATTCACAGCTTCAGCGTTTTCCATCAGGTTCCTTACAGTGATGTATGGTGTTATGTTAGCGGCTCACAGATAGCACTACATTATATTGAGCACACTAGGCATCACAATATTACATCACTGGACATATTGTGTAATCGGGCGTCATGATGTAGACTATTATTTTACAGATCATGGATCCTAAGGATCGGTGGAAGGACTTTTGTTACTGCAGCTGGAAAAATGGAGAATTGTGAAGCTTCATAACACTCATGAATTGAGGGAGTGGAAGCTGAAAAAAGAATAGACAAAAAAATACAAGTCTAAGAAAAAATACATAATATAAAAAAATAAATGTATAAAACCTAAGAGTTATACCACTGCTATTATTATTATTATTATTATTATTAATAATAATAATAATAATAATAATAATAATAATACAACAAAAAATGCCTAATTTAATAACACATAAAATGCAGTATTTGATATCAGAATTTTAAAAGAAATAATAGTGGTAGGAAGAGAGGGGTGAATGAGATCGAGTAGAATTGAATGCTACAAAAATCCGCCCTTGCTAAAATATAGATTTTTTGCAATTCGCCTACGCGAGGATTAGGGAAATTAGTGGCCATAAAGGGCCGTCAAAAGGCTAAAAAAATCCTTAACCTTAATGTGCAGACAGACGACAATTACATCGCAGTTCTCGGACTGACCCGCAGTTCTCCTGACCCGAGTGTTAGAGCATGTACTTCTTTGCAGCTATCACACTCGGGTCCGGAGAGACGCCCTCCAGTCCGTACATTTCGATGCAGTTGTTGTCTGTGTTATATGGCTGTGTGACTGCGCCCTCATACTCACTATACCGCTCTCTCCAGCCCCTCTGCTACTCACCGCCACCTCTGCACTCCTTGCGGCATTTTCAGACTCCCCACCATTCACATTGGAATACCCGGGCCTCTCACACGCAGGTTCTGCACATGAACGTCTAAGATCACTGCACAAGTCATGATGTCATGACGCCGTGAACTTCCACATGCTTATGTAGAACCCTCCAGAGGGAGTGGCAGGGAAACAGAAGATGGAGTCAGGTCTAAGCGGGTGACGGTGAGGAGCGGACGGGCCGGAGAGATGAGCAGTGACATGAATTTAAGTTTTTTTTACATTTTTTAAATACCACATTCAGTATGCTCTAGGGTCTAGAGAGACCCCATAATAAGGAACCTTACATTTGCAGAGCATAACTCCTCCTCTAAACAAATTGTGTGCTGGGAGGATTCACAAGTCTGCAGTCAGATGGCGGACTTCAGCCTCAACCTGGACAACCACTTTAAGCTGCTGCCAGAGGTGGTTGCCAGTGCCTTATACCCATATCCCTATTAAGAACACATGCACGCTCGTCTGAGCCAAGTGTGCATGTGTATGAATGAATAGCTGTTTGACAGGTATTTCATATGTCTGACCTAGGTGCTATACTAATGAGGAGAAAGGCTGCTGGTGACTTTCCGCTTTTTGGACAGATGGAGATTAATGGCCATCAGATACCATTTGCACCACTTGTTCTTCAGAAAATGCCCCAAACAACCCTTCACAACCTTTCCAATATGTTTTAATCCCTTTGGAGACAGGCCTGGCTCTGATAGACATGACATGAAGGCGCTCAGAAATCTGTAAGCCAAAAAAATATCCAACATCTATCTATATCGGCTTAATCTCTTAACTATGTTCACTATGAGAAGCTGTAAACTGAGGTCTTCACAGCTCTGAAGGATTAAGCTTTCTTTTTCTTGCTGGCGGTCCAATCGCCATTATTGTGCAATCAAGACATATTGAATTAGAAGAAAACAAAAAGATGCCAAATAATGTGATACAAATCTTTCTCCAAGGATTTCACTGTGAAGTGTTACCTTAGAAGATGGAATCCAAACCGGATTACCCAGGAGATCCGTGCCAACATGTCCAAATGATATTTCCCTAACACATTGGGTACTGCTCGCCTACAGTGCACACATAAATTAATTTCCACAGCAGACAGCCCTTTGTCATTGCCAAGGAAATAAATCATATTATGTCAAATTAGATGAATTAGATTGAAATAAAATTCCACATGAAGGAGTAGAGACTGGGATCCTGGATCTTGGGGTTCGAATGAGGTCCCTTTGGATTTAGAAGAAACATTATGACTTTTTTCATCAGTGTTTAAAAGCAGTGACATGCTCATTCAGTATAAAATAAAAGATGTCATCGGCAGAGACAGTCGAAGCGCAGGGCCCGTTTCTTTTTCTGCTGTGTTGATATCTGCTTATGATTGGTCAGCATCATACTTATGATTGGTCAGCATCTCCCTGTATGATGCTGACCAATCATAAGCAGATATCAACAGAGCAGAAAAATAAACGGGCCCTCGCCATAACTTAAAACAGGTTTCACACTGTGAGATGTATGACAGAGTTTTGTTCCCCTGGTCTAACCTCCTGCATAATTAGAAAGTGCTGTGAGTAGAAAACAGATGACTCAAACATTTCAGATAAGGCGCCTGTGTTGGGACGAGAAGCACAGCTGAGTTTAGAAGTGGAAACAATTGTGGAAAAACTCAGCAACCACAAAAAAATATTTTTTTACATATAAAACATCACATTTATTTGGATATGGCTAAAAACAAAAAAATGAAGATAGTATAAAACAACATGGTGGATACCAGGTCTACGCTTTACGAGCCTTAGTCTTGACTTAGAGCCTGTATAATGGCTCTCACTGTGGTTCGCTGTTGTCAGAAAGCTTTAGAAATGCATTTAAAACCTTTTCCAGACTGATAGATAGCAATTACTTTGTCTCTTATTTGTTCCAGAATTTCTTTGGATTGCCGCATAATATCTAGCTTTTGAGGATCTTTTGGTCTAGTACACTTTGTCAGATAGCTCAAATTTAAGTTATGTCTTCAATGACAACTGTTGTGGCAGTAATCAGGCCTGCATATAGCTAGGGGATTTGAACTCAGCCTCCAAAAGATGTGATAAACCACAGTTAATTTATATTTTAAGGGGGGCAATCACTTTTTCACACAGGACCCTTTAGGTTTGGATTTCTTTTTCCCTTAATAATAAAGAACTTTATTTAAAAACAGCGTTTTGTAATTACTTGTGTTATCTTTGTCTAATATTTCAATTTATTTGGTGATCTGAAACAGTTAAACTTTTTCACACGACTGTATATATACGACTGTACATACGCTGTACTGTATATACAGTCGTGTGAAAAAGTGTTAAATATTATAGGTAGTTGTGGTCTACCTTTTATGTCAATTACAGGTCTCTCATCTTTTTACGTGGGAGAACTTGCTCAATTGGTGGCTGACTAAATACTTTTTTCCCCACTGTATGTATGTATATATATACATACATATATATTACATTCTGCCGCCACTATTACATTGCGTGTCTAGTTCAATATGAAAAATTCTGGGGATTGTTAATTCAGCAGAATTGTGGATCAAGATAAAAGTAATAATTTCAAGGATGTTGTCACCTTGTGTAACATTTATTTTAGCTAAAATTAATTGTTTCAATCAGTCTTCATTGCATAATCCCCATTGGGCTTTTTTTTTCACTGCACATGTCAGAAGCAGAATGGGTTCATTGAGAATCAATAAGTCTCGCTGGTTCTAACGGGATAGTTGGTGGTAGCTTGTTTCTGCCTTTTTTTCAGAGCTGCTTTCAGCTTCTTTATGTTCATCTCCACTTTGATGTGGCTTGTGATCACTGATCATTTGGGAGGAGCTCAGAAAAAGACAGTTACAAACTCTCCTGTCAGTATAAACTCACTGATGAATTTTCAGGTAATTCATTCTGTGACCAGTGATATTTAGTGCTATCAATATTGAAGCTAAAAAATAAAGTAAACAGCAAAATTGGTCATGAAACCCAATCACACAAATTTCTTTTAGCCAAAAATGCATGCATTTAAGTCAAAACATGCCTTTGAAGGTATCCATATCCTTTAACTAAAGTTGAGAAAATAAATTGGAGTGGAATTGAATTCTATTCGGATTTTCTAAAAGGCCTCATTCCTCAAAAATGATAATTTTTTTGTACTTAATTTCCGCATGATTTCAACCACTGGACAACATTTTTCTGTATTGTATGAATTGGTCCTCGTCGAATCTTCTTCTGATTCCCACCACAAGTGATGAAAGCCCCATGCCTCTCAATGACTTCGGCCCAAATCAAAATTTCCTGGGAATAAAACAGGCAAATTTGAATTTGGCGTAATCCACTCATCCTCTACCGTTTCAGTTTTGCACTTTTAAGACTATAATGCATTGACTTATGTGATAATGTTGTCTCTTTACGTAGGTTGGTGGTTCGATGCCTGTGGACCTTCCAATCTTAATGGAATGTATTACACCGCTGGTCAAAATCATGGGAAATTGAATGGCATAAAGTGGCATTATTTCAAAGGTCCAAGTTACTCATTACGCTCAACAACGATGATGATTCGACCATCAGACTTCTAAATTCAGAAGGGCAAAAGACTGACATGGAGAGACGGGAAGTTTTTCTTTTCAGTTAAATTTCTGAAGTAAGATGTGACCTTCAGTATATCCACAGCTTGGAGCGGTTTAGTATGGATTGCCGATCCCATGTTATAAGCAGGACTTCACTACTGGAGATGCCGGGATTTCAGCAAACGACTCAACATTTGGTTGATCCAATAAGGACGTGTTCTTCATGATCATCATCACCATTTTCATTGATTTATCCAAGAAGTTGGCATAAGCAAACATGTATTAAGTATATTGCATGGACAATAAGTTTTACAGACGATTTGATCGATATAAAGACTCAACTATCCCGATAATCAAAAAGATGTGGGGTAAAAAAAAATGTACATAAGAAAATTCTGGATTTTTCTATGGATTTTTACAGTAAAGCATCGACATATTCAGAAAATGTTACTGTACACCTACCATTTAATTTCAACCTAAAATGTGTCACAAAGGTGATATTGAACAAATGAGCAATGTGGCAAGAAAAATCGGAAACCTCAAAGGTTTATCTTTAGCCATTTGTTAAATCACAGATAAAACAATGTGATATCACACTAAGTAGTGAAAAAATAAGTAAAAATAATCTCAAAACGTATCTTCTCCTACTCTTGGTGTAGGACATATATGTTTTAAGGAAAACTGCACCATATTGCAACTTTAACCTCTATTTACTAAAAACAGTCAAGACATCCTACTATTTCTGTAGTTTACATGTATTTTTTCATCACAAAATTTAGTTACACAATTTTTTTAGCACAAATAATTCTCATTACACAAAGCTGCAGTATTATGCTACCGACGAAAATTATACAGAAAGTGGTACGCAAAGAAAATTCTATGTAAAGACATGTTTTATCCGTTAGTGGTTTCATAGCTTTGTTTGCTATTGTTATGGCTTAGTATCCTTGTATGAAGTATGGGTGTATGATGTATTTTATGAATATTATAGGTACAGATACATAAAAAAATGTGACATTCAAAACCAGCATTTTCTGGAAGTATACATCTTCTAAAGTAACCATGTATTCTGAAGGGTTTTTATTTTCAAAATTTTCACAATAAATTAAGAAATGCTTTTGTTATAAAGATGTTTTTGTTTTTTAAGACACTTCTTATCACCTTTAATATACAGTACTTCTTACTTATGTATAATATGTAACAGATTGCAAAATAAATCCATTTAGCTCTAAACAGTGCGAAGGCCACTAAAAAGGATACAGGTAGGGATGAGCGTATCTATTGGTAACGAATCAAATTTGTCACGTGTTTTACCAATAGATCAGATTCACTAGTATCTGAATTTTTCATGGTTTGATTTGTAGAAATCCAACAAATTTACTGGATTATTTTGAGAGCCAGGAAGAGGTTAAAAAAACAATACAAAATTCCATCATCTGTCTTGCTGCTGTAGCTCCCAGCACAGTCTTGTGATTTTCCCTTGGGATCTTTTTGGACTTTGTAGTCTTTAGTAGAGATAACCAGATAATGCACAAATCGAATTTGCCTGTTGCTCAAAATTCAGACCACACAGGAGCTATTTTCTCCAAATTTGATATCCCTTATAGGGATGTGCGAACCCGAACAGTAAAGTTCAGAGTCCATCCTGAACACTTAATGTCCATGCATGGACCCCAAACACAGACTATTCACTGAAATCCATGTTACTGTTTGGGTTTGGCAGCTGTTATCTATGTGACACCTCGAGAATCACCGCCTCTGAACAGTGGTTACCGCTGGTCAGAACGCTGCGGTTCCCACGCTATCATACAGATGACATCGTGTGAGCCAGCAGCTGTGACCGGTGGTAAAAAGGTTACTGGCAGTCACTGGAATTTGCTAATGAGAACATTACTCTCATCATCGTATGCCTGGTCTTCTTGACAGCAGTGGGAGCAGGCTTAGGTTAATGAGCAGTGATGAGCGAGTATACTCGTTGCTCGGGTTTTCCCGAGCACGCTCGGGTGATCTCAGAGTATTTGTAAGTGTTCAGATTTAGTTTTTGTCACCTCAGCTGAATAATTTACGGCTACTAGCGAGGCTGAGTACATGTGGGGGTTGCCTGGTTGCTAGGGAATTCCCACATGTAATCAAGCCGTGTAGCAGCCATAAATCAATCAGCTGAGGTGACGAAAACAAAATCTCCGAGCACTTACAAATACTCAGAGATCACCCGAGAGTGCTCGGGAAAACGCGAGCAACGAGTATACTCGCTCATCACTATTAATGAGAGTATTCATCAGCCGCCGCCTGTGCATTAAATAAGTAAATAAATAAAAATAGCATGGGACCTATGATTTTAACTAGCCACGTAAAGCTGACAGCTGCTGGCTGCAGCCCCCAGCTGTCTGCTTTATATTAGCTGGTCATCAAAAATAGAGGGGTCCCACGTCATTTTCTTTAAATTATTTAAATAAATATTAAAAAACGGCATGTAGTATGCTCCATTTTAGACAGCCAGCCAAGCTAAGGCAGATAGCTGGGGGCTGATATTTTCAGACTGGAAAGGGGCCGTGTGCATTGGCACCCCCCCAGCCTAAAAATAGCAGTCAGAAGAGCCCCAGAAAAGGCGCATCTATTAGTTGAACCAATCCTGGTGCTTTGCACAGCTCTTCCCACTTACTCAGGTGTTGTGGCAAGTTGGATATTACCCCCATTACCATCATTACTGACAGCTGACATCGAGCCCAGGGGGTAGTAACAGAAAGGCATTTATAAGATGCCCCCATGGAAGTGGCCATGGATATTAGCCCTCCCCAGCCTAAAACAAGCAACCAGCAGCCGCCACTGAAAAGACACATTTATTAGATGTGCCAATTCTTACACTTTGCCTGACTATAACATACAAATAACCAAAGTTATTTGAAAGTTTAAAGACAATTAAAAAGGAAGGACAACTTAAAAAAGTGGAGCAAAACGTATAGAGAATAATATGCAAATACTAAAGCCACTAATAAAGAACAAATTATTCTAGAAAACTGGAGAAAAAACAATGAGTAGTTTGGAATATAAGTGTTGTGTCATTTGGGGAGGTAACCGCCTTCTTCGTGTATATTAGGTGCATCTATATTGATGTTGGGATTTTGTTGTGTTAAATGTGAACTCTATGTAAGTTTTCCTTTTCTTAGTGGGACAGTTTTTGTTTATATTGTAATTGGAGAAACTGTTAACATCTGTGCATTGCAGAGTTTTTTTTTTTCTATTTAGGATGGCTAGTATATTATCCAGCGGGTCGGATGTATGCTAACAAGAGGAATGAATGATCTTTACAGAAACGAATATTCCTAGGCTATATTCTATGCATACTATGTATAATGTATAACGGTGTATATGTGTGCAAAATGACACTAAAAGCACTACTCTGGGGTGTTTCTTTTTTAATTTCACCACTGCAGTGGTATCATTAATGTCTGTTCCCTGCCCCTAGTAAAATACATCAGAACACGGCAAAATTGTGCCTATTTTTTGCTGCGTTTTTCCTGCCAAAATTTGCAGAAATATCTGTAGCACATACTTAGCGTGTGCACCTACCCATAGACTTACATTGAGAAGTGACTTCTGAAATACTGACGCATTTCAGAGAAAAACATACCGGTCTGCAATCGCTCAGCCAGGCTCTAATTCATGCTTCCTGAGGTTTGAACAGCCTGAATTGAGCAAGAGGTTTCCTTTAGGTTTATCTGTTTCAGGCTGCTCGAGCCATGGAAGCGCGAATCAGAGTCTGGATGCATTATGTCATGCTGAAAAGCCTGCGTTTGTGTATCTCACTTTGACTAGTCCAAGGCAGGTTCTTGGCAGTTTCTCCCTGCCACAATGATAGGTCTCTCGCTATGCACACATAGGGAGAAATCTATCAGTCTTAGGGAAGCAGAGCTTGGAGAGTCTACCGGAGACCTAAATTGGACTAGTTATCCAAAATGAATAGTCCCTGCCCAAATTTTCTAAGTATATTTTCTCTGGAACGCCATAGGTTACCTTTAATCTCTTTATTATATAGAGGACTTTGGAACATACTATATATGGTTTTTTAATTGAGTTCAAGGTATTGACTGTATCTAGCAAGATCATAAGCATCCATCTGGGCAGCACGTCAGAGCTAATGGTCAAAGCGCTGGGGTCCTGGGTTCAAATTCCACCAAGGACAACATCTGCAAGGAATCTGTATGTTTTCCCCAAGTTTGCGTGGGTTTCCTCAGGCTTCCCCGATTTCCTCCCACATTCCAAAGACAGACTGATAGGGAATATAATTTGTGAGCCCCAATGGGGACAGCGATGATAATGTATGTAAAGCGCTGCAGAATAAGATAGCGCTAAATAAGAAATCCAAATAACTAAATACTATCCACTAGCTGACAAAATATAAGTTTATCTTTGTCTAGGTCTATACAGGGGGTTTGCTGAACCGTATCAGGCTATTAGAACTCTGACTAATAAAGATATTTTAAGAATATACTGAACATCAGCCAAGATTCATTAAGAGTAAATTATATCCAAGGGCGGTCATTCACTTTACAGGATAACGTTAAGCTAATAAAGAAGTTTCACTCTTTGCCAACATACTCTTAGGTGTCTATTTACAGCAATATTCAAGTGGATGCCATAAAATACAAAAGGTTTTCGAAAAATAATGATTTACTGAAATCGTTTTAAATGGAGCCCAGGACAACTGAAATTCGCTTCTCCCAGTCCATAATATACATCATGCATGTGTACTGTACATCCTGTATACCAGAAGGATAAAATATTTTGCCGAAACTTCTTTGTTGTTTGATATAAGTTGTTAACATAAATCACAAAAAGCTGATGTGAACACAGCCTAACAAGAGAGGACATATCATAAATTTAGATCACGGGGCTCCAATGAGGCCTTTAGAAAGATGGAACACACTCTGGTGAGTCCCATGTCATTTGACACTGGTGGTACAACCTGTGTAGGACTCCCCTTTTTAAAGGATTTGCATTGTTAGGATGTGGTTTGATGCCATACAACACTCGCGCCTTTGTGTTGTCCACCATTATGTTTTAATATTATAACAACCTTAACATTATAATATCAAATATGAATTCCATTTCTCCTGAACACATTGATAACCTTATCCTTCTAGGTCAACCTTTAATGGGACATCAAAGTGGACGTCCTTATGAAAATCTGCATAAAGACGTTTTTCTGCTGTCAAACGGAATGTTTCACATTGATTTCTTTTATCTCCTACTACACTCCTCAATGCTGAAATTACAACCCCAAGAAGGAAAAGACATGGCATTATAAAAATCACATGATGGATAGACATCTTTATATGCAAATGATGAAAACATTACAACAAAATTTTCAAAATATCTTGATTTATTCAGTATTGAGTATGAGCTTCCTAAATAGAAATGCACACACTTACACGTGAAGGCTGCTATTAGAGTGGTTATATTAATGGTTGTCGGAGGTATATTTTGCTGGGCTGAATGCACTTGTCCAAATCATCAAGATCTACTGCTGGCAGCCACCTTTGCAATTGCTGACCAATGACGTCCCAGATGTGCTCGATGGGATACAAGTCCGGTGATGCTGCAGGCCATGGTAGCACATTTTGGCCACGGAGGCTGCACACAGTAGCATAAACAACATGCAGCCTGGTATTGGAATGTTGAGAAATGGATCCTGGGACATTTTGGACAAATGGTCATACTACGGTTTCCACCACTAAATAAATGTAATGTCAAGCTGTAAGGCTATTTTCACACATCAGGTGTTTTGCATCAGGCACAATCCGGCGAATGTTGGAAAAACTGGATCCGGCGCAGATTGTGAAAAACTGATGCGACGAATCCGTTTTTTCAACGGATCCGGCTAGCATATCTAGATTATTGGATAAAAAAAATTTGGAGCATGCTCAGTTTAAAAAACCGGAATCCGGCACCGGAATCCATAATTTTCCGGATCCAGCACCTTCTGGCTCCCATAGACTTCCATTCTAGCAAACAGCCGGAAGCGCAGCATTCTGGCTTTTTCGCCGGAGACAAAAAAACATTGCTATGGACGTTTTTATAAGAAACCGGAAACGGCGAAAACCGGACAAAACGCAAGGTCATTAGGCGCAATCCGGCACTAATACAAGTCTATGGGAAAAAAAACGGATCTGTCGGCAACATTCGCCGGTTCTGTTTTTTTTTTAAATTAGCCGGATTGAGCCTGACACTGAAAACCTGATGTGTGAAAGTAGCCTTAGTGTAGTGTAGTGTAGTGTGAAGGCTAGAGGGGATACAGCTACTGTAAATTATGCAACCCCACAGCATAACTCCAGGAATAGGGCCAGTGTCATGTTCCCTTGTGGTAGACTCTTCATAGCATTGCCCACATGGTCTCCAGACCAATCTCCAGCTATTATTATATCCAAAAGCAGGACTTATTACTATCAAGGAAAAACCTCCATTTCAGCCTCCATTGTTGCCTTATTCTGCACCACAATAGCCTTTGAGAGCTGAGGAGTGAGGTCAATGGGACATAGTTTGCTTAATGCCTTAAAGTGAACCTGTCATCAGGTTTAGCAGATACGAGTTACCGCCACCCCCTTCAGGGCTGATATACAGCATTATATAATGCTGTATATCTGCCCCTGATCCGATCTGAAAGAGAAGAAAAATAATTTTTATTATACTCACCTGGGGGCGGTCTGGTCCAATAGGCATTGCCGGTCTTGGTCTGGAACCTCCCATCTTCTTGCCATGTCATCCTCCTGCTTGCTTCATGTAGATGACTCATCCCTATGTCATCCACACAGGCTCCCCGGCATCGCCTCCTGTGCAGGCATACTTATCTGCCCTGTTGAGGGCAGAGCAAAGTCCTGTAGTGCGCAGGCGCTGGGCATCTCTGACCTTTATACCTCTATACGCCTGAACACAGCGGGTCCATGCTCCCGAGGATTGGTTTATGCATCACGGGTGAGCTGGTTTATATTCCTTATCTCTGACCTTTCCCACGACCTGCACACTGCAGTACTTTGCTTTGCCCTCAATGGGGCAGATAAGTATGCCTATGCAGGAGCATGATTCCTGGGAGCCTGTGTGCATGAGGCAGGGATATGTCATCCACATGAAGCAAGCAGGAGGACGGCGATCATAAGAAGATGGGAGGCACCGGACCAAGAAGGGCAACACCCATCAGACCGGACTGCCCCACAAGGGAGTATAATAAACCATATTTTTCTCCTCTTACAGGTTGGACCGGGGGCTTATATACAGCATTATAGAATGCTGTATAACAGCCCTGAAAAGGGGTGGCCGTAACTCATATCGGCAAAAACTTGTGACAGGTTCCCTTTAAGCTAGGTATCTGGCATCTAATTTCAAAACCTTAAAAGGGGTTGCATATAGTAAGCAGTGCCAGGACTTCTGGCTTTCATGGAGCTGAGACATTTGCTTGTAGGAAGGTCACGACATGTGTTGTGAAGTCACACGTTTATGAAGAAACCTCCAACACTAGTGGTGACGGATTCAAAAATGCAAAGAGAACCAGACCGGTGTCAGTTTATCCATTATTTAACATATGCTTGTTTATTATATTCTGGAGCCTGGAGAGACCCCAGAGCACAATAAGTGACATTAAAAAATTTATCAAACAGGCAAATTCAAATTTTGCCTGATCTGCTCATCTTTCATAGTAAGTTTTTATATTTGGCTTTTGCATAGAATTTCTGCTTTTGTCATAATAAATTATTACATGAAAAATAACTATCCTCATAAGTCAAACCGTATAATCATCAGGATTAACTGTACTGGCAAGGTCTTAAAACTCAATTGCATTTCTCAATGTAATGAAAGCAAATCGTGGAATTTATGGACAAAGAAAATGGAATGTTGCTGGGATATTTTCAATTTCTGTTTATAAAAATACATCTCCATTCATCTTTGAGATATTTGTACTTCTGCTGAACAATAATCTTCCTCTTATTCATGACATTTATGTAAGCTATTTCAATAACATGTTTTAATATCATAATAAGAATTTTGATAATCTGTAACAAAAGCAGAGTAACTTGACATTAATTTTTCTGAGCTGATCCAAAGTTATAATCTGTATCATACTCCAAATCTGCATTCACAATTCTGGTGGTTGTCACTGGCATTGTCTGCAATGCAGGCTATCATTACGTCTGTATTTGCAGCACCCCAGGTGACCGGTTGCTGCAGTGATGTTGCTTTCCTTTTGAAAGGGTAATGTCATGCTCAGAGGCAATGGAGTTCCCTTCACCAGGTAAGGCACCCGCATGCAACACATTCTGAATCCAGGCCAGGAGGGGGAGCTCAGGACCCGGATTCAGGGGAGCTTCCCTAGGCTTTATGTATCCTGATCTGGAGGAGGAGCGAGGCAGTTGGTCCAGGGAGACCAAGGAGAGAGGTCAGTTGGACAGGGAGACTGAAGTGGAAGGATGTCTGGAGCCGACGTGAGAGACCTGGCAGCCACGAGGGAGCTACAGCCTCTGAAAGGACAGATAACCTGGAAGGGTTGGATGTGGAGTAGCCAGAAGGGAAGGAGCAAAGGACAGGAACAGGGCTCAGAGGGGAACAGCGATAGGACACCCTCAGAGCCATAGCGCAGTAGCTGGGTACTGGAAGCCCGAGGCATTAGTGGAACTGTACGACACTTGGCTGAACCAGAGGGCATAAGATCAAACAGACATTGCCCATACCACACCTGAGACGCAGCAGCACCTGAGGAGCCCGGGGCATGATAGAGTCTCTGTAAAATTGCTCAAGCTGCCTGTCATGCATGTACCTGTCTCAGGACAGGGGGAATAGAGGACTCTGCAGGAAGCTTCAGGCAGCTGGGACTTCATATAGAGCAAGCACTAGTTGGAAAGGCTCACAGACCTCTACTGGAACAAGGGAACCCTCCATTGCCTCTGAGCCGACCGGAGCACCATCATCCTTGCCTGGTTCCCTGGACTGTGGCTTGCCAACTACAGTAAAGACTTACAACTTGTGTCCTCCACTTATTCGTTGGCATTCACCACCTTGCCACACATCTTAGGACCCCTGGGGACCCGCTTCACCTGTGGGAAGTGTAACATCAGTGCTGCAATAACACCCCCCAGAGGACCCCTTTTACGCAGCGTCGGTCACACTATTGACCGAACACCACAGGTGGCGTCATGACAGACTCAAACATGTTCCCCTTTAAAGACTGTTCCCCTTTAACATTGATCCCCAGGGCCACGGACCGGGTCACAGCCACCGTGACATCCTCCCTTGAAACCAGACCCGGTACCGAGTACCCCACTGCCCTGGCTGGGCGACTCATATTCATGTAAGGATTCCTCCTGCCAATGTAATGCAATCCCAGGTACCAGTAAAAGCTTCGTTTGAGTGTGTGTGTTATGGTTTGACTCTGGTATCCCTCACTTGGGCCACATACTGTATGAGGGTATAGGAACCTCCAGTTTATGCAGTAAACAGAGAAGATATCTGTCCACTTTGTTAACATAGAACATTATTTAGTGTTGGGACTAATATACCATATATATAGTAGAGAGCAGGTACAAAGTTTGGTTTTCAATTCATCTTCTATTTTACAAAGAGGCATACACTTATAAGTTACAAGTAGTGTTGAGCATTCCGATACCGCAAGTATCGGGTATCGGCCGATACTTGCGGGTATCGGAATTCCGATACCGAGATCCTATACTTTTGTGGTATCGGGTATCGGTATCGAAACAACATTAATGTGTAAAATTAAGAATTAAAATAAAAAATATTGCTATACTCACCTCTCCGACGCAGCCTGGACCTCACCGAGGGAACCGGCAACGTTCTTTGCTTAAAATGCGCGCTTTTACTTCCTTCCGTGACGTCACTGCTTGTGATTGGTCGCGTGCCGCCCATGTGGCCGCGACGCGACCAATCACAGCAAGCCGTGACGTAATTTTCAGGTCCTCAATGCCTAATTCTAGGCATTCAGGAATTTAAAATTACGTTCCGGCTTGTGATTGGTCGCGTCGCGGTCACATGGGCGACGCGACCAATCACAAGCCGTGACGTCACGGGAGGCAGGAGACGCGCGCATTTTTAAAATTACGTCACGGCTTGTGATTGGTTGCGTGCCGCCCATGTGACCGCGACGCGACCAATCACAGCAAGCCGTGACGTAATTTCAGGTCCTCAATGCAGAAATAGGCATCAGGACCTGAAATTACGTCACGGCTTGCTGTGGTTGGTCGCGTCGCGGTCACATGGGTGGCACGCAACCAATCACAAGCCGTGACGTAATTTTAAAAATGCGCGCGTCTCCTGCCTTTCGTGACGTCACGGCTTGTGATTGGTCGCGTCGCCCATGTGACCGCGACGCGACCAATCACAAGCCGGAACGTAATTTTAAATTCCTGAATGCCTAGAATTAGGCATTGAGGACCTGAAAATTATGTCACGGCTTGCTGTGATTGGTCGCGTCGCGGCCACATGGGCGGCATGCGACCAATCACAAGCCGTGACGTCACGGAAGGAAGTAAAAGCGCGCATTTTAAGCAAAGAAGGCTCCCGGTTCCCTCGGTAAGGTGCAGGCTGCGTCGGAGAGGTGAGTATAGCAATATTTTTTATTTTAATTCTTTATTTTACACATTAATATGGATCCCAGGGCCTGAAGGAGAGTTTCCTCTCCTTCAGACCCTGGGAACCATCAGGGATACCGTCCAATACTTGAGTCCCATTGACTTGTATTGGTATCGGGTATCGGATTAGATCCGATACTTTGCCGGTATCGGCCGATACTTTCCGATACCGATACTTTCAAGTATCGGACGGTATCGCTCAACACTAGTTACAAGTTCTGCCATAGGGTTTGTCAATTACTTTGCATAAATAACTTGAACTCTCCATCTCCATGTTCTATTTGTCTAGCTATAGCCCACCTATGCAGTAGCTTCCCACCTAGGAAGCTCAGTATTTTTTCACCATAACTCCCGCTTACACGTTGCCTCCTCAGCTCCACTTCTTCTAGTTGCCTTGGGCCCACACCTCTGTTTCTGGCTTCAGGCCATACACACTACAGCTGACTCCTGTTGGGCTCACGTTTCGGTGCCAAGGATCTTCTGGCTGTGCCTGGGTACTCTGCTTCTTTTTCTTCAGTACAGTTACTTTCAGAGCTTTCTACATACACACACCCCAGTAATGTGACCCACATACTTCTCTCTGAACTACTCACTACTTACTCACTGTAACCAGGAATTAACTTTCTCCTCGCTCCCAAATACTCCACCCATCTGCAGGACTGGGTGCTACCTGCTATTTCTTCTGTGCCCTCCATCTACCCAGTTACATTCCCAGCACAAGTGCATTGAGGATCATTAAGCACACATTAACAATTTCATGACATATTACCTGTAGAAAGTGCAGAAATATAACACATTACAGTAATAATATCTTTAGGGGATGTTTCTTCTTCTGCCATACTCTTACATACATATTTGTTGATCTTTCACATCATAGAAGATATAATAATGGAAATAACAGCAGTGCAGGATTGACTATAATTAGGGCTGTCAGGTTTTCGATACGGTGTAAGTTCTTTTGCTAAACAAAATGGCAGAGCGTGCTACATAATGTTTTGTCTGCTTTTTTTGACACATGATAGAGTCCCCTAATGCAGTCTTCAACACAGATGTAACCACAGCCATGACCAATTCTAGCGTTTCTGGTGCCTAAACCGAAGATGTAAATGACACCCTTCATGCAGTGCAATATAAATCTGCAATTGAGTAAATGCAATTCTTTTATAATCTTCTTATAATAATCTTTTATTTTTATATAGCGCTAATATATTCCGCAGCGCTTTACAGTTTGCACACATTATCATCGCTGTCCCCGATGGGGCTCACAATCTAAATTCCCTACCAGTATGTCTTTGGAATGCATTCATTGTATGGTAAAAGTGACCAGTGAACATGATTCTTCAGGCAAATATGATTACGGTGATACCAAACTTTTGTAGATTTTTTTTCTTTGAAAAGAAATATATTTGATTTTGTGATATCATTTTTATTGTTCCACCTATGGAGCTGAATGAGGGCTTGTTTTTTGCATGATGTTCTAAATTTTTTATTGATACAAATTTGTGGTACATGCAACTTTTTTTTTTATTTTTACTGCATTTTTAGGGAGGTGAGCTGACAAAAAAACTATTCTGGCATTTCAATTTTTTTTCTTATTACTGTATGGGTTAATTAGTTTCAAATCTTGATAATTTTGATAGACCGAACTTTTTTGGATGTGGTTATATTAAATGTTTTTAATGAATAAATACAGCACCAGAACCATCCTCAGTACATCAAAACATCACCAAAGCCACTATCAGTACATGAATACATCACTAGAATCACTATCAGTAAATTAATACATCATCCAGCTTAAAGGAGTTGTACTCATTTAGAAAATTCTGGTCCCCAATCACAACTTGTTATATATACGTACAGTACAGACCAAAAGTTTGGACACACCTTTCATTTAAAGATTTTTCTGTATTTTCATTACTGTGAAAAATGTATATTCACACTGAAGGCATCAAAACTATGAATTATCACATGTGGAATTATGTACTTAACAAAAAAGTGAGAAACAACTGAAAATATGTCTTATATTCTAGGTTCTTCAAAGTAGCCACCTTTTGCTTTGATGACTGCTTTGCACACTCTTGGCATTCTCTTGGTGAGCTTCAAGAGGTAGTCACTGGGAATGGTTTTCGCTTCACAGGTGTGCCCTGTCAGGTTTAATAAGTGGGATTTCTTGCCTTATAAATGGTGTTTATACAGTGATCAAAGACAATATTAAATCAGCCCCCACCTTATATATTTGATTTCCATAAAGTTACAACTCCCAGTATGTTCATAACAATGGTAAGGTGATACAGGGAGCTATTATTACCAGCCATTATCATACTGCAGACCATTCAGGAACCATAGCACTGATTAGACCTAGTTCACATGACAAAAAAAAATTTACATCTAAGTATCTTACATATGACATTTTCTCTGTCCGGAGCTGTTCTTTTTCATTTTGTCTCCATCTGGCATAAACACCATGGTGATTTTTCATATTCAACTCTACAGACTTCCCTCTTTTCTCGTTTTCTGTAACATATACTGACATGGTGCCCTTAAAAATAGCAGTGTAAGTACAAAGTCCCTGAATAAAAATATCAGTTCATACTCTGCCCCTGAACAATCATTGCTAGTGTTGAGCGATACCGTCCGATACTTGAAAGTATCGGTATCGGAAAGTATCGGCCGATACCGGCAAAGTATCGGATCTAATCCGATACCGATACCCGATACCAATACAAGTCAATGGGACTCAAGTATCGGACGGTATCCCTGATGGTTCCCAGGGTCTGAAGGAGAGGAAACTCTCCTTCAGGCCCTGGGATCCATATTAATGTGTAAAAGAAAGAATTAAAATAAAAAATATTGCTATACTCACCTCTCCGACGCAGCCTGGACCTCACCGAGGGAACCGGCAGCATTCTGTGCTTAAAATGCGCGTGTTTACTTCCTTCCGTGACGTCACGGCTTGTGATTGGTCGCGTGCCGCCCATGTGGCCGCGACGCGACCAATCACAGCAAGCCGTGACGTAATTTTCAGGTCCTCAATGCCTAATTCTAGGCATTCAGGATTTTAAAATTACGTTCCAGCTTGTGATTGGTCGCGTCGCGGTCACATGGTCGACGCGACCAATCTCAAGCCGTGATGTCACGGGAGGCAGGAAACGCGCGCATTTTAAAATTACGTCACGGCTTGTGATTGGTTGCGTGCCGCCCATGTTACCGCGACGCGACCAATCACAGCAAGCCGTGACGTAATTTTCAGGTCCTGAATGCAGAATTAGGCATTCAGGACCTGAAATTACGTCATGGCTTGCTGTGATTGGTCGCGTCGCTGTCACATGGGCGGCACGCAACCAATCACAAGCCGTGACGTAATTTTAAAATGCGCGCGTTTCCTGCCTCCCGTGACGTCACGGCTTGTGATTGGTCGCGTTGACCATGTGACCGCGACGCGACCAATCACAAGCCGGAACGTAATTTTAAAATCCTGAATGCCTAGAATTAGGCATTGAGGACCTGAAAATTACGTCACGGCTTGCTGTGATTGGTCGCGTCGCGGCCACATGGGCGGCACACGACCAATCACAAGCCGTGACGTCACGGAAGGAAGTAAACGCGCGCATTTTAAGCAAAGAACGCTGCCGGTTCCCTCGGTGAGGTCCAGGCTGCGTCGGAGAGGTGAGTATAGCAATATTTTTTATTTTAATTCTTTCTTTTACACTTTAATGTTGTTTCGATACCGATACCTGATACCACAAAAGTATCGGATCTCGGTATCGGAATTCCGATACCCGCAAGTATCGGCCGATACCCGATACTTGCGGTATCGGAATGCTCAATACTAATCATTGCCCATCACTGTTCTCCCTACACAAAATTTGACACCAAGACTGTTTCTCTTAAGGGGTATAGCTGTCACACTGTCCTCTCCTATAAAATACTGCCCCTTACTGTTCCCTTATGAACTATGGCCTCCAATCCATCCTCCCTTAGGCTATGCTCACACGTTGCGATTTTGCTGCATTTTTTTCCACTGCATTTAGTGGAATTTCATAAGCAAAAATTAAATTAAAATTTGTTTCTATGCAAAATTCTGCAGTCAATCAGTGCTGAGGATGCGGCTGCAGTTAATCAGTGCTGGGGATGCGGCTACAGCCACCACTCTCTATGCACAGAGACCACAGGAACCTCGCTGGTCCCAACCCTATGAGTGGAAGCCAAATGCTGCTGAGGGGTATAAAGTTATTTTCCTCCTGGCAGCGGGGCTCTCGGTGCAGGTGCTGCATGGTCTCTGTATGCTATTCATCTGCAGATTAACCCCATATCTTCAGGTTAATAGTGCTATTTTTCATGACAGGTTTAAGTCTAATAACAGATCAGTGAGTCAGGCTGAGCTTCCTCAAGTGGTGGCTGCAAACAGCTGGAACTTTAACATTCGACCTCTCGTATCTCCAAGAGCTCTGCGTTAGAAAAATTGGGCTTCGAATAAAGACATATTAAAACTAAATAACCAATAGATGAAAGAAGACAAAACATGATGAAAGGTCTAAAACATTTGTAATCATGTCTGAATATACCAGTCACTGCCTAAGGTCCCTCAAAGCCGATGATGCCAATGGTTTTCTTGGAGACAATCTACGATAGAAACATTGACTCTATCACATCTTAACCTCTGGCTTTTTGTATAGTCTTTACTTACAGAACATAATGCCCTCTCTTTGGAAAGTCTTGACGTTTTTATACTACTTATACTAAAGATTTGTAAGTCCTATTGTTGTTTTCTCCATGACAACCAAGCTATTTTGCATTGATGAGAGTGCCGGGTGACTCCTCTACTCCGACGAGTTAATGTCTTTCACTTCATTCATGCCTGTAGAGGGAGAACCTATGATAGCCTTTTCTTGCAATAATTGCCATTTTACTTTCCCAGGATCTTCATCTAAATGAAATCTGAATGAATTACTGGCCACACAATTCACAGCTTGAAAGGAACAAATTCCTCAACACTTTGCTGACTAATCCATCAATACGGATCAGCATCTTTCATGTCACGAATTCGAGATCCTGACCAGCACATGTTGGTAATGGTGAACTGGGGTGAATTCGCCCTCCATGTCAAAGACAGCAGCATGGCATTCGAAAAAAAGGGAAACTTTGCACAGCATTACCAACTTATTCACAAGTAACACATTTGTTACTGAAGTGTGTGAGGTTGTTCCATTCATCCAAAAAGAGCTTTCAAAAATCCTTGTATATTCTGCAGGAACAACTCAATTCTGATGTATAGAATGCTTCTTTCAGTTGCAGAAGTTTCTGCAAATCCGACTCATGTCAAATTTCCCAAGATTGGAGCAGTTTTGTCAATATACTGAGTACCACAAATGTAATAGATTATTTTTACCACTTAATTTAAGCTAAACTGGAAATTAAGTTAAGAATAAAATAAAAAACCCAAATTACTTTATAATAATTGTGAAACATGATTCCTTCCTCTTTAGTAAATCTTCTTTTAGCAGCACTCATTAGGTTGGGCCAGTGAAAGGGTGACGTATGCAACTGATTTTATACAACATAATTTTTTTAAAAAGTCAATAATAAACAAATTGAATTTGTTAAAGGGAATATATCACTAGACCAGTGTCGACAACTGGGCTGCCTGCTGCAGTTTTAATAAATTCATAGTTTTAGTTTGCTGCAGATCTACTAGTTTTCTGAATGCTGAGCTCTGTATAACCCCGCCCACACCACTGATTGGCTGCTTTCTGTGTACACTGTGCATAGACAGAAAGCTGCCAATCAGTGGTGGGGTGGGGTTATGAAAACGCAGAAATACCTGGTAGCAAACATACTAGTCTGCTAGTGATAATCTCCTGCTGCTAACCCAGGATTTTATCAAAACTACAGCAAGCAGCCCAGAAAGTGAAACATTTCTAGAATCAGGGTCTCTGTCTGTACTTCATGATGTTATCAGATTCGATGGCAAAAACCTTGTGATTCCTTTTAAGAATTTCCAGAAATGTGTGGATTCTAGCTAATCTGGAGCCATTTAACTTGATTTACAGGATAGTATAGGGATTGGGAAGAAGTAGAAAAAAACAATAAAATATCATACTCGCCTCACCCTTCAGCTGTCCCCGTGACCACAGCCACCCGCTGGTGCCTCCTAATTCACCCTCTCCCACCCCTATTTCCTCTCCATTCTTTGCCGGAACTTCTGGTGTTGGCTAGGCCTGGATGCATATTTTAATGTCATGATATCATAATGTTTCACAAGGCCTAATCAACACCCAAAGTGCCCACAAATGATGAAGAGGACAACCCAGCCAGAGCTAAAGTGGGTGCCTTAAGAAGCTGGTGGAGGACTGGAAGAGAGCTGCAGTGAGCATAACTGGTCCATCTTTTTTATTTAGCTTTATTATCAGGATACCTCAGAGCTTAATAAACAGATTTTTTTAAAAATGGAACCAGAGTTCATTCAATTCGTATTGAATACCTTTCATGCAAATTCCATTTCACGCACCCAAATTTGACCCTACCTGCTGAATTCAAATTTTAAAGTGGAAGATCTGGAAGAAAACAATAAAATTAATAGAACAATAGGGTCTTAATGGATGAAAAGATAGGAGAGGTAGGGAGAGAATTGTTCACCTGGTTCAGGTTGTGTGATCACAACCACAGAAATCACTTAGTATCCCCCTTTAACTCTTGAACCCCTGTGCGGCTGCATAAGTTGCACCCCTGCTGCCCAGTCCTCTGATCTTCAGATTTTCTCTGCTCTCACCTTTTTGTCCTCTGGCACTGACTACATACACCAGAGGAAGCCTTGGGCGAAACGTGCGTTGGGGCTTTGTGGGCCATAGCACATGTACCCTACCCCCTCCACATTGACATACTATCTCTATGTAAGTATTCATCTATTTTTTCTTAATAAGAATAGTCACAGCATCGTGCTTTTTGACTAAGGGTATTTAAGGTCAGGTCTTAACATTTTTTTGCACTTTCTCTAAAACAATTTTATATGGTATATATTGCATATGTGCTCGGGCACCACTCCATAGGAGTATTTTGTTTGTTACATTTTTCTCAACATTTACATAAATCTTTTTAATTATATTTATTTTATGAGACCTCATTGGTTCAATAATCTTTACATTGAGTGTGTCTCTTGAATGTTTTCTTAATTTTTGCTCAGTCTTTGTTGGTATTTAATACACCAGAGTCACTTACGTAGGAGGAAAAGACCATAGGCGGAAAATCCAAAAATAAGAGGACCTGAGATTCAGAGGCAAAACAGGTACAGTAAGTATCTAATATTTATTGTTTTTCAACTTCTTCCTGGCCCAAAAAAATATTTGTGTGAATTGAATCCTGAAAAATTCATATTCTGGCAAAACTTGAATTTTTAATTATATTTTTGCTGAATTCGGTTAATAAGGGATCAATTGACTCATATTCGATAGAAAACAACATAAAAATACAAAGTATAAAAAAGACACATAACTCGATTCAAACAATAGTTCTTTTTCTGACTTGACATTCCCCAGAACAAAAATGAGTTAAGTGAAAGTTTTGTGTCACTTTCATCACTCGCATACATGTGCTGCGTATTACTCACAATCTGTGTAAAAACAGATAAAAGCGTTAAATCTGAAGGATGAGCGTAGACTTAGGAATCGTGACTAGTGATGAATGTGTTTTGTAGCTCAACTTTCTCAGATGATTATTTAGATTCACTCCCTGACCCGAAGCATCGGAGAAAACTCCGGAGAATACAAGGCGAGCAACAACAACATCATTTCCACTGTTGCAGGGCATGCGAATGTTTGCACACATTACTGAAGCAAAAGTTCAATAACTAGGCATTCTGCGAAATTATCTACGGTTCAGTGAGCTCTGAAAGAGGGGAAGCAGGGCTCCAGTGAACTGAAAAGCGAGCTACGTGCATTCAAGGAGGAATGTAACGTACTTAGAGCACTACATCAGTGACTAACGCTAAATACTTTGCCCAACAAGACGTTCTTATCTGTACATTACTTTCTACACATATATCCTTGTATAACTTAATGTACCAGCTTTCTGCTTCCCTGCACACCATACAGTATTGCCTCCAGCTGCTCCTTAACCTGAAACACTCTTTGAACTGTTGAATTGTAGCAGTAATAGGCTGAAAACCTTGAAATGTCCAGAACACAATATAGATAAGAAATATAAAAAATTTGCCTTCAATTTAACTTGTTATTCACTTAGCAAACGTTCCGAGTCTGCAATTACCAATCAGCCTATTATTGTCAGAATTGCTAACATTTCTGCAAGTCTGGACTTTTTGAAGGGTTTAGAGTGAAACCTTTGTTTTACTTTTAGTTTGTCATAAATCAATACTACACATGATAATAGGAAACTTTGTAACATATATATATTTCTCTCTCCTCCTAGAATGATTTTTTATCCTTAATATACTCAATTCATGGGTAAAATCTGCTTTCAGTACAGACTTTGCCATTACTGAAATACTGTAGGAGATGACAATTTGTGCCCAGAAAGCTCTATGAAGATGGGAAGAGGAGGAAGTAGCAAAGAGCAGACACATGACTGCGTATCCCAAGATTGGTCCTTCGAGATGCCGCATAATGCCTACCCTCGACCACATTCCCCCCAAGATATATTTCTTAACCTCAATTAAGATATGACAAATTATTTCTTTGGATAATTTGGCCACAGCGGCCATTTTATTAACAAAGCAAACATAAATAACACCATTTATACATTTGTATAAAAAACTTGAGGGGAGGGTTCTTGGAGCTAATAAATCTGGCACCCAATAGGCAAAAGCCCAAACCAACTTTTAAAACGAAAACCTTCTTTACCCTCAGCCGTAACCACCAGCTCGAGGGCACCATGTAACCTGTTTTCCAGGCAAACAAACCCCAAAGCTCCCGGGGTAAACTCCCTGTCCAGAGCCAGTAAACAAAAGCCAGATCAGCCCCATAAAACACCAACTCCAAGAACCCCGCCCCCCGCCAACCAGCCATTGTGATGACAGTAAAAACTCGAACCCCTACAGAAAAGACTTATTTACATCCTGAACCCCCAACTACTCCCCCCCCAAGCCCAACAAAACACCCAAAGCAAGAACTAAAACAAGGGAGAATGGGTGGGCTTCTCTCTCTGCTGACTAACAAGGTAATGCCCCCCTTTCCCGCACTTTTCCCCACAGACCCGCCCTACAAGCTACAGACCACCCCTTTTCTTCTTACCCCCTAGAACCAATCCCCACTGCCCCCACCTTATTTTTAAATGATGCTCCCCCAGTCCCCTTGGCAACACAGTCATGGGGAGCTTTTGTTTAACTGCGTTCCTACAGCCCCCCCGCTTGACTGCGTATCCCAAGATTGGTCCTTCGAGATGCCGCATAATGCCTACCCTCGACCACATTCCACCCAAGATATATTTCTTAACCTTAATTAAGACATGACAAATTATTTCTTTGGATAATTTGGCCACAGCGGCCATTTTATTAACAAAACAAACATAAATAACACCATTTATACATTTGTATAAAAAACTTGAGGGGATGGTTCTTGGAGCTAATAAATCTGGCACCCAATAGGCAAAAGCCCAAGCCAACTTTTAAAACGAAAACCTTCTTTACCCTCAGCCGTAACCACCAGCTCGAGGGCACCATGTAACCCGTTTTCCAGGCAAACAAACCCCAAAGCTCCCGAGGTAAACTCTCCATCCAGAGCCAGTAAACCAAAGCCAGATCAGCCCCATAAAACACCAACTCCAAGAACCCCACCCCCCGCCAACCACGAGCAGCACTGAACACCTCAGGCTCGCGAGTGCCCCACCACCGCCATGGCTCTCTCAACACCTTCCTGTATGGCCAACATCCACAAGTCCAGACCAATATCGTTCAAATGAATGCCATCATTCCTCCAAAAATTTCCCACACCAGCCTCCAATTCAAAATGCCGAACTGCCACACCCCCATTCCGGGAGACAAAGCTTGCCACGGCCCTGTTCAGCTTCACCCGGGCCCTATTGATCCCCTTAAGGGAACGTACCGCCCTCCACATTTTCCTGGGCACGATGTCAGACCAAACCGTCACCATCCCTGGAAAGGATACCCACAATCTCAAAAAATCAAAACGGATATCCCGAATCAACTCTCGTACCGGCTTAGACCCCAAATCACTCCCACCCAAATGCACCACAACAATGTCCAGGGAACGATCCAAACTAGCAGCGCGGGCAAACTCGGATAGTATCCTGCACCACAACATGCCCCGAAAACCCAACCATCGGACCACCACCGCATCTCTCTTAAAACCCAGTTGCCTACCATCATGCCTAGCATCAGCACGAATCGCACCCCAATGCACAAAAGAGTGTCCAAATATCCAGGCCAGCAGTGGGGTCTGACCTGCAAAAATACAACAACAATTAATACCCACCAAACAAGTAACCAACATCAATGTCGAACATAAGACAAATACCGATTAGATGACCACCTGCCAATACGCAGAATAACTTCCGGCCCCAAACCCAAACCAGCAGCCTCAGATGCCGCCCCAATTCAAAACGAGTATGACCCAAAGGAAAATGGGTCAAGGCCTAAGGATGTCAGCCCTTTTCTCAATACCGCCGTGAACTGAAACCGCGACAAAAACTCACCTTGTCGGTGCTGTAAAAGTGGGCCAGACCTGTCAGGCCACAATCCCCAATAATCCTCCAAACACCGATGAGGGCACATCAAACCCCCAACCACCTTCCCTAAAACCACACGTTTTCCTTTACTCAAATGATCGGTCTTTGACCGCCTAATCCAAAAGGCGATTCCACCAGCCCAAAATTCCACATCCTCTGCTAACAAATCCCCCGCTTTAAACCGATTAGGGGACACCAACTCTCCGAGTCTCAACGCCCCGAAAAAGGCCAATGAAAATGCCATCCGAAACAAAACAGCCTCAAAATGAGAACTACAAAGTCCCCCCAACGCCTCCCCCAAACGCTCCAACGTCCCAAAAGATATGGGCCTACGCGCATCGCAAGTTGACGAACCCTTCCAAAAACCTTTTAACGCCTGCCGAATCAAGAAATCCTTAGTAACATCCACGGAACCCTGAAGCTTAAAACCAAAAGCCAAACCAGCTATAAATTTATCCAGCTTGGACACCGACCAACCCCATTCCTCCGCCGACCCAATCAAAAGCAAAATCGCCATCACCTTGTCACCATCTGATTCAACCGAACCCAGCTGTTCCAACCACCCTTCCCACATATGCCATGCTCATTCGTAACCTGACCACGTCCTTCCCGACACCGAGGCCTGTATCAACTGACCTCCTTGTCCGCAACAATCTGCCACAAATGAGAAGGGCATGTTGTTCCTGCATCCTCCGCTTCTGGAGCCAACTCCCAAAAACGCTCCCACTGCAAACGAGACAAAGCATCGGCTATAGAGTTTTGAACGCCGGGAACATGTACCGCCGAAATCCAAGTATTTAACTCCAGGCACCGCAAAACTAACTCCCGAACCAGTCTGATTACCGGGGGAGAGGAAGAAGAAATACTATTAATCACCGCCACCACGCTCAAATTATCGCAATGGAAACGTACCCGCCTATCCTGGAACGTACGACCCCAAATAAACACCGAAATCACAATTAGAAAAAGCTCAAGCAACGCCAAATTTTTAGTTAAACCAGATGCACACCACCAATCAGGCCATCCACCAACACTCCATTTTCCTGCACAATAGGCCCCATAGCCAACACTGCCAGCTGTGTCCGTAAAGATTTCGCAATCAAAATCATTCAAATCTTCCAGTTGAATCAAAGCCCGGCCGTTATAATTATCCAAAAAACGCCGCCAGATGACTAAATCCTCCCTAAGCTCCTTATTCAAACATATGAAATGATGTGCGGACCGCACTCCCGCAGTCGCCCTGGACAATCTCCTACAAAATATTCTGCCCATAGGCATGATACGGCACGCAAAATTCAAACGCCCCAACAGCGACTGCAACTCTTTTAACGTAACCTTGCGCAACTTTTCACATCTCAGCACCTCCTGCCGTAAAGCCAACAACTTCTCGTCAGGTAACCAGCACTCCATCCTCTCCGAGTCTATGAGAATACCCAGAAAACTCAAAACTGTGCACGGGCCCTCCATTTTTTTTCCCGCTCCAAAGGCACACCAAACCGTCCCGCCACCCATTCCATGCTAGCCAACAAATTTGCACACAACAAAGAATCTGGCGGGCCGACAAACAAAAAATCATCCAAGTAGTGGATGACAGACGAAACCTGGGAAACATCCCGAACAACCCACTCAAGAAAAGTACTAAAGGACTCAAACAGGGAGCATGAAATCGAACAACCCATAGGCAAACACCTATCCAAATAAAACCCTCCGTTCCAAAAACATCCTAACAACGGGATACTATCGGGGTGAACCGGAAGCAATCGGAAAGCCGACTCAACATCTGTCTTAGCCATTAACGCGCCAGCTCCATACCTACGCACCCATTGTACCGCGGCATCAAAAGAAGTATATACCACAGAACAAAGCTGCTCAGCGATGCTGTCATTAACTGACTGGCCCTTCGGATAGGACAGATGCTGGATCAAACGAAACTTATTAGGCTCTTTTTTAGGGACAACCCCAAGAGGCGAAACAACCACCCCTTCCATTGGTAAAACACTAAACGGCCCCGCCATACACCCTAACTCAACCTCCTTCGTCAATTTAGCCATAACTATGTCCGCCCGTAAATTAGCCGACCTCAAATTCTTTTTTGAAAATGGGATAGTATGAGCCGGATGGGGAATCCGAAAACCCTCAGAAAAACCATCCCACAGTAGCCTTGCCTTTTCCCGATCTGGATACCTACTTAGATAAGGGGCCATCCTTTGAACCTTCACCAGAGTCACCCCCTTGACCGCCACCCACTGCTGGTTTACCCCTTGCTTTTTTAAAACATTTGGCGGCTCCATGCGAGGCCCCGCTGCAGTGAGAACATACATGCTTGAACTTGCATGTACTGCCATATTTGCATTGACCGTCATTAAACTGCCAACACGTCCCTGTTTTGTCCTTAGCCCCTTGTGACTGCTGTCCCCCAGCTCCTTGTCCCGACTGCTGACCACTACTCCCTCCCCCCCATGAAAGGACTACCCAAACCGCGTTGGAGCCATAACTTTCAACCATAACCCTAGATCTTTTTGATCCCATTTTATCTCAGGCCTGACCACCTTCCTTTGCCGAAACTGCTCATCATACCGTAGCCAAGCCTGGCCGCCGTATGCCCTGTATGCCTCCCCTATAGCATCCAAGTAGCAAAACAGGCCCGAACAGTTCTCAGGAAACTTTTCCCCGATAACACTTGCCAAAATTGAAAACGCCTGCTGCCAATTCACAAACGTCTGCGGTATTAATCACCAGCGTCTCTTTTCTTCCTCCTCCTTTTTACTATCCTCCTTCTTACCCTTGTCTAAATTAAACTTCTCCAAAGGCAAGAGGGAGAAAATCTCCACATATTCATCTTTCCAAATTTTTTCTTATATTTCTTTCTTTAAATGAGCCCCTAACGGCCCCTCAAAACACACATAAACCTCTCCCTTAGCTCTATCATCCAATTTAATCGTATCCCCTTTGTCCTTTTCCATTTGAACCGACACCGACACCCCTGCCGCCGATGCTTGCTCAACGCCACTCGCTCCATCAGACCCCACAACCACTCCTGCACCCTGGCCAGACGCAGGCAACCATGCACCTACCGGAGATGACCGCGCACTATCAAGGCCCCCCCATCCAATCTCCTCAAAATCTGAGACATACCCGCCAAAAGCTCCCTGACCCCCGGAACCCCAACAGTGCTAGCCCCTCCTCTCCCTGCCAAATCGACCCCCCCATACCAGCTACCCCCAGACCGAACTCCACTATCCATCACCGCAAAATAATCAGCCTCATACTCACGAAGCTGCGCAGGTGCTGTGTCCCCGCCAGCCGTGCGATCACCAAAGTCGCGTGGGTCACTCCCGGATCCGGAATCCTCCTCGCTGCTGTGTTGCTCCAGGCCCGCTCCCATGGCCTCCTCGTCTCCAGGGGGGAACGGAGCAGAAGAAGCGGACCTTTCCCTCGACCTTCTGGGCGACCTGGACCTGGCGGCTGCCAGCCCGTCTCCAGGCCTGTCTTCCTGCTGGGCCCTGCCACGAGCCCCAGCCTCTGCTGAACTGCGGCCCCTCCGAACCGGGCCAGGCTGAGGGGTTGAGATACGCCTGCCCATCGCCCTGCCTCTCGAAACGCCGGTGCTGCCAGGCACCCGGGGTGTGTCAGACCCCGGGTTACCTGCCGCCGAACCACTGCTGCCATCGCTGCCGACCCTCCGCGCCACCGCTGATCCCTGAATGCTCCTCGTTGTCGCCAGCGCCGGCGCCGTCGCGGGTAATGCTCCTGCTCACCGCCGCCATGTTTGGCCCTTGAACCAGATCCACTGCCGGTACTTCCAAAGCGGCCGGCGCCTCACTTCGGGCCTGCACCGCTGCTGCTCCTGATCGCCACCCAGCGCCTGCAGCGCTGGCCGAAGGATTCCTGCTGGAGGGCGGGCTGAGGTGGGTTGGTGACCCATGGCCCGTGCCCTCAGCAGGGTCCCGAGAGGGGCTCCGTGGCCGGCGTCTGCCGCGTGCTCCCAGCTCCGGGGACAAATGCTCTGGGGGATGGGTCCTCCTAGATCTGGTCCCCTGGACACCGGGACCACCCAGTAAAGATGCCAGCTGTTCCTCCAGCCAGCCGCCATGCTGGGACCGCGCCATCTCCCGCAACTGCCCCAAAATGGCTTCCACAGAGGACATCGTGCCCATCTTCTCTCTCTGCTAACAAGGTAATGCCCCCCTTTCCCGCACTTTTCCCCACAGGCCCGCCCTACAAGCTACAGACCACCCCTTTTCTTCTTACCCCTTAGAACCAATCCCCACTGCCCCCGCCTTATTTTTAAACGATGCTCCCCCAGTCCCCTTGGCAACGCAGTCATGGGGAGCTTTCGTTTAACTGCGTTCCTACAGCCCCCCCGCTGACATTTTTCTTCTGAAATGACAGTTATACTTTAATAGTGGATACATTTCTATGGTAATGACGGAAAACAATAATGAATGACATATAGATGAAGAAATACACAAACAAGATGTCATATCTCCTCTGGGACCTTCTCTTGGGACAACTGCTTCTGTCAACAGGTGCCGCCATATTCATCATGGAAGACACCAGGACCAGAAGGTTTTAGTCTTTTTCTATGTTACACACTTAGAACCACACAAGAAAAGATGATCATAAGGCAACTTTTAATGTATCAAAACCATAATTTTATTGAAAACACTATATCATTTAAAACCATACTGCCAAAATTAGGGAAGTAGAATAACAGATCTGTCTGACACAATCACCCATTGTCGACGCACAGCTCCAAGTGACAGACATCTCCCTCACATATTGAGTACTGGTGGGAAGTTAATAATGCCTATTGTCATAATGACTAGAATAAATAAATAAATAATTAACTTTTCAAGATATCACACAGGTCTATTAATGTTATAATTATATGCTTACCATATTAACTAGTCCTGTATGTCACCACCATCTGTCAGCCTCACTCCACTACCATTCAGCGGTATACCCACCTGCCCAGATCATACTGGGCATGGAGTCAATATTATAGCACAATTACCTTGGGTAGCCAAAATGTGGAGTGCCGCTATCACCCGGATCCATGCGTCTGCCCCGACGCGTGTTTCGGACTACTTTCTCCTTTCTTTTTAATATTTATTTATTCTGGTCATTATGACAATAAGCGAACCAATATCTCCATTTTTAACTTGGCATATTACAAAGAATCCTGTAAGGTCAAGTAAAAATAAGCTTTCTGGGGTCCGCCAGTCAGATAAGGGGCCAGCACCTCCGCTCTGCAACCCGTTTGAACACAGTCAAAATTGTCTCTATACACTCCACAGGGGTAATCTTTTGCATGGCTCATCTTACCACTTTCCGAAAGTATGAGTCATCACCTTGATGTGATTTCTCTGCTGTGGACATCTGCCACCATGATTTCCTTCTACTTTTGCTGCTGTTGAATTTTTGCATCAGGAGTAGGGTTGAGCGACTTTTATTTTTATAGGATCGGGTTGGGTTTCACGAAACCCGACTTTCTCAAAAGTCGGGTCGAGTGAAATCGTCCGATCCTATAAAAAAGTCCAATATAGAAAAATCAGCCGCACTCTTATGGTATATCTTTGCAAAAATGTGATGTATTTATTCACATGTGTTGAGACAAAAATGTATATATATATATCTACACACACACAGCAGGGAGTATAAACGGAGTAGTAACGTTTCGACCCTGCCTCGGGTCTTTCTCAAACTGCGTTTTCAAGATAGTGTGCAAAATAAGAAATGTGGTCCCTTTAAGGGCTCCTATTGTTGTGATGTCAGGGCGTCCTGCTTCTGGGGGCGTGTGTCCTATAAAAAAGTCGGGGTCGGGGTCGGCCGAAACACGAAACCCAATGCAGTGCAATGGGATACTATGGTTCCCAGGGTCTGAAGGAGAGGAAACTCTCCGCCAGGCCCTGGGATCCATATTAATGTGTAAAATAAAGAATCAAAATAAAAAATATTGATATTCTCACCCTCGGACGTGCCCTGGTACTAACCGGCAGCCTTCCTTCCTAAGAATGAGCGCGTGAATGACCTGCGGTGACGTCGCGGCTTGTGATTGGTCGCGTGAGCGGTCACATGGGTGGTCACGCGACCAATCACAAGCCGCGACGTCATCTAAGGTCCTTCACGCGCTCATTCTTAGGAAGGAAGGCTGCCGGAAAGAAGCAGGGCGCGTCCGATGGTAAGTATATTCCTATTAGGTATATACTCACCCTCGGACGCGCCCTGCTTCTTTCCGGCAGCCTTTCTTCCTTTTTTATTTTGATTCTTTATTATACAGTTAAATATGGATTCCGATACCGATTCCCGATATACATATCGGAACTCGGTATCGGAATTCCGATACCAGATTCAGAAGATCGCCGACCTCATGGCCGACCCCACACAGGGGTCGGGTCGGGTTTCATGAAACCCGACTTTGCCAAAAGTCGGCGACTTCTGAAAATGGCCGACCCGTTTCACTCAACCCTAATCAGGAGTATATTTCTCTCCTGCTGTATGTACTGCTGCTCACGGTACTGTTGCTCTTGGCACTGCTGTTGTTGTTCTTGGCGCTGCTGCTGCTCTCGATGCTGCTGGTGTTGCTGCTGTTGGCTCAAGATCAGGTGCTTGAACAGCTCCTCCATTTTGTCCAACCATTATTCCATCTATGTAGCCTCTTTCATCCAGGAGTCCAGGACATATGATTTGCCCATAGCTGATACCAATGTTCTTGGAACATTGCCTGCATCTGAAACACCACTTGTGGAAGGTTGGGATATTCAGCTGCTTCTTGAGAAAGACACAGGAACACTTTGCATTCACGTTTCTTTGTGGTTTATTGATTCTTAAAAAATAAAGCCAAAATAGTAACACAAAACAGCCTTTCTGGCACAAATGAAAATAAAAAGTCCATAGAAAAATCCTCCCTATTATTGCTTTAGCCTTCTGGGACAAACACACATGGCAGCTCTCACTGGAGCTTCAACCTGGAGGCTTACTGCCTCCAAACATAGCAGACAGAAAAAAACAGTGACTGGACATTTAACTCCCTTTAACCACAGCCTTGAGGTGGAGATAAGGTGAGTATGTGTCCAGCCCATCTCTTACACCTACTCACCATGAAAACTAGACCCTGTTAATGACTGGTTTACTCTCAGAACATATCATGGTGGAGAGAAACTTATGGGTTTCACATCAGGATAACAACCTTTGGGACACATATTTCCCCTCACATACGGTGCCAGTGACCCTGTCACAATAGATAGATAGATGTGAGATAGATAATAGATAGAAGATAGATAAATAGATAGACAATATATTGATAAATCAATAGTTTTTCGATAGATATTCAAGAACTAGATAACGAGGGATAATTCATTAAAAAAGTATTAATAATAACAATATATAGAAAGAAACAATAAGGAAAAATAATATATATAAATCTACTGCACGTTAAGTCATGTTTTGCTTACAAAGATTAGTTCAGCTTCTAGAACCTGTAATTACAAATCAGACAAATGTGCTCAGAATTGCAAAAAATGTCATCAAGTCTAACTGTTTTTGAAGATAATTATATTAGATAAATTGTAGGACAATAAGAGATAATTGCATCTGACTAAATAACCGTTTATCATTTTCATGATTAAATACAGCTGGATGGCATTTTACAAATGAAATGAACCTGACTGTGAGCATCATTTGTGCTACACTAAACAGAATATGTTTATCTGTAAATAGATGGAGATGGGAGATTGTATTAGAGCACTGTACATCCCTGTTGTTTCTGAACTTAATGGTGCATTACTATTAGAAATGAGTGAATAAAAATAGAATTCTACTCAAACTTTGCAAAAATCTGCTTTTGCCAAAATGCTGATTTTTAGTAATTTGCTTTCATGCAGATTCAGCAATCAAGAGGTTAAAAAAATACTTATACTCACCTTAACTAACAGAAAATCAAAGTAATAGTGTACAAGTGCTGTTCACTAAATTAGAATATCATCAAAAAGTTAAATTATTTAAGTTCTTCAATATGAAAAGTGAAACTCCTACATTATATAGAGTCATTAGTACAAACCAAATGATCTATTTCACATGTTTATTTCTGTTAATGTTGATGATGATTATGGCTTACAGCCAATGAAAGTCTAAAAGTCATTATCTCAGTAAATTAGAATACTTTATAACACCAGCTTGAAAAATGATTTTAAAATCCAAAATGTTGGCCTACTGAGATGTATGTTCAGTAAATGCACTCAATACTTGGTTGGGGTTCCTTTTGCATCAATTACTGCATCAATTCGGCGTGGCATGGAGGCAATCAGCCTGTGCCACTGCTGAAGTGTTATGGAAGCTCAGGTTGCTTTGATAGTAGCCTTCAGTTCGTCTGCATTGTTGGCCCCTGGTGTCTCTCATCTTCCACTTGACAATACCTCATAGATTCTCTAAGGGGAGAAGGGTAGGCGAGTTTGCTGACCAATCAACCAGAGTGATACTGTTGATTTAAAACCAGGTATGGGTACTTTTAGTAGTGTGGACAGGTGCCAAGTCCTGTTGGAGAATTAAATTTCCATCTACAAAAAGCTTGCCAGCAGAAGGAAGCATGGAGTGCTCTAAAATTTCCTGGTAGATGGCTGCGCTGACTTTGGTCTTTATAAAAGACAGTGAACCTACACCAGCAGATGACATGGCTCCCCAAACCATCACCGATTGTGGACCTCAAGACCTCAAGCTGCATGGATTGTGGCCTCTCCACTCTTCCTACAGACTCTGGGACCATGATTTCCAAAAGAAATGCAAAATTTACTTTCATCTGAAAACACCACATTGGACCAGTGAGCAACAGTCCAGTTCTTTTTCTCCTTGGCCCAGGTAAGACACTTCTGGTGTTGTCTATTGGTCATGAGTGGCTTGACAAGGAATGCAACACTTGTAGCCCATGTCCTGGATACGTCTGTGTGTGGTGGCTCTTGAAGCAATGACCCAAGCAGCCGTCCACTCCTTATGAATCTCCCCCAAATTTTTTAATGTCCTTTGCTTAACAATCCTTTCAAGGCTGCAGTTATCCCAGTTGCTTGTGCACCTTTTTCTATCACACTTTTTCCTTCCACTCAACTTTCTATTAATATGCTTGGATACAGCACTCTGTAAACAGCCAGCTTCTTTAGCAATGACCTTTTGTGGCTTACCCTCCTTGTGGAGTATGTCAATGAATGTTTTCTGGACATCTGTCAACTCAGCAGTCTTCCCCATGATTGTGGAGCCTACTGAAACAGACTAAGGGAACATTTTAAATGCTTAGGAAGCCTTTGCTGGTGTTTTTTTGTTGTTAATTATTCTAATTTTCTGAGATAATTACTAGTGAGTTTTCATTGGCTGTAAGTAGTGATGAGCGAGTATACTCGTTGCTTGGGTTTTCCTGAGCACGTTCGGGTGGTCTCCGAGTATTTGTAAGTGATCGGAGATTTAGTTTTTGTTGATGCAACTGCATGATTTACAGCTGCTAGCCAGCCTGAGTACATGTGGGGGTTGCCTGGTTGCTAGGGAATCCCCACATGTATTCAAGCTGTGTAGCAGCTGTAAATCATTTAGCTGCTGCGACAAAAACAAAATTTCTGAGCACTTACAAATACTCGGAGACCACCAGAGCGTGCTCAGGAAAACCCGAGCAACGAGTATACTCGCTCATCACTAGTTGTAAGCCATAATTACCAACATTAAAAGAAATAAACCCGTGAAATAGATCACTGTTTGTAATGACTCTATATAATATGAGTTTCACTCTTTGTATTCAAGAACTGAAACAAATTAACTTTTTGATGCTATTCTAATTTAGTGAGAAGCACTTGTATATATAATCAAAATTTCATAGAGAAAAAACCCATATGTATTAAAATGCTATACATCAAAAATATGTAAAAAATCATATTAAAAATGGATAACCATGTAGAGAAAGGTAGTTATTAAAGGGAACCTGTGAGCAGAATTGTGCACAGTATCCTTCATTTTGTGTCAGGTCTGCATCATTATACTGATTAAAATGATACCTTGATTAATGAAATCCATCTTATGGTTTTTTATGTAAATCCCCATGCAAACAGTAAAAGGGGAGAAGAAACTTGTCATATAGGCAGTTGGAAAATAATAAGGGGAAATATAAATCATTTAGCTAACACAAGGATTAGCGTATTTCAACATATATTGGCCCTGTTGAGACCCTAGATACAGTAGCTGACTGTTCCCTGCCTAACCGTGGAGGTTGGCATCTTAGTGAGCAATATGGTGCCCCACCAGCACTGGCTGCCCCTAACTAAATAGCTCTCAATTTACCATATTTTTCAGACCATAAGATGCACTTTTTTCCTCCAAATTTGGGAGGAAAGTGTGGGTGCGTCTTATGGTACGGATGTAACATAGGGAGAGGGCAGCGCGAGTGGGATCCACTGGGATCCCACTCACAGGAGGCAGAAAAAAGTCCCTGCTGCCCAGTTGCAGCGCTGGGGAAACCACATGGTCCCGATGATTAAAGTGCAGTGAATATTCATTAGCTGCTTCTCCGCCCACCTGTCAGCTTTGAGCAGTGAGTGGGAAGCAGCAAATGAATAGTCCTTCACTTAAACAGGGACACACATGGTTTCCCCAGTGCCAGATTCCTGCAGCAGCTGGGGAGATCTGTGTCCGGTGGAGGAGGGAGCAGCAGCAGGGGAGCAGAGAAGACAAGATCACCGCATACCTGCCTGGCTGTGCTGGATGCTGAGTGGTGCGGTATAAGGACCTGTGTGATGTCATGAAGTGGGCGGGCTGGAGCATCACATGACAGCACAGAGCTCTCCCTCTTCTTGATGTCATCACAGGTCCATCAGACACCGCACTAGAATCTGCAGGCTTCCTCTTATGACCTGTGCTGTGGAGAGGCAACAAGAGGGAGGGCTCTGTGTGTGCAGTCATGGGATGCTACAGCTTTTTACCTCAAAAGTCACCAGTGTGGCTGGCTGCCACAATTAAAAGGTTAGTCTTTACAACACACAATAAAGTACTCTGCCACTCCTGTTGTGAACTATAACTCCCAGCACGCCATAGCAGCTGCAGGACATGCTGGGAGTTATAGTTCTCCCATGGGTTCTTTAAGCAGCACTCCAGTGTTATTTTTCAGTTCTGGAGAGGTGATTTAAATATATGCCCTGTGTGTTGTGAATTCACCTTTTGGCTCCCTCTAGTGGCTACTAGTGAGTTTACTCTGGGTATGTCTGTCATCCCTTGTATGCTCACCTGGGTCGTTAGGTCAGGGGTGTTGCTATATAAGCTCCCTGGACCTTCAGTTCAATGCCTGGCAACGTTGATATCAGAGCTAATCTGTAGTGCTCTTGTCTACTGATCCTGGTTCCTGCTTGATTAAGCTAAGTCTGCTTTCTTGCTTTTTGCTATTCATTTTTGTTTGCATTTTTTGTCCAGCTTGTATATAATCTGTATCCTGTCCTTGCTGGAAGCTCTAGGGTGGCTGGAGTTCTCCCCCCGGGCCGTTAGACGGTTCGGGGGTTCTTGAATCTCCAGCGTGGATTTTTGAAAGGGTTTTTGTTGACCATATAAGTTATCTTACTACATTCTGCTATTAGTAAGTGGGCCTCTCTTTGCTAAACCTAGTTCATCTCTGTGTTTGTCATTTCCTCTTACCTCACCGTTATTATTTGTGGGGGGCTTGTATCCAACTTTTGGGGTCTTTTCTCTGGAGGCAAGAGAGGTCTTTGTTTTCCTCTTCTAGGGGTAGTTAGCTCTCCGGCTGGCGCGAGACATCTAGCGACCAACGTAGGCATGTTCCCCGGCTACTTCTAGTGTTGGCGTTAGGAGTAGATATATGGTCAACCCAGTTACCACTGCCCTATGAGCTGGATATTTGTACTTTGCAGACTTGCTGATATCTCTGAGACCCTCGCCATTGGGGTCATAACACCTGTGCCCCCATTCTTATACTTACCCTCCAGCGTCTTCATAGAGTACTTTACAGACACCACACCTCTCCCGCAGCACCATCTTCTACCCACAGCTTCCAACATAATAACACACTATTATATATAATAACACCACATATAATAGTATGTTATTTATGTTATTACATTTTACCAAATTTTTTTTCTTCAAATATTTTTTTCCCTATTTTCCACATCTTTTCCACCTCTGGGTGCGTCTTATAGTCTGAAAAATACGGTAATTCATGAAGAATATATGGAACAATATGTAATATATACCAGAGGTGTCAAACTGCATTTGGAGCACCCCCAGACGCAGGGCCATGGGGTACTCGGCACCGGGCCTCTCTGTCTCGGTCCTGGGGTTGTCACGGTGGCTAAATGTAGAAGAAATGACGTGCACTCTAATTTAAATGAAGAAGGTGCTGGTTGAACTTGGAGAGATCCAGACCATTCAGAAATTGAAGAAAACAACCGCACTCAATTTGTATATTTGCATCATGAATGTGAAGAATCTTTTAATAGGAACACCACAGTGATACAGACAGTAGCTGAGGTAACGTTTCGACCTTATAGGCCTTTATCAAACCTCACTGAAAAAATGTAGAAAGACATATTATTAGAAGTCATGTATAACATAAAGCAAAATTGTACATGTTCAGTTACACCATACTGAATAAACATAACAATCTGATATATACAATATATACAAAATTTACAAACTACCAAAAAAGAAAAATTTTTTTTACAAAAACTGCCCTACAACAGAGTATCAAAGATCGTGATTTACTGCTGTGGAACAAGGAGGCGAGGGCAAAAGAGGTGGACAATAATGTCAATCTTATATCAGGCCTTTATATCAGGCCTATGACCAATATGATACAATATGATACAGTAGCCATATAAGAAAAAGTACATGAAGCGATAAATAATAGTATACAATAATAGCATACAGAGTGTATGACATAACTGACCTTCAAGAAAAGAAGAGTGAGCGAACGTCCAGAGGGACACGTAGGCTCCTGGGAAGGTGAAGAGAAGGATATTAAATAAATATAGAAATACTGAGACAGAGACTAAGGCAAAAATAGGGCAGATTGGGCAAAATGCAGCACCACAGCTGTACCAGCCAGGGGGAGCCAGGGAAGGGACAAGGAGAGATAATGTAAACAACAGTACAACATACCACTTGTGGGAGAAGAACACTGAACAGATCCGGAACGGCACGGATAGGGAATGGAGTCCCTGTAAGAACTGCCCCTTCTCATTTCCGGCCCTGGGATTACTTTAATCGCAGCCACCACACACGGGCCACATCACCGCTGTTCCTCCTGACATAGGACCCACCAGGTATGCCTCATGCTGCTACATACTTACGTACCCTCTCTAGCACTACTTTATCCAATTAGCCCCTCACTCTCAGTTCTTACAGGGACTCCATTCCCTATCCTTGCCGTTCCGGATCTGTTCAGTGTTCTTCTCCCACAAGTGGTATGTTGTACTGTTGTTTACATTATCTCTCCTTGTCCCTTCCCTGGCTCCCCCTGGCTGGTACAGCTGTGGTGCTGCATTTTGCCCAATCTGCCCTATTTTTGCCTTAGTCTCTGTCTCAGTATTTCTATATTTATTTAATATCCTTCTCTTCACCTTCCCAGGAGCCTACGTGTCCCTCTGGACGTTCGCTCACTCTTCTTTTCTTGAAGGTCAGTTATGTCATACACTCTGTATGCTATTATTGTATACTATTATTTATCGCTTCATGTACTTTTTCTTATATGGCTACTGTATCATATTGTATCATATTGGTCATAGGCCTGATATAAGATTGACATTATTGTCCACCTCTTTTGCCCTCGCCTCCTTGTTCCACAGCAGTAAATCACGATCTTTGATACTCTGTTGTAGGGCAGTTTTTGTAAAAAAAATTTTTCTTTTTTGGTAGTTTGTAAATTTTGTATATATTGTATATATCAGATTGTTATGTTTATTCAGTATGGTGTAACTGTACATGTACAATTTTGCTTTATGTTATACATGACTTCTAATAATATGTCTTTCTACATTTTTTCAGTGAGGTTTGATAAAGGCCTATAAGGTCGAAACGTCACGGTGGCTAGACCTGGTCCGTGACCCTGCTAAGGGGCGTCCAATTAAAGGTGGTGGTGCGTGGTGCAAGGCGCGATGAATAACGAGGACACAGGGTTGCAGTCTCTTTACCTCTTTACTGAAGGCTTCAGGGATCCGCAATCCAGAGCACTGCTAACAGGGCTGGCTGAGACAGGCCGGTCCGAAGGCACATCCAGAGTTCCTTTTGCAGGTGGAAATCAGTGCCTACCTACTAGCGTCTGTGTGTTGTAATACTTCCCTGCTGAGCACCACGGGATAGTCCTCACTAGGGTTGAGCGAAAAGGATCATTCATTTTCATAAGTCGCCGACTTTTGGCAAAGTCGGCGTCTCATGAAACCGAGCCGATCCCTGTGTGGGGTCTGCCATGCGGTACGTGACTTTCGCGCCAAAGTCGCGTTTCAATGACGCTAAAAGCGCCATTTCTCAGCCAATGAAGGTGGATGCAGAGTGTGGGCAGCGTGATGACATAGATCTCAGTCCCCACCATCTTAGAGAAGGGCATTGCAGTGATTGGCTTGCTTTCTGCGGCATCACAGGGGCTATAAAGGGGCGTTCCCGCCGACCGCCATCTTACTGCTGCTGCTCTGAGTGTAGGGAGAGGTTGCTGCAGCTTCTTCGGAAGCAGGGATAGTGATAGGCAGGGTACATAAAGCCACAAACTGCTTGTGCTGTAGCGATTTCCACTGTCCAATACCACCTTTTGTTTGCAGGACAGTGGAAGCTACATTTTTTTTTCCTCAGCGCTGTAGCTCATTGGGCTGCCCTAGAAGGCTCCCTGATAGCTGCATTGCTTTGTGTGTACGCCGCTGTGTAAACCAACTGCTTTTTTCAAAGCACAAATCCTGTTTTTCCTTCGTTTCTGCACAGCTATCTTGTGTGTTTGTCCACACTTTAGTGTGCAGCAGTCCTTTTACAGCTGCCTGCCATACTTTTCTGAGATAACTGCAGGGAGATAAATATTGGCAAGTCTGCCTCCGTGCCATTGCTGTGTGTGGCATCTCTCTCTCATTGTGTGCCACTGAAAACACAGTGTAATACTTGTCCTTTTTTTTTTTTTTTTTCTAAATTCTCCCTTTTCCAAAAAAAAAATTAGTGGGAGATAAATATTATCAAGTCTGACTCTGTGCCATTGCTGTGTGTGGCATCTCTCTCTCATTGTGTGCCACTGAAAACACTGTGTAATACTTGGCCATTTTTTTGGGGGGGTACATTCTCCCTTTTCAAAAAAAAAAAAATTATTGGGAGATAAATATTGGATTGGCAAGTCTGCCTCCGTGCCATTGCTGTGTGTGGCATCTCTCTCTCATTGTGTGCCACTGAAAACACTGTGTAATAGTTGGCCATTTTTTTTGGGGGGGGGGTACATTCTCCCTTTTCAAAAAAAAAAAAAAACATTGGGAGATAAATATTGTCAAGTCTGCCTCCGTGCCATTGCTGTGTGTGGCATCTCTCTCTCATTGTGTGCCACTGAAAACACTGTGTAATACTTGTCCTTTTTTTTTTTTCTAAATTCTCCCTTTTCCCCAAAAAAAATTAGTGGGAGATAAATATTGTCAAGTCTGACTCCGTGCCATTGCTGTGTGTGGCATCTCTCTCTCATTGTGTGGTACCGAAAACACTGTGTAATACTTGTCCTTTTTTTTTTTTTTTTCTAAATTCTCCCTTTTCCAAAAAAAAAATTAGTGGGAGATAAATATTGTCAAGTCTGACTCCGTGCCATTGCTGTGTGTGGCATCTCTCTCTCATTGTGTGGCACTGAAAACACTGTGTAATACTTGTCCTTTTTTTTTTTTTTTCTAAATTCTCCCTTTTCCAAAAAAAAAATTAGTGGGAGATAAATATTGCCAAGTCTGCCTCCGTGCCATTGCTGTGTGTGGCATCTCTCTCTCATTGTGTGGCACTGAAAACACTGTGTAATACTTGGCCTTTTTTTTTTTTTTTCTAAATTCTCCCTTTTCCAAAAAAAAAATTAGTGGGAGATAAATATTGTCAAGTCTGACTCCGTGCCATTGCTGTGTGTGGCATCTCTCTCTCATTCTGTGGCACTGAAAACACTGTGTAATACTTGGCCTTTTTTGTTTCTAAATTCTCCCTTTTCCAAAAAGAAAATTAGTGGGAGATAAATATTGGCAAGTCTGCCTCTGTGCCATTGCTGTGTGTGGCATCTCTCTCTCATTGTGTGGCACTGAAAACACTGTGTAATACTTGGCCTTTTTTTTTTTTCCTAAAATCTCCCTTTTCCAAAAAAAAAATTAGTGGGAGATAAATATTGTCAAGTCTGACTCCGTGCCATTGCTGTGTGGGGCATCTCTCTCTCATTCTGTGGCACTGAAAACACTGTGTAATACTTGTCCTTTTTTTTTTTTTTTTCTAAATTCTCCCTTTTCCAAAAAAAAAATTAGTGGGAGATAAATATTGTCAAGTCTGACTCCGTGCCATTGCTGTGTGTGGCATCTCTCTCTCATTGTGTGGCACTGAAAACACTGTGTAATACTTGGCCTTTTTTTTTTTTTTTTTCTAAATTCTCCCTTTTCCAAAAAAAAAATTAGTGGGAGATAAATATTGGCAAGTCTGCCTCCGTGCCATTGCTGTGTGTGGCATCTCTCTCTTATTGTGTGCCACTGAAAACACTGTGTAATAGTTGGCCATTTTTTTTTTGGGGGGGGTACATTCTCCCTTTTCAAAAAAAAAAAATATTGGGAGATAAATATTGTCAAGTCTGCCTCTGTGCCATTGCTGTGTGTGGCATCTCTCTCTCATTGTGTGCCACTGAAAACACTGTGTAATACTTGTCCATTTTTTTTTTTTCTAAATTCTCCCTTTTCCCAAAAAAAAATTAGTGGGAGATAAATATTGTCAAGTCTGACTCCGTGCCATTGCTGTGTGTGGCATCTCTCTCTCATTGTGTGGCACCGAAAACACTGTGTAATACTTGTCCTTTTTTTTTTTCTAAATTCTCCCTTTTCCAAAAAAAAAATTAGTGGGAGATAAATATTGTCAAGTCTGCCTCTGTGCCATTGCTGTGTGTGGCATCTCTCTCTCATTGTGTGGCACTGAAAACACTGTGTAATACTTGGCCTTTTTTTTTTTTTTTCTAAATTCTCCCTTTTCCAAAAAAAAATTAGTGGGAGATAAATATTGGCAAGTCTGCCTCCGTGCCATTGCTGTGTGTGGCATCTCTCTCTCATTGTGTGGCACTGAAAACACTGTGTAATACTTGGCCTTTTTTTTTTTTTTTTCTAAATTCTCCCTTTTCCCCAAAAAAAATTAGTGGGAGATAAATATTGTCAAGTCTGACTCCGTGCCATTGCTGTGTGTGGCATCTCTCTCTCATTCTGTGGCACTGAAAACACTGTGTAATACTTGTCCTTTTTTTTTTTTTTTTCTAAATTCTCCCTTTTCCAAAAATAAAATTAGTGGGAGATAAATATTGTTAAGTCTGCCTCCGTGCCATTGCTGTGTGGCATCTCTCTCTCATTGTGTGGCACTGAAAACACTGTGTAATACTTGGCCTTTTTTTTTTTTTTTTTCTAAATTCTCCCTTTTCCAAAAAAAAAATTAGTGGGAGATAAATATTGGCAAGTCTGCCTCCGTGCCATTGCTGTGTGTGGCATCTCTCTCTCATTGTGTGGCACTGAAAACACTGTGTAATACTTGGCCTTTTTTTTTTTTTTTCTAAATTCTCCCTTTTCCAGAAAAAAAATTAGTGGGAGATAAATATTGTCAAGTCTGACTCCGTGCCATTGCTGTGTGTGGCATCTCTCTCTCATTGTGTGCCACTGAAAACACTGTGTAATACTTGGCCATTTTTTGGGGGCATACATTCTCCCTTTTAAAAAAAAAAAAAATATTGGGAGATAAATATTGGCAAGTCTGCCTCCGTGCCATTGCTGTGTGTGGCATCTCTCTCTCATTGTGTGCCACTGAAAACACTGTGTAATACTGGGCCTTTTTTTGTTTTTTTTGGGGGGTAAATTCTCCCAGAAAAAAAAAAAATAGTGGGAGATTAAGATTGGCATTTCTGCTTGAATGCTGGGCCTGTGTGTGCCATCTGTCTCAAATTATTGGGCCACAGAAAACCTAGTGTGTAACATTGGGCCTGATTTTCCTTTCAGTGTCAGGCACCTATAAAGGTATATATAAATCCTACAGAACTTTGAGTTCACCTTATAAGTTGTTTTACAGTAACAAATAGTGTTACTTTGGTTACGTTTTGCAAGCAATGAGGAAGTCTAGTGGAAGAGGTCGTGGCCGTGGGCGGTCATTGTCAGCTGGTAATGATTGTAGTGGTGGTGGAGCATCAGGTGGTCGTGGTAAAAGCAGTACAGCACCTAAGTCTCGAGTTGTTGAGCCAGGTTCCTTGTCTGGCTACACAAGGCCTCGAACGCTCTCTTTTCTGGGAGTAGGAAAACCACTTTTGAAGCCGGAGCAGCAGGAACAAGTATTGGCTTTCATTGCTGACTCTGCCTCTAGCTCTTTCGCCTCCTCCTCGGAAAGTGCCAAATGTCAGAGCAGTGCATCGTCAGTGGATGCTCCCGGTCAGGGACAAGTCGCTTCCTTGTCTTCTTCACCCAGAACAAGAGAGAAGGATGCGTCAGGAGACACAACGGGTTACTCCATGGAGCTCTTTACACATACCGTTCCTGGGTTAGACAGTGAAACAGTTAACAGGCCATGTCCATTAGAAGTTGAATCGGACATGGAGTGCACAGATGCACAGCCACAGCCAGATTACTATGCTGTTCCTTTGACTCAGACCAGAACATTGCCCTCGCAGTGTACTGAGGCAGAATCAAACCCAGCGGAGACTATGGTGCCCCGTCATGGACGCTATACCACCGGCTTACACGGTGACACAGATGAAATCGCACACGACATAGAAGAGGAGGTCATAGATGACCCAGTTGTGGACCCCGATTGGCAGCCATTGGGGGAACAGGGTGCAGGCGGCAGTAGTTCTGAAGCGGAGGAGGAGGAGTCGCAGCAGGCATCAACATCACAACAGGTTCCATCTACCGGGCCCATATCTGGCCAAAAACGCGTGGCAAAACCAAAACCAGTTGGAGGACAGCGTGGCCATCCGGTTAAAGAAGCTCAGTCTGCAATGCCTGAAAAGGTATCCGATAGTAGAAAGAGTGCAGTCTGGCATTTTTTTAAACAACATCCAAATGATCAGCGCAAAGTCATCGATCAAAAATGTTCAACAACCTTAAGCAGAGGTCAGAATCTTAAAAGTCTAAATACAAGTTGCATGCATAGACATTTATCCACCATGCATTTGCAAGCCTGGACTAACTACCAAACTACCCTAAAGGTTGCAGCACCCTCGGCCAATGAAGCTAGTCAGCAACGCTACATCCCTTCCCTCCCTGTAAGCCGACCATTTCCCACACCACCTGCAGTATCTGTGCAGCTTTCGTCGCCAGGCCAAAGCAGTCAGGGAATCACCAGGTTAGTAGTAGGAAACACTGCATGTAGGGCACCGGCAAGAATACCATCTCCAACCCTCTCTCAGTCACCCATGTCCACCGGCACCACCGCTAGTTCCACGATCTCCAGCTCTCCAGTCCAGCTCACCCTACATGAGACTCTTGTTAGGAAAAGGAAGTACTCATCCTCGAATCCGCGTACACAGGGTTTGAACGCCCACATTGCTAGACTAATCTCATTAGAGATGATGCCCTACCGGTTAGTTGAAAGCGAAGCTTTCAAAGCGCTGATGGACTACGCTGTACCACGCTACGAGCTACCCAGTCGGCACTTCTTTTCTAGAAAAGCCATCCCAGCCCTCCAACAGCATGTTAAAGACCGCATCGTCCATGCACTCAGGCAGTCTGTGACTACAAAGGTGCACCTGACAACAGATGCATGGACCAGTAGGCATGGCCAGGGATGTTACGTGTCCATCACGGCACACTGGGTGAATGTGGTGGATGCAGGGTCCACAGGGGACAGCAATATTGGGACAGTTTTGCCTAGTCCACGGTCAAGGAAAGCGTTGGCTGTAGGCATTCGCCCCGCCTCCTCCTCTTCCTCCTCCTCATGCAGAAGCGAGAGCTCGTCCACACACCCCAGTCGCACATCCACTCCATCCGCAGCTGCCACTGTTGCACACCAGGTGTGCCATTATGGGACAGCTAGTGGCAAGCGTCAGCAGGCTGTATTGGCAATGAAGTGTTTGGGCAACAACAGACACACCGCAGAAGTTCTGTCCGAGTTCTTGCAGAATGAAACTCAGTCATGGCTGGGCCTGTACATCTTGAGGCAGGCAAAGTTGTGAGTGATAACGGAAGGAATTTCATGGCTGCCATAGCCCTTTCCCAACTGAAACACATTCCTTGCCTGGCTCACACCTTAAACCTGGTGGTGCAGTGCTTCCTGAAAAGTTATCCGGGGTTACCCGACCTGCTCCTCAAAGTGCGCAGACTTTGCTCGCATATCCGCCGTTCGCCCGTACACTCCAGCCGTATGCAGAACTATCAGCGGTCTTTGAACCTTCCCCAGCATCGCCTAATCATCGACATTTCAACAAGGTGGAACTCCACACTGCACATGCTTCAGAGACTGTGCGAACAGAGGCGTGCTGTTATGTTTTTGTGGGAGGATACACATACACGGGCAGGCAGTTGGATGGCAGACATGGAGTTGTCAGGTGTGCAGTGGTCGAAGCTACAAGACCTGTGTCAAGTCCTTCAGTGTTTTGAGGAATGCACATGGCTGGTTAGTGCAGACAACGCCATAATAAGCATGAGCATCCCCCTAATGCGTCTGCTGATGCAAAGTTTGACGCACATAAAGGAGCAGGCGTCTGCAGCCGAGGAAGAGGAAAGCCTTGATGACAGTCAGCCATTGTCTGGTCAGGGCCGTGTAGAGGACGCGGTAGCAGGCGAAGAGGAGGAGGAGGACGAGGAGGATGATGGGGATGAGTACTTTTTTAATGAGGAAGCTTCTCCTGGGCCAATAGAAATTAGTGGCGTTGCAAGGCCGGGTTCTGTTTTTTTAAGGGAGACAAGTGACGTAGATTTGCCTGTAACTGCCCCTCAAACCAGCACAACCGCAGATTTGCCAACAGGAACTTTGGCCCACATGGCGGATTATGCCTTACGTATAGTGTTGAGCATTCCGATGCTGCAAGTATCGGGTATCGGCCGATACTTGCTGTATCGGAATTCCGATACCGGGATTCCGATACTCTTGTGGTATCGGGTATCGGGTATCGGAACAACATTAATGTTAAAATGTGTAAAATAGAGAATTAAAATAAAAAATATCGCTATACTCACCTGTCCGACGCAGCCGGGACCTCAGCGCAGGAACCGGCAGCGTTGTTTGTTTAAAATTCCCGCTTTTACATGGTTACGCGAAGTCCCGGCTTGTGATTGGTCAGGGCGGCCATGTTGCCGGGCCGCGGACCAATCACAGCAAGCCGTGACGAAAATACGTCACGGCTTGCTGTGATTGGTCCGCGTCCCGGCAACATGGCCGCCATTAACCAATCACAAGCCGTGACGTCACGGGAGGCTGGAAACGCGCTCATTTTAAAAAGGGCGCGTGTCCAGCCTCCCGTGACGTCACGGCTTGTGATTGGTTGCGTCGCGGTCAACCAATCACAAGCCGGGAGGCTGGACACGCGCCCATTTCAAAATGAGCGCGTCCAGCCTCCCGGCTTGTGATTGGTTGATCGCGGCGCAACCAATCACAAGCCGTGACGTCACGGGAGGCTGGACACGCGCCCATTTCAAAATGAGCGCGTCCAGCCTCCCGGCTTGTGATTGGTTGATCGCGGCGCAACCAATCACAAGCCGTGACGTCACGGGAGGCTGGACACGCGCCCATTTTAAAATGAGCGCGTGTCCAGCCTCCCGTGACGTCCCGGCTTGTGATTGGTCAGGGCGGCCATATTGCCGGGACGCGGACCAATCACAGCAAGCCGTGACGTAATTTCGTCACGGCTTGCTGTGATTGGTCCGCGTCCCGGCAACATGGCCAACCTGACCAATCACAAGCCGGGAATTCACGTAACCAAGTAATAGCGCGATTTTTAAACAAACAACGCTGCCGGTTCCCTCGCTGAAGTCCCGGCTGCGTCGGACAGGTGAGTATAGCGATATTTTTTATTTTAATTCTTTCTTTTACACATTTATATGGTTCCCAGGGCCTGAAGGAGAGTTTCCTCTCCTTCAGACCCTGGGAACCATCAGGGATACCGTCCGATACATGAGTCCCATTGACTTGTATTGGTATCGGGTATCGGTATCGGATTGGATTCCGATACTGTGACGGTATCGGCCGATACTTTCCGATACCGATACTTTCAAGTATCGGACGGTATCGCTCAACACTACTTACGTATCCTCAAAAAGGACCCACGCATTACTAAAATGATGAGCGATGACGATTACTGGTTGGCCTGCATCCTTGACCCTCGCTATAAAGGCAAATTGCAAAATATTATGCCACATGAGAACCTCGAACAAATCTTAGCAACCAAACAAGCTACTCTTGTAGACCGTTTGATTCAGGCATTCCCAGCACACAGCGCCGGTGATGGTTCTCACACAAGCTGCAGGGGGCTACATGGCAGAGGTGTTAGGGGTGCACAGATCAGAAGTGGCGTTGGACAGAGGGGTTTTCTGACCAGGTTGTGGAGTGATTTCGCAATGACCGCAGACAGGACAGGTACTGCAGCATCTATTCAAAGTGACAGGAGACAACATTTGTCCAGTATGGTTATTAACTATTTTTCTTCCCTTATCGATGTTCTCCCTCAACCGTCATTCCCATTTGATTACTGGGCATCAAAATTAGACACCTGGCCTGAATTGGCAGAATATGCGTTGCAGGAGCTTGCTTGCCCAGCAGCTAGTGTGCTATCAGAAAGAGTATTCAGTGCTGCTGGTTCAATATTAACCGAAAAAAGGACTCGTCTGGCTACCCAAAATGTGGATGATCTAACCTTCATTAAAATGAACCAGTCCTGGATTTCAAATTATTTTGCCCCACCTTTCCCGGCTGACACCTAGCTTTCCTATAAAAAGGTCTTGCTTGTGGACTGGTCTTACTGAGTGTTCCAATCTGTTAATTTGCAGCAGCTGTTTGTCCAGCATACGACATGTTTACACCTCCCCCAATGGGAAAAATCCCCCCACGGGGCCGTTGTCTCGCCACTTGGCGCAAGCACCCGATACAGTGCTGATTGTCTGAAGAGGCGGGTGTGCCCGCTTTTGGTCGACGGCATTGCCACTGGGTCCCTCATAGTACAATGTAGTGTCTCTGGCGGTGGTGGTGCGCACCCAACGTCAGACACGCCGTTGTAACATGAGGGGCCCTGGGGCGGTACCGCCGGCCACAAGAGAGTTCCCCCCCAGCTCAAACTGTGCTGTACCACGTGCAAAATTATCTCGCACAGCTCCACCAATGTTTAGTCTATGCACTGACATCATTCAATGCCTGGCACTGACAAACAATACCAATTTGTTTGCATCTATGATGCTAGTTAAAGTAGTCTGGGTCAGTGTCCTATATTGACACCAGTAAATACTAATTTACTGCCAAATTACTTTGTCATAAACTCTGCAGATGAGCCCACACCTGTACCTAAGCATGCCACCCTTTTTTTACTTATAGTTGTTTTGCGAGACATTAACATCTATTTATTTTTTTGGAGTACTAACTGTGTCAGACACTCCTTGCAATACTCCTCCACTGACCACAATGCTGCCTGCCCGTGTATCCATGTAACCGATATAAAACTGCCATGAGCCTATTGTTTGTTATTTTAGGCCTTTGATAGCCTGTCTGCCATCCCTACTTGCATTACTCCTCCACTGACCACAATGCTGCCTGCCTGTGTATCCATGTAACCGATATAAAACTGCCATGACTGCCTACTGTTTGTTATGTTAGGCCTTTGTGAGCCTGTCTGCGGCCCCTACTTGCAATACTCCTCCACTGACCACAATGCTGCCTGCCCGTGTATCCATGTAACCGATATAAAACTGCCATGAGCCTATTGTTTGTTATTTTAGGCCTTTGATAGCCTGTCTGCGGCCCCTACTTGCAATACTCCTCCACTGACCACAATGCTGCCTGGAGTGCATGCCTGTGTATCCATGTAACCGATGTAAATCTGCCATGACTGCCTACTGTTTGTTATTTTAGGCCTTTGTGAGCCTGTCTGCGGCCCCTACTTGCAATACTCCTCCACTGACCACAATGCTGCCTGCCTGTGTATCCATGTAACCGATTTCAAACTGCCATGACTGCCTACTGTTTGTTATTTTAGGCCTTTGTGAGCCTGTCTGCGGCCCCTACTTGCAATACTCCTCCACTGACCACACCAATGCTGCCCGTGTACCCCTGGAACCTATTTAAAAGTTCATAGAGCCTAGTTATATATTTTATTTACTATTAATAAGGCCATGATGGACTACGCTGTACCATGCTACAAGCTAACCAGTCAACACTTCTTTTGCGAGAAAAGCCATCCCAACCCTCCACCAGCATGTAGAAGACCGCATTGTCCATGCACTCTGGCAATCTGTGAGTACAAAGGTGCACCTGACAACAGACGCATGGACCTGTAGGCATGGCCACGGAAGATTACGTGTCCATTACGGCGCAATGGGTTAATGTGTTGGATGCATGGTCCACAGGGGACAGCCTACTAAGTCTGTCTGCAGTCCCTAATTCAAATTGTCCTCCACTGTCTAAATCGGAGCTTCCACCTTCTGGCTTTCGGCCTATAGTATCAGAAATTAAACTGCATTTGGCCTTCAACTTTGGTTACGGCCTACTAACGGTGTCTGCCCCTCCCTGGTGTTTGTCCTCAACTGAATAAAGCTGAGCTTCAACCTTCTGGCTTTCGGCCTATAGTATCAGATATTAAACTGCATTTGGCCTTCAACTTTGGTTACGGCCTACTAACGGTGTCTGCCCCTCCCTGGTGTTTGCCCTCAACTGAATAAAGCTGAGCTTCAACCTTCTGGCTTTCGACCTATAGTATCAGATATTAAACTGCATTTGGCCTTCAACTTTGGTTACGGCCTACTAATGGTGTCTGCCCCTCCCTGGTGTTTGCCCTCAACTGAATAAAGCTGAGCTTCATCCTTCTGGCTCTCATTAAGTGCTGTGTTTTTAAAAATTGGTGGTTAGGGCCTACTAACGGTGTCTGCCCCTCCCTGGTGTTTTTCCTCAACTGAATAAAGCTGAGCTTCAACCTTCTGGCTCTCATTAAGTGCTGTGTTTTTAAAAATTGGTGGTTAGGGCCTACTAACGGTGTCTGCCCCTCCCTGGTGTTTGTCCTCAACTGAATAAAGCTGAGCTTCAACCTTCTGGCTTTCGGCCTATAGTATCAGATATTAAACTGCATTTGGCCTTCAACTTTGGTTACGGCCTACTAATGGTGTCTGCCTCTCCCTGGTGTTTTTCCTCAACTGAATAAAGCTGAGCTTCATCCTTCTGGCTCTCATTAAGTGCTGTGTTTTTAAAAATTGGTGGTTAGGGCCTACTAACGGTGTCTGCCCCTGCCTGGTGTTTTTCCTCAACTGAATAAAGCTGAGCTTCAACCTTCTGGCTCTCATTAAGTGCTGTTATTTTAAAAATTGGTGGTTAGGGCCTACTAACGGTGTCTGCCCCTCCCTGGTGATTTTCCTCAACTGAATAAAGCTGAGCTTCAACCTTCTGGCTCTCATTAAGTGCTGTGTTTTTAAAAATTGGTGGTTAGGGCCTACTAACGGTGTCTGCCCCTCCCTGGTGTTTTTCCTCAACTGAATAAAGCTGAGCTTCAACCTTCTGGCTCTCATTAAGTGCTGTGTTTTCAAAAATTGGTGGTTAGGGCCTACTAACGGTGTCTGCCCCTGCCTGGTGTTTTTCCTCAACTGAATAAAGCTGAGCTTCAAACTTCTGGCTTTCGGCCTATAGTATCAGATATTAAACTGCATTTGGCCTTCAACTTTGGTTACGGCCTACTAACGGTGTCTGCCCCTCCCTGGTGTTTGCCCTCAACTGAATAAAGCTGAGCTTCAACCTTCTGGCTTTCGACCCATAGTATCAGATATTAAACTGCATTTGGCCTTCAACTTTGGTTACGGCCTACTAACGGTGTCTGCCCCTCCCTGGTGTTTGTCCTCAACTGAATAAAGCTGAGCTTCAACCTTCTGGCTTTCGGCCTATAGTATCAGATATTAAACTGCATTTGGCCTTCAACTTTGGTTACGGCCTACTAACGGTGTCTGCCCCTCCCTGGTGCTTGCCCTCAACTGAATAAAGCTGAGCTTCAACCTTCTGGCTTTCGACCTATAGTATCAGATATTAAACTGCATTTGGCCTTCAACTTTGGTTACGGCCTACTTATGGTGTCTGCCCCTCCCTGGTGTTTGCCCTCAACTGAATAAAGCTGAGCTTCATCCTTCTGGCTCTCATTAAGTGCTGTGTTTTTAAAAATTGGTGGTTAGGGCCTACTAACGGTGTCTGCCCCTGCCTGGTGTTTTTCCTCAACTGAATAAAGCTGAGCTTCAACCTTCTGGCTCTCATTAAGTGCTGTTATTTTAAAAATTGGTGGTTAGGGCCTACCACCGGTGTCTGCCCCTCCCTGGTGTTTTTCCTCAACTGAATAAAGCTGAGCTTCAAACTTCTGGCTCTCATTAAGTGCTGTGTTTTTAAAAATTGGTGGTTAGGGCCTACTAAAGGTGTCTGCCCCTCCCTGGTGTTTTTCCTCAACTGAATAAAGCTGAGCTTCAACCTTCTGGCTCTCATTAAGTGCTGTTATTTTAAAAATTGGTGGTTAGGGCCTCCTAACGGTGTCTGCCCCTCCCTGGTGTTTTTCCTCAACTGAATAAAGCTAAGCTTCAACCTTCTGGCTCTCATTAAGTGCTGTGTTTTTAAAAATTGGTGGTTAGGGCCTACTAACGGTGTCTGCCCCTCCCTGGTGTTTGTCCTCAACTGAATAAAGCTGAGCTTCAACCTTCTGGCTTTTGGCCTATAGTATCAGATATTAAACTGCATTTGGCCTTCAACTTTGGTTACGGCCTACTAACGCTGTCTGCCCCTCCCTGGTGTTTGCCCTCAACTGAATAAAGCTGAGCTTCAACCTTCTGGCTTTCGACCTATAGTATCAGATATTAAACTGCATTTGGCCTTCAACTTTGGTTACGGCCTACTAATGGTGTCTGCCCCTCCCTGGTGTTTTTCCTCAACTGAATAAAGCTGAGCTTCATCCTTCTGGCTCTCATTAAGTGCTGTGTTTTTAAAAATTGATGGTTAGGGCCTACTAACGGTGTCTGCCCCTGCCTGGTGTTTTTCCTCAACTGAATAAAGCTGAGCTTCAACCTTCTGGCTCTCATTAAGTGCTGTTATTTTAAAAATTGGTGGTTAGGGCCTACTACCGGTGTCTGCCCCTCCCTGGTGTTTTTCCTCAACTGAATAAAGCTGAGCTTCAACCTTCTGGCTTTTGGCCTATAGTATCAGATATTAAACTGCATTTGGCCTTCAACTTTGGTTACGGCCTACTAACGGTGTCTGCCCCTCCCTGGTGTTTGCCCTCAACTGAATAAAGCTGAGCTTCAACCTTCTGGCTTTTGACCTATAGTATCAGATATTAAACTGCATTTGGCCTTCAACTTTGGTTACGGCCTACTAATGGTGTCTGCCCCTCCCTGGTGTTTGCCCTCAACTGAATAAAGCTGAGCTTCAACCTTCTGGCTCTCATTAAGTGCTGTTATTTTAAAAATTGGTGGTTAGGGCCTACTAACGGTGTCTGCCCCTCCCTGGTGTTTGCCCTCAACTGAATAAAGCTGAGCTTCAACCTTCTGGCTTTGGGCCTATAGTATCAGATATTAAACTGCATTTGGCCTACTAGTGTGGTTGGGCCCTTAAAACAGTGTCTGCTGCTCCTGGGTTTGCTACTCCACTGAACAAAGCAATGCCGCCTGTTTAGTCCTGTCCTGTTACCAATTTTGAACTGCATTTAGCCTACTTTATTCTTTGGCCCTATATCTGTTTCCTCCTCATCCTGCCCATTGCCCAGCCACTGCTAGATGAGTCTGCTGGTACATTGACCTAGACCACTACATTCCCCTTGCACTCTACACAGCCAGAATCTGACCCTGCTGAAAGTAAGGTTCCCCTTCCCGCATGTTATACCACCTTACACAGGGACAAAGAGGAAGGTGCAGATGAAAGTGCAGGTTCCTTCATCGGGTGGGGGGGGCATACTCGTTGGCGACATCACTGTCACAGGGCCCCTCAGAGTATGCAAAAGTGTTGCTGCTGGTGGGAGGCGCCCCCGCCGTGCAAACACACCGCTGTACTTTGAGGGGCCCTGTGCCAGTGCCAATGCGAACAAGTGTGCCCCCCTGCTTGCTCAGGATCACAGTACTTGCAACGTTGAAATACTTTCCTCTCCCTGCTCCACCGCCGTGACGTAGTCCACGATTCCCGGGCCCACTAAAACCTTGAACCAGCCCTACCCCCCACAAATTTGCCAAATGACCCCCAAGTTCCATTGAACAACTATTATTATAAAGTTAATTAAGATTGACAAGCTTCAGAAACAAGAATGGATGTTTTAGGCATTAAAATGGGCACTGTAGGTGTTTTCCTGGCCTCCACCCACTGCCGACTATGCTTCCCCATTGTCTTGCATTGGGTTTCGTGTTTCGGTCGATCCCCGACTTTTAGCGATAATCGGCCGACTGCACTCGACTCGACTCTGGAAAAAGTCGGGTTTCACAAAACCCGACTCGATCTTAAAAAAATGACAGTCGCTCAACCCTAGTCCTCACAACTGTCGTGTCTGTTTCTGATGTTCTTTCTCTCTCTCCGTCCCCCAGATGATATGGATAGGATGCACCCGTATGACGGGGTAGGCCTGGAGTTATTTTATAGGGACCCTAGAGATGCCCCTCTCCCACAATTGCCTCCGTTGTCTGCTTAGGTGATTTAGGTGAGACAGCCAACCTAGAGTTAACTGTCCTGCCGTGGGTTTGAAGTAATGCGTAGAGCCTATCACTTCCTCGGCGTTCCGGCCACCGGCTACGCGCCTCAGTAGGATGTTGCCACGATCTTAGGGCACGACTCCTACTGGTTCTTTCTCCTTTGTGCTGCGATCTCGTTTCTCACTTCTCCACAATAAACCTCGCTTCGAGTCCTTTCTTAAGATGCCGCCGCAATGAAGTGCAGGCGCGGCTCTGTAACGATCTGTCCTTTTCGCTAGGTCACTGTCAGGATCCCACCCCTGACAGAGACCCCCCTGAATCTTCCCAGTAACTCCCTCTCTCACAGGATGTTGCCTGGGCAAAACCCAGTCAGCTTCTGTCTGACTTCCTATCCAACCCCCAGTTTTACCCGAGTGTGAGGAGTGGCCTAATACATAGAACCCTTTGCTCCCCCTGGTGGCTGGAGTGTGAAGTGTAATGTGTGACTGTGATACCTGGTCAGGTGAACTCCTTTAGTGCAATCAGACGTAACATCACTCCCCTTAGTTGCATTGCGACATTACTGCAACGACCAGGACTCTGGGGCGCTGCACATTCCTCGAGGGCCGCAAACAGGTCATGTTTTCAGGATTTCCTTGTATTGAACAGGTGATAATGTAATCACCTGCACAGAATGATTCCAGCACCTTGTGGAATGCTAAAGAATTCTTGAAAACACTCATGGTTTGCGGCCCTCGAGGAATGCAGTTTGACACCTCTGATATATACTGTAAAGAAGAGATCCAATATAAATATAAAATTCACAATTTTATTAGTAAATATTTTTTAAAAACAAATAATTGTCACATATAACAAAAACAAACAAGAGTGCCCTAACTAAGAAGGACACCTGGTCCAAATCAGAGCCACACAGTGATGAGACATATGGGACTATTATTAAGGAAGATACATCTAAATATCTCAAATACACAGATATGTATAGCGCAGCATATTAGTACATAGGCACAGGTTATATATCAGGCAAGAGTATATCATGCTATGTCCCGTCTAGTGACAAAATATTATAGACAGTAGTATTGCTGATCTATATAAAGGGAACCATGTTTCTCCCAAATGCATACATACTGTTAATGAAAAGAAAGCTGCATACTGTATATTACCCGATCGGTGTAGTACACTGCAGGCCCAGTGACAGGATCGGCGTCCCTCCTCATCCCGACGCACGTTTCGCTTCCGCTTCTTTCGGGGAAAACAAACCTGAAACCAGATAAAAAGGGGAGAAATTGACTCAATCTTTTTTTTTTTTAATTCGTTTATTAATTGCAAAATAAATCATACAATACACACATTTGCATTCGTATCCATCATTATCCATTATAACATAAAATACAAATAATTACAATGCATCGTCACATCCAGAATATTACAAGAGCAACAAATGGTGCATGTCGATCACTAGTATCCTATTGTGTAACCTTAACTACATTAACTACTAATAGAACGCCGCCAAAAAGAAAATTCCCTATAAATTTCACCCTGTAAGCAATGCCCCCAAAGTCACGGACCCTACTTCTTACATGTATATTAAATTGTTATAGATTATAGAGTGTGGTAGGAGGAGTTCCATCTACCCCATATTTTCTCAAATTTATCTGGACATCCTCTATTCTGATATAATGTCCGTTCATATGGGATAATTGAGTTCACTAAATCAACCCAAGCTCTAAGAGATAGGCAAGAACCACCCATCCATCGCAGCGCCAGTACAAATTGACTCAATCTTTGAATGTGTGTCTGTGTGTGCCACACTAAGCATGGAGAACATAAAGAGAAGAAAACTGCCTGAGGACTTGAGAACCAATATTGTTGAAATATATCAACAATCTCAAGGTTACAAGTGCATCTTCAGAGATCTTGATCTTCCATTGTCCATGGTACGCAATATAATCCACGCATTTACAACACATGGCACTGTAACTAATCTCCCTGGACATGGATGGCAGAAACAAAAATAGAAAGGTTGCATAGCAGAATAAGAAATTCAGGCTGTCCTTCAGGCTCACGGTGCATCACTGTCAGCGCAAACTATGTGTCGACATTTGAATGAAATACACTATGGCGTGAGACCAATGAGGACCTCTCTGCGGTCACAGGCATAAAGCAACTAGACTGTAGTTGTTTGCAAAACTGTACAGGAGTAAACCAAAATCCTTACGGGAAAGCATCTTGTGCACAGATTGGACAAATATAGAACTTTTTGCTAAACCACATCATTCTACTTTTAAAGAAAACAGAATGAAACCTACAAAGAAAAAAACACAGTACCTACAGTCAAATATGGTGGAGGTTCATAGATGTTTTGGGGTTGTTTTGATGTACATGGCATTGGATGGCTTGACTGTGTGGAAGTCATGATGAAATATGAAGATTACCAAAGGATTTTGAGCTGCAATGTAGTGCGCAGCGTCAGAAAGTTGGCATTGCATCCTACGTCTTGGGTCTTACAGCAGGACACGGACCCAAAACATACTTCCAGAAGCACCCAGAAATGGATGGAAACAAAGTGCTGGAGAGTTCTTAAATGGCCAGCAATGAGCCCTGATTTAAATCCTATTGAACACCTGAGGAAAGATCTTAAAATTGCTGTTGTGAAAAGACACCCTTCAAATAACCTGGAGCAGTTTGAAAAAGAAGAGTGGTCCAAAAGTCCAGTTGAGAGGTGTTAGATGCTTGTTGATGGTTATAGTAAGCAATTGATTGAAGTTTATTCCAAAGGGTGTGCAACCAAATATTAAGTTGCTGCCGCCTCACCGCCACCAGAGCTGCTGCACCCCGACCTTCTGTTTCTTCCCCATTATCCCGTAGAATGTAAGTCCGCAAGGACAGGGTCCTCTCCCCTCTGTACCAGTCTATCATTGTAAATTCGTTTACTGTAAACGATATCTAGAACTCTGTATGTAACCCCTTTCTCATGTACAGCACCATGGAATTAATGGTGCTATATAAATAAATAATAATAATAAGTTGAGAGTGCCAACAATTTTGTCTCGCCCGTTTTCGGAGTTGTGTATGAAATTATGTCCAACTTGCCTTTTTTTTCTGTTTTTTGAGTTGTTCCAATACAAACAAAGTAAATAAACATGTGTATGACAAATCATATCTAATTGCAAAAATTTTATGGGAGAAATACTTCATTTTCTGGCAGTGTAAGGGTTGCAACACTTTCGGCCATGACTGTATGTCTTCTATTCTGGTATAAATGTTCCCTTTTTTCCCCTTCCTGACCCCATCCTGGTGTATATATCCCCCATACTGCTATAGATGTCCCTTATCCTGGACTTCTTCATGATATATACAGTGACTTGCAACAGTATTCATCAGCAGCTTTTTACCTGTTTTGTTACATTACAATTTGTGTTTAAATAGTTTTGTAATCTGATTTGTGTGTGATGCATTGTCATGTCGGACACTGTTCGGACCAGGTCGTTCGACAGACAGCGTTAATTCTGCTTTTGACCACTATTTGCTCATTGGCGTCGGCTGGATTTTGTCTAGCTGTTCCAGGGTTAATTTACCTGTTCCTCGGATTGGAAGCTGGGTCATGCCCATTGCCTTTAAATAGTTCTCCTGATCATTGGGCGTCGCCGATTATAGCTTCTGTCTTGTGCATTGTTATCTCGGTCCGGAGTGGAGAGCTGGTTGTTGGAGATTCGTTGCTGGTGGTGTATTTTCCTTAGTCTTATTTACTTCTTCCTATATTTGTATTTATTTTGCCCTGCACATTTATAGTGTACTAGATTGTGGCCCAATTCTAACGCATCGGGTATTCTAGAATATGCATGTCCCCGTAGTATATGGACAATGATGATTCCAGAATTTGCGGCAGACTGTGCCCGTCGCTGATTGGTCGAGGCAACCTTTATGACATCGTCACCATGGCAACCATTATGACATCTACATCGATACTGTGCCCATCGCTGATTGGTCGAGGCGAATTTGCGGCAGACTGTGCCCGTCGCTGATTGGTCGAGGCAACCTTTATGACATCATCGTCGCCATGCTGTGCCCGTCGCTGATTGGTCGAGGCAACCTTTATGACATCATCGTCGCCATGTTGTGCCCGTCGCTGATTGGTCGAGGCCTGGCGGCCTCGACCAATCAGAGACGCGGGATTTCCAGGACAGACAGACGGAAAAACCCTTAGACAATTATATATATATAGATTCCTGTGTGACTGCGGCGTGGTGTATATTTTCCTTTATCCTTGTCTGTGCTAACTGTGGGTATTGGTGTATTACCTCTTCACTGGGTGGTGGGCGGTTGGTTTCAGCCTAGGGTTGAAACAGGAGACAGGGCGAGGGTCGAGGCCTGGACATGCACACCATCAGTGTAAACTCCAGGTAGAGGGTCAGTCAGGATTTCCCTAGTCTGAGGGAAATTACAGGGGCCCGGGTTATTAGCTCTCGCTCACCTAGTCTCCTGGTGACATGCATCAGCTCTAAATAGTCTAAGCTGGTGAAGTGAAGTGAAGTGAGAAAAATAAATGCATAAATTAAATTTATGGGACCAAATTAAAAAAAATGACATGTGTATATGTATTCACCCCTTTCGCTATGAAGCCCCTACAAATTTCTGGTGTAAACAATTACCTTCATAAGTCACATGTTTAGTGACAGAAAGTCCACCTGTGTGCAATCTAAGTGTCACATGTCTGTCAGTATATACACACCTTTTCTGAAAGGCCCCAGAGGCTGCAACTAGGGTTGAGCGACTTTCATTTTTTTAAGATCGAGTCGGGTTTTGCGAAACCCGACTTTGTCCAAAGTCGAGTCGAGTGCAGTCGGCCGATTATCGCTAAAAGTCGGGGATCGACCGAAACACGAAACCCAATGCAAGTCAATGGGGAAGCATAGTCGGCAGTGAGTGGAGGCCAGGAAAACACCTACAGTGCTCATTTTAATGCCAAAAACATCCATTCTTGTTTCTGAAGCTTGTCAATCTTAATTAACTTTATAATAATAGTTGGACATTGGAAATTGGGGGTCATTTGGCAAAAGTTGTGGGGGGTAGGGCTGGTTCAAGGTTTTAGTGGGCCCAGGAAACGTGGACTATGTCACGGCGGTGGAGCAGTGAGAGGTAAGTATGTCAAGTTTGCAAGTGCTGTGATCCTAAGCAAGCAGGGGGGCCCACTCGTTGGCATTGGCACTGGCACAGGGCCCCTCAAAGTACAGCAGTGTGTTTGCACAGCGGGGGCGCCTCCCACCAGCAGCAACACTTTTGCGTACTCTGAGGGGCCCTGTGCCAGTGACGTCACCAACGAGTATGCCCCCCCACCTGATGAAGGAACCTGCACTTTCATCTGCACCTTCCTCTTTGTCCCTGTGTAAGGTGGTATAACATGTGGGAAGGGGAACCTTACTTTCAGCAGGGTCAGATTCTGGCTGTGTAGAGTGCAAGGGGAATGTAGTGGTCTAGGTCAATGTACCAGCAGACTCATCTAGCAGTGGCTGGGCAATGGACAGGATGAGGAGGAAACACAGATATAGGGCCAAAGAATAAAGTAGGCTAAATGCAGTTCAAAATTGGTAACAGGACTAAACAGGCGGCATTGCTTTGTTCAGTGGAGTAGCAAACCCAGGAGCAGCAGACACTGTTTTAAGGGCCCAACCACACTAGTAGGCCAAATGCAGTTTAATATCTGCTACTATAGGCCAAAAGCCTAAAGACTGAAGCTCAGCTTTATACAGTGGAGGACAACACCAGGGAGCGGCAGACACCGTTAGTAGGCCGTAACCACCAATTTTTTGTTAAAAAAGCACTTAATGAGAGCCAGAAGGTTGAAGCTCAGATTTAGACAGTGGAGGACACACCAGGGAGCGGCAGACACCATTAGTAGGCCGTAACCACCAATTTTTTGTTAAAAAAGCACTTAATGAGAGCCAGAAGGTTGAAGCTCAGACAAGGCAACCTGGAGGAGAACACCAAGGAGGAGGAGAACACTCAGGAGGAGGACAACACCCAGGAGCGGCAGACACCGTTAGTAGGCCCTAACCACCAATTTATTTAAAGAAAGAACTTAATGAGAGCCAGAAGGTTGAAGCTCAGATTTAGACAGTGGAGGACAACACCAGGGAGCGGCAGACACCGTTAGTAGGCCGTAACCACCAATTTTTTTAAAAACAGCACTTAATGAGAGCCAGAAGGTTGAAGCTCAGACAAGGCAACCTGGAGGAGAACACCAAGGAGGAGGAGAACACTCAGGAGGAGGACAACACCCAGGAGCGGCAGACACCGTTAGTAGGCCCTAAATACCAATTTATTTAAAGAAAGCACTTAATGAGAGCCAGAAGGTTGAAGCTCAGATTTAGACAGTGGAGGACAACACCAGGGAGCGGCAGACACCGTTAGTAGGCCGTAACCACCAATTTTTTGTTAAAAAAGCACTTAATGAGAGCCAGAAGGTTGAAGCTCAGATTTAGACAGTGGAGGACAACACCAGGGAGCGGCAGACACCGTTAGTAGGCCGTAACCACCAATTTTTTTAAAAACAGCACTTAATGAGAGCCAGAAGGTTGAAGCTCAGACAAGGCAACCTGGAGGAGAACACCAAGGAGGAGGAGAACACTCAGGAGGAGGACAACACCCAGGAGCGGCAGACACCGTTAGTAGGCCCTAAATACCAATTTATTTAAAGAAAGCACTTAATGAGAGCCAGAAGGTTGAAGCTCAGATTTAGACAGTGGAGGACAACACCAGGGAGCGGCAGACACCGTTAGTAGGCCGTAACCACCAATTTTTTGTTAAAAAAGCACTTAATGAGAGCCAGAAGGTTGAAGCTCAGATTTAGACAGTGGAGGACAACACCAGGGAGCAGCAGACACCGTTAGTAGGCCGTAACCACCAATTTTTTAAAAAACAGTACTTAATGAGAGCCAGAAGGTTGAAGCTCAGATATAGACAGTGGAGGACAACACCAGGGAGCGGCAGACACCGTTAGTAGGCCCTAACCACCAATTTATTTAAAGAAAGCACTTAATGAGAGTCAGAAGGTTGAAGCTCAGATTTAGACAGTGGAGGACAACACCAGGGAGCGGCAGACACTGTTTGTAGGCCGTAACCAAAGTTGAAGGCCAAATGCAGTTTAATATCTGATACTATAGGCCGAAAGCCTAAAGACTGAAGCTCAGCTTTATACAGTGGAGGACAACACCAGGGAGCGGCAGACACCATTAGTAGGCCGTAACCACCAATTTTTTGTTAAAAAAGCACTTAATGAGAGCCAGAAGGTTGAAGCTCATACAAGGCAACCTGGAGGAGAACACCAAGGAGGAGGAGAACACTCAGGAGGAGGACAACACCCAGGAGCGGCAGACACCGTTAGTAGGCCCTAACCACCAATTTATTTAAAGAAAGCACTTAATGAGAGCCAGAAGGTTGAAGCTCAGATTTAGACAGTGGAGGACAACACCAGGGAGAGGCAGACACCGTTAGTAGGCCCCAACCACCAATTTTTTTTTAAAAAGCACTTAATGAGAGCCAGAAGGTTGAAGCTCAGATTTATACAGTGGAGGACAATTTGAATTAGGGACTGCAGACAGACTTAGTAGGCTGTCCCCTGTGGACCATACATCCACCACATTAACCCATTGCGCCGTAATGGACACATAACCTTCCGTGGCCATGCCTACAGGTCCATGCGTCTGTTGTCAGGTGCACCTTTGTACTCACAGATTGCCAGAGTGCATGGACAATGCGGTCTTTTACATGCTGGTGGAGGGTTGGGATGGCTTTTCTCGCAAAAGAAGTGTCGACTGGTTAGCTTGTAGCGTGGTACAGCGTAGCCCATCATGGCTTTATTAATAGTAAATAAAATATATAACTAGGCTCTATGAACTTTTAAATAGGTTCCAGGGGTACACGGGCAGCATTGGTGTGGTCAGCGGAGGACGATTGCAAGGAGGGACCGCAGACAGGCTTACTAGGCCTAAAATAACTAAAAATAGGCTCAATGCAGTTTTAAATAGGTTACATGGATACACAGGCAGCATTGTGGTCAGTGGAGGAGGATTGCAAGGAGGGACCGCAGACAGGCTTACTAGGCCTAAAATAACTAAAAATAGGCTCAATGCAGTTTTAAATAGGTTACATGGATACACAGGCAGCATTGTGGTCAGTGGAGGAGGATTGCAAGGAGGGACCGCAGACAGGCTTACTAGGCCTACAATAACTAAAAATAGGCTCAAGGCGCTTAGAGTTATCTCGCAGGGGTACACAGGCAGCATTGTTGTGGTCAGTGGAGGAGGATTGCAAGGAGGGACCGCAGACAGGCTTACTAGGCCTAAAATAACTAAAAATGGGCTCAATGCAGTTTTAAATAGGTTACATGGATACACAGGCAGCATTGTGGTCAGTGGAGGAGGATTGCAAGGAGGGACCGCAGACAGGCTTACTAGGCCTAAAATAACTAAAAATAGGCTCAATGCAGTTTTAAATAGGTTACATGGATACACAGGCAGCATTGTGGTCAGTGGAGGAGGATTGCAAGGAGGGACCGCAGACAGGCTTACTAGGCCTAAAATAACTAAAAATAGGCTCAAGGCACTTAGAGTTATCTCGCAGGGGTACACAGGCAGCATTGGTGTGGTCAGTGGAGGAGGATTGCAAGGAGGGACCGCAGACAGGCTTACTAGGCCTAAAATAACTAAAAATAGGCTCAATGCAGTTTTAAATAGGTTACATGGATACACAGGCAGCATTGTGGTCAGTGCAGGAGGATTGCAAGGAGGGACCGCAGACAGGCTTACTAGGCCTAAAATAACTAAAAATAGGCTCAATGCAGTTTTAAATAGGTTACATGGATACACAGGCAGCATTGTGGTCAGTGGAGGAGGATTGCAAGGAGGGACCGCAGACAGGCTTACTAGGCCTAAAATAACTAAAAATAGGCTCAAGGCACTTAGAGTTATCTCGCAGGGGTACACAGGCAGCATTGGTGTGGTCAGCGGAGGACATTTGCAAGGAGTGTCTGACACAGTTAGTACTCACAAAAAATAAATAGATGTTAATGTCTCGCAAAACAACAAAAAATAAAAATAAAAAAGTGTGGCATACTCAGGTACAGGGGTGGGCTCATCTGCTGAGTTTCTGACATAGTAATTTGGCAGTAAGTATTTACTGGTGCCAATATAGGACACTGACCCAGACTACTTTAACTAGCATCATAGATGTCAACAAATTGGTATTGTCAGTGCCAGGCATTGAATGATGTCAGCGCATAGACTAAACATTGGTGGAGCTGTGAGAGATAATTTTGCACGTGGTAGAGCACAGTTTGAGCTGGGGGGGGTGAACTCTCTTGTGGCCGGCGGTACCATCCCAGGGCCCCTCATGTTACAACGGTGTGTCTGACGTTGGGTGCACGCCACCACCACCAGAGACACTTTATTGTACTATGAGGGACCCAGTGGCAGTGCCGTCGACCAAAAGCGGGCACACCCACCTCTTCAGACAAATGGCACTCTAACGGGTGCTTGCGCCAAGTGGCGAGACCACGGCCCCGTGGGGGGAGTTTTCCCATTGAGGGAGGTGTAAACATGTCGTATGCTGGACAAACAGCTGCTGCAAATTAAGAGATTGGAACACTCAGTAAGACCAGTCCACAAGCAAGACCTTTTTATAGGAAAGCTAGGTGTCAGCCGGGAAAGGTGGGGCAAAATAATTTGAAATCCAGGACTGGTTCATTTTAATGAAGGTTAGATCATCCACATTTTGGGTAGCCAGACGAGTCCTTTTTTCGGTTAATATTGAACCAGCAGCACTGAATACTCTTTCTGATAGCACACTAGCTGCTGGGCAAGCAAGCTCCTGCAATGCATATTCTGCCAATTCAGGCCAGGTGTCTAATTTGGATGCCCAGTAATCAAATGGGAATGACGGTTGAGGGAGAACATCGATAAGGGATGAAAAATAGTTAGTAACCATACTGGACAAATGTCTCCTGTCACTTTGAATAGATGCTGCAGTACCTGTCCTGTCTGCGGTCATTGCGAAATCACTCCACAACCTGGTCAGAAAACCCCTCTGTCCAACGCCACTTCTGATTTGTGCACCTCTAACACCTCTGCCCTGTAGCCCCCTGCAGCTCGTGTGAGAACCATCACCGGCGCTGTGTGCTGGGAATGCCTGAATCAAATGGTCTACAAGAGTAGCTTGTTTGGTTGCTAATATTTGCTCGAGGTTCTCATGTGGCATAATATTTTGCAATTTGCCTTTATAGCGAGGGTCAAGGATGCAGGCCAACCAGTAATCGTCATCGCTCATCATTTTAATAATGCGTGGGTCCCTTTTGAGGATACGTAAGGCATAATCCGCCATGTGGGCCAAAGTGTTGTGAATTTACCTTTTTGGCTCCCTCTAGTGGTTACTAGTGATTTGACTCTGGGTATGTCATTCATCCCTTGTATGCTCACCTGGGTCGTTAGGTCAGGGGTGTTGCTATATAAGCTCCCTGGACCTTCAGTTCAATGCCTGGCAACGTTGTAATCAGAGCTAATCTGTTGTGCTCTTGTCTACTGATCCTGGTTCCTGCTAAATTAAGCTAAGTCTGCTTTCTTGCTTTTTGCTATTTGTTTTTGTTTGCATTTTTGTCCAGCTTGTACATAATCTGTATCCTAACCTTGCTGGAAGCTCTAGGGAGGCTGGAGTTCTCCCCCCGGGCCGTTAGACGGTTCGGGGGTTCTTGTATCTCCAGTGTGGAATTTTGTTAGGGTTTTTGTTGACCATATAAGTTATCTTACTACATTCTCCTATTAGTAAGTGGGCCTCTCTTTGCTAAACCTAGTTCATCTCTGTGTTTGTCATTTCCTCTTACCTCACCGTTATTATTTGTGGGGGGCTTGTATCCGACTTTTGGGGTCTATTCTCTGGAGGCAAGAGAGGTCTTTGTTTTCCTCTTCTAGGGGTAGTTAGTCCTCCGGCTGGCGCGAGACATCTAGCGACCAACGTAGGCATGTTCCCCGGCTACTTCTAGTGTTGGCGTTAGGAGTAGTTATATGGTCAACCCAGTTACCACTGCCCTATGAGCTGGATTTTTGTACGTCGCAAACTTACTTGTTCCTCTGAGACCCTCGCCATTGGGGTCATAACAGTTTGCCAGGCCAGTATTAAATGTTAAATGCATTGCAGAAGCGGGATTATAAGAAAGAAAGTTCTGAGTTTTTTTTTCTCTCTCTCATTTTTTTTTCTTTTCCCCTTTACCTCTGAGTGGCTTGTGTTTGCTGCAGACATGAATGTCCAGACCTTGATTACAAGTGTGGATCAGCTTGCTGCTCGTGTGCAGGGCATACAAGAGTATGTTATCAGAAATCCTGTGTCAGAACCTAAGATACCGATTCCTGAACCGTTTTCCGGAGACCGATTTAAATTTAGAAATTTCAGGAATAATTGTAAATTGTTTTTGTCCCTGAAACCCTGTTCATCTGGAGACTCCGCTCAGCAAGTAAAAATTGTTATTTCTTTTTTACGGGGCGACCCTCAGGATTGGGCTTTCTCGCTGGCGCCAGGAGATCCGGCATTGGCTGACATTGATGCGTTTTTTCTGGTGCTCGGTTTGCTTTATGAGGAACCCAATCTTGAGATTCAGGCAGAAAAAGCCTTGCTGGCGATGTCTCAGGGCCAGGACGAGGCTGAAGTGTATTGCCAAAAATTTCGGAAATGGTCCGTGCTGACCCAGTGGAACGAGTGTGCATTGGCTGCAAATTTTAGAAATGGCCTTTCTGAAGCCATTAAGAATGTGATGGTGGGTTTTCCCATTCCCACAGGTCTGAATGATTCTATGGCCCTGGCTATTCAAATCGACCGGCGGTTGCGGGAGCGCAAGACCGCAAATTCCCTCATGGTGTTGTCTGAACAGGCACCTGATTTAATGCAATGTGATAGAATCCTGACTAGAAATGAGCGGAAAATTCATAGACGCCAGAATGGCTTGTGTTACTACTGTGGTGATTCTACACATGTTATCTCAGCATGCTCTAAACGTCTTACTAAGGTTGTTAGTCCGGTCGCCATTGGTAATTTACAACCTAAGTTTATTCTATCTGTAACTTTGATTTGCTCACTGTCATCGTATCCTGTCATGGCGTTTGTGGACTCAGGTGCTGCCCTGAGCCTTATGGATCTGTCATTTGCCAAGCGCTGCGGATTTGTTCTTGAGCCATTGGAAAATCCTATCCCTCTTAGGGGTATTGATTCTACGCCATTGGCAAAAAATAAACCGCAGTTTTGGACACAGGTTACCATGTGCATGACTCCCGAACATCGGGAGGTAATACGTTTTCTTGTTCTGCATAAAATGCATGATTTGGTTGTTTTGGGTTTGCCATGGTTACAGACCCATAATCCAGTCTTGGACTGGAAGGCTATGTCAGTGTCAAGTTGGGGCTGCCATGGAATTCATGGAGATTCCCTGCCCTTGTCTATTGCTTCTTCTACGCCTTCGGAAGTTCCGGCGTATTTGTCTGATTATCAGGATGTCTTCAGCGAGTCTAAGTCCAGTGTACTGCCTCCTCATAGGGAATGTGACTGTGCAATAGATTTGATTCCTGGCAGTAAGTTTCCTAAGGGGAGACTGTTTAATCTGTCGGTACCTGAACATACCGCGATGCGTTCATATATCAAGGAGTCTCTTGAGAAGGGGCATATCCGTCCTTCTTCTTCCCCTCTTGGTGCGGGATTCTTTTTTGTGGCCAAAAAGGACGGATCTTTGAGGCCTTGTATTGACTATCGGCTTTTAAATAAGATCACTGTCAAATTTCAGTATCCTTTGCCGCTGTTGTCAGATTTGTTTGCCCGGATTAAAGGTGCCAAGTGGTTCACCAAGATAGACCTTCGTGGTGCGTACAACCTTGTGCGCATTAGGCAGGGCGATGAATGGAAAACCGCATTCAATACGCCCGAAGGTCATTTTGAGTACTTGGTGATGCCATTTGGGCTCTCTAATGCCGCTTCAGTTTTTCAGTCCTTCATGCATGACATTTTCCGGAAGTATCTGGATAAATTTTTGATTGTTTATCTGGATGATATTCTGGTTTTTTCTGATGATTGGGACTCGCATGTGGAGCAGGTCAGGATGGTTTTTGAGATTCTGCGTGAAAATTCTTTGTTTGTAAAAGGCTCAAAGTGTCTCTTTGGTGTACAGAAGGTTCCCTTTTTGGGGTTCATTTTTTCCCCTTCTGCTGTGGAGATGGATCCAGTCAAGGTCCGAGCTATTCATGATTGGACTCAACCCTCGTCAGTTAAGAGTCTTCAGAAGTTCTTGGGTTTTGCTAACTTCTACCGTCGTTTTATCGCAAATTTCTCTAGCGTTGTTAAACCGCTGACGGATATGACCAAGAAAGGCTCTGATGTAGCTAACTGGGCTCCTGCTGCCGTGGAGGCTTTCCAGGAGTTGAAACGCCGGTTTACTTCGGCGCCTGTTTTGTGCCAGCCTGACGTCTCACTTCCCTTTCAGGTTGAGGTGGATGCTTCGGAGATTGGGGCAGGGGCCGTTTTGTCGCAGAGAGGCCCTGGTTGCTCTACTATGAGGCCTTGTGCCTTTTTCTCTAGGAAGTTTTCGCCGGCAGAGCAAAATTATGACGTGGGCAATCGGGAGTTGTTGGCCATGAAGTGGGCATTTGAGGAGTGGCGTCATTGGCTCGAGGGTGCTAAGCATCATGTGGTGGCCTTCCTTGTGCGGTCATTTGTGCAGTCCTGTGGTACTTGTGCCCGAGCTAAGCCTTGCTGCTCTCGTGCCAGCGGGTTGCTCTTGCCCTTGCCTGTCCCGAAGAGACCTTGGACACACATCTCTATGGATTTCATTTCGGATCTTCCGGTGTCTCACGGCATGTCTGTCATCTGGGTGATATGTGATCGTTTCTCCAAGATGGTCCATCTGGTTCCTTTGCCTAAGCTGCCTTCCTCTTCTGATCTGGTTCCTGTGTTCTTCCAGAACGTGGTTCGTTTGCACGGCATTCCTGAGAATATTGTGTCGGACAGAGAATCCCAGTTTGTTTCCAGGTTCTGGCGATCCTTTTGTGGTAGGATGGGCATTGATTTGTCGTTTTCGTCCGCTTTCCATCCCCAGACTAACGGACAAATGGAGCGAACTAATCAGACTCTGGAGGCTTATTTGAGGTGTTTTGTCTCTTCTGATCAGGATGATTGGGTGACCTTCTTGCCGTTGGCTGAATTTGCCCTTAATAATCGGGCTAGTTCCGCCACCTTGGTTTCGCCATTTTTCTGCAACTCTGGTTTCCATCCTCGTTTTTCCTCGGGACATGTGGAGCCTTCTGACTGTCCTGGGGTGGATTCCGTGGTGGATAGGTTGCAGCGGATCTGGAGTCATGTGGTGGACAACTTGAAGTTGTCACAGGAGAAGGCTCAGCGTTTTGCCAACCGCCGCCGCGGTGTGGGTCCCCGACTTCGCGTTGGGGATTTGGTATGGCTGTCTTCTCGATTTGTTCCTATGAAGGTCTCCTCTCCCAAATTTAAGCCTCGCTTCATTGGTCCTTACAAGATATTGGAAATCATTAATCCTGTATCCTTTCGCCTGGATCTTCCGGTGTCGTTTGCCATTCACAACGTATTTCATAGGTCTTGTTGCGGCGGTACGTTGTGCCTGTGGTTCCTTCTGCTGAGCCTCCTGCTGCGGTGTTGGTTGAGGGCGAGTTAGAGTACGTGGTGGAGAAGATCTTAGATTCTCGTCTCTCCAGGCGGAGGCTTCAGTACCTGGTCAAGTGGAAGGGCTATGGTCAGGAGGATAATTCCTGGGTGGTCGCCTCTGATGTGCATGCGGCCGATTTAGTTTGTGCCTTTCACGCCGCTCATCCTGATCGCCCTGGTGGTCTTGGTGAGGGTTCGGTGACCCCTCACTAAGGGGGGGGTACTGTTGTGAATTTACCTTTTGGCTCCCTCTAGTGGTTACTAGTGATTTGACTCTGGGTATGTCATTCATCCCTTGTATGCTCACCTGGGTCGTTAGGTCAGGGGTGTTGCTATATAAGCTCCCTGGACCTTCAGTTCAATGCCTGGCAACGTTGTAATCAGAGCTAATCTGTTGTGCTCTTGTCTACTGATCCTGGTTCCTGCTAAATTAAGCTAAGTCTGCTTTCTTGCTTTTTGCTATTTGTTTTTGTTTGCATTTTTGTCCAGCTTGTACATAATCTGTATCCTAACCTTGCTGGAAGCTCTAGGGAGGCTGGAGTTCTCCCCCCGGGCCGTTAGACGGTTCGGGGGTTCTTGTATCTCCAGTGTGGAGTTTTGTTAGGGTTTTTGTTGACCATATAAGTTATCTTACTACATTCTCCTATTAGTAAGTGGGCCTCTCTTTGCTAAACCTAGTTCATCTCTGTGTTTGTCATTTCCTCTTACCTCACCGTTATTATTTGTGGGGGGCTTGTATCCGACTTTTGGGGTCTATTCTCTGGAGGCAAGAGAGGTCTTTGTTTTCCTCTTCTAGGGGTAGTTAGTCCTCCGGCTGGCGCGAGACATCTAGCGACCAACGTAGGCATGTTCCCCGGCTACTTCTAGTGTTGGCGTTAGGAGTAGTTATATGGTCAACCCAGTTACCACTGCCCTATGAGCTGGATTTTTGTACGTCGCAGACTTACTTGTTCCTCTGAGACCCTCGCCATTGGGGTCATAACACCAAAGTTCCAGTTGTCAAATCTGCGGTTGTGCTGGTTTGAGGGGCAGTTACAGGCAAATCTACGTCACTTGTCTCCCTTAAAAAAACAGAACCCGGCCTTGCAACGCCAATAATTTCTGTTGGCCCAGGAGAAGCTTCCTCATTAAAAAAGTACTCATCCCCATCATCCTCCTCGTCCTCCTCCTCCTCTTCGCCCGCTACCGCGTCCTCTACACGGCCCTGACCAGACAATGGCTGACTGTCGTCAAGGCTTTCCTCTTCCTCGGCTGCAGACGCCTGCTCCTTTAAGTGCGTCAAACTTTGCATCAGCAGACGCATTAGGGGGATGCTCATGCTTATTATGGCATTGTCTGCACTAACCAGCCGTGTGCATTCCTCAAAACACTGAAGGACTTGACACAGGTCTTGTAGCTTTGACCACTGCACACCTGACAACTCCATGTCTGCCATCCAACTGCCTGCCCGTGTATCCTCCCACAAATACATAACAGCACGCCTCTGTTCGCACAGTCTCTGAAGCATGTGCAGTGTGGAGTTCCACCTTGTTGCAACGTCGATGATTAGGCGATGCTGGGGAAGGTTCAAAGACCGCTGATAGTTCTGCATACGGCTGGAGTGTACGGGCGAACGGCGGATATGCGAGCAAAGTCTGCGCACTTTGAGGATCAGGTCGGGTAACCCCGGATAACTTTTCAGGAAGCACTGCACCACCAGGTTTAAGGTGTGAGCCAGGCAAGGAATGTGTTTCAGTTGGGAAAGGGCTATGGCAGCCATGAAATTCCTTCCGTTATCACTCACTACCTTGCCTGCCTCAAGATGTACAGTGCCCAGCCATGACTGAGTTTCTTTCTGCAAGAACTCGGACAGAACTTCCGCAGTGTGTCTGTTGTCGCCCAAACACTTCATTGCCAATACAGCCTGCTGACGCTTGCCACTAGCTGTCCCATAATGGCACACCTGGTGTGCAACAGTGGCAGCTGCGGATGGAGTGGATGTGCGACTGCGGTCTGTGGACGAGCTCTCGCTTCTGCAGGAGGACGAGGAAGAGGAGGAGGGGTGGCGAACGCCTACAGCCAACTCTTTCCTTGACCGTGGTCTAGGCAGAACTGTCCCAATATTGCTGTCCCCTGTGGACCCTGCATCCACCGCATTCACCCAGTGTGCCATGATGGACATGTAACGTCCCTGGCCATGCCTACTGGTCCATGCATCTGTTGTCAGGTGCACCTTTGTAGTCACAGACTGCCTGAGTGCATGGACGATGCGGTCTTTAACATGCTGTTGGAGGGCTGGGATGGCTTTTCTAGAAAATAAGTGTCGACTGGGTAGCTCGTAGCGTGGTACAGCGTAGTCCATCAGCGCTTTGAAAGCTTCGCTTTCAACTAACCGGTAGGGCATCATCTCTAATGAGATTAGTCTAGCAATGTGGGCTTTCAAACCCTGTGTACGCGGATGCGAGGATGAGTACTTCCTTTTCCTAACAAGAGTCTCATGTAGGGTGAGCTGGACTGGAGAGCTGGAGATCGTGGAACTAGCAGTGGTGCCGGTGGACATGGCAGACTGAGAGAGGGTTGGAGATGGTATTCTTGCCGGTGCCCTACATGCAGTGTTTCCTACTATGAACCTGGTGATTCCCTGACTGCTTTGGCCTGGAGACAAAAGCTGCACAGATACTGCAGGTGTTGCGGGAAATGGTGGGCTTACAGTGAGGGAAGGGATGTAGCGTTGCTGACTAGCTTCATTGGCCGAGGGTGCTGCAACCTTTAGGCACGTTTGGTAGTTAGTCCAGGCTTGCAAATGCATGGTGGATAAATGTCTATGCATGCAACTTGTATTTAGACTTTTAAGATTCTGACCTCTGCTTAAGGTAGTTGAACATTTTTGACAGATGACTTTGCGCTGATCATTTGGATGCTGTTTAAAAAAATGCCAGACTGCACTCTTTCTACTATCGGATACCTTTTCAGGCATTGCAGACTGAGCTTCTTTAACCGGATGGCCACGCTGTCCTCCAACTGGTTTTGGTTTTGCCACGCGTTTTTGGCCAGATACGGGCCCGGCAGATGGAACCTGTTGTGATGTTGATGCCTGCTGCGGCTCCTCCTCCTCCTCCACTTCAGAACTACTGCCGCCTGCACCCTGTTCCCCCAATGGCTGCCAATCGGGGTCAACAACTGGGTCATCTATGACCTCCTCTTCTATCTCGTGTGCAACTTCGTCTGTGTCACCGTGTAAGCCGGTGGTAGAGCGTTCGTGACGGGGCACCATAGTCTCCGCTGGGTTTGATTCTGGCTCAGTACACTGCGAGGGCAATGTTCTGGTCTGAGTCAAAGGAACAGCATAGTAATCTGGCTGTGGCTGTGCATCAGTGCACTCCATGTCCGATTCAACTTCTAATGGGCATGGCCTGTTAACTGTTTCACTGTCTAACCCAGGAACGGTATGTGTAAAGAGCTCCATGGAGTAACCCGTTGTGTCTCCTGACGCATCCTTCTCTCTTGTTCTGGGTGAAGAAGACAAGGAAGCGACTTGTCCCTGACCATGAACATCCACTATCGACGCGCTGCTTTTACATTTTGCACTTTCAGAAGAGGAGGCAAAAGAGCTAGAGGCTGAGTTAGCAAGGAAAGCCAAAAATTGTTCTTGCTGCTCCGGCTTTAAAAGCGGTTTTCCTACTCCCAGAAAAGGGAGCGTTCGAGGCCTTGTGTAGCCAGACGACGAACCTGGCTCAACAACTCGAGACTTAGGTGCTGTACTGCTTTTACCACGACCACCTGATGCTCCACCACCACTACCATCATTACCAGCTGACAATGACCGCCCACGGCCACGACCTCTTCCACCAGACTTCCTCATTGTTTGCAAAACGTAACCAAAGTAACGGTATTTGTTACTGTAAAACAACTTATAAGGTGAACTCTAACTTCTGTAGGATTTATATACACCTTTATAGGTGGCTGACACTGAAAGGAAAACCAGGCCCAAGGTTACACACTAGGTTTTCTGTGCCCCAATAATTTGAGACAGATGGCACACACACGACCGGCACTCAAGCAGAAATGCCAATCTTAATCTTCCACTATTTTTTTTTTTCAGGGAGAATTTACAAAAAAAAAAAATGGCCCAGTATTACACACTGGTTTTCGGTGGCACACAATGAGAGACAGATGACACACACAGCAATGGCACAGAGGCAGACTTGCCAATCTTTATCTCCCACTATTTATTTATTTTTTTACAGGTAGAATTTACAAAAAAAAAAAAAATGGCCCAGTATTACACACTGGTTTTCAGTGGCACACAATGAGAGACAGATGACACACACAGCAATGGCACAGAGGCAGACTTGCCAATCTTTATCTCCCACTATTTTTTTTTTTTTTCAGGGAGAATTAAAAAAAAAAAAAAAAAAAAAGGCCCAGTATTACACACTAGGTTTTCTGTGGCACACAATGAGAGACAGATGCCACACACAGCACTGGCACAGAGGCAGACTTGCCAATCTTTATCTCCCACTATTTATTTATTTTTTTACAGGGAGAATTTACAAAAAAAAAAAAATTGCCCAGTATTACACACTGGTTCTCTGTGGCACACAATGAGAGACAGATGCCACACACAGCACTGGCACAGAGGCAGACTTGCCAATCTTTATCTCCCACTATTTATTTATTTTTTTACAGGGAGAATTTACAAAAAAAAAAATGGCCCAGTATTACACAATGAGAGACAGATGCCACACACAGCACTGGCACAGAGGCAGACTTGCCAATCTTTATCGCCCACTATTTATTTATTTTTTTACAGGGAGAATTTACAAAAAAAAAATGGCCCAGTATTACACAATGAGAGACAGATGCCACACACAGCAATGGCACAGAGGCAGACTTGCCAATCTTTATCTCCCACTCTTTATTTATTTTTTTACAGGGAGAATTTACAAAAAAAAAAAAATGTCCCAGTATTACACACTGGTTTTCGGTGGCACACAATGAGAGACAGATGCCACACACGGCACTGGCACAAAGGCAGACTTGCCATTCTTTATCTCCCACTATTTATTTATTTTTTTACAGGGAGAATTTAAAAAAAAAAAAAATGGCCCAGTATTACACACTGGTTTTCGGTGGCACACAATGAGAGACAGATGCCACACACAGCACTGGCACAGAGGCAGACTTGCCAATCTTTATCTCCCACTATTTATTTTTTTACAATACAATATCCCAATCTCTGATGATCCCTAGAGCACCATCAAATCCATTACCATCAAATGGAAAGAATATGGTACCACAACAACCCTGCCAAGAGAGGGTTGCCCACCAAAACTCTTAGCCTGGGCAAGGAGGGCATTAATCAGAGAAGCAGCACAGAGACCAAAGGTAACCCTGAAGGAGCTGCAGAATTTCCAATCAGAGACTGGAATATCTGTCTATACAGCCACAATAAGCCATACACTCCACAGAGGCAGCCGCTATGGAAGAGTGGCCAAAAAAAGCCTTTATTTAAACGCAAACATTGTAAGACTCATTTGAATTTGTCAAAAGACATGTGGGAAGCTCCATAAATGTATGGACGAAGATGCTGTTGTCAGATAAGACCAAAATTGAACTTTTTGGCTACCAAGGTAAATGCTATGTCGCCAAAAAAGGACCACTCAAACCAGATATTAGTAGAATCCTAGAAACAACCAAAAAACCAAAAACAACAAGGATCCCTAAAATATAACTTTTAATATTTTTAAAAGCTAAAAACAGTTTGCTCCAATGTAAGAGACAATAATATTCAGAGAAAATAGTCAAAGAATAAAATCTAATTCACCCTGTCAGGTATCCTATTACTGCTCCCTACCTGACAGCGGAGGTTGACACCCTAAGTTTCTGCGGTAGGCGCCCCCGCTCCTCGACGACTGGACCTGATAGCCCTAATTACACCCTATATTCCCTGAATGAGACCTACTGATTACCAGAAAAAAATAGAAATAGAAAGATAAAGATGCAGGCCAAACCAACACAGCTCAACACCCCAAGAATACCATCCCCCCAATGAAACCTGGTGGTGGCAGCATCATGCTGTGAGGATTTTTTTCAGCAGTAGGGACAGGTAAAGTGGTCCGAGTCGAGGAGAAGATGGATGGTGCAAAATACAGGGATATTCTTATATTCTTAAGCAAAACCTGTTGGCGGGCCTCTCACCCACATGGACCCAGTCTTGGTCGTGACCTCTGCAACTGAGGTCATTACATCCCTGGCAGAGGTGTTACTTGTAATTGCCATTCTCTATGTGATGATAATGAGACTGTATAGAACAGGAAGTGAGATCAAGCATTAGACTCACCAGTGAAAAAATTCCAGATGCCGACAGCAAGCATAAGATTATTTCCAAAACTTTATTCCATTACAAAAATTTGTTAAAATTCACGATGACAGATTAAGAATGGCTCAAACATATTTCTGACATGAACTGCCCTTGATTCTCTGCCATCATGAATTTTAGCAAATTTCTGCAATGGAATAAAGGTTTAGAAATATTTTTTTTGCATGTTGTCGGCACCTGGAATTTTTTCACTAGTTGATTTATCGTTGTTCAGCGGATATCCTGGAGCTGCACTACTATTATTATACTGAAAATATTATACTTAGCAGCCAATGTTTAGAAGTTGTAAGATTTCTTATATTTTAATAGAGACAGTGATATTGAAAATTGAGAAAAGTTAGAAATAAATTTAACATAAAAAAGTTTTAAACCCCTGGTCACCATTTGATGATGCAATATTTCTTCAAATAGACTTTGTATTTTTGAGGGTTTGTTCTTTTTTTTCCAACTCCTAATTAGTATGACATTTATTTAGATATGTCTTCCAGTCCTTTGTTCCCCCTTACTGAATACAGTAAGTAACACTTCTGATAATGGTGCAGTATGCTCACTGTATGGAGGCATATCAATGCTCTATGAGATGGCAGCCAATATTTCTTTATCTTTCATGGCTTCAGCTCTGTAAAAAGGATTAGGCAGGTGATCGCCCCCTGAGGTTTTGAAAATTCTTTTGTTGTCCTACACCTGCACTAAAGCAAAGCACTTTACATATACAACTTTTTTGAACAGACTTGAACTTCCTGCTGTTCTCAAACAAAGCTGCTGCCCGGTTGTTAAGTATGTGGTCGTTCTCCTCCCCATCTTAGCCTCATCCCTCCGCCTGCTGCCTGTACAATGGATAATCTGCTTAACGCCCAATCTGTATTAAAGCTGTACTGTTTTATTATGCACCTGTGCCTTTCATCTTACAATCTTGTATACATGAGGCCAAAAGTTAAACCGCAAATTAACTCTTTGCAATTGTATCAAGCGAAACAAAAAATAGCGTTAAGGGATTTGCCAAAAAATAATTTCTGTAACTCGAATTTGACCAATTTTTCAAAAAGTATGACATGTAAATTACATGTGTAGTGTCACGATTCCACTACTCATGGTGTCCTAAGGACGCTGTGAGTGACAGCTCAGCTACCCTGTGAGATTAAAGGCCTGCTGGGCTGTCAAGTATTGTGAGTGACAGCCCAGTCATCCAATCTGAGGCAGCTGCATGCTGGGCTATCAGTAATGTGAATGAGAGTCCAGCTGTCCAATCTGGATGGGCCTGTGGGGTTTCCTCGTTGTGTCACAGTGATATTACCTGGCTATTTAGTTGACTGGCAATAGTTAGACCACTGGCAGTTGTAGCCTTGCTTAATGGTATGTTAGCTCTGTGCTCTGTGTTCTGATACTCTGATCTTTGTTGCGTGACCTTGGATTGGCCTTTTTACTACTTGTTTGTATTACCCTTTTTGCCATTGATGCACTCTGACATCAGTTACTTGTCCCCATACTTTGTCTCTTAGTATCCATTTGTCTTATCCCTTTTGTGATCAAATGCCAGGAGGGTATGTCATAGACAGACTCCTTGACTTCCCCGCCTCACGGCTACCCTGTCAGAAGTGACTCAGCATCACATTACAACTGTCCTTATACGATTTTTCACCTGGTTTGCCTGTGTATGGTAGGAAAACTACCATTTGTGTTGTGGCTGACCGATTTTGTAAACAGGCTCATTTTATTCCTTTGTCAAGGTTACCTAATGCAGAGACTCTCTAGCTTGTTTATTTCTCATGTTGTAAGATTGCATGGAATTCCTTTAAACATTGTGTCCGATAGGAGAGTGCAATTTATCTTCAAATTCTAGAGAGCTTTTTTGTAAGAAACTGGAGATTGATTTGTCTTTTCTGTCTGACCAATGCTTCAAGAGTGGCAGGCAGACTAAAATGACAAATCAATCTTTGGAGCAAATTTTAAAGTGTTTTTTATATCCCTTGCTGAGACCCCCTTTAACAGTCGGGTCAATCAGTCAACTGGAACCTTTACTTTTTTTGTAATTATCGTTTTCATCTCCATTTTGGTGAATTTTCTAGGTTAAGTTCTGAATGTTCTGGGGTGGAGGTCACCATACAGAAACTTGGTGAAGTCTGGAGGGAAGTTCAAAAAAAATTGGGGACGCTTAGATTTATCAAAAATGGAAGACTGATAAACGTATGGTGGGCACTGTCTTTAAAGTAGGTGATTAGGTTTGGTCATCATCCAAAAACATTAAACTTAAAGCACCGTTGGCAAAGTTAGGTCCGAAGTTCATTGGTCTCTATGAGATTCTAGAAGTGGTCAATCCGGTGACCTATAGATTGAAGCTTCCGCCATCTCCTTTTTCCATCTCTTCGCATCTCTAACATTATTGCAATGAGAGTCGCCCAATTGCAGCTGCCAGGTACACATGAATTGGCAAATTTATGAGCTTAGAATTCTACATTTTTCCTATTTTCTAGAGCAGTAATGCAATTCAAATTTCATCCATTTCATGGTTGCATGCTATAGCGCTACAGAGTGCTGCATTATTTTGTTAGTTCTATATGGAGATGGCTACTCTTACTATGCACCTTGTCAGTCAGTGACCGGTGTTACATGCGAGGGTTGATGTGTGTCCCCCAGGATGTGTGAAGAAGCATGTGGGAGTGCATTGCAGTCACAGGCATAGCTGTGATTTCAATGCAGAATAAAAGTAAGTGTAGCTTTGGGCAAGCTATTTGACCAAGGCAGATTTTGGAAAAAAATGTCACGGGCTTTTATTTTTTAAACAGACTACAGGAAGGTAGTGGGGTTGGTCCATTTACTCCCTGGCTCTGGGTTTTTCCACGTGGCCCATGACCACAGATTCAAGTTAAAGGCCCTGCAGTAAAGGGTTTGGGTGTGTCAGTTTTGGTTTTTGCAAGCAGGCAGAGCAGACTGCTCTGCAGAGCACTACCTGTGTGAGGCTACACAGGGCCAAGCAGAACCAAAAAGCCTGGCACCCTCAGCGTACATGGCGGTGCTGCAGCCCTCAGCAACCGGTTATGGACTGTCTTTGTTTTACGTGCTGCAAACCTGAGGAGCCGCCTTACTTTCTGTTTGTGAGTACGCTGTACATTAAATGGGACTTTATTTTGAACCTTTTCCGGGTCACTGCTTTCTCACTGCACAGCGAGAACACTACATTTGGTTGGAGAATGTGGAGCAGTGTGAACTGAGGCATACACCAAAGCGTGCTGCATGTCGATAATTAATCTGGCAATGCTACAGCTCAAGCCTGCTGTCCAAATGGAAGAACTTTTGAAGCAGTTGGTCTTTGCTCAGCAGCGGCAAAGTGAGCAGCAGCAGCAGCTGCAGTACCAGCGGAGCAGCAGGAGCAGCAGTATCAGCAACAGCAGCAGACAAATAACCAGTTGATACAGCAGATCGTGGCTATGCAAGAGGTAGCCCCACCAGCAACCACGCTCCTGTTGGAGGCCTGGTACAAAGTCTGGACAGCACTGAGGAAGATGGCACCTGAAGATGACATGGAGGTCTTCCTCATCGTCTTCAAACACACTGCAGAGTGGGAAAGCTTGCCGGTGACCCATTGAGCTGAAGTGGTGACCCCCTTCCTGACAGGAGATGCCCAGAAGGCCTACCTGGACCTCAATCGGGAGGATGCCCTGGACTATGGGAAGCTGAAAGTTGAGATCCTTGCCTGATTGGGGGTTAATACATATGTGCGGGCTCAACGGGTATTCTAGTGGTCTTTTGTGTAGTCTTGCCCCGCCAGGTTTCAGGCATGTGACTTCCTGCTGCTGGTTAAAAAATGACTCCAGCCTGAGATTTTAAATCCTTTCCTGATGGTAGAGAGGGTGGTGGTCGACCAGCTGGTGAGGGCTCTGCCAGCAGCCATACTGGTTGGGTGGGACAAGGGGACCCAGGCACTTTGGACCAGGTGGAAGGACTGATTGAGCAGTATACAGCCACTCAGGACTTTATATGAGACACTGCTCCACTTCGGCTGTCAGGTAAGGCCCTGCCAGCTCAGGAGCCTGGGAAAAGTCCACAACCCTCCACTGGGGCCAATTCGGACCAAGACCGTACTGATGGGGTATTGTTATGATCCGGTGACCTAGGAGCCGCATGAGACTTTCTCAGGAGTAGGTGGAACCTATACTGACCGCAATCCCTAAACTGACATCGCAACTAGAAGTAGCCGTGGGATGTACCTAACAATCCTAGACACCTCGACACAGCCGGAGGACTAAATACCCCTATAGATGGAAATGGGAATCCTATCTTGCCTCAGAGCAGAACCCCAAAGGATAGACAGCCCCCCACAAATATTGACTGTGAATATTAGAGGAAAGACACATGCAGGCAGAAAACAGGGTTTAGCAAAAGAGGCCACTCTAGCTAAATAGGAAAGGATAGGACAGAATGCTAAGCGGTCAGTAATAAAACCCTGAAAATATCCACAGCAGATAATACAAAAATTCCACCATCTAACTAAAGACATGGAACGTATATCTGCATCTCCTGAGAATCCAACTTGACTGGAAAAATCCTGGCACAGTCTAAGCTGGACAAGAAAAAACAATGAATAGCACTGATCTGTAAAGCACACAGCATGCGTGCTGCAGAAACAAAAAACAGACACTTATCTTTGCTGAATTGACAGTAGGCCAGGAGGGACCAGACTGAGATTCAAACCTTCCAAGTACAATGGACAACTGGCAAGGACTAATGAATCCTGCAACCTTAAATACTCCAGTCAGCACTGCAATCAGCAGGGACACCTGCCCAGGATTGCAACCCAGGGACAACTGTATTACCACCAACAACCACCGGAGGGAACCCAAGAGCAGAATTCACAACAGGGTATCCCGAAAGGAGAGTGACAACAGACCCGTGTCCCCTAAATAGTCCCCGAGGTCCTCTCAGCTATTAAGTATTGGCAGTGCCAAGGGCCCAGACATGTGGCTGCTAACTGCTCCCTAACAACTGAACCCATGGACTGCGGGTATATTTGCCGAGTGTCTATGTACACCCAAACTGTCTGCACCGCAACTACATGCAATGCCGGCAGAGAGTGCCAACTGTGCCAGGTACTCATCAACAGGTACAAGATGGAGGCTCTCTTGGATTCGGGGAGCTTAATGACTCTGGTTCATGGGTCCCTTGTTGCACTTGTTGCTGGGGACAACCCAAAAACAATTGTGCTGTATTCTTTTGAGGGATAAGAAATGAAGAGAAATGCAAAAAGACTATTTAATTCACATGTCCTTATCTTGCCCCTCACCTGTTCTACAACTGCATCTCTTTACCTGGTCCTTCGCTCACTGCTGATTGGTCTTCAAATCAGTTTTTGGTCTGAATATTACAGAATTGACTACTCTTCAAGCGGTCACGTGGTGCGCGAGCACATCACTGACAAGCTGCTCAGAAGAACGATCCAAAGATCAATTCGAAGTAAGCTGAGGATCGAGAAGGGAGCCACAGCGGCAGGGCAAGGGTCAAGTCAGTATTATTTCTAAATTTTTTAACCACTTTGTGGCTCTCAGTTCATTAGATCTCAGAGCATAATAAACTTCTATTAGGGGCATATTTGGTTCAGACTGAATTTTACTGTAACCAATTGATATCTGCAGGGCAAATTCGAGCAACTCTGCCTGGAACAAATTTCAGGAAATTTGCCCATCTCTAGTTGTTGCAAGGTGGAAGATTCAAGATACAGGCCATGTTTTTTGTGATCTTTAGCAATCCTATGAACAGACACAGTTTTTATTAGACAGAAACTGTTATAATCCAAAGAAGGGGATAAAATCAGGTCATGCAGTTTTTGTTGCAGATGAAACCAGCAGGATCCGTGGCCGATGCCAAGGCAGTGCAGCAAATGCTAAGAATCCGATAAACACATGTCCCCCAGGAATGTCCGGTTGCTGCTTTTGAGACAAATTATAGATATGTTTATTTATTTACAGCTAAGTGATCAAAGTGCGTCAGCTGCATAGCATCTGGCAAATAAATGTTTATGTCTGGCGAACACCTGCACTTGCCGCTTCTTTAGAAACATACAGCTATGAAGAATGAGGTTGAGCGACCTCCGGATAGTGGATATGAGACATGTACAGCTACAAAGTATATCATCAAACTCAATGTAGACCTACAAATGTCTGAATGACATCTAAGATCTCAGACCAACGCTGAGTTTATGGACGAAATGGTTGTATGAAAAGTTTAAAGAGGTTTTCCATCTCTTACTTTTCTCTTTAAGAAGCAAACAGAATGTGTTAAAATAAGTTCTGCTTAAGTGTCCAACCAGTATCATCAGTTCCTTTTCTAACTGGATGGGTATGTGACCACAACAGCCAATCACTGGCTGCAGTGGTGATGAACTAGTAACCAATGCACCCATGATTGGCTACAACAGTCACATGCTCGTCCAGCCAGAACCGGATGTACGGAGACTGGCAAGAATCAAAGGGAATCTGTTAGTAGGATCAACCCTCCTGAGCGTCTATATTTGTCACAAGGGAAGTTGAATAAAATGACACCTGGATATCTATGATTTGATGTCTTATCCCACAATAAACCACAGTTTTCTTAATATGTAAATTAGCTGTTAAGAACTATAGACTGGATATAGATCTCCCCAAGAATCGACCTCCAGAACTTACAGTATTTTAACTGCAAAAGGGCCAATACCAGAGATTACAACTAGTGTTGAGCATTCCGATACTGCAAATATCGGGTATCGGCCGATATTCGCTGTATCGGAATTCCGATACCGAGTTCCAATATTTTTGGGATATCGGAAATCGGAATCGGGATCCATGTTCATGTAAAAAATAAAGAATAAAAATAAAAAATATGGATATACTCACCCACCGACGGCCCCTGGCTCTCAGCGGTGCAACCGGCAGCCTCCATTCCTAAGAATGCAGTGAGTGTAGGACCTGCGATGACATTGCGGTCTTGTGATTGGTCGCGTGACCGCTCATGTGACCGCTCATGTGACCGCGACGTCATCGAAGGTCCTTCACTCACTGCATTCTTAGGAACGGAGGCTGCCGGTTGCACCGCTGAGAGCCAGGGGCCGTCCGAGGGTGAGTATGTCCATATTTTTTATTTTTATTCTTTATTTTTTACATGAATATGGATCCCAGGGCCTGAAGGAGAGTTTCCTCTCCTTCAGACCCTGGGAACCATCCAGGATCGCTCCCTATTACGTTCCGATATTTGTGTCCCATTGACTTGTATTGGTTTCAGGTATCGGCGATATCCGATATTTTTTGGATATCGGCCGATCCAATCCGATACCGATACTTTCAAATATCAGAAGGTATCACTCAACACTAATTACAACCTTCATGAATGTTATCTTTTTATAAATATGGGTGCTTTAACAAAGGGAGATATAATTGTATGCTTATAATATTCTAACCCTAAGACAAATTACTCTCATGATGTGAACCTGTTTATTCTGTTTTCATTATCTCTTTTTCATGGCGTATTATGTCGTTTGCACAACTCATGGTGGTGTCTGGCTTGTGGAAAAATGCCAAGTGGAAAGATTGGACAGGGCTTGTAAATACGAGTTTAACAAGGGACTACTGCTGACTAGTGACATCCAGAAGGTGTGTTCCCAAGTTTTACGGGTCAAACCTGCTAAGAGTCATACCTCTGTACTGTATATAACTGGGACAAGTGAATATGAAGACCACTAAAGAATTCTGAGAACCACAAATACCTTTAGATCGACCATAGAATGAACTGGCCTTTCCAAATTAAAGAACAGGGCCGTATTAAACCACCAGTCCAGTGTCCTTTTTTTATTTCAGCATGTTAATGGTGTTTCAAATTCAAATTTCCCTGCCCCTAATCTTATACTTACCTGCTGCCATATTCAGCTCTTCCTGGCGCAGCTCGGGGCAGACTCAAGCAGTGTCCTCCGGGATTGTTCCACTGTTTGCTGGGTGATCAAGGATAGGGATGAGTGAATATTTCATTGCAGAATTTGCCATATTCACTCATTAATTAGTTGAATATTCGCCAAACATAACCAAATGTTATTCATGTCAATGGGAGGCAAAAACAAACGCAACCACAACACCTTATAACAGTCCCAAATGCTGCCGAAACACATCAGATGAAGGGCAGACACCAGGAAAGTGGCCTCAATTCACCCACACTACAAATTGTAGCATGGCACTGCAGCAATCAGCCAGGCATGAGGTATCGGGGTCTGGGCCAGCATTTTCAGCTTTCAATTGAACATCACAGTAAGATGAGGTGGGTTAGGGAGCAGTGTAGGCATCCTTTGCTGGGAGCCCTGATACCACATGCAACACCTCTACCTGATTTCATGCTGAGGCACACTCAGGTTGCACAAATATCAGTTTCGTAGACAACCATTGTCAGACAAAATTTAAGTATAGTAACACGGGTAGTTGAGTCCAAGGAAGTGGAGTCCTGACTAGTGTTGAGCATTCCGATACCGCAAGTATCGGGTATCGGCTGATATTTGCTGTATCGGAATTCCGATACCGAGATCCGATATTTTTGTGGTATCGGGTATCGGTATCGAAACAACATTAATGTGTAAAATAAAGAATTAAAATAAAAAATATTGCTATACTCACCTCTCCGACGCAGCCTGCACCTTACCGAGGGAACCGGCAGCGTTGTTTGCTTCAAATTTGCGCGTTTCCTTCCTTACGTGAAGTCCCGGCTTGTGATTGGTCGCGTGCCGCGACCAATCACAAGCCGTGACGTCACGGGAGGCTGAATGTAAATATAATTTGGCCTGCACTCTAAATTTAGATCGGGGTGCTGGTGAGACAGACCGTAAGGTCTAGTATCAGTATTATTTATTATTTTAAAATGCGCGCTTGTCCTGCCTCCCGTGACGTCACGGCTTGTGATTGGTCGCGTCGCCCATGTGGCCGCGACGCGACCAATCACAGCAAGCCGTGACGTAATTTTAGGTCCTTCAGGATTTTAAAATTACGTTCCGGCGTTGTGATTGGTCGCGTCGCGGTCACATGGGCGACGCGACCAATCACAAGCCGTGACGTCACGGGAGGCAGGACAAGCGCGCATTTTAAAATGCGCGCGTGTCCAGCCTCCCGTGACGTCACGGCTTGTGATTGGTCGCGTCGCCCATGTGACCGCGACGCGACCAATCACAACGCCGGAACGTAATTTTAAAATCCTGAAGGACCTAAAATTACGTCACGGCTTGCTGTGATTGGTCGCGTCGCGGCCACATAGGCGACGCGACCAATCACAAGCCGTGACGTCACGGGAGGCAGGACAAGCGCGCATTTTAAAATGCGCGCGTGTCCAGCCTCCCGTGACGTCACGGCTTGTGATTGGTCGCGTCACCCATGTGACCGCGACGCGACCAATCACAACGCCGGAACGTAATTTTAAAATCCTGAAGAACCTGAAATTACGTCACGGCTTGCTGTGATTGGTCGCGTCGCGGCCACATGGGCGGCACGCGACCAATCACAAGCCGGGACTTCACGTAAGGAAGGAAACGCGCGAATTTGAAGCAAACAACGCTGCCAGTTCCCTCGGAGAGGTGAGTATAGCAATATTTTTTATTTTAATTCTTTCTTTTACACATTAATATGGTTCCCAGGGCCTGAAGGAGAGTTTCCTCTCCTTCAGACCCTGGGAACCATCAGGAATACCGTCCGATACATGAGTCCCATTGACTTGTATTGGTATCGGGTATCGGTATCGGATTGGATCCGATACTTTGCCGGTATCGGCCGATACTTTCCGATACCGATACTTTCAAGTATCGGACGGTATCGCTCAACACTAGTCCTGACGTCTCGGAGGCCTACTGCTACAAGGAACATGCATGAAAGAGATCCAACCAGGAGTCTACACATTTCCAACCAAAAATTATTAGCAGACAATACCAAAGTCGCATCAATTTCACCACAGTAGAAATAGTATAATAGGGACAGATAGGTCTTCCACTATGCCCAATCCAGCAGATGGCCACCCAAACAGGAGTGCTCACATTTAAACAAATGAGGGCCTTACACCACGGAAGCAGCATCAATTTCATTAGAGTATAAATAGTATAATAGGGACCAACAGGTCTTCCACTACACCCAATCCAGCAGATGGACACCCAACCAGGAGTGTTCACATTTCCAAAAATTATTGGCAGACACCACCAAAGAGGCATCAAATCATCACAGTAGAAATATAGGGACTAGTGTTGAGCATTCCGATACTGCAAGTATCGGGTATCGGCCGATACTTGCTGTATCGGAATTCCGATACCGAGATCCGATATTTTTGTGGTATCGGGTATCGGTATCGAAACAACATTAATGTAAAAATGTGTAAAAGAAAGAATTAAAATAAAAAATATTGCTATACTCACCTCTCCGACGCAGCCTGCACCTTACCGAGGGAAGCGGCAGCGTTCTTTGTTTAAAATTCGCGCTTTTCTTTCCTTTACTGAAGTCCCGGCTTGTGATTGGTCGCGTGCCGACCATGTGGCCGGGACGCAACCAATCACAGCAAGCCGTGACGTAATTTCAGGTCCTTCAGGATTTTAAAATTACGTTCCGGCGTTGTGATTGGTTGCGTCGCAGTCACATGGGCAACGCAACCAATCACAGCAAGCCGTGACGTAATTTCAGGTCCTTAAGGATTTTAAAATTACGTCCCGGCTTGTGATTGGTTGCGGCGCGGTCAACCAATCACAAGCCGGGAGGCTGGACACGCGCGCATTTTAAAATGGGCGCGTGTCCAGCCTCCCGTGACGTCCCGGCTTGTGATTGGTTGCGGCGCGGTCAACCAATCACAAGCCGGGAAGCCATTTTAAAATGCGCGCGTGTCCAGCCTCCCGGCTTGTGATTGGTTGACCGCGATGCAACCAATCACAAGCCGGGACGTCACGGGAGGTTGGACAAGCGCTCATTTTAAAATGCGCGCGTGTCCAGCCTCCCGGCTTGTGATTGGTTGATCGCGACGCAACCAATCACAAGCCGGGACGTCACGGGAGGCTGGACACGCGCCCATTTTAAAATGCGCGCGTGTCCAGCCTCCCGTGACGTCACGGCTTGTGATTGGTTGCGTCTCCCATGTGACTGCGACGCAACCAATCACAAAGCCGGCCGTAATTTTAAAATCCTTAAGGACCTGAAATTACGTCACGGCTTGCTGTGATTGGTTGCGTTGCCCATGTGACTGCGACGCAACCAATCACAACGCCGGAACGTAATTTTAAAATCCTGAAGGACCTGAAATTACGTCACGGCTTGCTGTGATTGGTTGCGTCCCGGCCACATGGGCGGCATGCGACCAATCACAAGCCGGGACTTCAGTAAAGGAAAGAAAAGCGCGAATTTTAAACAAAGAACGCTGCCGCTTCCCTCGGTAAGGTGCAGGCTGCGTCGGAGAGGTGAGTATAGCAATATTTTTTATTTTAATTCTTTCTTTTACACATTAATATGGTTCCCAGGGCCTGAAGGAGAGTTTCCTCTCCTTCAGACCCTGGGAACCATCAGGAATACCGTCCGATACATGAGTCCCATTGACTTGTATTGGTATCGGGTATCGGTATCGGATTGGATCCGATACTTTGCCGGTATCGGCCGATACTTTCCGATACCGATACTTTCAAGTATCGGACGGTATCGCTCAACACTAATAGGGACTGAACCGTCTTCCACTATGCCCAATCCAGCAGATGGACACCCAACCTGGAGTTTTCACATTTTAAAAAATGAGGGCCTGACACCACCGAAGTGGAATAAATGTCACGAGAATAGAAATAGTATAATTGGGACCGACACGTCTTCCACTACAGCCAACACAGCAGATGTAGACCAACAGTGACTGTTCATATTTCCACAGATTTGTGTTAACATCAGCAGTAGCCACAGCAGATACAGAAGCCACACTAAATATATCACAGTGAAAAGGACAAACTGCTGGAGCGTGAGAGAGGTGCAGCAGGAGATGTTATGGTGAATTGAGAAAGTTGTGGTGTGCTCGTTCTCTGAGATCTGTCAAAAACAGCAGGCATGTCCGCTTCCATTACAGCTGACAGCAGGCTCTGAGTCGGCATGACTGGAGTGGGTAAAGAACTCGAGGTTCTGCGGTCGAAGACCTCCTGTCACGGCGCCCGGATATAAATGCTGCAGTGGAAGCTGCACACAGCAGCAAAGGAGCTGAGCAGGATGCCAAGTAACTAACCTAATCACCAACCGGACAATAGACATGTGACAGAATGACCAGGTAACTAACAGGACCTTTAGACATGTGACAGAGTGGGAGGAGGTCAGGGGGCGGAGCCAGACATCGGGAAACAGAGTAGGGACAAGCACTAAAGAATAATCAAACAAGCAGAGGTCTTAGCTAGGAGATCACAATATACTAGAAGGGAGAGACAGGGGATAGTCAGAAACAAAGCCACTGTTCAGTAATCCAGGAGAACAAACAGAGTAAAGCACGGAAAGCAAGATAAACACTATGCAAGCCGGCACACACTCCAGGAGGTCAAGCATACAGACTGAAACAGAACATATAGCTGACAAGAAACCAGGTTAGGAGCGAGTATAAATACCCCTCCCATCATGAGAGAGAGGCCAACCACATTAACCCTGAGAGAACAGGACATTAACCATGTCCTAACCATGACACCTCCATCTCAATAATTGGCACAGTAACAGAGGAGCAGCAGATGCGATTGATGGGACGGCTGATGGTTGTTGAGGTCAGCTGGTCCGTTTTTTTGTGCAGTGGGATTCCCAGAGTAATGCATGTTGATTGTGCATGTGAGGGTTCATACATGTAGTAGCCAAATTATTGCACTTTTTACCTGGACAGTTTTTTTTTTGCAAAGTTGGCAGACTATGTGAGTTGGCTCATCCCTTGCGTGTCAAAAAAGCCCAGGATTGCAACCCTTGCCACTTATGTGAGCTGCAGACCCACGGACGCTGCTGGTCAAAGCCACAGTTGTGGCTGAGGATGCAATGCTCGTCGTAGCTGCATCACTATGTGTGTGCAATGTACAGCGCAACATAACCTCCTTGTCTTCCTCCTCAGATGACTGACTCAGCTATGTGCTTCTATGTTCACGCCATATGGGATCTAACACCTCATTGTCATACTCTGTGTTATCACATTCGCACCCTTGAAGTACACTTCTGATGACTATGGCATAGAATGTGTGAACAGTTCTTCAGACACACCCATCTGTGGTTCCATACAGTCAGTAGTACGGCTGGAGAGTTGGGATGCGAGGGGAAGCAAGGAGAATATGAGTGCCACCTCTGTGGACTGTACTGGGTGTGATGTTAAAGTGGAGGAAGATGAGGAGAGGCCCCTTGAAGCTGCGCTTGCCGTCCACTCGAACACATGCTCTTTCTGGGCCTCATCAACAAGGTGTACCACTGTGCATCTGCCAAAGAAAGGTAATGGAGTAGCCTGTCCAGTAACAGAAGTTGTCAGATGTCTTTGCATAGGACATGACGTTGATGGTTCACTAGTGCTCTCACTAATAGTGTTGAGCATTCCGATACCGCAAGTATCGGGTATCGGCCGATACTTGCGGTATCGGAATTCCGATACCGAGATCCGATACTTTTGTGGTATCGGGAATCGGTATCAGATCCATATTACTGTGTAAAATAAAGAATTAAAATAAAAAATATTGATATACTCACCTCTCCGGAGGCCCCTGGACATCACCGCTGGTAACCGGCAACCTTCTTTGCTTAAAATGAGCGTGTTTAGGGCCTTCCATGACGTCACGGCTTCTGATTGGTCACGTGCCGCTCATGTGACCGCCACGTGACCAATCACAAGCCGTGACGTCATTCTCAGGCCCTAAACTCCTCATTCTAGGAATTTAGGACCTGAGAACGACGTCGTGGCTTGTGATTGGTCGTGTGGCGGTCACATGAGCGGCACGCGACCAATCAGAAGCCGTGACATCATGGAAGGCCCTAAACGCGCTCATTTTAAGCAAAGAAGGCTGCCGGTTACCAGCGGTGATGTCCAGGGGCCTCCGGAGAGGTGAGTATATCAATATTTTTTATTTTAATTCTTTATTTTACACAGTAATATGGATCCCAGGGCCTGAAGGAGAGTTTCCTCTCCTTCAGACCCTGGGAACCATCAGGATACCTTCCGATACTTGGTGTCCCATTGACTTGTATTGGTATCGGGTATCGGTATTGGCGATATCCGATACTTTTCGGGTATCATCCGATACTTTTCGGGTATCGGCCGATACTATCCGATACCGATACTTTCAAGTATCGGACGGTATCGCTCAACACTACTCACTAACCTTACCACCTACAACATGTACACTCTGAACACCAAGCCTAATTCCCTTTCCACCACGGCCTTGCTTTTTCCCAGGGATGTTGCTCAGATAGCGTGGTAGGAGCACAACATTAGCAACAAAAATAGATTTTAAACTCTGCATCACCTCTGCAAACAGCTGAATTTCAGAGGCAGTAAATTCCAATGGGAAATATGGCATGCTGTATTGCGTTAGTCACAGAAGAATTGTTTGAATGTGGATGAGGTCTGTATGACAAAGAAGATATGCTACAATCAATTTTAAAGTCAGAAGTCCCCTACTGTATGATGTTAGGAACGCAAGAATTTTTTGGTGGCCTCTGGATCAGGTCTCTATAACACACTAGATGCCAGAAATTATTTTAAAGTCAGGTCCCCTACTATATGACACTAGGAACATAAAAAATGTTTGTGGCCTCTGGATTAGACCTCTATAACACACTAGATGCTACAAATTATTTTAAAGTAAGGTCCCCTGCTGTATGACACTAGGAACAGAAAAAAATTGTTGTGGCCTCTGGATCTTACCTCTATAACACACTAGTTGCTACAAATTATTTTAAAGTCAGGTTGCCCCACTGTATGATACTAGGAACAGTACATACATTTTCTGGATCAGGCCTCCATAACATACTAAATGCTACAAATTATTTTAAAGTCCCCTACTTTAGGTCCCCTACTGTATGATGTTTAGCAACAGAAATCATTTTTTGGTTATGTGCATGAGATCTGCAGACAGTTAAATTTCAACCCCCAAAAATGACAAAGTGTGATACTGCGGGCTGTCTAAATTTTTGCAACTGAAAAATTATAATTTTTTTTAATGTGCGTTAGGTCTGCAGACAGTTTCATATCACCACAGCACTAAAGGTGGGATACAGCAGGCTGTTTCTCATTTAGCTAGTGAAAACAATTATTATTTAGAACGCTATACTCGTGCGTGGAGCACAATAGAAGCAGTGCACAACACACTTGTAGGACTTTGTCTGTGGACCTCAGTAATGACCGAAAAAAATGCTGGCGGGTAAATTTTACAGCCACACTAGACACTAGCTGACTGATATACAACCACCTAGCTAACTAGCTAAAATCTTGCTGCTAACAGTGCCAGTGTTGCAGTAGCCTCTCTGCGCTGTTACAGTGTAAAAATGGCACTAAAACAAGATATCTTTATATGGAGAGGGACATGTGATTTCAGCAGCCATTGACACAAGCCGTGGTGACAGGACATTGTGGATGTTTCTTGCTCCCAGATTGGCTAGCCACAATGTGCACAAATAAAGTTAGGGAAAAAAAGTTTACAAGAACGCCATGTCTCTGAGCTCTGCAAACTCCCTCCCCTCATCAAACACATGCAAAACGCTCATGATACCACACCATTACCGTTGAAATGGTGCTGAAAATACTTTTGTGGCAACGCAAATATTTCACTCACTTGTTACCGAATATTACCAATTTTTACCGATTTTATAAAATTTTGCTTGTGTTTCCGATCATGAATCTGAATGTACCATATTCAGGCCGAATTTATGTTTGGCGATCGTTTTCCTAACAAATTTGCTCATCACTACTCAGAAGTGACAACTCAGTGTAAGTCTATGAGAGCCACAACTAGGCCAGAACGAGACTCTCATAGACTTGTATTAAGAGATTGTGACCATTACCTCTGACTTTCAATAAGTCAGAAGTTGCGGTCACACTATGGTGGTGCAGGTTTGGAGACATTCAGGGAAGAGCTGAAGATGGAAGTTGGTAAGAATAATACTAGGGTCAGGGAGGTTAGATTAATAGTTCCACTCCAGTGCTGAAATAAAAAAAAATGCTGGAGTGGTGCTTCAAAGGTTACTATCATGGATGATTGCTGCCTTTTGGCACTTTATGTATCTATGACACATCAGAGGAGCATTTTGGCTGGATGTCCCTTTTAAAGAGAATCTGTCAGCAGAATTTTGTTATGCACATGTGGTCAAAATTGTTGGTAACCCTCGTTTAATGATAGAAAAACCCACAATGGTCACAGAAATAACTTGTATCTGACAAAAGTAATAATAAATAAAAAATCTATGAAAATGAACAAATGAAAGTCAGACATTGCTTTTCTACCATGCTTTCACAGAATTAAAAAAAAATTAAACTCATGAAATAGGTGTGGCTCCCATGAGGGTCCAGTCACCACAGAGGTATTGCAGCTCAGCCGGAGGTGTGGTACTCCGCTCTTGAGTAAGGAGGGGCACTACCCGAGACCCACACTAGCATCCAACACCACACCACTCCAGGCCAGGAGATCTGGGCGGACCCTTTTGAGGGAGAAACTCATCTCATTTCGAGAAAGAATGAGGTTGAGGGTGTGGATGGACAAAGTGAGAGTTAGAGGGAGGCGTTAGTCAGTTAGTGAGTAAGGAGTTGGTGGGGAGGAGTGGAGGACAGCAGATGTGGAGAGAGAAGCTCTTTCCACAGGAAGAAAGGGGTCCTAGGGGCCAGGGTTCCCGAATCCACGCTTACCGTAGTCGGGTGGAAGGACCAGGTCGCAATGGGGGAACCAGCCCTCAGACTACTGGCAGAACTACAAGGCTCAGCTAGCAAGCCAGAGGCTGTGGTATCTGTATGTGCCACAGCCACATCCACATACATTCGCTGAAAAGGCAGCCACAGATGATTGAGGGGACCAGGAGGACGTCGCATGACAGAATCCAAGGCTGCTGGCTTGCGACACTGTGTGTGAGGCGCAGGTCAGGAGGGCGAAGCCAGCACAGAGAGATGGCCAGGGAAGGAACATAAGAAAGGGAGTCTCGGGAAAGTGACCCCCAAATTACCTGAGAGCTGGCTGGACCACAGACCCGGAGGACACAGCACCCGGCTGGGGACTGTATCTAAGAACTGTGAGTAAAGTGTGAAAACTGGTTTTTCCCAGGACGATTCATGCCCATTCCATACGCCACTCATCATACCTATGGGTAGTCTCCTATCATTTTTTCAGCCATCCCACACAGCATGGCCATAGGAGTACAGCCATTTTTCAAGACTATTTCCATGGTTGGGCGTACTGTGTGTTCCTATTCTTCGATACTTCTAGTCTGATGAAGGTCTGAGTCAAAGACTGAAACATTACAAGATATTGGGACTTTCTTTAATAAATTCATTTTCATCAATTTTTTTGAGTGCCAGAATTTTCAATACATTGTAAAATCAGGAGTTGTATCCTTTTCTGTGCACCACCATGTTATGGCTTGTCAACATGTAGTTTGAAAAATTCCAGTCTGGCTTTTTTATGATTTTTTTCAACAACAGTGTCCATCTTGGTCGTCTCCCATGAAGTCCACTTTGGCTCATACAACGACTGATGGTGCGACCTGACACTGATGTTCCTTGAGCTTGAAGTTCACCTTTAATCTGTTTAGAAGTTTTTCTGGGCTCTTTTGTTACCATTCGTATTATCCGTCTTTGATTTGTCATCAATTTTCCTCCTGTGGCCACGTCCAGGGAGGTTGGCTACAGTCCCATGGATCTTAAATTTCTGAATAATATATGCAACTGTAGTCACAGGAACATCAACCTGCTTGGAGATGGTCTTATAACTTTTACCTTTAACATGTTTGTCTATAATTTTCTTTCTAATCTCCTGAGACAACTCTTTCCTTTGCTTCCTCTGGTCCATGTTGAGTGTGATACACACCATGTCACCAAACAGCACAGTGAGTATCTGTAGCCCTATATACAGGCCCACTCGCTGATTACAAGATTGTAGACACCAGTGATGCTGGTTAGTGGACACACTGTGATTTAACATGTCCCTTATGTCACAATATTTTCAGGGGTACCATCATTTCTGTCCAGGCCTATTTCATGAGTTTTTTTTTTATTCTGTGGAAGCATGGTTGAAAAACAATATCTGACTTTCATTTGTTCATTTTCATAGATTTTTTTTATTTATTATTACTTTTGTTAGATTCAAGTTATTTCTTAGACCATTGTGGGTTTTTCTGTAATCAAACGAGGGGTATCAACAATTTTGACCACGTGTGTATAGTCTAAGAGCAGCATGAGGTAGGGTTGAGACACAAATTTGAGGTATATGTCACTTATTAGGCTGTGTGCTATTTCAATACAATGAGTTGTTTTATCAGCAGGAGATTATCACTGTCCGCACTGTGTCTCGCATGCCTGCTAAACCAACCCTGACCCTTTCCTCTGATAAGCAGCTCACTGTCACTATACAATGTACACAGAAAGCTGTGCTGTGGGCTGAGTTAGCTTTCTCAGCTCTGCTACATGATACATCTAAAAGCTAACTGTGTCTCAACTGCTGCACCGAGTAAGCTAAGTGATATATCACTGGATTTAGGGCATCTGCTTCTACGTCATGCTGTACTCAGATGATGTAACAAAACTCTGATTGATTACCTTTAAAGTATGAGGAAATATTTTGGATGAACTGCAGGCTCAAAAAGAAAACATTAGAGTCTACTTCTGCTCCCATATTGTATGTAAAGGGTATACCAGGACCGTGTGATACTACTCCCTGCTCTACGTAAATGTTACCCTTTATGTTAAAACTGTGTATGTATGTATATATATATATATATATATATATATATATATATATATATATATATGTTTTGCTAACATGTCATGTTAAACATAGGGAAAGCGCAGTACCCTGTTAAATGGAGCCCAAGATGCCTTATTATAAGGAGTAGTGTAAATAGTTAACTGTAGGAGGGGTTAACTGGGTATTCACCACTGCTGTACCCTATACTGGTTCAGCTGCAAAAGTGCAGCTGAACCAGTATAGGGTACAACAGTGGTGAATCAGAAGTAACGACAGGTCCACAGCAGTACGGGGACGCAGGTCACTCAAAATCTGGCAGATAATCGCATGGGTTTTTTTGGTCGCCGCGACATTGCATTAAAATGCAATAACGGGCGATCAAAAGAACATATCTGCACCAAAATGGTATCATTAAAAACGTCAGCTCGGAACGCAAAAAATAAGCCCTTACCCGACCCCAGATCACGAAAAATGGAGACGCTACGGGTATCGGAAAATGGCGCAATTTTATTTTTTCCTTAGCAAAGTTTGGAATTTTTATCACCACTTAGATAAAAAATAACCTAGACATGTTTGGTGTCTATGAACTCGTAATGACCTGGAGAGTCACAATGGCAGGTCAGTTTTAGCATTTAGTGAACCTAGCAAAAAAGCCAAACAAAAAACACGCATGGGACTGCACTTTTTTTGTAATTTCACCGCACTTGGAATTTCTTTCCCATTTTCTAGTACACGTCATGGTAAAACTAATGATGTCGTTCAAAAGTACAACTTGTCCTGCAAAAAATAAGCCCTCAGATGGGCATATTGATGGAAAAATAAAAAAGTTATGGCTCTGGGAAGGAGGGGAGCGAAAAATGAACACGGAAAAACGGAAAATCCCAAGGTCATGAAGGGGTTAAGGGGACTATGAAATACAGTAAAAATAAAAGTTAAAAAAAAAAAACAAGCTCAAATCACCGTTTTGCCCCATTAAAAATAAAACAAAACAAAAAATTTAAAAAAACAAGTTTGATAATCACTGCATTCATAAAAGTCTCATCTATCAATATGTAAAGTAAATTAGTCAGATCGATAAACAGCGGACTGAAAACAAAAATTAAAACGCCAGAATCACATTTTTTGGGCAGCAGCAACATTGAAATAAAATGCAATAAAGAGGCAATCAAAACATATCTACCCCAAAATAATATAGCTCACCCAGCCCCAGATCTTGAAAAATGAAAACGTTATGTGTCTCGTAAAATAACATAAAAAGTGAAAAAAAAATTTCTTACATATTCCCGAATTTTTTTTCACCACAATTTAAAAAAACAAACAAAAAACTATACATGTTTGGTACCTGTGTACTTGTACTGACCTGGAGAATCATATTGTTGTCAGGTCAGTTTTACTATGCAGTGAAAATGGTACATAAAAAACTCCAAAAATCAATTGCGGAATTTCCCGTTTTGCTTGCTATTTCATCTCACTAGGAATATTTTTCCCACTTTCTAGTACATCACATGGTAATATGAATGATGTAATTCAAAGCCACAACTCGTCCTGTAAAAAACAAACCCTCCTGCGGCTATGTGGATAGAAAAATAAAAAAGTTATGGCGCTTAGAAGAAGGGGAGCAAAAACCGAAAATGAAAAAAAAAAACAGAAAATTGCGTGGATGGGATGTGGGGGTTAAATTTACACATTTGGAAAAAAAGATGCAGAAAAATGCAAATTGATCTGGATACAGGAGAGAAAAAGGAATAACATTTTAACAGAGATGACAAATCATTTTTTGGATATATATAACTTGTGAAATATGGAGACCACCTAAGAATTCTGAGAACCACAAACACCTTTGGATCAAGAACAAGATGAGGTGAACATGCAAAACTCTGGAACAGGCACGTAAGAAAGGTTACAAGAAGTACTTCTATTCTGGGTTTCTTTTTATCCTATTGTTGTTGGAGACTCGTTTTATATTTTTACTTACTGTTAATGCATGGATAGATAAGCATTGCGTAAAATATTAATAGGAACCGGTCAATAGAGCAAAATCATATATTCCACAATACAGAACATATAACAACTTCTTGGCTTCAATCTAAAACAAACACGCAAGAGTACAATAGAATATATGTTAATAGAGGAAAATAAAGGTAATGACTGGGAATAAAATATATACGTAAATATGTTTTCTGAGTTTATGATAGGGTCTGTGAAATGTATGGAAACTACCAACTGAAGATAGATGTCATCAGAGAGTCAGAAACATCCAGATAAAGGTAGGTCCATTTATTCCAGGACAAGGCGTTCCGAGATCGCTGTTTGCTCATCATCAGGTCCAATATTAAATAACACAGTGAAGTTTATATTTTTACATACAGGCTGAAAAGGAGCTGCCCCTTCTTGTGTCTGACATCCACAAGTACTTCAAGAGCAGCAATCAGAAATAGGGCTGACATTTTCATTTAAAGGGAACCTATCACCCCGTTTTTTTCGGTATGAGATAAAAATACTGTTAAATATGGCCTGAGCTGTGCATTACAATAGTGTAGTTTGTGGACCCCGATTCCCCACCTATGCTGCCGAAATACGTTACCAAAGTAGTCATTTTCGCCTGTCAATCAGGCTGGTCAGGTCGGATGGGCGTGGCTTCTTCCCCCAGATATTGCGTAGTTTTCCGTTGGTGGCGTAGTGGTGTGCGCATGTCCAAGGTCCCCAATCCTGCACGGGGGGGTGAAAATAGCAGCGATGTCCGTTATTCCATTGGTGGTCGGTGGGCGCGGCCATCTTCCTTTGGCCGCGCGTGCGCAGAAGCGGCGCTCTGCTGGCCGCGGCTTCAGGAAAATGGCCGCGGGATGCCGCGCGTGCGCAGATGGAGATCGCGGCGGCCATTTTCCTGAAGCCGCGGCCAGCAGAGCGCCGCTTCTGCGCACGCGCGGCCAAAGGAAGATGGCCGCGCCCACCGACCACCAATGGAATAACGGACATCGCTGCTATTTTCACCCCCCCGTGCAGGATTGGGGACGTTGGACATGCGCACACCACTACGCCACCAACGGAAAACTACGCAATATCTGGGGGAAGAAGCCACGCCCATCCGACCTGACCAGCCTGATTGACAGGCGAAAATGACTACTTTGGTAACGTATTTCGGCAGCATAGGTGGGGAATCGGGGTCCACAAACTACACTATTGTAATGCACAGCTCAGGCCATATTTAACAGTATTTTTATCTCATACCGAAAAAAACGGGGTGATAGGTTCCCTTTAATAAAATAGTGGGCAGCCCCAGATTCATGATTTTTCTAAATATTGTACTTTAACGAAACATTGCAGAAATAGTCCTGATGTCTCCGAAAAGGCCAAATTTTCTAGCAAATTTGGGTAAGAAATGCTGAGTTGTTGCATCGCAGCATAAATAACTCTCCATGGCTACTGTAGCAGTGAAATAGTGAGATCTTGCAGATGCCCTGCTGAGCACTTATTTAAGTGGTAACCGAACAATAACAGCTGTAATGGTGTTGGCATTTGGAAACAGTTTAAAGGTAATCTGCAGCAGGTTTTTGCTGAGAGCAGCATGATGTGGAGGCTGAGACCCTAATCCCAGCAATGTATCACTTACTGAATTGCTTGCTGTCATTTTGATGCAACCAATGTTTTCTCTGCTGCAGATCTAGCAGTTTTCTGTGTATAACTCCGCCCACACCACTGATTGGCAGCTTTCTACCTATCAGTGGTGTGGTTGGGGTTACACAGCAGTTGACCAGGAAGCACGAGACACCTAGTCCTGGTAGTGATAATCTCTTGCTGATAAAACACTGATTTTATAAAAGCAGCAGCATGCAGTCTACTCAGTGACACACTGTTGGAATCATGCTGCTCCCAATTACTGCAAAAACATGCTGACAGATTTCCTTTAAAAAAAAGAACGCAACAGCGCTGGATTAATGGAAAGAATGAGATCTCACTCACGCATAGAATAGAATACAGGCAATAAAATGTACAGACCTTAGGTATGGAGAGAAAATTCTGGACAGCGCTTCCGTTTTATAAGAGGGAGATTCCAAATTCAATCAATAGGATTCCGTCATGGTTGATTATAAAAAAAATAATTGAAAAATGATTATAAAGTTTACTGTAGTTACGTTTTTAACCCCTTAATGACAGCCAAAACGTCTTTTTACTGACCTTAGATGTAAGAGAATAGCCTCCCCACACATGTGGCAATCCTGTAGCTGTTCGTCTGAACACTATAGCTGACAACTTGCTGCATTAGCCATGATCATGTTTGCACCTTGCATATCTGTTTAACCCCTAAAAGGCTGCTGTCAATAGTGACTACATCAAATAAATGGTTAGCAGAGTGTGGATTCTCCCTCTTTAATCCCATCAGCACCCCGAGATCTTGCTTGTGTGGTCCTGATGTTTGCCATGGCAATTCACGAGCAAATAGCGGCCTTAAGGTACCTTCACACGAAACAACTTTACAACGAGAACGACAACGATCCGATCGCTGCAGCATCGCTGTTTACATCGCTGTAGAGATGTCAAACACAGCAGCTCCAGAACGACGCAGGAGCGATCCTGTGACGTAATGGTGATGCACTTATCGTTCTCACAGGTCGTTAGCTCCATGTTTAACATTGCTGGCATCGTTGCTTTTGCTGTCAAACACGACGATACACGCCGATCTGACGACCAAATAAAGTTCTGAACTTTCAGCAACGACCAGCGATATCACAGCAGGATGCAGATCGCTGCTGCGTGTCAAACACAACGATATCGCTATCCAGGACGCTGTAACGTCACGGATCGTTGTCGTTCTCGTTGTAAAGTCGTTTCGTGTGAAGGTACCTTTAGAGTCTGCCGGCTACATTGGCCTGATCAGAAGTTACCAACATTTAGGTGGTAAAAATACACTTTTTCATTCCTGTAATGTCATTTTGCATTAATTCCTGAAAATCACCTGAAGGGTTAATAAACTGCCTGACAGCAGTTTTCAATATGTCGAGGGGTGCTGTTTTTAAAACTGTTTCACTTTTGAGGGTTTCCCAATATATTGGACCCCCAAAGGCACTTCAAACCTGGATAGGTCCCTAAAAAAAAGCAATTTGTAAATTTCCTTGAAAAAATGAAAAATTGCTGCTCCATTTTTAAACCTCCTAAAATGCTAACAAAATAAAATGACATTTTACAAATGGTGCTGATGTAAAGCCGACATGAATGAAATGTTATTTATTAATGTTTTGCTGTGGTATGACTATCTGGATTAAAGGGATAATAATTCAAAGTTTGAAAATTGCTAATTTTTTTAAATTTTTCTCAAATTTCTGATATTTTTTGTAAATAAACACAAAACATATTGAAATAAATTTGCCATTATCATAAATTATAATGTGCCACGAAAAAACAATCTTAAAATCACAGGAATTTGTTGAAGCGTTTAAGAATTATTAACACCCAAAGTGACACACACTGGTCAGATTTAAAACATTTGGCACGGTCACTACGTTTCGGCTAGTATAGCCTTCATCAGGTGTCTGAGAATATATACCCCTTAAATAATATTTATACCTTGCCCTATTCACATGGGTGGAGTTTCATAAAGGGTGGAGCCAATCATTATTAAACCTCCCACATGTGTCTATAATCAAACTGATTTAAATATGGATGTGAAAAACTATATGTTTTGTTACTATAATTGAGAATTACACTTGGGGACAAAAAAAAACCAAAATCATTGCCATGTGTTACATTCAAAAAGCTTATTGCATTAAAAACCATTTACGTATTGTTGTAAATCTCACACAATTGACATAAAAAACTGGACTAAATGTCAATTCAAATTGTTGTTACTACCAGACTAAAGGTACCGTCACACTAAGCGACGCTGCAGCGATACAGACAACGATGCCGATCGCTGCAGCATCGCTGTTTGGTCACTGGAGAGCTGTCACACAGACCGCTCTCCAGCGACCAACGATGCCGAGGTCCCTGGGTAACCAGGGTAAACATCGGGTTGCTAAGCGCAGGGCCGTGCTTAGTAACCCGATGTTTACCCTGGTTACCAGTGTAAAATGTAAAAAAAACAAACAGTACATACTTACATTCGCGTCCCCCGGCGTCCGCTTCCTGCACTGACTGAGCGCCGGCCCTAACAGCAGAGCGGTGATGTCACCGCTGTGCTCTGCTTTCACTTTATGGCCGGTGCTCAGTCAGTGCAGGAAGCGGACGCCAGGGGACGCGAAGGTGAGTATGTACTATGTAGTATGTTTGTTTTTTTACATTTTACACTGGTAACCAGAGTAAACATCGGGTTACTAAGCGCGGCCCTGCGCTTAGTAACCCGGTATTTACCCTGGTTACCATTGTAAAACATCGCTGGTATTGTTGCTTTTGCTGTCAAACACAACGATACATGGCGATCTGATGACCAAATAAAGTTCTGAACTTTAATCAACGACCAGCGATATCACAGCAGGATCCTGATCGCTGCTGCGTGTCAAACACAACGATATCGCTATCCAGGACGCTGCAACGTCACGAATCGCTAGCGATATCGTTTAGTGTGACGGTACCTTAATACTCAAGCTCATAATTATGCCAGGTGATAAAAAAGACTCGAATGTAACACATGGCAATGATTTTGCTTTTTATTTTTGTCCCTAAGTGTAATTCTCAATCATAGTAACAAAGCATAGGGTTTTACTCATGCATACAGTATATAAATCAGTTTAGTTATAGACACATGTGGGAGGTTTCATAATGATTGACTCCTCTCTTTTGGAAACTCCACCCATGTAAATAGGGAAATATATAAATATTTTTTAGGAGGTATACTGTATATTCTCAGACACCTGATGAAGTCTATACTAGCTGAAACACATTGGGTTGGGGTTTTTTTTTTACTACAGTACATTTTATAACAATCATTTTTAAATTAAGAAAACATTTTCTTTTATCATCAACCATGAAGGAATCCCATTGATTCAATTTGGGATCTCCCTTTGCAAAACGGAAGTGCCATCCAGAATTTTCCATTCGTACCTTCTTTCCCTGTGGTAAGGAAATAATAGAGAGCAAAAATTTCCCAGATGGTCTACTGGAGAGGCAGTGTGCCGACCAAGGACTTCTCATGTTACCTAACTGACATTTGGTGTTGTGCCTAATTGTACTGTAAGGGGGACGACAGCACCGCGGGCACCTGCTTGCCGGGGATGGAACTGTGGAGTCTGCATCCCCTGTTTCCGGGGGGAAGCAACAGCAAGCCGGACCATCCTCCTGACCGAGGAGGGTGGGGGCATATGAAAGGGAAAGCGCGAGCAGCAGAAGGGAGCTTAGCGCAAACTTGGGGCAGCGTACAGTCAAGTGAGCGGCGCGCCCCATCCTCCCACAGAGTACCGGTGCCGTGACAGGCCGCTTTGAGAGGGTTCCCCACCGTCTGCATGGAGTAGCGTTGGAGTGGAGTTGCGCTGAGTGGAACCATGCACTCAGCAGCAGCTCAGAGAGAGACTTGGCAGGAACAGTTAGTGCGCGGCAGAGGCCAGTAAGTGCTGCCCGCCCGGTGCATACGGACAGTGCAGCCCCATGCTCAAGCACCACCACCACCACCGCTGACAGAGACTGTGAGGAGAGACGTGCAGGGTGCCGGTTGGTCACCACGGAGCGAGGTGTTGAACGTCCCAGGCTAGTGAGCACTGTATGCGTGCCGCCAAAAAGACATCAGGTGCAGCACCCCATCGGAGAAGCAGCATGCCAGTGGTTTTCGGTGCTTCAGTCTTGGCGGTAACAGGCAGCTCAGAGCATAGAGAGAAAAGTGCCATGTGGTCAGTAGCTGACAGCAATTGAGGTGCCATGTGCTTCATGACCATGAGTACAGCACATGTGCCGCAAAGAGAGAACCGGGTACTGGATAGACTTGGGTAACCCACCTTACCAGCACATACTTTCCCACTCACGGAAGATGCTGATTTTGCAAGTGTATATTTGCCGAGCCACATTGGGCTTGTACAGTGCTGTGACCCAAACCCTTGTCAGCCACTGCAGCATATGGACTAGTCTCAGCGGAAGGTACGGGAGACCGACTGCTGCCACCAGAAGACGAGCATTGTTGTTTAGAGGATACCCATTGTCGGCACTATTGACTTCTTAGTCTGAGGAGCAACTAAATTTCTAGCCAGAATTCAACAGAACTGCCGTTACTCTATCTGTTGCTCTTTATCCCTGAATATCCTTTACGATCTGTAATGTTTAACCCATTACCTCCCTGCGTGGAGTATTCCCTGTTAAGTAAAGTTGTTAACCCTTGCTCTGCCTCCTGTCTGTCACTGCATCCCGCAACCTGCTTACAGTACAACCAATACAGGGGAGTGAATGATCCTTATTGTCCCTGGTACTAATTCGCTCACTACGCTTAGATGGCGCTTTGTTTCCTCCCCACTCCTATCCTTTCCTGAATGTCAGTGATGTACAGACCTTAGACGTTACATAAATAGAGCAATAAAAGCAGATTAAATAAAATGATTCTTCGAGAACACAATAAAAAAAATCACCTGATCAATAGTGGTCATGTATTTTACAACAATGTTGTACACCCTTTCTGGGAAGGTATAGAACCAACTTTATGCAAAGTACATGGAGCTCATACTACATAAGGCAAGGGGTACCTACAACTAGGATATACGTTCAGTGAATGATCAGTTTGAACAGTAACGAAGAGAGACATACTAGTTATGTCACCAGCAGTGCAGAAGAAAACTATAAGAACCCTGTAGTAAAAAAAATGAAAAACAAAATATCAGACCAGATGGACTGGTCTACATACATTTAATGCTGTGGACCTCATCTACTGAGAACTAGAACATCGCCGTAGCCCTACCTTACGCTCTCAGACATCTCTAGACTGCAAAAGTTCCATTCTGCTCCTTCTGTACGACTCTGCGGTGCACCTTATGTTTTATTCATAGCTGAGATGCGAGGTGGGTATGGCAACATTTGGAAATACATAAAACGTTGATTACTTGATAGGAACCATCTGCTCTGACATTTTCTTGAAAATCAATTATCAATACTAAGAGCTCCTTGCTATAAATATATGTAAAGCTTGCAGGGTTTCCTTACTGCATGATCTTCAGGAATGTCACAAGCAGATGTCTATGATGTAAAGCAGTTAAATCATAATGGAGTGCGGTTTATAGACTGGGAGAACATAAAAAGATGGGAGATGGTAGGTTTTTTTTTCCAAGGTAATTAGAAAGTTTGCTACAGATGTGGAGAGTATGAAAGTTAAAGGGCTTTTACAAGGTTAGTAAAATACCATATTTTCCAGCGTATAAGATGACTTTTTAACCCCTGAAAATCTTCTCAAAACTCGGAGGTTGTCTTATACGCCGGGTACGGCATGTGCGGAGCTCTGAGGTCGCCGCATATGGTGCAGGGAGCGGTCTCGGATGGTTCCCAGGGTCTGGAGGAGAGGAAACTCTCCTTCAGGTCCTGGGATCCATATTTGTGTGAAAAAAAGAATACAAATTAAAAATATGGATATACTTACCTTCCGACGGCCCCCAGAGTTCTCCAGGCTCCCCGCAATGCATGCGGCGGCTTCTGTTCCCAGGAATGCATTGCGCGCCGCGAAGGACCTTTGTGATGTCACGGTCGTGTGAGTCTCCTCTCCTCCAGACCCTGGGAACTATCCGGGACTGCTCCCTGCACACACCGTATAAGACGACACCCGAAAAGTTGGGGGTCGTCTTATACGCCAAAAAATACTGCATCTTCTTTGTTGTAAAAACAGTGCGACAAGTTCCCACAGGTTGTGTGTGGTATTGCCATTTATTCCTATTCTCTTCAATGGAGCTGAGTTGCAAGGCCAGACATAAGCCGTGGGCAAAGTGAGGTAGTTTTTTTTTTTTTATATTTCAGTTATTCTATTTAACCCCTTTGAAGAGATTTTACAGGAATAAAAATAGGTCGTTTATTAATAGGGAGTTAAGGGACAGATAACGGAGATAAGAATGAAGGCTAAAACTACAGCTAGATTGCTTTAGTTTATTCTAGGATACTCAAGTTTCAGTTATCAGAAAAACATTTTTGCGAAAATACTGCAATACTTGTATGCGTATTATAATATTACGTCTTTTAAATACGTCTTTTAATCCTTTTTTTTTCTCATGATAAACACTTTATCTCGTTTGCTCAGTGAATTCACAGAACGAAGAGCCAGAATGTGACGTCACAAAGATAGAGTTTTTTTTAAGGGACTGCCCTGTGACAAGAAAATGCTGCCAGGGATGTCCTACACTAAAAATAAATCTGTCAGCAGGATGTTACACCCCAAATTATGCATATGTGAATGTAGCTCTTTTAAAGATAAGTCCAGCAATACCTTCACATGGCCAGTCCGTTCCTCCATTACTGAGAAATCAGCATCTGAAATAAAATAAAATTACTATGGTAGATTTGAAGTTTCTGTCACTCCAGCTCCATTCCCCACCCAGTCACTCCAGCTCTATTCCCCGCCCAGTGCCTCCTATTCCTGCACTGGAGGAATGGACTGTTCATGTAAAGGTGTTGCTGGAGTGGTCCTTCAAAAAGCTGCATGCACATATACATAGTTTGAGGTGTGAAAACCCGCTGACAGAGTCCCTTTCATCTCCTTACCATCCTATGCGTTTTACATGCCCATGTAGCATTTTAGGCCTGTGAAACTCAAAAAGAATAAATAAAATAAGATCTCTTTCCAAAGCTGTCCGAGGCAAAGGTGAAGGCTGGTATCTTCGTCGGACCGCAGATCAAGATCATAAAATGTGTGCTTCTATGGCCTGCAGCGTCTTCAGACTGGTTTCCCATTGAGCACATCTGGGACATCATTGTTCATCAATTCTAAAGAGAGCTACCAGCAGCAGATCCTAATTTGCGAGATGTTTTAAAAAAAAGAATTGTATCCATTTTTTCTGAATTTGCATATCATTAACATGTCTCTCCATCCTGTGATCTCTAATTCTGTGACTTTTTCATATTGCGATTTCAATGTTAAAAAGTTGAGATACAATTTTGTATGTACCATGAAGTAATTAAAAAAAACCCTGAAACTAAAAAATTGAGACCTTCTAGAACAACATCAGCGAATATTATGACGCCAACATGAAAAACTGAGTGGAGTCTTGAAAAGTAAAAATGAGCCACGTTTTTCGAAGGGATAAAACAAACAGCAAACAGAAGTGAAATGTACAATGCCTTGCAAAAGTATTCGGCCCACTGGAACTTTTCAACCTTTTCCCACATATCATGCTTCAACCATAAAGATACCAAATGTAATTTTTGGGTGAAGAATCAACAACAAGTGGAACACAATTGTGAAGTTGAACGAAATTTATTGGTTATTTTACATTTTTGTGGAAATTCAAAAACTGAAAAGTGGGGCGTGCAATATTATTTGGCCCCTTTACTTTCAGTGCAGCAAACTGACTCCAGAAGTTCATTGTGGATCTCTGAATGATCCAATGTTGTCCTAAATGCCTAATGATGATAAATATAATCCACCTGTGTGTAATCAAGTCTCCGTATAAATGCACCTGTTCTGTAATAGTCTCAGGGTTCTGTTGGAAGCACAGAGAGCATAATGAAAACCAAGGAACACAACAGGCAGGTCCGTGATACTGTTGTGGAGAAGTTTAAAGCTGGATTTGGATACAAAATGATTTCCAAAACTTTAAACATCCCAAGGAGCACTGTGCAAGGGATCATATTGAAATGGAAGGAGTATCATACCACTGCAAATCTACCAAGACCCGGCCGTCCCTCTAAGCTTTCATCTCAAACAAGGAGAAGACTGATCAGAGATGCAGCCAAGAGGCCCATGATCACTCTAGATGAACTGCAGAGATCTACAGCTGAGTTGGGACCATCTGTCCATAGGACACTGCACAAATCTGGCCTTTATGGAAGAGTGGCAAGAAATCCACTTCTCAAAGATATCCATAAAATGTGTTGTTTAAACTTTACAACAAGCCACCTGGGAGACACAACAAACATATGGAAGAAGGTGCTCTGGTCAGATGAAACCAAAATCGAACTTTTTTGGTAACAATGCCAAAACGATATGTTTGGCGTAAAGGCACCACAGCTCATCTCCCGGAACACACCATCCCCACTGTCAAACATGGTGGTGGCAGCATCATGGTTTGGGCCTGCTTTTCTTCAGCAGGGACAGTGAAGATGGTTAAAATTGATGGTAAGATGGATGGAGCCAAATACAGAACCATTCTTGAAGAAAACCTGCTTGAGTCTGCAAAAGACCTGAGACTGGGACGGAGATTTGTCTTCCAACAAGACAATGATCCCAAACATGAAGCAAAATCTACAATGGAATGGTTCACAAATAAATATATCCAGGTGTTAGAATGGCCAAGTCAGAGTCCAGACCTCAATCCAATCGAGAATCTGTGGAAAGAGCTGAAAACTGCTGTCCACAAATGATCTCCATCAAACCTCACTGAGCTCGAGCTGTTTGCCAAGGAAGAATGGGCAAGAATTTCAGTCTCTCAATGTACAAAACTGATAGAGACATACCCCAAGCGACTTGCAGCTGTAATCGCAGCAAAAGGTGGCGCAAAAAGGTATTAAATTAAAGGGACCGAATAATATTGCACGCCCCACTTTTCAGTTTTTGAATTTCCACAAAAATTTAAAATAACCAATGAATTTCGTTCAACTTCAAAATTGTGTTCCACTTGTTGATTCTTCACCAAAAATTTACATTTGGTATCTTTATGTTTGAAGCATGATATGTGGGAAAAGGTTGAAAAGTTCCAGGGGGTCGAATACTTTCGCAAGGCACTGTATCGTGGAGTTCATTGTAGTTTATACATCTTTGGCTTATGATATTTATGTAATGACTCTTTCACGTTGCCATTACATGACGGCCGTGTCACATAGTTCATGTGCAGTGTAGAAACGTCTGAGCTCTCAGGCGTGTCCGGTACAGATAGCCTACAGATCTGAAAACAATTTGTATATCACACCTAAAACATTTGATTTACTTTTCTGTAGGACTAAACACTGCAACGATAAGCATTCAGCAAATCCCCAAAGTAAACATCTGTAGGAGATTCATCTGTTACTTGTTTCATTTCAGACTCCTTAGATGATGAACTACAAATATGAGGGTCATGTGTGTTTCATATGTGTAACAACTGAAAAGCCCTTGGTGGTCAGGATATAAGCCTTTCTTGGCGTAACATTTTTCCTAAAGTTCACTTGTCAATATTCTGATAAGACCAAGTATCAATCTACAATTTTACAGACAGCTCAAAAAGGCTGCTCTTTGGCAGAAATGTATCGAGAAAGAAGGAATCTCTGTCTTACATTGTTACAGGGTCTAAGTTTGCTGCTATATTGTTCTCTGTGTAATGCCCAATCATAGAGGTTATCCTCATCTCGACGTTTTTTAGTAAAAATATCTCCATTACAGCTCATAAACATTTTATGCCTTCATTTTTACAGAACCCTAACAGGGCTTCCACACAAGTTAGTGAGCTCTCTATTGCACCATTATATGCCATTGATATAAAATGATAAAATGGAGACACACAGTGTTTTTTCTTTATGAACCTAAGAAAATAAATGTTGTATTATGTTCCATTGGACTCTATGTACAAGAGAAAGGGAAGCAGAAAGATGATACGGTAACGTTGCACGGGGCAGTAGTGTGAGAGAGGTACTCATCTCTTGAGGCACTTTACACTCTGTGGGGACGCTATTGAGTCACCTGACAGGGCAGTGGGGTACTCGGTACCAGGTCCGGTCGCAATTAAAGGGGTGGTCACGGTGGCAGCGACCCGGTCAGTGGCCCTGGGCGCCCAAGTAAAAGGGATGGTTTTTAAAGGTGTTGTGGAAATAATGAAAGTTTGTGATGCCACCTGTGGTTCTCGGTCAGAGGTGACCGACGCTGCTTAAAGGGGTCCTCTTGTGCTGCAGCAAAGATGGTGTCGCTTCCCACAGGTGAAGCGGTGTCCCCAGGGCTCCTGGTGCACTTGGCAGGGATAGTGAATGCTGGCAAATAATGGAGGACACAGGGTTGCAGTCTTTACCTGGTTTACTGGTGTTAAACAACTTCAGTCCAGGGTACCGGCAAGAGGTAAAGATGGAGTCCAGGCAGCCCAAAGACAGGTGGAAATCCCCTTGACAGGTCAGTTTGGGAGCCTTCCACTATGCGCTGGTCTGTGGTCCCTTGCTGCCTGTAGCTCTCTAACAAGGCCCTCTTCCTTCCCTGTCCAGGGTCAGTACTTGCACGGTAGGCAACTTGATCTGTCTCTTTGGGGTCTCTGTCCACGGTGACTCCGGACTCTGATTGCTGTTGTACCTCAGGTATTAAGTGGGCAAGTCCCTTTTAGTTTCCTGCCCTCCGGTTCTGCCATAGGACCTGTAGTTCCTCACAAACTCGGGCTCCCGGTGCCCAATTTTTGCACTCAGCTTAGAGAGGCCCAGTAGCAGTCCTCCTCTAGCTCCTAATTCCTTCTGTGTTCCTTCACTGTCTGCTACCAAGTGTCAACTGTCTGCTTGTTTGCACCAGACTAACTGACTCCTCCTCCAGACCAGGATGTATAGAGGGAAGTTCACCTTAATCCAGGTTTAGAGCTCCCCCTCCTGGCCTGGAGTCAGAAAATGTTGCATGTAAGATTACCTGCCAACGGAATCCCTCCTGTCTCCAGGCATGGCATTACCGTTCCCGAGAGGAAGGCAATAACACTGTGGTACCTGAACTCCTGGGGTGCCAGACTATGCCTTGCATGTAACTGATGACTTTGGTTGGCCACCACCAGATGTTTGACAATTTAATGAGGGAGACCACCAGTCAAAAATAAACGTTTTACTCAACGATAACCTGGGGGGGATTATGTGCAGTAGATAGCACGTATATAACTTGAACATTTTCTTCACAAAACAAATCATTTTACACACATTGTTTCAATTTCTTCCTCTTTCCCCTCAATGTTCCTTTCTACTTCACCACAACCCTGCCCGGTTAGCAAGAGTCCTATTCTTAACCCACGGTTCAACGTATTCTCTCCCTTCTAGGAAACTATATTACCAGTTTAGCCGATACTCATCCTCTCTGTCCCTGACATTGTGGAACTCCCACCTGGTGTACTCTTCGCCTTACAAGCTCTGTTCCATCTAGGCCCGTTACTTTTATGGGCCATACTGGTAGGCGTTCTATCCCAGGACCTGTCTCCACTCAATCTCTCTACTCCTTCAGTCGCTTCTCTTCTACATTTCCCTACGATCCCGTTATCTCTTTCTCTCATGATAGGGACACCCACACCATGGGGCATTGCTTACAGATCAGACTTTAGGTCTACTTTCTACGCACACTAGACCCTTTCTGACATTGTGACAGGAAATGGTCTCTGTCCCTGCAGCTTAGCTTTTCCAATTCTGGGCCAGTCCCAACCATTTACACTCACTTTCCCTACTGTCGAGCAACACACATCATTAACACCATTAATGTATAGCCTAATTCACGTTAGGATAACACACTTGTTCTTTAAGGGAGAGATGTGGGCAATATATCCATCTCCTTACATTGCCAACAACTAGCCACTAAGACTAGACCAATTTCTTTAAGTCAATGAAAAAACTTACACCACATACATAGTGTAGAGCGCCAGGATATACGACAATATTAGCAAAGCATGAGATCATTATATTGTTATTATTATCTGAAAATATATTCACAACATCGGGGTCTGCAGGAAGCTTTGCAGCTTCTTGTACTGCTGCACAGGCTTTATGTACATGATTTTGGTGTGTTCATGAGCCCTATCATCTGAATGTAACAATCAAGACCGTTCTATGAATTAAAATAAGAGTATACTAAAGGTACAATAAGAACCCAAGGTCTGCTATGGGAGCTGTATCATGGTGACTGCTTTAGGCAGCTACTAGTGTTGAGCGATACCTTCCGATATTTGAAAGTATTGGTATCGGATTGGATCGGCCGATATCCAAAAAATATCGGATATCGCCGATACCGATACCCGATACCAATACAAGTCAAAGGGACACAAATATCGGAAGTGATCCTGGATGGTTCCCAGGGTCTGAAGGAGAGGAAACTCTCCTTCAGGCCCTGGGATCCATATTCATGTAAAAAATAAAGAATAAAAATAAAAAATATGGATATACTCACCCTCGGACGAGCCCTGGCTGTCACCGCTGCAACCGGCAGCCTCCGTTCCTAAGAATGCAGAGTGAAGGACCTTCGATGACGTCGCGGCTTGTGATTGGTCGCGTGACCGCTCATGTGACCGCTCACGCGACCAATCACAAGCCGCGACGTCATCGCAGGTCCTACACTCACTGCATTCTTAGGAACGGAGGCTGCCAGTTGCACCGCTGAGGTCCAGGGTCTGTCGGAGGGGTGAGTATATCCATATTTTTTATTTTTATTCCTTATTTTTTACATGAATATGGATCCCAGGGCCTGAAGGAGAGTCTCCTTTCCTCCTGACCCTGGGAACCATACGCACCGCACACGCCTGGGAACTTATAGGAACTTCCGATTCCGATTTCCGATATCACAAAAATATCGGAACTCGGTATCGGAATTCCGATACAGCGAATATCGGCCGATACCCGATATTTGCAGTATCGGAATGCTTAACACTAGCAGCCACTTTTTGTAGACAACAAAACAATGGGTGGATGTGAGTCTCCCCTACAAAACAGTGGGGACTCCTCATGCGGTCACAAGACGGCTTTCTATTTCATCATATTACAGAGAAATGCTATGCTAAAAACAATGCTTCCAAGGCAAAATATTTTTGCGATATTGCCTCTGATGGAACATTGCAAAATTCTCACACACGTAACAAGGCATTCATAGATATGCATGGCTCATAGTTACCGTACTTATGAATCAATCAACACAGCAAATCAAATTTTGTGAAATTTGCAGGTCTTGTCGATTTAGAGCAATTTGTGAGTAGATTTGAGTGACTCGCCAAAAAACTGCCCACCACCTCTTTACTGCTGCAAAGTATTCCCCATAAACCTGTGCAGCTATCACATTACATGGTATATTGCAGCTAATCATAGCCTATATACAACCCCTGACAAAAATTATGGAATAACCGGCCTTGGAGGATGTTCATTAAGTTGTTTAATTTTGTAGAAAAAAAGCAGATTGCAGACATGGCACAAAACTAAAGTCATTTCAAATGGCAACTTTCTGGCTTTAAGAAACACTAAAACAAATCAAGAACAAAAAATGTGGTAGTCAGTAATGGTTACTTTTTTTAACCAAGCAGAGGGGAAAAATTATGGAATCACTCAATTCTGCGGAAAAAATTATGGAATCGCTCTGTAAATTTTCATACCCAAAAATAACACCTGCATCAAATTAGATCTGCTCGTTAGTCTGCATCTAAAAAGGAGTGATCACACCTTGGAGAGCTGTTGCACCAAGTGGACTGACATAAATCATGGCTCCAACACGAGAGATGTTAATTGAAACACAGGAGAGGTTTAGCAAACTCTTAAAAGAGGGTAAATCATCATGCAATGTTGCAAAAGATGTTGGTTGTTCACAGTCAGCTGTGTCTAAAATCTGGACCAAATACAAACAACATGGGAAGGTTGTTAAAGGAGAACATACTGGTAGACAAAGGGAGACATCAAAGCGTCAAGACCGAAAACGTTAAAGCAATATGTCTCCAAAACAGGAAATGCACAACAAAACAAATGAGGAACGAATAGGAGGAAACTCGAGTCAACGTGTCACGATCCATGTTTGGATCTGTGGCAGATCTGATTTAAACCTTTTTTCCTTTCTGGTCATCGGGGGTTAATGCAGTTCTCCCCCCGGTGGCCACTGGTGTTATTGCATTGCATTACTGCTGGGTCAGCTGATGTTTGTGACCACTCCGCTCATCCTTTATAAGGTCACCTGGTGCATCAGCTGACTGTTGGTTATACAGGTCCTTCTGGAGATCAACCTCGCAGTAGCAGCTCCCTGGTGTCAGCCAAGTCTGGTGTTTGGAGCTCAGTTGCGGTACTTTCTGTGTTGTGGAGTCTGCAGTGGCGTGCACAAGCTAAGTTCTGAGTTTTGTTACTTTGTAGTTTGGGCATTCACCTTTTCGTATTGTGTTCCCCTCACTCTCATATTGTTTATTGCTTTGTGGTGCTGTTTACACTTTTCACCTCCTGGGGTGGGGATTTAGTTCAGCGTTTATTAGGAGACAGGGACAGGTCGGTGACTTGGGCCTCCCTACCTTCAAGGGTACCCCCAAGTTAAGGAAAGACAGGGCTTCCCTTAGCCTGAATGCAGTTCAGGGGCCCAGATTCCTCATCTTCTGTTGTCCTGTTTCTGCCCCGTGACATTGTAACCAATAGGGTTGAGCGACTTTCATTTTTTTAAGGTCGAGTCGGGTTTTGTGAAACCCGATTTTGTCCAGAGTCGAGTCGAGTGCAGTCGGCCGATTATCGCTGAAAGTCGGGGATCGACCGAAACACGAAACCCAATGCAAGTCAATGGGGAAGCATAGTCGGCAGTGAGTGGAGGCCAGGAAAACACCTACAGTGCCCATTTTAATGCCAAAAACATCCATTCTTGTTTCTGAAGCTTGTCAATCTTAATTAACTTTATAATAATAGTTGGGCATTGGAAATTGGGGGTCATTTGGCAAAAGTTGTGGGGGGTAGGGCTGGTTCAAGGTTTTAGTGGGCACAGGAAACGTGGACTACGTCACGGCGGTGGAGCAGTGAGAGGTAAGTATGTCAAGTTTGCAAGTGCTGTGATCCTAAGCAAGCAGGGGGGCCCACTCGTTGGCATTGGCACTGGCACAGGGCCCCTCAAAGTACAGCGGTGTGTTTGCACGGCGGGGGCGCCTCCCACCAGCAGCGACACTTTTGCGTACTCTGAGGGGCCCTGTGCCAGTGACGTCGCCAACAAGTATGCCCCCCCCACCTGATGAAGGAACCTGCACTTTCATCTGCACCTTCCTCTTTGTCCCTGTGTAAGGTGGTATAACATGCGGGAAGGGGAACCTTACTTTCAGCAGGGTCAGATTCTGGCTGTGTAGAGTGCAAGGGGAATGTAGTGGTCTGGGTCAATGTACCAGCAGACTCATCTAGCAGTGGCTGGGCAATGGGCAGGATGAGGAGGAAACAGATATAGGGCCAAAGAATAAAGTAGGCTAAATGCAGTTCAAAATTGGTAACAGGACTAAACAGGCAGCACTGCTTTGTTCAGTGGAGTAGCAAACCCAAGAGCAGCAGACACTGTTTTAAGGGCCCAACCACACTAGTAGGCCAAGTGCAGTTTAATATCTGATACTATAGGCCAAAAGCCAGAAGGTAGAAGCTCAGCTGTATTCAGTTGAGGGCAACACCAGGGAGGGGCAGACACCGTTAGTAGGCCCTAACCACCAATTTTTAAAAACACAGCACTTAATGAGAGCCAGAAGGTTGAAGCACAGCTGTATTCAGTTGAGGACAACACCAGGCAGGGGCAGACACCGTTAGTAGGCCGGAACCACCAATTTTTAAAAACACAGCACTTAAAGAGAGCCAGAAGGTAGAAGCTCAGCTTTATTCATTTGAGGACAACACCAGGCAGGGGCAGACACCGTTAGTAGGCCGGAACCACCAATCTTTTAAAAACACAGCACTTAAAGAGAGCCAGAAGGTAGAAGCTCAGCTTTATTCAGTTGAGGACAAACACCAGGCAGGGGCAGACACCGTTAGTAGGCCGGAACCACCAATCTTTTAAAAACACTGCACTTAAAGAGAGCCAGAAGGTAGAAGCTCAGCTTTATTCATTTGAGGACAACACCAGGCAGGGGCAGACACCGTTAGTAGGCCGGAACCACCAATTTTTAAAAACACAGCACTTAAAGAGAGCCAGAAGGTAGAAGCTCAGCTTTATTCATTTGAGGACAACACCAGGCAGGGGCAGACACCGTTAGTAGGCCGGAACCACCAATTTTTAAAAACACAGCACTTAAAGAGAGCCAGAAGGTAGAAGCTCAGCTTTATTCATTTGAGGACAACACCAGGCAGGGGCAGACACCGTTAGTAGGCCGGAACCACCAATCTTTTAAAAACCCAGCACTTAAAGAGAGCCAGAAGGTAGAAGCTCAGCTTTATTCATTTGAGGACAACACCAGGCAGGGACAGACACCGTTAGTAGGCCGGAACCACCAATTTTTAAAAACACTGCACTTAATGAGAGCCAGAAGGTTGAAGCTCAGATTTATTCATTTGAGGACAACTTGAATTAGGGACTGCAGACAGACTTACCAGGCTGTCCCCTGTGTGGACCATGCATCCAATACATTAACCCATTGGGCCACAAAGGACACGTAACCTTCCGTGGCCATGCCTACCGCTCCATGTGTCTGTTGTCAGGTGTACCTTTGGACTCACAGATTGACAGAATGAAAGGACAATGTGGTCTTTAACATGCTGGTGGAGGGGTGGGATGGCTTTTCTCGCAAAAGAATTGTCAACTGGGTAGCTCATAGCGTGGTACAGCGTAGTACATCATGGCTTTATTAATATTAAATAAAATAAAAAAATAGGCTCTATGCACTGTAAAATTGGTTCCAGGGGTACACGGGCAGCAGTGGTCAGGCCAGTGGAGGCCTAGTGGAAGGAGGGACCGCAGACAGGCTTCGAAGGCCTAACATACTAAAATGGGCTGGCTGTAGGCACTTTAGAATTGGTTCCAGGGGTACACGGGCAGCAGTGGTCAGGTCAGTGGAGGCCTAGTGGAAGGAGGGACCGCAGACAGGCTTCGGAGGCCTAACATACTAAAATGGGCTGGCTGTAGGCACTTTAGAATTGGTTCCAGGGGTACACGGGCAGCAGTGGTCAGGTCAGTGGAGGCCTAGTGGAAGGAGGGACCGCAGACAGGCTTCGAAGGCCTAACATACTAAAATGGGCTGGCTGTAGGCACTTTAGAATTGGTTCCAGGGGTACACGGGCAGCAGTGGTCAGGTCAGTGGAGGCCTAGTGGATGGAGGGACCGCAGACAGGCTTCGAAGGCCTAACATACTAAAATGGGCTGGCTGTAAGCACTTTAGAATTGGTTCCAGGGGTACACGGGCAGCAGTGGTCAGGTCAGTGGAGGCCTAGTGGAAGGAGGGACCGCAGACAGGCTTCGAAGGCCTAACATACTAAAATGGGCTGGCTGTAGGCACTTTATAATTGGTTCCAGGGGTACATGGGCAGCAGTGGTCTGGTCAACGGAGGCCGATTGTAATGAGTGTCTGCCAGTTAGTAGTCCAAAACAACAAATAAATGTGAATGTCTCGCATTAAAACAAAACAAAAACACTAAAGGGTGCAATCATTAGGTTCAGGGGTGGGATCCTCTGCGTTGTTTCAGACCTACTAATTTAGCGCAAAGTATTTACTGTGGTAAATAGAGGACACTGCCCCTGACTATGTTAAGTACCATCATACATGTCAACACAATGGTATTGTCAGTGGCAGGTATGGAAGGATGTCAGCGCATAGACTAAACATTGGTGGAAGTGTGAGAGATAACTGTGAAAGTGGTAGACCAATGTTTGACCTGGGGGTGGGTGAACTCTCTTGTGGCCGGCGGTACAGGCCCAGGGCCCCTCATGTTACAACAGTGTGTCTGACGTTGGGTGCGCACCACCACCGCCAGAGACACTTTATTGTACTATGAGGGACCCAGTAGCAATGCCGTAGACCAAAAGCGAGCACACCCACCTCTTCAGACAAACAGCAGTCTCACGGGTGCTTGCGCCAAGTCGCAATACCACGGCCCCGTGTGTGGAGTTTGGCCATTTAGGGAGGTGTAAACATGTCGTATGCTGGACAATCAGCTGCAGCAAATTAGACATTAGAAAAGTAATTCACAGTAGTCCACAGGCAAGAGCTTTTCATAGGAAAGCTAGGTGTCGGCCGGGCAAGGTGGGGCAAAAGATTTCGAAATCCAGTTGTGGTTCATTTTAATGAATGTTAGATTGTCAACATTTTGGGTAGCCAGACGAGTCCTTTTTTCGGTTAATATTGAACCTGCAGCACTGAATACTCTTTCTGATAGGACGCTTGCTGCCGGGCAAGCAAGCTCCTGCAATGCATATTCTGCCAATTCTGGCCAGGTGTCTAATATTGATGCCCAGTAATCAAATGGGAATGACGGTTGAGGGAGAACATCGATAAGGGATGAAAAATAGTTAGTAACCATACTGGACAAATGTTGTCTCCTGTCACTTTCAATTGATGCAGCAGTACCTGTCCTGTCTGCGGTCATAGCAAAATCACTCCACAACCTGGTCAGAAAACCCCTCTGTCCAACGCCACTTCTGATGTGTGCACCCCTAACACTCCTAGTCTGCTGCCCCCTGGAGCTCGTGTGAGAACGATCACGTGCGCTGTGTGCTGGGAATGCCTGAAGCAAATGGTCAACAAGAGTTGATTGTTTGGTTGCTAATATTAGTTCCAAGTTCTCATGTGGCATAATATTTTGCAATTTGCCTTTATAGCGTGGATCAAGGAGGCAGGCCAACCAGTAATCGTCATCGTTCATCATTTTCGTAATGCGTGTGTCCCTTTTTAGGATACGTAAGGCATAATCCGCCATGTGGGCCAAAGTTCCAGTTGTCAAATCTCCGGTTGTGATTGGTTGAGGGGCAGTTTCAGGCAAATCTACGTCACTTGTGTCCCTCAAAAAACCAGAACCCGGCCTTGCCACGCAACCAATTTGCAGTGCCCCCGGGAAAGCTTCCGCATTAAAAATATACTCCTCCCCATCATCCTCCTCGTCCTCCACCTCCTCTTCGCCCGCTACCTCTTCCTGTACACTGCCCTGACCAGACAATGGCTGACTGTCATCAAGGCTTTCCTCTTCCTCTGGTGCAGACGCCTGATCCTTTATGTGCGTCAAACTTTGCATCAGCAGACACATTAGGGGGATGCTCATGCTTATTATGGCGTTGTCTGCACTAACCAGCCGTGTGCATTCCTCAAAACACTGAAGGACTTGACACATGTCTTGTATCTTCGACCACTGCACACCTGACAACTCCATGTCTGCCATCCTACTGCCTGCCTGTGTATGTGTATCCTCCCACAAAAACAGAACAGCCCGCCTCTGTTGGCACAGTCTCTGAAGCATGTGCAGTGTTGAGTTCCACCTTGTTGCAACGTCTATGATTAGGCGATGCTGGGGAAGGTTCAAAGACCGCTGATAGGTCTGCATACGGCTGGAGTGTACAGGCGAACATCGGATATGTGAGCAAAGTCCACGCACTTTGAGGAGCAGGTCGGAGAACCCAGGATAAGTTTTCAATAAGCACTGCACCACCAGGTTTAAGGTGTGAGCCAGGCAAGGAATGTGTTTCAGTTGGGAAAGGGAGATGGCAGCCATGAAATTCCTTCTGTTATCACTCACTACCTTGCCTGCCTCAAGATCTACTGTGCCCAGCCACGACTGCGTTTCTTGTTGCAAGAACTCGGACAGAACTTCCGCGGTGTGTCTGTTGTCGCCCAAACACTTCATAGCCAATACAGCCTGCTGACGCTTGCCAGTAGCTGGCCCATAATGGGACAACTGGTGTGCAACAGTGTCATCTGCCGATGGAGTGGTTGGCCAACTGCGGTCTGTGGAAGAGCTGTAGCTTCTGCAGGAGGACGAGGAGGAGGAGGGGGTGCGAACGCCTACAGCCAACTGTTTCCTAGACCGTGGGCTAGGCACAACTGTCCCGAAATTGATGTCCCCTGTGGACCCTGCATCCACCACATTCACCCAGTGTGCCGTGATGGACACATAACGTCCCTGGCCATGCCTACTGGTCCATGCATCTGTAGTCAGGTGCACCTTTGTACTCACAGATTGCGTGAGTGCATGGACGATGCGCTGTTTAACATGCTGGTGCAGGGCTGGGATGGTTTTTCTGGAAAAAAAGTGTCGACTGGGTAGCTCGTATCGTGGTTCAGCGTACTCCATCAGGGCTTTGAAAGCTTCGCTTTCAACTAACCGGTAGGGCATCATCTCTAACGAGATTAGTCTAGCTATGTGGGCGTTAAAACCCTGTGTACGCGGATGCGAGGATAATTACTTCCTTTTTCTAACCAGAGTCTCATGTAGTGTGAGCTGGACTGGAGAGCTGGAGATCGTGGAACTTTCGGGTGTGCCGGTGGACATGGCAGACTGAGAGACGGTTGGAGACGGTATTGTTTCCGCCGGTGCCCTAGATGCAATATTTCCTCCTACAAAACTGGTGATTCCCTGACCCTGACTGCTTTTGGCTGGCAAAGAAACCTGCACAGATACTGCTGGTGGTGCGGAAAATGGTGGCCTTACAGTGACGGAAGGGATGTTGCGTTGCTGACTAGCTTCATTGGCCGAGGGTGCTACAACCTTAAGGGACATTTGGTAGTTAGTCCAGGCTTGAAAATGCATGGTGGTTAAGTGTCTATGCATGCAACTAGTATTGAGACTTTTCAGATTCTGACCTCTGCTTAAGCTAGTTGAACATTTTTGACGGATGACTTTGCGCTGATCAATTGGATGTTGTTTAAAAAAATGCCAGACTGCACTCTTCCTAGCATCGGATCCCTTTTCAGGGATTGCAGACTGAGCTTTAATCGGATGGCTGTTGTGAATTTGCTTTTTGCTCCCTCTAGTGGTTACTAGTTTTTTGACTCTGGTTTTTCTGTCATTCCTTTTATCCGCACCTGGGTCGTTAGTTAGGGGTGTTGCTATATAAGCTCCCTAGACCTTCAGTTCAATGCCTGGCAACGTAGTTATCAGAGCTAGTCTGCTGTGCTCTTGTCTACTGATCCTGGTTCCAGTTATATCAGCTAAGTCTGCCTTTTGCTTTTTGCTATTTGTTTTGGTTTTGTATTTTTGTCCAGCTTGTTCCAAATCTATATCCTGACCTTTGCTGGAAGCTCTAGGGGGCTGGTGTTCTCCCCCCGGACCGTTAGACGGTTCGGGGGTTCTTGAATTTCCAGTGTCGATTTTGATAGGGTTTTTGTTGACCATATAAGTTACCTTTCTTTATTCTGCTATCAGTAAGCGGGCCTCTCTGTGCTAAACCTGGTTCATTTCTGTGTTTGTCATTTCCTCTTACCTCACCGTTATTATTTGTGGGGGGCTTCTATCCAGCTTTGGGGTCCCCTTCTCTGGAGGCAAGAAAGGTCTTTTGTTTTCCTCTACTAGGGGTAGCTAGATTCTCCGGCTGGAGCGTGTCATCTAGAATCAACGTAGGAATGATCCCCGGCTACTTCTAGTGTTGGCGTTAGGAGTAGATATATGGTCAACCCAGTTACCACTGCCCTATGAGCTGGATTTTTGTATTCTGCAGACTTCCACGTACCTCTGAGACCCTCGCCATTGGGGTCATAACAGTTTGCCAGGCCAGTATTAAATGTTTAATGCGTTGCAGAAGAGGGATTATAAGAAAGAAGATTCTGAGTTTTTTTTTTTTTTTCTTTCTTCTTCCCCTTTACCTCAGAGTGGCTATGCTTGCTGCAGACATGAATGTCCAGACCTTGATTACAAGTGTGGACCAGCTGGCTACTCGTGTGCAGGGCATACAAGACTATGTTATCAGAAATCCTAGGTCAGAACCTAAAATACCGATTCCTGAACTGTTTTCCGGAGACAGGTTTAAGTTTAGGAATTTTGTGAATAATTGTAAATTGTTTTTGTCCCTGAGACCCTGTTCATCTGGAGACTCTGCTCAGCAAGTAAAAATAGTTATTTCGTTCTTACGGGGCGACCCTCAGGATTGGGCTTTTTCGCTGGCGCCAGGAGATCCGGCATTGGCTGATATTGATGCGTTTTTTCTGGCGCTCGGTTTACTTTATGAGGAACCCAATCTTGAGATTCAGGCAGAAAAGGCCTTGCTGGCTATGTCTCAGGGGCAGGACGAGGCTGAAGTGTATTGCCAAAAATTTCGGAAATGGTCCGTGCTGACACATTGGAACGAGTGTGCACTGGCCGCTAATTTTAGAAATGGCCTATCTGAAGCCATTAAGAATGTTATGGTGGGTTTTCCCATTCCCACAGGTCTCAATGATACTATGGCACTGGCTATTCAAATTGACCGGCGGTTGCGGGAGCGCAAAACCGCAAATTCCCTCATGGTGTTGTCTGAACAGACACCTAATTCGGTGCAATGTGATAGAAAAACCGCAAATTCCCTCATGGTGTTGTCTGAACAGACACCTGATTTAATGCAATGTGATAGAATCCTGACTAGAAATGAGCGGAAAATTCATAGACGCCGGAATGGCTTGTGCTACTACTGTGGTGATTCTACACATGTTATCTCAGCATGCTCTAAACGTATAGCTAAGGTTGTTAGTCCTGTCACCGTTGGTAATTTGCAACCTAAATTTATTCTGTCTGTAACTTTGATTTGCTCACTGTCGTCTTATCCTGTCATGGCGTTTGTAGATTCAGGTGCTGCCCTGAGTCTTATGGATCTGTCATTTGCTAAGCACTGTGGTTTTACTCTTGAACCATTAGAAAATCCTATTCCTCTTAGGGGTATTGATGCTACGCCATTGGCAGCAAATAAACCGCAGTATTGGACACAGGTTATCATGTGCATGACTCCTGAACACCGCGAGGTGATACGTTTCCTGGTTTTACATAAAATGCATGATTTGGTTGTTTTAGGGCTGCCATGGTTACAGACCCATAATCCAGTCCTGGACTGGAAGGCTATGTCAGTCTCAAGTTGGGGCTGTCGTGGTATTCATGGGGATTCCCTGCCTGTGTCTATTGCTTCTTCTACGCCTTCGGAAGTTCCGGAGTATTTGTCTGATTATCAGGATGTCTTCAGTGAGTCTGAGTCCAGTGCACTGCCTCCTCATAGGGACTGTGACTGTGCTATAGATTTGATCCCAGGCAGTAAGTTTCCTAAGGGAAGACTGTTTAATCTGTCGGTACCTGAACATACCGCTATGCGTTCATATATCAAGGAGTCTCTGGTGAAAGGACATATTCGTCCGTCTTCTTCCCCCCTTGGTGCGGGATTCTTTTTTGTGGCAAAAAAGGACGGATCTTTGAGACCTTGTATTGATTATCGGCTTTTAAATAAGATCACTGTCAAATTTCAGTATCCTTTACCGCTGTTGTCTGACTTGTTTGCCCGGATTAAAGGTGCCAAGTGGTTCACCAAGATAGACCTTCGTGGTGCGTACAACCTTGTGCGCATTAAGCAAGGTGATGAATGGAAAACCGCATTCAATACGCCCGAAGGTCATTTTGAGTACTTGGTGATGCCTTTTGGGCTCTCCAATGCGCCTTCAGTTTTTCAGTCCTTTATGCATGACATTTTCCGGAAGTATCTGGATAAATTTTTGATTGTTTATCTGGATGATATTTTGGTTTTTTCTGATGATTGGGATTCGCATGTGGAGCAGGTCAGGTTGGTCTTTAAAATTTTGCGTGAAAATTCTTTGTTTGTCAAGGGCTCAAAGTGTCTCTTTGGTGTACAGAAGGTTCCCTTTTTGGGGTTCATTTTTTCCCCTTCTGCTGTGGAGATGGACCCAGTCAAGGTCCGAGCTATTCTTGATTGGACTCAGCCCTCGTCGGTTAAGAGTCTTCAGAAGTTCTTGGGTTTCGCTAACTTCTACCGTCGTTTTATCGCTAATTTTTCTAGCATTGTGAAACCGTTGACGGATATGACCAAGAAGGGCTCCGATGTAGCTAACTGGGCTCCTGCTGCCGTGGAGGCTTTCCAGGAGTTGAAGCGCCGGTTTACTTCGGCGCCTGTTTTGTGCCAGCCCGATGTCTCACTTCCCTTTCAGGTTGAGGTGGATGCTTCAGAGATTGGAGCAGGGGCCGTTTTGTCGCAGAGAGGCCCTGGTTGCTCTGTTATGAAACCTTGTGCCTTTTTCTCCAGGAAGTTTTCGCCTGCCGAGCGAAATTATGATGTGGGCAATCGGGAGTTGTTGGCCATGAAATGGGCATTTGAGGAGTGGCGTCATTGGCTCGAGGGTGCTAAGCATCGTGTGGTGGTCTTGACTGATCACAAAAATCTGATGTATCTCGAGTCTGCTAAACGCCTTAATCCGAGACAGGCCCGCTGGTCATTGTTTTTCTCCCGCTTTGATTTTGTTGTCTCGTATTTACCAGGTTCAAAGAATGTGAAGGCCGATGCTCTTTCTAGGAGCTTTGTGCCTGATGCTCCTGGAGTCGCTGATCCTGTTGGTATTCTTAAAGATGGAGTTATCTTGTCAGCTATTTCTCCGGATCTGCGACGTGTGTTGCAGAGATTTCAGGCTGATAGGCCTGAGTCTTGTCCACCTGACAGACTGTTTGTCCCGGATAAATGGACCAGCAGAGTCATTTCCGAGGTTCATTCCTCGGTGTTGGCAGGTCACCCGGGAATTTTTGGCACCAGAGATCTGGTGGCCAGGTCCTTTTGGTGGCCTTCCTTGTCAAGGGATGTGCGGTCATTTGTGCAGTCCTGTGGGACTTGTGCTCGAGCTAAGCCTTGCTGTTCTCGTGCCAGCGGTTTGCTCTTGCCCTTGCCTGTCCCGAAGAGACCTTGGACACATATCTCCATGGATTTCATTTCTGATCTTCCGCTATCTCAGGGCATGTCCGTTATCTGGGTGATATGTGATCGCTTCTCCAAGATGGTCCATTTGGTTCCTTTGCCTAAGCTGCCTTCCTCTTCCGATCTGGTTCCTGTGTTTTTCCAGAACGTGGTTCGTTTGCACGGCATCCCTGAGAATATTGTGTCAGACAGAGGATCCCAGTTCGTTTCTAGGTTCTGGCGATCCTTTTGTAGTAGGATGGGCATTGATTTGTCGTTTTCGTCTGCTTTCCATCCTCAGACTAATGGACAGACGGAGCGAACCAATCAGACTTTGGAGGCTTATTTGAGGTGTTTTGTCTCTGCTGATCAGGACGATTGGGTGACATTCTTGCCGTTGGCTGAGTTTGCCCTTAATAATCGGGCTAGTTCCGCCACCTTGGTTTCGCCTTTTTTCTGCAACTCTGGTTTCCATCCTCGCTTTTCTTCGGGTCATGTGGAGCCTTCTGACTGTCCTGGGGTGGATTCTGTGGTAGATAGGTTGCAGCGGATCTGGAATCATGTGGTGGACAACTTGAAGTTGTCACAGGAGAGGGCTCAGCGCTTTGCCAACCGCCGCCGCGGTGTGGGTCCCCGACTACGCGTTGGGGATTTGGTATGGCTTTCTTCCCGCTTTGTTCCTATGAAGGTCTCCTCTCCCAAATTTAAACCTCGTTTTATTGGGCCTTACAAGATATTGGAAATCCTTAATCCTGTATCTTTTCGTCTGGATCTTCCTGTGTCGTTTGCTATTCACAATGTATTTCATAGGTCCTTGTTGCGGCGGTACATTGTGCCTGTAGTTCCTTCTGCTGAGCCTCCTGCTCCGGTGTTGGTTGAGGGCGAGTTGGAGTACGTGGTGGAGAAGATCTTGGATTCTCGCCTCTCCAGGCGGAGGCTTCAGTACCTGGTCAAGTGGAAGGGCTATGGTCAGGAGGATAATTCCTGGGTGGTCGCCTCTGATGTTCATGCGGCCGATTTAGTTCGTGCCTTTCATGCCGCTCATCCTGATCGCCCTGGTGGTCGTGGTGAGGGTTCGGTGACCCCTCACTAAGGGGGGGGTACTGTTGTGAATTTGCTTTTTGCTCCCTCTAGTGGTTACTAGTTTTTTGACTCTGGTTTTTCTGTCATTCCTTTTATCCGCACCTGGGTCGTTAGTTAGGGGTGTTGCTATATAAGCTCCCTAGACCTTCAGTTCAATGCCTGGCAACGTAGTTATCAGAGCTAGTCTGCTGTGCTCTTGTCTACTGATCCTGGTTCCAGTTATATCAGCTAAGTCTGCCTTTTGCTTTTTGCTATTTGTTTTGGTTTTGTATTTTTGTCCAGCTTGTTCCAAATCTATATCCTGACCTTTGCTGGAAGCTCTAGGGGGCTGGTGTTCTCCCCCCGGACCGTTAGACGGTTCGGGGGTTCTTGAATTTCCAGTGTCGATTTTGATAGGGTTTTTGTTGACCATATAAGTTACCTTTCTTTATTCTGCTATCAGTAAGCGGGCCTCTCTGTGCTAAACCTGGTTCATTTCTGTGTTTGTCATTTCCTCTTACCTCACCGTTATTATTTGTGGGGGGCTTCTATCCAGCTTTGGGGTCCCCTTCTCTGGAGGCAAGAAAGGTCTTTTGTTTTCCTCTACTAGGGGTAGCTAGATTCTCCGGCTGGAGCGTGTCATCTAGAATCAACGTAGGAATGATCCCCGGCTACTTCTAGTGTTGGCGTTAGGAGTAGATATATGGTCAACCCAGTTACCACTGCCCTATGAGCTGGATTTTTGTATTCTGCAGACTTCCACGTACCTCTGAGACCCTCGCCATTGGGGTCATAACAGATGGCCATGCTGTCCTCCAACAGGTTTTGGCTTTGACACGCGTTTTGGGCCAGATACGGGCCCGGCAGATGGAACCTGTTGCGATGTTGATGCCTGCTGCAGCCTCTCCTCCACCTCCACTTCTGAACTACTGCCGCCTGCACCCTGTTTCCCCAATGGATGCCAATCGGGGTCAACAACTGGGTCATCTATTACCTCCTCTTCGAGCTCGTGTGCAACTTCGTCTGTGTCACTGTGTCGGTCGGTGGTATAGCGTTCGTGGCGGGGCAACATAGTCTCATCAGGGTCTGATTGTGGATCAGTACCCTGAGAGGGCAATGTTGTGGTCTAAGTCAAAGGAGCAGCATAGTACTCTGGCTGTGGCTGTGCATCAGTGCACTCCATGTCAGAATCTACTTGTAATGGGCATGGCCTGTTAAGTGTTTCACTTTCTAAGCCAGGGACGGTATGTGTAAAGAGCTCCATGGAGTAACCCGTTGTGTTGCCTGCTGCATCCTTCTCTCTTGTTGTAGTTTTTGCTGAAGAGGACAAGGAAGCGACTTGTCCCTGACCGTGAACATCCACAAGCGACGCGCTGCTTTTACATTTACCAGTTTCAGAAGAGGAGGCAAAAGAGCTAGTAGCTGAGTCTGCAATGTAAGCCAAAACTTGCTGTTGCTGCTCCGGCTTTAAAATCGGTTTTCCTACTCCCAGAAAAGAGAGCGTTCGAGGCCTTGTGTAGCCAGACGACGAAACTGGCTCCACAGCTCCAGACTTAGGTGGAATATTTTTATCCCCACGACCACCTGATGCTCCACTACCACTACCATCATTACCAGCTGACAATGAACGCCCATGGCCACGACCTCTTGCACCAGACTTCCTCATTGTTTTAAAAACTTAACCAAAGTAACTTTATTTGTTGCTGTCAAACAACTTACACGGTGAGCTATAACTTCAGAATGATTTCAATATCCCTTAACAGGTTGGTGAGACCCCAAGGAAAATCAGGCACAATGTTACACACTCTGTTTTCTGTGGCACAAAATCACAGAGATGCCACACACGCAGGACTGTCACTCAAGCACAAATGTCAATATTAATCTCCCACCTATTTTTTTTTTTTTTTTTTTCTCAGGGAGACTTTAGAAACCAAATAAGATAAAATGATTTTTTCAGGGACAATTTAGAAACCAAATAATAAAAAAAATAAAGGCTTTCTATGGCCACTGAGTGAGAGATGGCACACACAGGAGTCAGGAGTGGCACACAAGCCCTGACTGAGGCCAATATTTTTCTCCCACTGATTGATGTAGTGATTTTTTTTCAGGTAGATTTTAGAACCCAAATCAAGCAAAAAAATAAATAGGCTTTCTATGGCCCACTGAGTGAGAGATGGCACACACAGGAGTCAGGAGTGGCGCACAAGCCCTGATGCCAATATTTTTCTCCCACTGATTGATGTAGTGATTTTTTTTCAGGTAGATTTTAGAACCCAAATCAAGCAAAAAAATTAATAGGCTTTCTATGGCCCACAATTTGAGAGAGAGAGATGGCACACCCAGGAGTCAAGACTGGCACACAAGCAGAAAGGGCAATATTAATCTCCCACTGTTTGAATTTTTTTTTTGTTTTTCAGGGAGACTTTAGAAACCAAATAATACAAAAAAAAAGGCTTTCTATGGCCCACTGAGTGAGAGATGGCACACACAGGAGTCAGGAGTGGCACACAAGCCCTGACTGAGGCCAATATTTTTCTCCCACTGATTGATGTAGTGATTTTTTTTCAGGTAGATTTTAGAACCCAAATCAAGCAAAAAAATAAATAGGCTTTCTATGGCCCACTGAGTGAGAGATGGCACACACAGGAGTCAGGAGTGGCACACAAGCCCTGAGGCAAATATTTTTCTCCCACTGATTGATGTAGTGATTTTTGTTCAGGTAGATTTTAGAACCCAAATCAAGCAAAAAAATTAATAGGCTTTCTATGGCCCACTGAGTGAGAGATGGCACACACAGGAGTCAGGAGTGGTACACAAGCCCTGACTGAGGCCAATATTTTTCTCCCACTGATTGATGTAGTGATTTTTTTTCAGGTAGATTTTAGAACCCAAATCAAGCAAAAAAATTAATAGGCTTTCTATGGCCCACTGAGTGAGAGATGTCACACACAGGGATGGCACTCTAGCAGAAATGCCAATCTTAATCTCCCACAAAAAAAAAAAAAAAAACAAGGGACTGTCCTACAATTACTATCTCCCTGCAGTAATCTCAGCCAGGTATGGCAGGCAGCAATAAGGAGTGGACTGATGCACAAATTAAATAAAAAGTGTGGACAAACAAAAAAGATAGCTGTGCAGAAAGGAAGGAACAAGAGGATTTGTGCTTTGAAAAAAGCAGTTGGTTTGCACAGCGTCGTACACACACAGGCACAGCAACGCAGCTATCAGGGTCAGGGAGCCTTCTAGGGCAGCCCAATGAGCGACAGCGCTGAGGAAAAAAAAATGTAGCTTCCACTGTCCCTGCAAACAAAAGGTGGTGTTGGACAGTGGAAATCACTACAGCACAAGCGGTTTGCAGCTTTATGTACCCTGCCTATCACTATCCCTGCTTCTGAAGAAGCGGCAGCAACCTCTCCCTACACTCAGATCAGCAGCAGTAAGATGGCGGTCGGCGGGAACGCCCCTTTATAGCCCCTGTGACGCTGCAGAAAGCAAGCCAATCACTGCAATGCCCTTCTCTAAGATGGTGGGGACCAGGACCTATGTCATCACACTGCCCACACTCTGCGTTCACCTTCATTGGCTGAGAAATGGCGCTTTTCGCATCATTGAAACGCGACTTTGGCGCGAAAGTCGCGTACCGCATGGCCGACCCCGCACAGGGGTCGGATCGGGTTTCATGAAACCCGACTTTGCCAAAAGTCGGCGACTTTTGAAAATGAACGACCCGTTTCGCTCAACCCTAGTAACCAACCCTTCTTTTTTTTCTGGTGAGCCATGGCCCAAATGCTGGCCTTTGCCCAATTGCTACAGACTCTCACTGAGGAGTGTATGGTGCTGCGTGGTGAGGTGGTGCAGCAGCTGCAGCAATTGTGGGGGTTTTGTGCCTCGGCTCAGGTACAGGCTCAACCAGACAGGTTCTCTGGAGGGAGAGATAAATTTTTGGTTTTTAAGGAGGCCTGCAAGTTGTACTTCAGGCTCCACCCTCGTTCATCAGGGAGTGAGGAATAACGGGTGGGAATCATGGTTTCCCTTCTTACGGGTGATCCCCAATCCTGGGCCTTCTCCCTGCTGACCGGTTCACCATCCCTACGGTCGGTGGACGAGTTTTTTACAGCTCTGGCTCTGGTGTATGGTAATCCAGATGGCGTCTCTCTGGCGGAATCCCGACTCCGTAAGATCAAGCAGGGGAGTCGGCCGGCTGAGGAGTACTGTTCAGAGTTCAGGAGGTGGGCCACAGACACACAATGGAATGACCCTGCCCTTAGGAGCCATTTTGTGCAGGGTCTGTCCCCTAGGTTGCAAGATACTCTGGTGCAGTACGCAGCCCCCAGGTCGTTGGAGGCCACCATGTCCCTTGCCATCCGGGTGGATAGACGCTTGAGGGAGAGGCATACACCAAATGTGCCCCCTGTAGTCCTTGCTAGGGAGGAGGACACACCTGGGCAGGTGGACGAACCCATGCAAGTGGGAGGAGTTGGTTCCCAAACTGGGTTGCCTGTGGTTCGCCGTGGAGTGGGGGCATGTTTCTACTGTGGGCAGACCGGTCATTTTATCAATGTCTGCCCAGGGCGTGCCAAAGTACCTGCACCATCTAAAGAGCCGCGTCCCCCTGGTCGTGTGGAGGGAGGCAACCAGGGTGTGTATATTTCCTCCATTTTTTTGTCTCAGTGTACCTTACCTGCTGAGGAGGTTTTTGGTGGAGTAACTGAAAATGTTCCAGTGCTTGTGGACAGTGGAGCAGGAGTCAATTTGGTGGATGCTCATTTTGTCCAGACCCATGGCCTGATGAGTAGGTTGCTAGCTAAACCTCTAAGTGTCCAGGCCATTGACTCTGCCCCGCTCAGCCAGGGGAGCATTACCCAAGTCGTAGACAATATATATCTGCATATAGGGGCTTGTCATGAAGAGTCCCTGTCATGCTACGTCTTGGCGGGCATACCAACTCCCATGGTCTTAGGTCTCCCTTGGTTGAAAAAACACAACCCGGTCATAGACTGGCGGTCCAGAGAAGTAGTCAGCTGGGGTCAGTCATGTGAGGACTGCTGCCCGGGAACTACGATCTCTGCCGTCCTTCTACAACCTACCCCTTCTTCTCCAGTGAGGGCAGTAGAGGTGCTTGAAGGGAGTAGGGGCAAGACTCTACCCTCACTACATTCTAACCCGGTATGTCAGAGACCTCTTAGGAGGAGGGGTCAGAGGAGGGTGGTGGTTCCCTCTATGCATAGTGGGGGAGTGAGTTTGGCGACACAGGGGGACGCCTCTGTTGTCGGTTCTGTAAAGAGTTCACCATCTTGTGGCAGACGCATGCGTGAAAATAAACGTTCAGGTCCGGACCTGTGTGTGAATGAGTACGTATGGGTGTCCACCAAAAACATCAGGTGGAAGTGTGCAACTGGGACCTGGAGTTCCAGGGTTATTGGGTCATATCGGGTGTCGGCCATTCTCAGCCCAGGGACTTTTCAGCTGGAGTTACCCCCAGTTATGTATGGACACAACTCATTCCCCAGGTCGGCGCTCTGGAGATTTGTGGCGCCTCCAGAGCCTACGTTGCTGGCATTTTCATCAGGCCGCGTTTGCCATAAACCTGAGAGTCAGGTGACTGCCCAGGTGATCTCTGGTGGATCGAGGCGTCCTCACCGTAGGTAGGTTTGGTGGGGTCTGATGTTGAATGTCCAGAGGCCACTCATTGAAAGGGGGTACTGTCACGATCCATGTTTGGATCTGTGGCAGATCTGATTTAAAACTTTTTTCCTTTCTGGTCATCGGGGGTTAATGCAGTTCTCCCCCGGTGGCCACTGGTGTTATTGCATTGCATTACTGCTGGGTCAGCTGATGTTTGTGACCACTCCGCTCATCCTTTATAAGGTCACCTGGTGCATCAGCTGACTGTTGGTTATACAGGTCCTTCTGGAGATCAACCTCGCAGTAGCAGCTCCCTGGTGTCAGCCAAGTCTGGTGTTTGGAGCTCAGTTGCTGTACTTTCTGTGTTGTGGAGTCTGCAGCGGAGTGCAAAAGCTAAGTTCTGAGTTTTGTTACTTTGTAGTTTGTGCATTCACCTTTTCGTATTGTGTTCCCCTCACTCTCATATTGTTTATTGCTTTGTGGTGCTGTTTACACTGTTCACCTCCTGGGGTGGGGGTTTAGTTCAGGGTTTATTAGGAGACAGGGACAGGTTGGTGACTTGGGCCTCCCTACCTTAAAGGGTACCCCCAAGTTAAGGAAAGACAAAACTTCACTTAGCCTGAGGGGCAGTTCAGGGGCCCAGATTCCTCATCTTCTGTTGTCCTGTTTCTGCCCCGTGACACAACGTCTGTGACCGAACTGTAAGAAACAACCTAAAGGAAATGGGATTTACATACAGAAAAGTTAAACGAAAGCCATCATTAAAACCTAAACATAATATAACAAGGCTACAATGGGCTAAGGAAAAGCAATCGTGGACTGTGGATGATTGGATGAAAGTCATATTCAGTGATGAATCACGAATCTGCATTGGGCAAGGTGATTATGCTGGAACTTTTGTTTGGTGCCATTTCAATGAGATTTATAAAGCTGACTGGCTGAAGAGAACATGCAAATTTCCACAGTCATTGATGATATGGGGCTACATGTCAGGTAAAGGCACTGGGGAGATGGCTGTCATTACATCTTCAATAAATGCACAAGTTTATGTTGATATTTTGGACACTTTTTAGTCATGTTCCTACCTAGTAGAGATGAGCAGATCTGGTAAATTTTATTGAAAACTACAGTCTAGAACAGGGCTTTTGGGAAAAATAGAGAGAAAGGGGAGTGCATTATTAAATACATGGCACACCACATGTCTCAGTCACAGCAGGATGATGTTCCCTCTGACAGCGATATCATCAGTTTGATTCATTGTTATGCACGTAATGATCTGTCTGTTTACAAATTACTAAGAGTGATAATTTTTGGACTCTTTTTAGTTTTAGAAAACATAAAAAATCTGTCAATGCACTGTTATTAAATTGGCTGTTATATACTAATGAGTCACCCTCGATTTAAATGGTGATGTAGCTTTAACATTACTAAAACTTGAAAGATGTTGGATATAGTCTTAGGAGAGCTCTGAGTTTTACACACATCTTTTCAGGGCAATTAGAATATCTGGCGAGTTAGAAATTCCAAAAGAGTCGATCAACTCGAGTCATCATACAGTTGAAGGCTAGTGTTGAGCGATACCGTCCGATACTTGAAAGTATCGGTATCGGAAAGTATCGGCCGATACCGGCAAAGTATCGGATCTAATCCGATACCGATACCCGATACCAATACAAGTCAATGGGACTCAAGTATCGGACGGAATCCCTGATGGTTCCCAGGGTCTGAAGGAGAGGAAACTCTCCTTCAGGCCCTGGGATCCATATTAATGTGTAAAATAAAGAATTAAAATAAAAAATATTGCTATACTCACCTCTCCGACGCAGCCTGCACCTCACCGAGGGAACCGGCAGCGTTCTTTGCTTAAAATGCGCGCGTTTACTGCCTTCTGTGATGTCACGGCTTGTGATTGGTCGCGTGCCGCCCATGTGGCCGCGACGCGACCAATCACAGCAAGCCGTGACGTAATTTTCAGGTCCTGAATGCCTAATTCTAGGCATTCAGGATTTTAAAATTACGTTACGACTTGTGATTGGTCGCATCACGGTCACATGGGCGACGCGACCAATCACAAGCCGTGACGTCACGGGAGGCAGGAAACGCGCGCATTTTAAAATTACGTCACGGCTTGTGTTGTGATTTTGCTTTCTGCTCCCTCTAGTGGTCATTAGTGATTTGACTCTGGAGCTTCTGTCTTTTCCTATATCCTCACCTGGGCCGTTAGTTCAGGGGCGTTGCTATATAAGCTCCCTGGACCTTCAGTTCAATGCCTGGCATCGTTGAAATCAGAGCTAATCTGTTGTGCTCTTGTCCTATGATCCTGGTTCCTGTATTTCAAGCTAAGTCTGCTTCCTTGCTTTTTGCTTTTGTTTTGTTTGGTATTTTTGTCCAGCTTGTTCCAATCTGTATCCTGACCTTTGCTGGAAGCTCTAGGGGGCTGGTGTTCTCCCCCCGGACCGTTAGACGGTTCGGGGGTTCTTGAATCTCCAGCGTGGATTTTTATAGGGTTTTTGTTGACCAGATAAGTTATCTTGCTATATTCTGCTATTAGTAAGCTGGCCTCTCTTTGCTGAACCTGGTTCATTTCTGTGTTTGTCATTTCCTCTTACCTCACCGTTATTATTTGTGGGGGGCTTGTATCTTGCTTTGGGGTCCCTTTCTCTGGAGGCAAGAGAGGTCTTTGTTTTCTTCTCCTAGGGGTAGTTAGATTCTCCGGCTGGCGCGAGTCATCTAGCGATCACCGTAGGCATGATCCCCGGCTACTTCTAGTGTTGGCGTTAGGAGTAGCTATTTGGTCAACCCAGTTACCACAGCCCTATGAGCTGGATTTTTGAATCTCGCAGACTTACACATTCCTCTGAGACCCTGTCCACTGGGGTCATAACAGGCTTGTGATTGGTTGCGTGCCGCCCATGTGACCGCGACGCGACCAATCACAGCAAGCCGTGACGTAATTTTCAGGTCCTGAATGCCTAATTCTAGGCATTCAGGATTTTAAAATTACGTTACGGCTTGTGATTGGTCGCATCACGGTCACATGGGCGACGCGACCAATCACAAGCCGTGACGTCACGGGAGGCAGGAAACGCGCGCATTTTAAAATTACGTCACGGCTTGTGATTGGTTGCGTGCCGCCCATGTGACCGCGACGCGACCAATCACAGCAAGCCGTGACGTAATTTTCAGGTCCTGAATGCAGAATTAGGCATTCAGGACCTGAAATTACATCACGACTTGCTGTGATTGGTCGCATCGCGGTCACATGGGCGGCACGCAACCAATCACAAGCCGTGACGTAATTTTAAAATGCGCGCATTTCCTGCCTCCCGTGACGTCACGGCTTGTGATTGGTCGCGTCGCCCATGTGACCGCGACGCGACCAATCACAAGCCGTAACGTAATTTTAAAATCCTGAATGCCTAGAATTAGGCATTCAGGACCTGAAAATTACATCACGGCTTGCTGTGATTGGTCGCGTCGTGGCCACATGGGCGGCACGTGACCAATCACAAGCCGTGACGTCACGGAAGGCAGTAAACGCGCGCATTTTAAGCAAAGAACGCTGCCGGTTCCCTCGGCAAGGTGCAGGCTGCGTCGGAGAGGTGAGTATATCCCTATTTTTTATTTTAATTCTTTATTTTACACATTAATGTTGTTTCGATACCGATACCCGATACCACAAAAGTATCGGATCTCGGTATCGGAATTCCGATACCCGCAAGTATCGGCCGATACCCGATACTTGCGGTATCGGAATGCTCAACACTATTGAAGGCATAAATAGGTACAGTACTGGATCATAGATTTATATAGAAAAATAAGGCTAAAAGCCACAGCCAGCTCACCGACAGACCGAAAGAGCACGGAGATTTCGTCCAGACCAAGACGTGCAGCAATGGAAGATGAGGAAAAGATGTGTGCTCCAGCTCCTTAAAATCTTGAAATTCTTTATTGGTGCATATAAATATAGCATGATTAAAATCCTTGCTCAAAGTTGGATGCAGTCATGAGGACAGACAACGCGTTTCTATCTATGCGATCTTAATCATGTCTAACAGCATATGAACATTGCCAGTATTCATAGTACTAAGGAACCAATCACTGTGAGTTTCACAATCACATGACTGAAAAGTCGCAGGTCCTACTATATAACCATCTCACAATAAAACTAAGTATTGATAAATAGTGTTGAGCGATACCGTCCGATATTTGAAAGTATCGGTATCGGATTGGATCGGCCGATATCCAAAAAATATCGGATATCGCCGATACCGATACCCGATACCAATACAAGTCAATGGGACACAAATATCGGAACTAGTGTTGAGCATTCCGATACCGCAATTATCGGGTATCGGCCGATATTTGCGGTATCGGAATTCCGATACCGAGATCCGATACTTTTGTGGTATCGGGAATCGGCATAGAGATCGATATTAATGTGTAAAATAAAGAATAAAAATAAAAAATATTGATATACTCACCCTCTAACGCGCCCTGGTTGTAACCGGCAGTCTCCGTTTCTAAGAATGAGCGCTTGAAAGACCTTAGATGACGTCGCGGCCTGTGATTGGTCGCGGAGCGGTCACGTGACCGCCACGCGACCAATCACAAGCCGTGACGTCATCTAAGGTCTTTCAAGCACTTCATGACTTCTCCTTCACACAAAACAGAAAAGACTGAATATATTTCAGCAGACGATCACTTCTACAAGCACAAAAAGTATAAATACTTTTATATTAAGTAGTGTCTATGAAATAATTTGAAGATATTATTGTGGATGTGGGAATGAATGGTTAAAAAAATAGTTATTCTGCCACCCCACCCCAGCTTTTTTCAGCTTGATTGACATTTGCCAGGAAATTACAAATTTGGCATGTTACCATTGGCGCCCCATTCTCTTCACTGATGATAGTCGATGCCCACTGCGGACAGGCGTGAAAGACTCTGGCAATGCAGTGTTGAACATTATGTTGTGCACAGTCGGTTTGGCGGTAGGTCAGTGATGGCCTGGGAAGACGTCCTTGGGATGTCGCACAAACCTCCACATGGTTGTGAATAGGACCCTGACTCGGATGAAATCGTCAGCTCCGTTGTCACAGCTGGTGCAGTGTGCCCTGGGTTCCTTCTTGTGCAGGACAATGCCCTGGGTGTAGGCTGTTCCTGGATGATGATGTTATTGAGACATTTTGCCATTGAGACATTTGATTTACGTTCCCCACTCCTGAGTCCAAATGAGAAACTCTATAGATTCAGAGATAATGTATTCACTGTGATTGGTCGCATGGCGGTCACGTGACCGCTCCGCGACCAATCACAGGCCGCGATGTCATCTAAGGTCTTTCAAGCGCTCATTCTTAGAAACGGAGACTGCCGGTTAAAACCAGGGCGCGTCAGAGGGTGAGTATATCAATATTTTTTTTTTTTATTCTTTATTTTACACATTAATATGGATCCCAGGGCCTGAAGGGGAGTTTCCTCTCCTTCAGACCCTGGGAACCATCAGGATACCTTCCGATACTTGGTGTCCCATTGACTTGTACTGGTATCCGATACCGACACTTTCAAGTATCGGACGGTATCGCTCAACACTAATCGGAACGTAATAGGGAGCGATCCTGGATGGTTCCCAGGGTCTGAAGGAGAGGAGACTCTCCTTCAGGCCCTGGGATCCATATTCATGTAAAAAATCAAGAACAAAAATAAAAAATATGGATATACCCACCCTCGGACGGCCCCTGGCTGTCACCGCTGCAAGCGTCTGCCTCCGTTCCTAAGAATGAAGAGTGAAGGACCTTCGATGACGTCGCGGTCACATGAGCGGTCACGCGACCAATCACAAGACCGCGACGTCATCGCAGGTCCTACACTCACTGCATTCTTAGGAATGGAGGCTGCCGGTTGCACCGCTGAGAGCCAGGGGCCGTCGGTGGGTGAGTATATCCATATTTTTTATTTTTATTCTTTATTTTTTACATGAATATGGATCCCGATTCCGATTTCCGATAACCCAAAAATATCGGAACTCGGTATCGGAATTCCGATACAGCGAATATCGGCCGATACCCGATATTTGCAGTATCGGAATGCTCAACACTATTGATAAATGAAAAACGTTTAACAATAATGATATAATATTTCGTTTTTCTTATTTAAACCTAACGGTGATATTGTTTGTAAAGTGTATATCCAATACGCCTCCCTAGTTAGGAGGCGTCTTTTGATATCCCCACCACGATTTGAGCATTTAACTAGTTCTATGCCCTGAACAGACATCGCTGCGATGTTACCTCCGTGGCAAGTAGCAAAATGTTTGGCAACCATATATACATTTCTATTACCCCCATAGAAATTACTTGCGTCTCTTATGTGTTCAGAGATTCTCGTTTTGAGCTTTCTGGTGGTACATCCCACATATGAAACTTTACACTGTGTACAATTGATCTTATATACCACATTTTAAGAGTGGCTTCTATAAATGCGGCACTATCGCATGTAGCACATGTGCATCAAGCCAATTAGGCAATACATTTACTAATTATGACAACTCTAAAAGCTATAAAATTAGAGACTTCATTAATTGCCACACTAAAACTCAACTAACAGTGATTGGTCTCTTAGTACTATGAATACTGGCAATGTTCATATGCTGTTAGACATGATTAACCCCTTCATGACCCAGCCTATTTTGGCCTTAATGACCTTGCCGTTTTTTTGCAATTCTGACCAGTGTCCCTTTATGAGGTAATAACTCAGGAATGCTTCAACGGATCCTAGCGGTTCTGAGACTGTTTTTTCGTGACATATTGGGCTTCATGTTAGTGGTAAGTTTAGGTCAATAATTTCTGCGTTTATTTGTGAAAAAAATGGAAATTTGGCGAAAATGTTGAAAATTTCGCAATTTTCAAATTTTGAATTTTTATTCTGTTAAATCAGAGAGTTATGTGACACAAAATAGTTAATAAATAACATTTCCCACATGACTACTTTACATCAGCACAATTTTGGAACCAAAAATTTTTTTTGCTAGGAAGTTATAAAGGTTAAAATTTGACCAGTGATTTCTCATTTTTACAACAAAATTTACAAAATCATTTTTTTTAGGGACCACCTCACATTTGAAGTCAGTTTGAGGGGTCTATATGGCTGAAAATACCCAAAAGTGACACCATTCTAAAAACTACACCCCTCAAGGTGCTTAAAACCACATTCAAGAAGTTTGTTAACCCTTCAGGTGTTTCACAGCAGCAGAAGCAACATGGAAGGAAAATATGAACATTTAACTTTTTATTCACAAAAATGATTTTTAGCAACAATTTTTTTATTTTCCCAAGGGTAAAAGGAGAAACTGGACCATGAACTTTGTTGACCAATTTGTCCTGAGTACGCTGATACCTCATATGTGGGGGTAAACCACTGGTTGGGCGCACGGCAGGGCTCGGAAGGGAACGAGCGCCATTTGCCTTTTTGAATGAAAATTTGGCTCCAATCTTCAGCGGATAGCATGTCACGTTTGGAGAGCCCCCGTGTGCCTAAACATTGGAGCTCCCCCACAAGTGACCCCAATTTGGAAACTAGACGCCCCAATGAACTTATCTAGATGCATAGTGAGCACTTTAAACCCCCAGGTGCTTCACAAATTGATCCGTAAAAATGAAAACGTACTTTTTTTTCACAAAAAAATTCTTTTAGCCTCAATTTCTTCATTTTCACATGGGCAACAGGATAAAATGGATCCTAAAATTTGTTGGGAAATTTCTCCTGAGTAAACCGATACCTCACATGTGGGGGTAAACCACTGATTGGGCATATGGTAAGGCTCGGAAGGGAAGGAGCGCCATTTCACTTTTTGAATGAAAAATGATCTCCATCGTTAGCGGACACCATGTCGCGTTTGGAGAGCCCCTGTGTGCCTAAACATTGGAGCTCCCACACAAGTGACCCCATTTTGGAAACTAGACCCCCAAAGGAACTTATCTCGATGCATAGTGAGCACTTTAAACCCTTATGTGCTTCAGAAATTGATCCATAAATATGAAAAAGTGCTTTTTTTTCACAAAAAAATTTCTTTTAGCCTCAATATTTTCATTTTCACATGGGCAACAGGATAAAATGGATCCTAAAATTTGTTGGACAATTTCTCCTGAGTACGCCGATATCTCATATGTGGGGGTAAACCACTGTTTGGGCGCACGGCAAGGCTCGGAAGGGAAGGAGCGCCATTTGACTTTTTGAATGGAAAATTAGCTCCAATCATTAGCGGACACCATGTCGCTTTTGGAAAGCCCCTGTGTGCCTAAACACTGGAGCTCCCCCACAAGTGACCCCATTTTGGAAACTAGACCCCCCAAGGAACTTATCTAGATGCATAGTGAGCACTTTAAACCACCAGGTGCTTCACAGAAGTTTATAACGCAGAGCCGTGAAAGTAAAAAATAATTTTTCTTTCCTCAAAAATGATTTTTTAGCCCGGACTTTTTTATTTTCCCAAGGGTAACAGGGGAAATTGGACCCCAATAATTATTGTCCAGTTTCTCCTGAGTACGCTGATACCCCATATGTGGGGGTAAACTACTGTTTGGGCACACGGCAGGGTTCGGAAGGGAAGGCACGCCATTTGGCTTTTTGAATGGAAAATTAGCTCCAATCATTAGCGGACACCATGTCGCGTTTGGAGAGCCCCTGTGTGCCTAAACATTGGAGCTCCCCCACAACTGACCCCATTTTGGAAACTAGACCTCCAAAGGAACTAATCTAGATGTGTGGTGAGCACTTTGAACCCCAAAGTGCTTCACAGAAGTTTATAACGCAGAGCCATGAAAATAAAAAATAATTTTTCTTTTCTCAAAAATGATTTTTTAGCCCTGAATTTTTTATTTTCCCAAGGGTAACAGGAGAAATTTGACCCCAAAAGTTATTGTACAGTTTCTCCTGAGTACGCTGATACCCCATATGTGGGGGTAAACCACTGTTTGGGCACACGTCGGGGTTCGGAATGGAAGTAGTGACGTTTTGAAATGCAGACTTTGATGGAATGCTCTGCGGGCGTCACGTTGCGTTTGCAGAGCCCCTGATGTGCCTAAACAGTAGACACTCCCCACAAGTAACCCCATTTTGGAAACTAGACCTCCGAAGGAACTAATCTAGATGTGTGGTGAGCACTTTGAACCCCAAAGTGCTTCACAGAAGTTTATAACGCAGAGCCATGAAAATAAAAAATAATTTTTCTTTTCTCAAAAGTGATTTTTTAGCCCTGAATTTTTTATTTTCCCAAGGGTAACAGGAGAAATTTGACCCCAAAAGTTATTGTACAGTTTCTCCTGAGTACGCTGATACCCCATATGTGGGGGTAAACCACTGTTTGGGCACACGTCGGGGTTCGGAATGGAAGTAGTGACATTTTGAAATGCAGACTTTGATGGAATGCTCTGCGGGCGTCACGTTGCGTTTGCAGAGCCCCTGATGTGCCTAAACAGTAGACACTCCCCACAAGTAACCCCATTTTGGAAACTAGACCCCCAAAGGAACTTATCTAGATGTGTGGTGAGCACTTTGAACCCCCAAATGCTTCACAGAAGTTTATAACGCAGAGCCGTGAAAATAATAAATACGTTTTCTTTCCTCAAAAATAATTTTTTTGCCCAAAATTTTTTATTTTCCCAAGTGTAACAGGAGAAATTTGACCCCAAAAGTTGTTGTCCAGTATCTTCTGAGTACTTAAATACCCCATATGTGGAGGTAAACCACTGTTTGGGCACATGCCGGGGCTCGGAAGTGAAGTAGTGACATTTTGAAATGCAGACTTTGATGGAATGCTCTGCGGGCGTCACGTTGCTTTGCAGAGCCCCTGATGTCCCTAAACAGTAGACACTCCCCACAAGTAACCCCATTTTGGAAACTAGACCTCCGAAGGAACTAATCTAGATGTGTGGTGAGCACTTTGAACCCCAAAGTGCTTCACAGAAGTTTATAACGCAGAGCCATGAAAATAAAAAATAATTTTTCTTTTCTCAAAAGTGATTTTTTAGCCCTGAATTTTTTATTTTCCCAAGGGTAACAGGAGAAATTTGACCCCAAAAGTTATTGTACAGTTTCTCCTGAGTACGCTGATACCCCATATGTGGGGGTAAACCACTGTTTGGGCACACGTCGGGGTTCGGAATGGAAGTAGTGACATTTTGAAATGCAGACTTTGATGGAATGCTCTGCGGGCGTCACGTTGCGTTTGCAGAGCCCCTGATGTGCCTAAACAGTAGACACTCCCCACAAGTAACCCCATTTTGGAAACTAGACCCCCAAAGGAACTTATCTAGATGTGTGGTGAGCACTTTGAACCCCCAAATGCTTCACAGAAGTTTATAACGCAGAGCCGTGAAAATAATAAATACGTTTTCTTTCCTCAAAAATAATTTTTTTGCCCAGAATTTTTTATTTTCCCAAGTGTAACAGGAGAAATTTGACCCCAAAAGTTGTTGTCCAGTATCTCCTGAGTACACAAATACCCCATATGTGGAGGTAAACCACTGTTTGGGCACATGCCGGGGCTCGGAAGTGAAGTAGTGACATTTTGAAATGCAGACTTTGATGGAATGCTCTGCGGGCGTCACGTTGCTTTGCAGAGCCCCTGATGTCCCTAAACAGTAAACACCCCCCACAAGTGACCCCATTTTGGAAACTAGACCCCCAAAGGAACTTATCTAGATGTGTGTTGAGCACTTTGAACCCCAAGCGCTTCACAGAAGTTTACAACGCAGAGCTGTGAAAATAAAAAATCATTTTTCTTTCCTCAAAAATGATGTTTTAGCAAGCAATTATTTATTTTCACAAGGCTAAAAGGAGAAATTGGACCCCAATAGTTGTTGCCCAGTTTGTCTCGAGTATGCTGGTATCCAATATGTGGGGGTAAACCACTATTTGGGCACACGCCGGGGCTCGGAAGGGAAGTAGTGACGTTTTGAAATGCAGACTTTGATGGAATGGTCTGCGGGCGTCACATTGCATTTGCAGAGACCCTGATGTGTCTAAACAGTAGAAACCCCCCACAAGTGACCCTATTTTGGAAACTAGACCCCCAAAGGAACTTATCTAGATATGAGTTGAGCACTTTGAACCCCCAAGTGCTTCACAGAAGTTTACAACGCAGAGCCGTGAAAATAAAAAATCATTTTTATTTCCTCAAAAATGATGTTTTAGCAAGCAATTTTTTATTTTCACAAGGGTAACAGATGAAATTGGACCCCAATAGTTGTTGCCCAGTTTGTCCCGAGTATGCTGGTACTCCGTACGTGGGGGTAAACCACTGTTTGGTTGCACGTTGGGGCTCGGAAGGGAGGGTGCACCATTTGACTTTTGGAACGCAAGATTGGCTGGAATCAATGGTGGCGCCATGTTGCGTTTGGAGACCCCTGATGTGCCTAAACAGTGGAAACCTCTCAATTCTAACTCCAACACTAACCCCAACACACCCCTAACCCTAATCCCAACTCTAGCCATAACCCTAACCCCAACACACCCCTAACCACAACCCTAACCCAACACACCACTAACCCTAATCCCAACCCTAATTTCAACCCTAACCCCAACACACCCCTAACCATAACCCTAACCACAAGCCTAATCTTAAACCTATTTCCAACCCTAGCCCTAATTCCATCCCTAACCCTAAGGCTATGTACCCACGTTGTGGATTCGTGTGAGATTTTTCCGCACCATTTTTGAAAAATCCGCAGGTAAAAGGCACTGCGTTTTACCTGCGGATTTACCACAGATTTCCAGTGGTTTTTGTGCGGATTTCACCTGCGGATTCCTATTGAGGAACAGGTGTAAAACGCTGTGGAATCCGCACAAAGAATTGATATGCTGCGTAAAATACAACGCAGCGTTTCCACGCTGTATTTTCCGCACCATGGGCACAGCGGATTTGGTTTTCCAAAGATTTACTTGGAACTGTAAACCTGTTGGAAAACTGCTACAAATCCGCAGCAGCCAATCCGCTGCGGATCCGCAGCCAAATCCACACCGTGTGCACATAGCCTAATTCTAAGGCTATGTGCACACACTGTGGAAAACGCTGCGGATACGCAGCGTTTCCGCAGCTGCGGGTCCGCAGCAGTTTCCCTTGAGATTATAGTTCAATGTAAACCTATGGGAAACAAAAAACGCTGTGCCCATGCTGCGGAAAAAACTGCGCGGAAACGCAGCGGTTTACATTCCGCAGCATGTCACTTCTTTCTGCGGATTCCGCAGCGGTTTTACAACTGCTCCAATAGAAAACCGCAGTTGTTAAACCGCAGTGAAATCCGCAGAAAAACCACGTTGAATCCGCGATAAGTCCGCAGCGGTTTTACACTGCGAATTTATCAAATGCGCTGTGGAAAAATCCACAGAGGACCAGAATACCCTAACCCTAAGGAAAAATCCACAGAGGACCAGAAAACCCTATCCCTAACCCTAACCCTAACCCTAACCCTGTTTCTGAACCTAGTGGGGAAAAAAAAATAAAAATATTTTGATCACTGTGATAGGTTTTCACAGTGATCAAAATGTACATGGAACGAATCTGCCGGCAGGCAGATTCGGTGGGCATACTGCACATGTGCCCGCCATTTTGGAAGATGGCGGCGCCCAGGGAGGAGACGGACCGACATCGGGAGGCTCGGTAAGTATGTGGGGGTAAGGGGGGAGCTCGGGGGGTGGATCGGAGCACAGGGGAGGTGGATCGGAGCAAGGAAGGAGCGGGCAGGAGGACAGGGGAGCGGACAGGAGGACGGAGAGGACCGGGCCACATAACGGACGACTGGGGAGGAGATCGGGGGCGGTGGGGGGGGCAGAACATGATTTCCAGCCATGGCAGATGCTATTGCAGCATCGGCCATGGCTGGATTGCAATATTTCACCATTTTCATAGGTGAAATATTGCAAATTGCTCTGATTGGCTGTTGCACTTTCAACAGCCAATCAGAGCGATCGTAGCCACGTGGGGGCAAAGCCACCCCCCCTGGGCTGAAGTACAACTCCCCCTCTCCCTGCAGATCGGGCGAAATAGGAGTTAACCCTTTCACCCGATCTGCAGGGACGCGATCATTCTGTGACACAGCATATGCGTCACAGGTCGGATTGGCACCGACTTTCATGACGCATACGCTGTGTCACAGGTCGGGAAGGGGTTAAGATCGCATAGATCGAAACGCGTTGTCTTTCCTCATGACTGCATCCACCTTTGAGCAAGGATTTTAATCACGCTATATTTATATGCTCCAATAAAGAATTTCAAGATTTTAAGGAGCTGGAGTACACATCTTTTCCTCATCTTCCATAGATTTATATGGTTGCCATATTCTGCACAACTCTAAACTTGTACTGATCTGTAAATCAGTCATATGCATGAGTCATTGGAGACTTTTTTTCAAAAGAAGCTCCAAGTACTTGTGCATTTTAGAGACAAAACACTACCAAAATTAAGTCTCCGACAAATAAATGGGTTAAAGCGAGTGTCTCAAAGCTTCCTTTCTAATAAAAATATAGTTGAATATCTATTTAGAAATCAATTAAAATGTATCAAGAGACTCATGTAGTGTAATGTATTTAGGACTCTGGCTTCCATCTTACAAATCTAAACTGACGCTCAATTCCACCCAATCCATTGAGACATTGAAATCGATATGCATTACTGAAAATACAGATGTAATTATTATTTGTAAGAAATAACTGAATTAATGACATGTGTACAATTCAGTAACAATGTGATTTTAATTGGGGTCAACTATAATGGGAAATTTAATTTATTTCAGATATCAGTAAATACTGTATATGTTAAGTTGATCTAATATTTGGCACCACTGCAAGAACTTCAGCCAAAAGATAGAGCACGATTTGTTTTATTCCAGTGATACTGAAAAACTGCTGTAAGATATTTAACAATGTAGAGAGTAAGGGTTTAATGTAATAAAGCTGTGGACCTCAAATATGCAAATGAGCCACAAGCCATTGCACTTACAGCCTTGCTGCCTCTTTTCCCCGTTTCCCGCCCACCTCTGTTTCCTGTAAGTGATTGACAGGTCACTCTTCTGTCAGTGGACTGCATTCCCACCTGAGATTTAGTGCAAGCACTTTTATTTTCCGAGATGGTGCAGGCGCAAGGTCCAGAGGAAGACTGTCTGTGTCTGGTGCACAGATCAAGCAGACACTAACCGAATTCTTCACTAGGATGACCAGTATGGGAGCAAACTAAAGGAGTGAGTAAGACTGTCAGGTTTGGCTCATCTACAAGGAGCAGGTTATTGGGTTCTCTGATAGTATAATGAAGAGCCTGTGGAAAGGGTCCAGTAAAGCAGCGGTCATAAAACTTGGTGTGTCCTTTTTGTTGGATCCTCTGGATCCTAGAATATCATGAGTGGGTAAGAACACAGTTGGGCTCTTACTGATATTGCCAGGAGAAGCTGTAAGGCTACGTTCGGCAGGCAGCGTCGGCGCCGCAACGCACAACGCAAACAAAAACGCAGCAAAACGCATGCACAATGCTGCGTTTTGCGCCGCATGCATCCTTTTTTTCATTGATTTTGGACGCAGCAAAAATGCAACTTGCTGCGTCCTCTGCGCCCGGACCCGGGCGCCGCAGGGACGCTTGCGGCGAAAAACGCAAGTGCGATGCATGTCCATGCGCCCCCATGTTAAATATAGGGGCGCATGACGCATGCGGCGAAGCTGCGGCGCCCGACGCTGCGGCGCCGACCGCAAATGTGAACGTAGCCTTAATCATGATTTAAATCATCTGTATGAGAGACTGTAGTGTTTGAGAGCTAGAAAATCCCTTATTGAGAAATCAATACCTTTCATTGCGTTAAAGTGGATATTTACCTCTGAGTGCATGACCATTAGTCAATGTGTACTAATTGAAGGGAACCTGTTATGTCCCAAAATTCTATTAACTTGCAGATTTGAGGTTAATCTGTAGGTTAATAGCATTATAAAGCCATATGGCCACCACATTGACCCCAGTGACTGGCAGCCAGCTCAGCAGTGCATCAGTACAGAGCTGGCTGTCAGTCAGAGCTGGTGGTGCAGTTACAGCTGATACTCACCATGCACTGAGTGGTAACTGAAGCCACTTTGGCTGTGCCTCTTGACTAAAAGCTGCAGGCTGCCAAAAGTAATACAGTTACCGTATATACTCGAGCATAAGCCAACCTGAGTATAAGCCGACCCCCCTAATTTTGCAACAAAAAACTGGGAAAACTTATTGACTCGAGAATAAGCCTAGGGTGGAAAATGCAGCAGCTACCAGTATATGTCAAAAATAAAAATAGATACCAATAAAAGTAAAATTAATTGAGACATCAGTAGGTTAAGTGTTTTTGAATATCCACATTGAATCAGGAGCCCCATATAATGCTCCATGTAGTTCTTTATGGCCCCATAGATGCCCCATATAATGCTCCATGCAGTTATGGCCCCATAGATGCTCCATATAATGCTCCATGCAGTTATTGTCCCATAGATGCCCCATATAATGCTCCATACAGTTATGGCCCCATAGATGCTCCATATAATGCCCCATATAATGCTCCATGCAGTTATGGCCCCATATAATGCTCCTTGCAGTTCTTTATGGCCCCATAGACGCTCCATACAGCATTGTGCCACATGTAATGCTGCTGCAATAAAAGAAAAATACATACTCACCTCTCGTCGCTGCCCGCTGCTCCTCAGCGTCCCGACTCTCCACACTGACTTTTCAGGCAGAGGGTGGCGCGCACACTAAAACGTCATTGTGCCCTCTGACCTGCACAGTCACTGCAAGAGGACGGGAAGACGGAGCGGCACCCGGCGAATGGAACGTGACAGGTGAATATGAAACACTCACCTGGTCCCGGCGCTCGTGACGCTGTCCATGCCTGTCCCATGGTACCGCAGTTTCTTCCTGTAATGAGCGGTCACCATTACCGCTCATTACAGTAATGAATATGCGGCTCCGTCCCTATGGGAGTGGAGTCCATATTCATTACTTTAATGAGCGGTACCACATGACCGCTGAATAGAGGAAGAGCTGCAGCTGCGGGAGACCATGGGACAGGCTGGGACAGCGTTAGGAGCGCCAGGAGCAGGTAAGTATGCGACAGCCCTCTCTCCCCCTCACCCGCCGACCCCGCCACCGAACATGACTCGAGTATAAGCCGAGAGGGGCACTGTTGTGAACTCTATTTTTGGGCTCCCTCTAGTGGTCACAAGCGGTACTGTGTAGTGTTGTCTTTCTGCAGGTTGGCAGCATCAGCTGGTTCGTTATCCTTGGTTGGTTTCCTGTTTAGCTCACCTGGATACTCAGTTCCTTGCCTGCTATCAATGTATTCAGTGCTCTTCAGATTCCTTGTGACTACCTTGCTCCCAGTCTCTCCAAGACAAGCTAAGTTTTTGTTTGTTCATTTTTTGATTATCAGCATTCATCATGTTTCTTGTCCAGCTTGCTAAAATGTGATCTCCTCGCTTGCTGGTTGCTCTAGGGGACTGAGTTTCTCCCCCCACACCGTTAGTTGGTGGGGGGTTCTTGAAATCTCAGTGTGGATATTTTGTAAGGGTTTTTTACTGACCGCACAGACCCCTTTTCTATTTTCTGCTATCTAGTATTAGTGGGCCTCATTTGCTGAATCTGTTTTCACCCCTGTGTATGTGCCTTCCTCTTACCTCACCGTTATTACATGTTGGGGGCTTCTATATCTTTGGGGATTATTTCTCTGGAGGCAAGAGAGGTCTTTCTTTCTCTCTAGGGGTAGTTAGTTCCTCAGGCTGGCTCGAGACGTCTAGGATTTTTAGGCACATTCACCGGCTACCTCTAGTGTGTTTGGATAGGTTCAGTTTTGCGGTCAGTCCAGTTTACCACCTCCCTAGAGCTTGTCCTATGTTTGTTACTTAGCTGGAGTAATTTGTGATCCTCAACCACTAAGGATCATAACAGGGCACTGTTGGGCTGAAAATCTCGGCTTATACTCGAGTATATACGGTAATTTCCTCCTAGCAGACTGGTTTTCAGTACATGCACTGCGCAGCTTTAGAACACAATTAACCTTCAGATTAACCACATATCTTAAGGTTAAAAGCATTCTTTGACAGGAGAGATTCACTTTGAAGTGACAGTAAGTTTTTGTTTTGCACTAAAAAGGTATCTGCAATATTTCATATTAAGTCCAATAATGAAAAAGAATCCTTGGTAACATTTACTACATGAAGGCAGTAATTACATTTACACACACACACACGTGTCCAAATTCTGAGACCCCTACCAATCACTGAAACATGAGACCTTGGAAGGCCCATCAGCATGACCATGATGAACAGCAGTCTGAATGGTGTGGTGATCATCGGCCATTTCAGTCCTAGTCATCTAAACTATTTCAATCTAATATTTACTGCATAAAAGTTGAACACATAATAAATACATGTACTATACAGACTTGTGAAAACAATCTAGATCTGCAAAGGGAAGTGATCACTGAGATTGTAGCAGTAAGCAACTATATGCTGAACTGTATACTGATAAAGTGTGATGTATGCATCAGTATATTAAAGGTGTTGTCACTCTCGGGAGGAGGTGAATCAACTGTCATGTTTCTCCCAGAAGACATCAATTCAATGAGCTTAATGTAAATGTGTGAAATATGTTTTCTTGTGGTAACAAGTGTTAATTTCCTTATTGGCATGCAATACTAATCAATGGTCACAAGATGTCACTGTCTTCCTCTTTGCTCCTGTACTGAACCAGGTGAAAGGTTAAGTCTGCCCAGCCACAGATAGCTGGGACAGTGTGAGCGTTAACTGTAAGGCCGGCCCATAGTGGGGAGCAGGATTGGGAATCTCTGAATAGTGAGAGATTAATGAATTAAGAGGAGAGAATAGATTGTGCAGAGATCTGGAGAGGAACAGGGCAAGTGACGAGTGAAGTGAGAGACACAAGGCAGCAAGATTCATAAAGGAACATAAGAGTCGATTGAGCTCCAGTTCAGCAGGCAAGTGGGTGAAACCCATTAGTGTGAGAATTAAAGGAAGAAATTAGTCCAGTGATGGCCAGGTGTGGGAGGCCCTATAGAGAAGGGTCTTGCCCAGCTAATGAACCATTAGAAGGACGCGGCTTCAAGGGAGACCCTTATTAATGGATCACAGTCTGCTGTTTGGGCGTGGGGTTCATATCATAACAGACCCATGTGTCCCTGCACTGGGAAGATTGAGGTTTATCTCATGTGGTCTGTTAGTTACAGTCCACATATAAAGTGCTGTCACCCAAAACTGTTAAGAACGTACCTCTGTATGAAACAAAAGAAGTTGTAAAGTCTACAGCTTGCTGCCTTGTGTACCTAAGTGTGTTGCTAAGCAAAGAGTGCCTTGTTTTTATGAACACACTGGTGTCATTGTCTTGAAGACTAATAGACCTGGTGAGAAATGGAATGGGACAGGCCTGAAGGTAAAGGTACGCATAGCAACACAGCCACACACACACAACTCTTACTTTTTCTGTAACATGCTGGGGTGTTGGACCCATGACACCCAACTTCGGCTACCACTTCGGGCACCGTTACAACTCTATGTGATTGCAGACTTTTGAATATTTACAGTATGCAGTTAGAATTCATGTATTGTTGGCGAGAGAAAGCGGTCATTTAACTGCAAGTATGCAATATGCATACTGTAGTCAGATAACAACTAGACATGCCTGGCCTCCCTTAATTCAGTAGCATGGAGCGAGGCCGTGCATGTCTAGTCATAATGTGGCCGAAATAATGCAAATTACATACTTGGAGTCATGTGAACGTCCACTTTTATCAACAACATCTGAGATTCCTGACAGTGTGTGGTGAGCACTGCACGCTGTCAGGACTCAGAAGGGACTACAGATTTATCAGAAAACCTGTCTCCTCCTGTACATCTAGGCATTGTCTACGGTGAGACTTAGAAAGCTAGATCTACTGTCCTGCAGGTTCCTAATTTATGAGGATGAGCTAAATGTCTAAAGATATTGGGCAGTTCATAAGCATTTCATTGTATAATTGTACAAGCATTTTAACTACTAAGCAAAGTCCAGAAAGGAACAACCTGAATCTGAATATACATTATACTCAAACAGTCATAAACTGACCCCTAGTCATAATCACCTAAAATCTTCTAATGTTTCACACTTTCTTGACCAAAACTCCATCCCTCAAAAAATAAGTATGCCTCTACATAAAATTAAAATTACCCAAAACCAAAACTCTGAACTCAAACTTCCTAACTATTTTATCTATTGACTTAAATTGCCCTGAAGCCCTAAAAAATCGTGGTTGCACCCTTCACTGTATTTCTCCTATCTTATGGAGTGGATATCCTTCAAAACCAAATATACAAATTTTGTTTGAGAAATAATATTTTAGAATCATTCTTTGGCATAAACATCCAACGTTTATCAGAAAGGAGATGTGGATTTTACTATCCAACTGGTTGGAGTTTGTAAATGTTTTTGTAATATTTTTAAAAATATATATGTATAATGCTCCTTTAAAACAAATTATTCTTGATAAATTCTCCTTGGGACAGTTTCTTTTCTTTAAAATGTAACATTGCTCTTCCAATGTTTCCAATCCTCAGAGACTTCTCATATTAAAAAAAGATGAGAGTAAGTATCTCGTACTTGGTCCAAGTAATTTGGGACTTTTGCCTATATGAGGAGCTAAGAAGATCTGCCGACTTAGTCAATTCCCATGGCTGTCAAACGGAGTTAACAGGTGAAAACAGACAAGTTGGCTTTATTGCCTGTATAAAAAGCCGCTTTGCAGTTTCAGTTTACTCAGGAGATTACCGAAAAAGGGGCTGCAGAGGAATTTAATTGTGAGGTACAGATTCTATAAAATGGAGTTTATCCAGAGTGCTGAACTTGGTTCCAAATTAAATATAGATCAGTAATCAACTTTCCAATGAAATAAAGACCATTATTGTAAATTCCACATAGTGTGTTATATGTTTAAGCAAACTGCCCAGATGAACACTATTTTCATTTAAACTGATGTATTCAACAGATGGATCCATCAAATATCACAGTCTCAAATTGATAGGTTGAGGTTGCCTTGTTGTTGTTGGAGGATGGTTTAAAGACTTTTTGATTAAAAAATGTTAACGAATACATGAATTTTACTACTGTTACACATGTAAAAAACATGAGTTAATTACAGTGTGATGTTCAGTGTGTTTTGTACATATGTCAATATGTCGTCCATAGCATAAATACACTTGCTCATTAATTTAATATTATAGATGTGTATTATTTTCTCTAATAAAACACTGTTCAGATTGTTTGGGACATCTAGAAGAAGAAGAATTGTCCGGGAATAAAGAACGGCAACTAAACATCATTAAAGAGCAAACTTCTCCCAACAATCCAGAAGCAATCTTGTGATGAACGATGTTTTTTTCCAGCGTGATGGAGTTAGTCAAAAGGCAAAAGTTATAACTAATTTACTCTGGGGAACCAAACAATACAATTTTGGGTCCATGGCCAGGAAGCTCCACAGACCTACATCCCATTGAACCCATGTGGTCAATCCATAAAAACTGGGTGGACAAACAAAAACATAGAAATTGTAATAATCTCCTCCAAGCACTGATTAGGCAACAATGGGTTGTCATCAGTCAGGATTTGGACCAGAAGTTGATGTTCATTGCCAAGGCAAATTGCAGATAAATAGGGATCTATGGAGGTCAATAAAAGTTTAAAACCTTATGAAATGCTTAGAATTTTATTTCGGTAAAAGCAGAAAGATTTGACTAAAATATCTAAAAACACTAAAGCAGCAAACTGAAAGCCAACATTTGTGTCAGTCTCAAAACTTTGGGCACCAACTTTAGATTGACAGATAGACTTTTTTGAGACAAGCGGATGATAAGCTAGTTGTCACGGGATCAAAGTATGTAAATCGCATCTGTATGTTACACACTGTTAGGATTCTACATGTTAAGTATATACTCTTCATGTGTTACATTGGAAGGAATCCCTTCTTTTGTGCCTAGCAGCCTTTGGTTCTTTACTTTATTTGTATGTCTATTTTAAATCTTTACAATAAATATTTGTTTTCTTGGCACATATACTTCTTTGGATATTATCCTGATGAAAATTAACAGGAGTTTTAGACCTTAATGTAATATATGAAATGATATTCCCATGGATATCATAAGAATAACAATTAGAAGGACCGGTGATAGCACTGTATTTGTTCTACAGCACAGTCATGTTATGGCATCCTATGTCTTAGCGTACTTATTAAATGGGGTGTCTAACATTGATTTATTGTGCACATTTCCCATATCCAGTGACTGAATGACTATTTTTAATCATAATCATTGTTTTCCTTTCTCCAACAGACAAAGACTTTTACTTTGAGTAACGCCAAACACCTCCCCTAATGGGCAATAATCACATTATGGAACCTCTTTCTCATGAGCTGAGCAAATATATCTAATAAATGTAATCACACTTCATGACACTGTTTAGTATGGGGATTAGGGCTTCTAGGTCATCCATTCCAATTACTGTCGTGTATCTGTCTGTTGTTTCATCGTTCCCATCGACTCTGAGTAACAAATGCTGACATGTTCATAAGACGACTCAGCTCAGGGAAGACCATGTGGGATTCAGCTCAGTTATAGACACATTCAGGATTTAGAAGAGGCAAATGAAGTGAGGGGGGAAGGATTAATGGACATCCTCAAGTTTATTGGAATGCAATTCAAATCTATGAAATATTGTAAAACAAGGAGCCAGCAAAATACAACTGCAGATCTGCTGAAGGAGGAGAAATTGGAAACCTGACAATGACACGGACATTACAAGTCAGCTTTTGTTTCTCAGTGATGTTTTTACCCAGTTTTTACAGTGATGTGGCAAAGCTGAATTTATCAGAATAAGAATAACCACAGTGTGGGGGAAAAGGTCCAAAATGTTTCTCCATAAACATTTGTCTTGTATTGACTCCATTCCTAAAAAAAATTTGTAGTTCTGAGTCTACACTATAAAATAGAAAGGAGGAATGAGCAGTTAATTAGTTGGGCAAACAAAATATTTCAAGGAACCAAGTATTAGAGAAGAGCGTTTGAAGGTTCAGTTCGGCAAATGTCAGATGTTCGACGAACGTACCCAAACACCAGTGAATTCAATGGGAGGCAAAAACCAAATGTATAGAAAACAATTAAGGGGGTACAAAAAGCTTCCCAAACAGCTCAAATTAGGGGCAGACACCAGGAAAAGTGGCATAAACTGACCAAGAGTACAAATAGTATAATTGCGCAATGTGGATGCATGGGACAGGGCTTTGACCAGAATTTTTAGCTGAAACATTCTTCTGTAACAGTTGGATGAGTGACAGGTGTGGGCGTGGCGCTCTGAGAGGTCTGCTAAATTCAGGCAACAGACATGGAGACCCAGCTTGGAGTCCAAACATTTACAAAAATTAGGGGGAGACACCAGGAAAAGTGGCATCAATTGACCCGCAGTAGAAATTTGATAACGGCACAGCAGTAGTCAGCCTGGGGACATGCACAAGATATCAGGGATGTTCCAGCGTTTAGAGCTTTGACTTAAAGTCTCAATTAAGACAAGACAAGGTGGGTGAGGGCGCAGTATAAGCCTTCTTTGCTGGAAGCCCTAATACCACATGTAACAGCTCCAATTTTTTTTTCCAGCCACTCTCAGATAGCACAAACATCAGTTTCATAGAGAACTATTGGTAGAAAAATATAAGGAAAGCAAAACAGGTGGTTGACTGGTCAACTGATCCATAGTAAAGCATTTTATAATGGCACAAAAGCAGTCAGCCATGGGCCATGCATGAGGTATCAGGGTCTTGGCCAACATTTACAGATTTTAATTGAAGTTTGAATGAAGACCTGGTAGTTAAGGGAGTGGTGTAAGCCTTCTTTGCTAGGAGCCCTAAAACCACATGCAACAGCTCTAATTTTTTTCCCAGTAACAGTCAGGTGGCACAAACATTAGTTTCATACAGTACTATTGGTAGAAAAATGTAAGGATAGTGACAAAGGTAGTTGACTGAAAGTAAGTGCAGGCCTGCCTGTCTGGGAGCCCTACTTCTACAGGCAACACACATGAAGAAGACCCAACTTGGATTCGCCACATTTCAAAAAATGATTGTCACACCACTAAAGTGGCATCAATTTTCACCGAGAAGAAACAGTACAAGGGCTCTGACACACCTTCATCTACAGGCAACCCACCAGATAGAGACCCAACTTGGAGTCTTCACATTTCAAAAAAATGTTTGTAATATCAGCAGCAATAGCAGCAGCAGGAACAGAAGCCATGACAAAGGTAGCACAGACTGCCAAAATGCGAGATCTATGCATGACACTGAAAACGATACCATCGCCTAGTCTGCCCAGTCTGCGACTGGGGTGCAAAAGTCATTGGAGAGCCATGACATGTTCATTTTGATGAAAGTTAGGTGGTCTACACTTTCAGTGGTAAGCTGGATGCACTTATCCATCATGACACGACCAGCAGTGCTGAAGACATGCTCTGAGAAAATGCTGACTGCCGGGCATGTCAAAACCTCCAAGAGTTGACAGGCAAGCTCAGGCCACTCTTCCATTTTTAAAGACAAAAATCCAAAAGGTCCAAATTCCCCCTAGTGGCATTTATATTGAGCTTCAGAAACTCCTGCACCATCCTCTCCAGTAGTTCACAACATGTCAGACTTGTATTCGATTCTGCTGGTGCATTGGCTGATCTAAAAATGTGTGAAATAACTCACAGAAATTGCTTATGCCATCTACACTGTTTCTGCTAATGATTTTGCAATGAAGCCTTGATGTTCCCCGGGATTGGAAGTCTAAAACTGCGATGCACACTATGTGCTTCACTACTGTCTTGGGGAAAACCACTCTTAAGATTGTCTACAAGTGTATTTCAATACTAGAGCATGTGCGCATTCTTTTGCAGGGGATCTAACAGAGTGACAACCCAGTAGTCAGCACTATTTCTAACCCTAAGAATACGGGCATCATGTTGAAGATAGGGCAGCATGTAGGCGCTCACATCTCGGGTGCTTCCATGAGGTACAAGTCCATGGTGTGTTGGTGGTGGTTGCTCGTCCGTCACCTCTTCTTCCTCGTCCTCTTCAGTTTGTTCCTCAGCTCCTGCACCTTCACTAACGGTTTGTCTGGTATCATGAGCCCCCCCTTGATCGCTGTAATCCAGCCACTCAAGGCAACCGCCTGTGCGATGACAGTTTGGAACTTACAGATACAGTAGTTATCCCTTATGCATCCTCCTCTGCTTCCACCTCTTCCTCTGGAACCACCACCTCCTCTCGCAGACTATTCAAAGTGTGCTCCAGCATGCAGATGACCAGAATAAATATTCTGATGATGGTGTCGCCGGTGCTAACCAACTTAGTAGCCATTTGTGCAGAAGGATGCAGATGTCCTTCATCTGTTCCCACTCCGCAAGCATGATTTGCACTACATTCGTACTGCATTTGCCCAGGGTATGCCAGTATAGTGGCAGGGAAATTGCTGTACCACCAGGTTGAGGACAAGAGCCATACAATGCACATATGTGAGGTTGCCCCAGCATAGGGCCGCCAGCAATTTTGTAGCGTTATCACACATGGCCTTCGCTGGCTCCAGGTTCAGTGGAGACAGCCATTTCTCTAACTCAGCCTGGATATCTGTCCACAACTCTTGAGCTGTGTGACTGTGATCTCCAAGGCATATTAATTTCAACACTGCCTGATTGCGGTGATCCCTGGCTGTGCAGCATGGAGGTGGGGGGATTCTCTCTGCATTGCTGGAATGCATGTCTGGTTGAGGTCACAGGTGGAGATACTAGAGGAGGTGGAGGAGGCAGAAGCAATGGAGGAAGTGTTAGATACAGAGGTTTCTCCTGCAAGCCTTGGGGATTCCAAGACTTGTGGGGTAGCCTCTTGACTGCCTATCCCCACACCCACTGAGTCATGCAGTGCTCAGTCGGTAAGATCTAATGCCCCCCGCCCATGTTTGCAAGTCCAGGTGTCAGTTGTGAAATGCACTCTTGCTGACAGATTTTTTCAGAGAACGGGTGATGTTGCCTGAGACATTTTGGTGAAGCACAGACAGCTTTCTTAGAGAAGTAATGGCGAATGGGCAACTGGTACTGGGGGACAGCGACAGTCATCAACTTTCGGAAACTGTCTGTATTTACCAGGGGGGAAGGCAGCATTTCCGTGGTCTAGAGATTGGAGATGGTGGAGTTCAAGCTCTTAGCTTTGGTATGTGTTGGACCAAGGGCTAGCTACTGTGCATGTGTAGAGAGACAGTGGGCTAGGGTGAACACAACAAACTGCTAGACTGTGAGTGAAGTGCAGGCGGAGATGTTATTGTGGATTGAGAAAGATGTGCTGGGCTCTGTGAAACAAAAACAGCAGCCATCTCCACTTCTGTAACAGCTGACTGGATCTCGATCAACTGGACTGTAAAGGAAAACAAGTGTTTCTGCAGCTGAAGACCTGTGTGAGAACACTTGGCACCGTGATGGAGGAGGAAGAAGCAGCAGATGTGGTTGATGGGACAACTGGTGGTTTGTGAGGTCCACTAGTCCGCATTTTAGTGCAGTGAGATTCTCAAACTAAAGCATGTTAAACGCGCATGTGCCGATTCATGCATGTAGTAGTCAAATTACTGCAATTTTTGCCTCTACTGAGTCTTTTTTTCCAACTTTGGCAGATAACGTGAGTTAGGTCATCCTTTGCTCTATCAAAAAAGGCCCAGGCTAGGTATACCTTGCTGCCCCTGCAAACTGTACGCTCTCGACCAATTCTGGCCACAGCTACAGTTGTGGCTGAGGATGCAGTGCTTTTTGTGGTTGCATCATTCCATGTCTGTGTGGCAATCCGTAATGTACCCTCCTTGTCTTCCTCCCCCAACATCTCCTCTGCTGAGCTGCTCAGCTGTGTGCTTCTGGATTCACACCAAGTGAAATCTACAACCTCGTTGTCATCCTCTCTGTTTTCCCACTCCTCCTCTTCCTGCCCTGACACCAGAGTATTAGCTCATTCGATTTTAATTAAGAAATGTGGACTTCTGATTCCTCACTGCAACAGTTTTATCCCAAATGATTTGGATTAGCAAATACGGCCTCTTGATTGAAGCCTTATATTAGGCCTTTTTTTTAAGATGAAATCTCACCTTTTGGTTTCTAACTGCAAAACAGTTTTTGCCCAAATGATTTCAGTTGGCAAATGTGGCCTCCTAAGACAGAACACAGTTTTAGCACAATCTGCAGTGCTTTGCAAATGAATTGGGACAAAGCAACACTTGCTCTGTACCCTTGTTATTTTCTGACTAAAACCAGTCAAACCACATTTTGTTACTCAAGGTTGTACACTCACACCTGTTTAAAGCAATTAAAACTGGTTTGAATCACTGACTGGTAACCAACTTAAAAAATGCTTTGTTCCAATTAATTTGCACAGCACTGTAGTTAGATGCTAGAAGATCGATTTTACACAGGACAGGATCCTATCTAGATAACTGACAGGTTCACTTGCAGCAGGAGTGGCTTCTTGGTACTGTGACACTGCGAAAATGGCAACCGCAAAAAAATGTCCACTTTTTATATGGGCAGGGACATGTGACTTCTGGAATCACAGTAGACTTTGTGTTGTGACGTTGTGGATGGTTTCTGTGCCCTATTCAGCTGCCGCAAACACATTAAGTTAAAGGAAAAAAAATGAAAAAAAAATTACACTCTGCAGCTCCTCTGACCTAGACACCCCCCCTCCCCTCATAAAACACGTCCCCCGTCATCCCCCTTACTCATCATACAGCACCACTATCCTAGACAAAGTGAAAGGAAAAACATAAGTGGAAATGCGATCATTTACTTAACTGTGACCGAATTTTGCCGACTTTGAGGAAAAATGCTGAGGAAATGGAACACACATTGTTCGTGCTGAATTTGAGATTGGCAAATGTTTTTCGAACAAGTTCACTCATTTCCAATTACTAGTAAATTTAGGATAATCTTTATATGGAATTTTAGGGGCGTTTTTTAAAAAAGAATTTTTTTTACAAAGTAGAATGCATTTTTGTAGTACTTTTTACATCAATATGAGAAAACCAAATCCTTATCTTTGAAGTGGAAGCAATGAAGCAGAGTGATTTATACCTTTGTATGAAAAAAAATTTCTGTAAAAAATTGGGTTTCATATCCTTTGGCCCCTTCAATGTCTGTCAATGATATTTGAATCTTTTGAAAGTCCAACATCTATGAAAGCCAAGATAGCTGAATGAAAGGATTAAGGCCACATTCATACGCTCACACGTTCAGTATTTAGTCAGTATTTTACATCAATCTTTGTAAGCTAAAATCAGGAGAGGAACAATCAGAGGAAATAGAAACATCACATGTCACCACTTCTGCAATTTCACGCACTTCTGGTTTTGGTTTACAAGATACTGATGTAAAATACTGACCAAATACTGAACATGTGAACAAGACCTAAAAAGACCAATAAGGTGGCATGGCTATAAAATTATTATTAACAAAGATTAATAGTGATCTAATACAATAAAAACAAAATATTGCCTGAAAAGCATAATAAAATACTTAGCTCTCAAAACAGTACAGTCCGACTGACTAAATATCCAGATTTCTCAAGTGATCTGGTAATGCTTTCACTACAGAAATCCAATATTTTTCATTAGAGATGTCACGTCAACATCCTCAGATCAGATCACGTTGGTTCCTAAATGCAGCATTTACTTCGGAAGGAAATTGCCATGAAAGCTGATTTGTATCATGAAGTGTGGCTCTGAAGTAAAGCAACACTTTCACAACAACGTTTACATATAATATTACCCCAAAAAGTTTGCAAGCCTAGTACATGACAAATTTTCTTGTTTATAACACAAACAGCTGTAAAATCAATAAAATAAGAAGATATGTTACCTTATCTTTTGTTTTATGAGATTCTGGTTAAGTGTCTCCTGACAGAGTGCCCCGGATATTAATTTGGACAATGCTATTGACACTATCAGAGCCTAAGGCGACTTAAATTGAGGAAAATGGAGTAAGTCATTTCCTTAAGGATTGTTACAATTTCTAAAAATTTTTACCAGATGTGTATATTTTTTCACCCTCAAAGGTACCGCTAACACATATTGCAGACGGCTCAGAGCTCCTCACTGCCAAATTGAAAGAGAATGAAAACTTGCATTATAAGCTTACTTGTCTATTGGATGATCCCAAAAGTGATTGATTATTGAGAACTTTTCCTCAGACTTTATGACTTCTTACTTAACGGAACTCCACACGGCATTACGGCACCTAAATTGATCTAGTCTCACTATTCATTCTAGCTCAATATTATTCACAATCTTCATAACCAGCATACTTAAAGAAGTAGTCCACTACTTGGACAATACCTTCTCATACCTGACGTTTGACCCTGATAAAATAAAAAAAAAAACTTATATTCACCTCCCATGCCAGCACCGTTCCAGCGGTGTTGGCATTCACTCTCCCGGATCCCCAGAGTGGTTGTTGTGACACTTGAGCCCAGTGCCCAATCTAACAAGGCTGTAACAAATCTTGTTTTTTTTGTAAGTCAAGTTGTGCCTGTTTAGGACACCATTTCAGGGTACACGCAACATTTAACATTAAATTTCTATAAATTTATAATTTGGGAGAATAATATTTTGTCTTAGGCTAGGGTCATACCAGCATTTATTGTCTCATCCAAGAGAATCGGGACAATTATGCAAATTACGCTCAATTCAAACTCTGATCAGACTTTGATTCGATTTTCCCGGAGCAGAAGGTGGAGAAAAATAAAATATCCATCTTCTCCATTCTGTCTGTGGAAATTGGACCTCACTAAGATGTAATTGTGTAGTTCGATGTTTTCCATGGACTCATTGATCTGCATGAGCGAGAGCCATCCAATTATTGGAGGCAAATCGTGCATGATGCGATATTTTTCCTTGGATCACTTGGTCCAAGGAAAAAATTGGACACATGCTCAGCCCCATTGCATAACACTGGAGCAAGTGTGATCGTATATTTTGTAGGATGATAGCATCAGAATGATACGGCCGTCTCCACCAGCCTATAGGGAAATGTACTGCAAACCAGAGTTTAATATATATTTTCTTTAGACCATGGGCCTTATTTATCATTACATTTGCATTATTTTTTGCGTGAATGTCTCAGTTAGTGAATTTGTGATTTGCGACAGTCATCAGACAATTTGTGCCTTTTTTTGTGTTGTCTTTTGTGGTTTAGATAGTTTTTGCCTTTTTTACATCATTTTGGCTGTTCCTAAAGTTTTAGAATAATTCATTCAAAAATTATAAATTTGGTGTAACTCTGCATTTGCTGGTCAAAAAGTTGACAATGGTTGAAGACAGCAAAAAGAACAATTTGGGGACTTGCACAAAATTCATAAAATTGATGAATGTGTAAACCACCATGTGAAAAATCAGCGAAAACCGCGAATAAAAAAAATGGACTTAAAAGACGTAAATTATGAATAGGGCCCTATGTCTCTAGATTGTTCAGAGCGTTTTAAACTATATATAATAAAATGCATCCCTTGTAAAACAAGAAAAAAAAGCGTATTTTTATACTTTATATTTTGTTTTGTTTTTTTTCTTTGACCTTTTCTTCTACTTACATTCATATAGATTATTATATCATCGTTAAATACCAAGGCAGCTGCTGGAATAACAATAAGGGACACTTACAAAGGGCCATCCACCTTAATTTTCCCTTAATATTGATGAAAACGTAGACGAGTTTAAAATGGCAGTGACAAAGATTTTTCCTGCTAGGGAACTGGAAATTTAGATATCTTTAGTAATTACACACTGTCAGGACTATCATAGTGATCAGTAGATGTCAGTGTGTTTCTAATGTCCTAAAGGTCCACCATTGATAATCCCATTTTACTAGTGGAGTCTTCTGACAATAAGAGGATGGCTCCACTACTGGGACTTTCAACAGTTCTGTAATTTGTGTGTAAACAAGTTTTCCTTTTTCCTGCAGAGCCACCACAGGAAAATTATAGCATTACACAATTTTTGTTGAAAACAATGGACAGTCCATGTAATGACTGGACTTCATAATTTTACTGCATGCTGAAATATTGATGTATTGCAGTAGTTACTACAAGTGATTAAACTATTCTAGGTCCAAATCCTCTATAGTGACGCCAAACACAGACTTCTCCCCGGAGCCCATTGCAATGCTCAAAGTTCCAGGGGAGGTCCGAGAGAAAGATCCCCCCCAGATAGAAAGTTCAGGTCTCAATTGTTTTCAATGGGGTTCAGATTCTGGTTCAATTTCGGGAAGAGACCAAACTTTGGACTAAAATTCGGGTCATGTACCAGAACCCGAACTTCGATGGGTCCGCTCATCCCTAATACTGACTTGAGGAAGAAAAAAAAATTGTAAAACTTTGCCCTATGAGGAAGTGGTTAAAATGTTTTTTTTAGGTCAATCACATTTATATGATATAGTAGTTCCTAATAAAAACAAATATTGATAAGTACTAGTTTAGACTGCAGGTTATTTTTGACAGATTGATTCACCAGTATCTGCTTCCATCAATAAGAAACTGTTACCAGCCAGAAACGCGAAAGTCGTTCACCACAATGTTTCAGTCTTTGCAGTAAAATGTTTTAATGGAGAGAATATTAAGTGGAAAAGGAAAAAAAGAGAGGCAATATTTACTTTCATTTTTTCCCCCCACTTGAGATTTGTAAGAGCGGAAAGAGAAAATTTTACAGGCTTTACAAAGTCTGTCAACCAGCCAATCAAGAGATTCATTGGTCTTTGTAGGATACTAATGGAAGAAGATCAAGCCAAAAAATGCTGAAAAAAGCCTGGGCATCTATTGAAGCATACAAGTACAATAAAATAATAGAAATGCTTTCATGTAAGAAAATGAGAGGGAAGAAATTTATGTAGTGAATGCGCCACATAACAGCCCACAAATTGTGTTCTGACGAGGTAAATGCTGGTAAGAAGGTCCAAGATTCATTTTTGTGCAGGAAGAATTATGGCAAAAGCGTTAAACAGCTGGTGATGCATGACGGTGAAATGTTATATTGAGTTGACAATTTGTCTGCTGCCTTCATCAAACAATGGAGGAAGATTTACGTTTGCTTTTTTTGTATTGTGAAATTTTTGCGGGATACATTTACTTTGCATAAAATGCTGATTATCATATCATTGTAAATACTTATCACATTACTTTTGTGGTTCAATACTTTCTTGAACCAAAAAACAGGAAATAATACACAGAACAGCCCCAGCAAAATACCCAAGATAGTCAAAATTACGGAGTCTCACCTTTCCGCTGACTTGTCGGGATTATAGCAGCAGAGACTTAGGGGCTTCCAGGGCCAACTACCCCCACAAAGATGAGGTAATGACAAGCTGAGGAAGGTGACAGTCCACTGAGGTACATGGCCAGTTGAATGGGGGGTCACAACCTGGTTTCTCCAAACATCTCCATAGAGCCAGGTTACTGCTGAGTCCTAATGCTGGCTTCCCCAGATGTATCCATGGGTTCGGTGAAGAATGTCAAATCTGTGTCCCTTGTGATGAAGCCATAGTGCTCTGGCAGGCATCATGTAGAATGTTTCTGGCTGTGGTTTTGTAAAGAGTCTTTGCTTCTCTGTATCTCTTGGATGACTTGTTTTAGAGACATATCCCACTTATATAGTTCACAACTGTTGTCCTTCAAGCCATCATCCAGAGGTCAAAAGGAACGTGTGATGATGAGATTAACTCACATTGAGTATTTAATCAATTTGCATAACTCAGACTTCTCTGTTTTGTAGGTCAACAAACTAGCTGGCCTGGACAATGTGTAATCATAATCAACATATTAACAAACATCTATTGTTCAATTACCCTGCAACTCTGTCATCCAGCATAATAACACAATATGTAACAACAAACGTCAACTTAAAATTCAATATTACAGGCTCATACAAGCAATAGTCTGTTTTCTTTACCAACCAAAGAAAAACACAAATTTAAAAGTCAACATACAGATAACAGTCTATGCCTCCTAGTATACTAAAAATAGACATCTGGATGATTAAGATTAAATGCTGTGTCATCTAGTGTAAATTGTTGAATACACCAGGGGAGTCAATTAACATATGTGAACATATATCTCCTTAAAATGTATTTTTATTTTTATAAAGACAATAAAAAACATCTATTCCCAGTGTAACTTACAAAAAAGAATTCAAAGGGAATTGAGTAGAATCTCAACGTGCATTTCTTACCGATTGAAGGTCAGCATAACCACAACTAAAAGATTTTTTTATTGTTGGTAAAAACGTATTACAAGAGAAGAAAATGTCCAGCTTCACCGAATCCGTGAAAAAAAGTTTTCTTTATTCACAAACTTAAACATGGAGGATACAAACTTCAGCACAAACCATATGGGTAAGAATCTCAATGCGTTTCTGGAGACTAAGCACCCTTAATCATTAAGGGATCTAGATTTGTAAACTAAGCATGATATCTGTTTATATTATCTATTTGAGCAGTCCTGGTTAAGGATACAAACAGCTCCTTAGGTGAAGACATTTCCATCTTTTTTGTATGTTACACTGGGAATAGGTGTTTTTTTATATCCTTTATAAAAATAAATGCTGTTTTGTCACAGCAAGGAAAATCCCTTTTGAGCTACATTCCTACAATGAGCTTTTGATGTTGCAGATTTTCTGCCCCATTTCTGCATCCATTAAGTAAAATAGGTTACTTGCAATTTTTCTAAAATATGCAGGGTAAAAAAAACTCAGCAAAACTCATTGTGGGAACGTACACTTAGGTTCCCATGATGAGTTTTTGACGCATATTTTTTGCTGGGTTAAAACCTCAGCATCTTAAAGTTCCAGCAAAGTGGATGGGATTTATAGAACTCTAAAGGTACCTTCACACGAAACGACTTTACAACGAGAATGACAGCGATCCGTGACGTTGCAGCGTCCTGGATAGCGATATCGTTGTGTTTGACACGCAGCAGCGATCTGGATCCTGCTGTGATATCGCTGGTCGTTGAATAAAGTTCAGAACTTTATTTGGTCGTCAGACCGGCGTGTATCGTCAGGTTTGACACCAAAAGCAACGATACCAGCAATGTTTTACGCTGGTAACCAGGGTAAATATCGGGTTACTAAGCGCAGGGCCGCGCTTAGTAACCCGATGTTTACCCTGGTTACCAGCGTAAAAGTAAAAAAAACAAACAGTACATACTCACCTGCGCGTCCCCTGCCTTCCTCTTCCTGCTCTGACTGAGCGCCGGCCCTAAAGTGAAAGTAAAAGCACAGCGGTGACGTCACCGCTCTGCTGTTAGGGCCGGCGCTCACACAGTACAGGAAGCGGACGCCGGGGGACGCGCAGGTGAGCATGTACTGTTTGTTATTTTTACTGGTAACCAGGGTAAACATCGGGTTACTAAGCGCTGCCCTGCGCTTAGCAACCCGATGTTTACCCTGGTTACCCGGGGACCTCGGCATCGTTGGTCGCTGGAGAGCGGTCTGTGTGACAGCTCTCCAGCGACCAAACAGCGACGCTGCAGCGATCGGCATCGTTGTCGCTATCGCTGCAGCGTCGCTTCGTGTGAAGGTACCTTTATGCCCACTGTGCTTTTATTTTACTCAGCATAAATTGACCTGCGGTGCAAGTTTCAGATCTATAACATGTCAAAAATGCAAATGAAAAAAGTGCACACAAAAAATGTTCAGCTTTGTATCCACCACAGAAGCATAAACATAGGTCACCAAGACATACGTGAAACCATAAAACATTTTTTGAAAAAAGGGCAATTTAATCAAATAATTTAGTGGAAAAAGATTGTTATGTCTGAAAAAATGACTATTCTGAACAAATGAGTTTTTCATGAGGTCATGAAAAGATGCACAATTTCAAATGTAAAAGCAGCACAGGGAGGTGTATTAGTAAGGAATAGTTTACCTAAGGCCTCTTTCACAAGTCTGCATGGTGACAGTTTTCACACGTCCCGGAGACACGGTAACAGGAGATCAAGGGTGTCAGGGAATAAGGTATTGCAGTAAGTATGGTTTAATTTAGAACATTAAAGGAGTCTGTGTAATTATTTCAAATAAAGGATTTTATTCTGGCTGTGTCTTTATTTAACAAGTAACAACAGGATTACTAAGCCGTGGGCTTGATGTCACCTGAAAGGTAACATCAACCCCACAAATAATACCCCACTTGCCACTGCTACAGAGCAAGTAGGAAGAGCCGGGTAAAGTGCCAGAAAAGGCGCATCTAAAAGAGTCCTAAAAGCCCCCACCTGCTGTCATTTGTACTTTAATATAATGCACATCATTCTTCTCTGCTCGCTGGCAGTAGCGCTTCTTCCCCAGCGGCTGTCTGTGTGGTACTGATGCGGCACATGGGTGACACATGGTTGCCACACGTAGTACACACAAGGATATCTCCGGTACTATTTTTCTGGTACCGGAAATAAACGGACATGAGAAACCGGCCTAAGGCATTAGCAGAGCATTGAGTTTGTAGAACACTGTTTACTTTCACGCTTTGGTCAGCCCTTGAGTTGATCAGGTATTGTTCAATTTCACACCTTGGTCAGCCAATGTTTACTTTGCACATATCACTAATTTAATTAGACTGTACTAATCCTAACATCCATTCCCAGGTGAGGACACCAAGACATTGTGGTTTAAACTTGGTAAAATCACAAAAATAAATGGGTTTTACATACTATAGTACCTGCCTGTGAGAAAATATCAAGAATAGATGTATTTTTAAATATAGTATATTCCGTATATAGTGTAATTATTTTTCTAAATCACATTGTTAGCAATTTCTACTTATTACCTGCAGCACAAACCACGCAAAGAGAATCAGATGAACTTATAACTCGGCCAAGGATCACAGTACAATCCTCAGACTGGTCGGCAGCTCTCCTGACGGGAGCGTGACAGCATGTATTTCTATACAGCTGTCATGCTCAAGGCAGGAGAGCCGACTGCCAGTCCGAGCATTGTGTTGCAATCCTAGTCCAAGTTGTATGGCCATCTTACTCTTTCCAAAGAGTGACATGCAGGACACTGCCTGATTTAATGCACAGGTTTTGGGCAGTATGTGCTGCAGGTTATTGGCAGAAGTCACTAAAATGGCTCTTTCAGACGAGTGTATAAATCGGACATAAATTCAATTCAGACAATGTTATTCAATAGGACTGTTCTGATGAACATTTTTTTTTCTCTTTCCAACTGTCCTTAAAAAAATAAATAAATAAATCGAAGCATGCGCTACTCTCATCCAAGTCGATGGGTGCAAGAAAAAAAAAAATCAGATCCCACATGGACCATCAGAGCAACATCCGATTTTTACAGATAGATTTCTTTTCTACATCTAGGAATTTGTATGTGATCATGTACAGTACATATTTTAATGTAGCTGTATGAAAACTGAAAGTACATGGATAGCACACGGACATAAAAAAAACACGGTCTCAGAGATGGCACCTGATGAAAAAAAAAAAAATAAATGATCTAAGATTTTTAATGAAACCCCAACGATTTTTCATATGCTTGTCTGCAGGCACCCATACATAGATGTAGAAAAATTATACTGCAGAGTCCTGCGCTAAAATCATTTTCTTATGAAAGTGTAAATACATTTTAAAATGTTCAGAACCCAGTAAAAAGAAGGAATAGAGTAGGAGGGGGATGCAGCTGCAGTTTGTCACTCAATGTGTTAGTAATTAGGTAAATCAAGGGAAGGAGGAAGGTGAGTATTTGTGATGTGGCATTTGATATGTAGCTCTAATATCACACCAGCAAAAGTTCATCCATTTGGCAAACTTGGATAAATGCAAATTTGCAGAAATCTGCATCGGAAAGAAAAAAGATTCCAATATATTTGCTATGCACAACATAGCTGTCTGAATTACATCTTTTATACATTGTTAGCTTAAAATAAAATTTGCATTTGTGCTGCATGAACATGAGATGAAGCAGCCTGAGAACATGAACATGTCCCATGTAGCATAACCCATTAACACCTCATAAATTACTGATCCCAGTATTGCAGATGTGAACATCCTTTTTCTGTTCAAGATTTTTTCCGTAGAAATAAATATCAATATTAAAATAATGTTAATATATAGTGATCCTACATTTTGAATTCATACAACCAACTGAGATAGTGAAGTCACAAACATGATCCAAATTATATAAAATATGATTCTTTATTTATACAAACAGGAATATTCCGTATATATCAATACACATATCATATTATTACAAATATCCGTAAATATAGTATATAGCAGTGGTAACCCACTACTGCACATGGACTAAATTAGAATAGGGTAACAGAAACAAAACACAGAAAGTGACCTATCCCCATGCCATAATAACATCCAAAATACATATAATATTATCAGCAATAGTCCATAGTTAATATATTAATATGGCCCCTTCTCAAAAATTGAACTGATAGAGCATGCCAATATAATATTTAAATAGATTTATACATTTGTTTAGCCCATATAGATAGGGGTAAATTTGCAGCTAATTTAGCATAATAGCTAAACCCTATCTATCAGATAGATCTATAATAATGACATGAATCTATTATCTGCGGTCTCAGCACTATAAGTAGGGGAGGATATAGATAAATTATGTCTAATACCAGAGCTCTCCAAGAGAAGCAGATCCTATATCCACAAAGATGGAAAACTATTAAAAGACATATTGTGATTAAGTAGATCTATTACCTGTGGTCATGTTGGCAAGGGGTATGGTCACACTGGTACCTCAATTTTGAATTCATAGCGGTAATGCCCAGTCATGAATTCAAAATGTGGGATAGTTTAATATTTATAAACTTTATGTAATTGAAGACAATTATCAAAACAAAGCTGTAATGTGACCAATATTTTAGTTTCCTATTAAAACTTGATTTTTCATGCAAATTAATGGTATACATTCAGTTTGATAAACTTTTATTTTCTGTTGCTCACACATCAAGAATATATTCGACAGCTCTGTACTGAGATTGCAATTATTAGCTGTGCATAATATTTACCCAATTTATATCTACCCGATCCAGGGAATCCCATCTCAAAATTACTTTTTATTTATAACACAATGGAGCACAGTGAGAAAGGCCTAATGATTTTCTAGGAATAGAAAACAAAACATGTAATTTATAAATAAATTCTAAAATGTCCTAAAATAGCAAATCACACTTGTTTTGTATAGGATGATAATCACTATAGTACATTAAAATGGTCATTTTCTTGTTATACTGACAGAAACCTCCCCTATAAAAAGACAGAGTGGACAGCAGTGTGAGCAGCCTCTTCTTACTACAGCACCCCTTATATTTCCAGTATTAGATCAGATAGAGATAATGGACAAAAGTGTTAGCAGCCTCTCCTTACCACAGCACCCCTGATATATCCAGCATTAGATCAGATATACATGATGGACAGCAGTATTAGCAGCCTCTTCTTACCACAGCACTCCTGATATCTCCAGTATTAGATCAGATAGACAGGGTGGACGGCAGTGTGAGCAGCCTCTACTTACCACAGCACCCCTGATATCTCCAGTATTAGATCAGATAGACATGGTGGATAGCAGTGTGAGCAGTCTCTTCTTACCTCAGAACCCCTGATATCTCCAGTATTAGATCAGATAATCAAGGTGGACAGCAGTGTGAGCAGCCTCTCCTTACCTCAAAACCCCTGGTATCTCCAGTATTAGATCAGATAGACAGGGTGGACAGCAGTGTGAGCAGCCTCTTCTTACCTCAGCATTCCTGGTATCTCCAGTATTAGATCAGATAGACAGGGTGGACAGCAGTGTGAGCAGCCTCTACTTACCACAGCACTCCTGATATCTCCAGTATTAGATCAGATAGACAGCAGTGTGAGCAGCCTCTACTTACCACAGCACCCCTGATATCTCCAGTATTAGATCAGATAGACATGGTGGACAGCAGTGTGAGCAGCCTCTTCTTACCTCAGAACCCCTGATATCTCCAGTATTAGATCAGATAAACAGGGTGGACAGCAGTGTGAGCAGCCTCTCATTACCTCAGAACCCCTGGTATCTCCAGTATTAGATCAGATAGACAGGGTGGACAGCAGTGTGAGCAGCCTCTACTTACCACAGCACTCCTGATATCTCCAGTATTAGATCAGATAGACAGCAGTGTGAGCAGCCTCTACTTACCACAGCACCCCTGATATCTCCAGTATTAGATCAGATAGACATGGTGGACAGCAGTGTGAGCAGCCTCTTCTTACCTCAAAACCCCTGATATCTCCAGTATTAGATCAGATAAACAGGGTGGACAGCAGTGTGAGCAGCCTCTCATTACCTCAGAACCCCTGGTATCTCCAGTATTAGATCAGATAGACAGGGTGGACAGCAGTGTGAGCAGCCTCTACTTACCACAGCACTCCTGATATCTCCAGTATTAGATCAGATAGACAGAAGTGTGAGCAGCCTCTACTTACCACAGCACCCCTGATATCTCCAGTATTAGATCAGATAGACATGGTGGACAGCAATGTGAGCAGCCTCTTCTTACCTCAAAACCCCTGATATCTCCAGTATTAGATCAGAAAAACAGGGTGGACAGCAGTGTGAGCAGCCTCTCATTACCTCAGAACCCCTGGTATCTCCAGTATTAGTTCAGATAGACAGGGTGGACAGCAGTGTGAGCAGCCTCTACCTACCACAGCACTCCTGATATCTCCAGTATTAGATCAGATAGACAGCAGTGTGAGCAGCCTCTACTTACCACAGCACCTCTGATATCTCCAGTACTAGATCAGATAGACAGGATGGACAGCAATGTGAGCAGCCTCTTCTTACTTCCACACCCTGGTATCTTCAGTATTAGATAAGATTCACAGCAATGTGAACAGCATAATCTTTCCTCAGCATACCCGGAATCTTCAGTATTAGACAAGAGCGGGTAGACAGCATCGTGAACAGCTACTTTTCTCAGCATTCCTGGTATTTATAGTATAAGGCCACGTTCACACTATCAGTATTTGGTCAGTATTTTACATCAATATTTGTAAGCTAAAACCAGAAGATGGTGGAAAATATAGAAGTGGTGACGTGTTTCTATTATACTTTTCCTCTGATTGTTTCATTCCTGATTTTATCTTACCAATACTGATTTGAAATAGTGACCAAATACTGAATGTGTGAACGTGACCTTAGATCAGACTATCCACTGGGTGAACATCTTATTACATGTGATGGGAGGGCTATAGCTTTCCACTGCACATGCTCACAGGCCCCTGACCTGTTAACATTCTATGACAAGTTTTTGTTAGTGCAACAAGACAGTAGTAATTTTAATGTGCTATAATGGGTACAGGTGCTTCTCACAAAATTAGAATATCATCAAAAAGTTAATTTATTTAAGTTCTTCAATACAAAAGGTGAAACTCATATATTATATAGAGCTTTTACAAAAAGAGGTTTCTATTTCAAGCGTTTATTTCTGCTAATGTTGATGATTATGGCTTACAGCCAATGAAAACCCAAGTAAATTAGAAAACTTGATAACATCAGCTTGAAAAATGATTTTAATATCAGAAATGTTGGCATACTGAGATGTATGTTCAGTAAATGCACTCAATACTTGGTCGGAGCTCCTTTTGCATCAATTACTGCATTAATGCGGCATGACATGGATGTAACAAGGTGGCATGGAGTGTTATTCATGGGCGAGTCTACTATGCCACAGTCAGTGAGCACCCCCGCCCCTTGCACATAAAATGACAGGTGAAGTCCCAGTCCCGTGGTACAGTCAGTTACCTTCAGCTCACAGTCACTCAGGATGCAGGGGATGAAATCTAATTAAAACACCACAAACTAAAGTTCTGTTCCAACTGCAAAACCTTACGGAACACAGTGCAAACAAGGCACTGCTTCCTGCTCTTTCCCCTGCAGTTTCATTTCTTCTGGGGGCAATCCCGCTGAACCAGTGTCCATCCACACTGCCCCTCAAGCTAGGGCAGCTTTTATCCCCACGACCAGGGAATCCTCTGTCCTCGCTAAGGTGGATATCCTGCCCTGGGCAAAGTGCCCGGGCGTCTACGTCTAGAGCAGTAAGGGTACTGTCACACAGTGGCACTTTTGTCGCTACGACGGTACGATCCGTGACGTTCCAGCGATATCCATAAGATATCGCAGTGTCTGACACGCAGCAGAGATCAGGGACCCTGCTGAGAATCGTACGTCGTAGCAGATCGTTTGGAACTTTCTTTCGTCGCTGGATCTCCCGCTGTCATCGCTGGATCGTTGTGTGTGACAGCGATCCAGCGATGCGTTCGCTTGTAACCAGGGTAAACATCGGGTTACTAAGCGCAGGGCTGCGCTTAGTAACCCGATGTTTACCGTGGTTACCAGTGTAAAAGTAAAAAAAACCAAACAGTACATACTCACATTCCGGTGTCTGTCCCCCGGCATTCTGCTTCTCTGCACTGTGAGCGCCGGCCGGCCGGAAAGCGAGCACAGCGGTGCCGTCTGACGTCACCGCTGTGCTTTCCGGCTGGCGCAGACACAGTGGAGAGAAGCAGAACGCCGGGGGACAGACACCGGAATGTAAGTATGTACGGTTTGGTTTTTTTAACTTTTACGCTGGTAACCACGGTAAACATCGGGTTACTAAGCGCGGCCCTGCGCTTAGTAACCCGATGTTTACCCTGGTTACCCGGGGCCTTCGGCATCGTTGGTTGCTGGAGAGCTGACTGTGTGACAGCTCCCCAGCGACCACACAACCACTTACCAACGATCACGGCCAGGTCGTATCGCTGGTCGTGATCGTTGGTAAATCGTATAGTGTGACAGTACCCTAAGTGCCTTCCATAAGTCCATAGGCTTTACACCATCCCTCTTTTAACTCCTCCCAACTGTTTAACCCTTAGCTCTCTGTCCCTAAGCTAAACATGTACAATTCCATCTACATTACTGGACACTCAGTCCTTGATGCTATATAGGGCCCACTGCCCTCTCAGGGATGCAGAACAGTCCCTTTTGTTCTTAAAGTGTAACCAGCACAACACTTTGTCAAAACAGGGCCACATCAGTCTATACATGGCCGCTGAGTAGAGTAGAGAGCCACATTTGGCCCTTAAAGGCAATGGATCCGGCATTAAGGTACACCTTATCTCCGGTGCCGGTCTCCTACTCACCACCGCTGTGCCTGATGACAATCCTCTCACTCGACCACGTGAACTGGGAACCATGGCAGCAATGACCACTCAGGACAGCCTCCATGGTCTTCCGGGCTGACTCCGGCTTGGCCGGCCTCACCATATCATCGTCCTCAAAGGCCTGCCTGTCCGTCTGTTGAAAAGGGTGCCACTCCTCCCATTCGCTCATCCACCAGGCTTCGAAGCTCAGGGGACCGTCTCTGCCTGGGCCACGGAGTGCTTCTAGTCCTGGCATACGATGCCACCATGGTAAGACGTGCTTTGCCTCTGCATGTTGCCAGACAATGGTGTCTGTTATGACCCCAATGGCGAGGGTCTCAGAGGAACGTGGAAGTCTGCAGAATACAAAAATCCAGCTCATAGGGCAGTGGTAACTGGGTTGACCATATATCTACTCCTAACGCCAACACTAGAAGTAGCCGGGGATCATTCCTACGTTGATTCTAGATGACACGCGCCAGCCGGAAAATCTAGCTACCCCTAGTAGAGGAAAACAAAGACCTTTCTTGCCTCCAGAGAAGGGGACCCCAAAGCTGGATAGAAGCCCCCCACAAATAATGACGGTGAGGTAAGAGGAAATGACAAACACAGAAATGAACCAGGTTTAGCACAGAGAGGCCCGCTTACTGATAGCAGAATAAAGAAAGGTAACTTATATGGTCAACAAAAACCCTATCAAAATCCACACTGGAAATTCAAGAACCCCCGAACCGTCTAACGGTCCGGGGGGAGAACACCAGCCCCCTAGAGCTTCCAGCAAAGGTCAGGATATAGATTTGGAACAAGCTGGACAAAAATACAAAACCAAAACAAATAGCAAAAAGCAAAAGGCAGACTTAGCTGATATAACTGGAACCAGGATCAGTAGACAAGAGCACAGCAGACTAGCTCTGATAACTACGTTGCCAGGCATTGAACTGAAGGTCCAGGGAGCTTATATAGCAACACCCCTAACTAACGACCCAGGTGCGGATAAAAGGAATGACAGAAAAACCAGAGTCAAAAAACTAGTAACCACTAGAGGGAGCAAAAAGCAAATTCACAACAGTACCCCCCCCTTAGTGAGGGGTCACCGAACCCTCACCACAACCACCAGGGCGATCAGGATGAGCGGCATGAAAGGCACGAACTAAATCGGCCGCATGAACATCAGAGGCGACCACCCAGGAATTATCCTCCTGACCATAGCCCTTCCACTTGACCAGGTACTGAAGCCTCCGCCTGGAGAGGCGAGAATCCAAGATCTTCTCCACCACGTACTCCAACTCGCCCTCAACCAACACCGGAGCAGGAGGCTCAGCAGAAGGAACTACAGGCACAATGTACCGCCGCAACAAGGACCTATGAAATACATTGTGAATAGCAAACGACACAGGAAGATCCAGACGAAAAGATACAGGATTAAGGATTTCCAATATCTTGTAAGGCCCAATAAAACGAGGTTTAAATTTGGGAGAGGAGACCTTCATAGGAACAAAGCGGGAAGAAAGCCACACCAAATCCCCAACGCGTAGTCGGGGACCCACACCGCGGCGGCGGTTGGCAAAGCGCTGAGCCTTCTCCTGTGACAACTTCAAGTTGTCCACCACATGATTCCAGATCTGCTGCAACCTATCCACCACAGAATCCACCCCAGGACAGTCAGAAGGCTCCACATGACCCGAAGAAAAGCGAGGATGGAAACCAGAGTTGCAGAAAAAAGGCAAAACCAAGGTGGCGGAACTAGCCCGATTATTAAGGGCAAACTCAGCCAACGGCAAGAATGTCACCCAATCGTCCTGATCAGCAGAGACAAAACACCTCAAATAAGCCTCCAAAGTCTGACTGGTTCGCTCCGTCTGTCCATTAGTCTGAGGATGGAAAGCAGACGAAAACGACAAATCAATGCCCATCCTACTACAAAAGGATCGCCAGAACCTGGAAACGAACTGGGATCCTCTGTCAGACACAATATTCTCAGGGATGCCGTGCAAACGAACCACGTTCTGGAAAAACACAGGAACCAGATCGGAAGAGGAAGGCAGCTTAGGCAAAGGAACCAAATGGACCATCTTGGAGAAGCGATCACATATCACCCAGATAACGGACATGCCCTGAGATAGCGGAAGATCAGAAATGAAATCCATGGAGATATGTGTCCAAGGTCTCTTCGGGACAGGCAAGGGCAAGAGCAAACCGCTGGCACGAGAACAGCAAGGCTTAGCTCGAGCACAAGTCCCACAGGACTGCACAAATGACCGCACATCCCTTGACAAGGAAGGCCACCAAAAGGACCTGGCCACCAGATCCCTGGTGCCAAAAATTCCCGGGTGACCTGCCAACACCGAGGAATGAACCTCGGAAATGACTCTGCTGGTCCACTTATCCGAGACAAACAGTCTGTCAGGTGGACAAGACTCAGGCCTATCAGCCTGAAATCTCTGCAACACACGTCGCAGATCCGGAGAAATAGCAGACAAGATAACTCCATCTTTAAGAATACCAACAGGATCAGCGACTCCAGGAGCATCAGGCACAAAGCTCCTAGAAAGAGCATCGGCCTTCACATTCTTTGAACCTGGTAAATACGAGACAACAAAATCAAAGCGGGAGAAAAACAATGACCAGCGGGCCTGTCTCGGATTAAGGCGTTTAGCAGACTCGAGATACATCAGATTTTTGTGATCAGTCAAGACCACCACACGATGCTTAGCACCCTCGAGCCAATGACGCCACTCCTCAAATGCCCATTTCATGGCCAACAACTCCCGATTGCCCACATCATAATTTCGCTCGGCAGGCGAAAACTTCCTAGAGAAAAAGGCACAAGGTTTCATAACAGAGCAACCAGGGCCTCTCTGCGACAAAACGGCCCCTGCCCCAATCTCCGAAGCATCCACCTCAACCTGAAAGGGAAGTGAGACGTCAGGCTGGCACAAAACAGGCGCCGAAGTAAACCGGCGTTTCAACTCCTGGAAAGCCTCCACGGCAGCAGGAGCCCAGTTAGCTACATCAGAGCCCTTCTTGGTCATATCCGTCAAAGGTTTCACAATGCTAGAAAAATTAGCGATAAAACGACGGTAGAAGTTAGCGAAGCCCAAGAACTTCTGAAGACTCTTAACTGACGAGGGCTGAGTCCAATCAAGAATAGCTCGGACCTTGACTGGGTCCATCTCCACAGCAGAAGGGGAAAAAATGAACCCCAAAAAGGGAACCTTCTGTACACCAAAGAGACACTTTGAGCCCTTGACAAACAAAGAATTTTCACGCAAAATTTTAAAGACCAACCTGACCTGCTCCACATGCGAATCCCAATTATCAGAAAAAACCAAAATATCATCCAGATAAACAATCAAAAATTTATCCAGATACTTCCGGAAAATGTCATGCATAAAGGACTGAAAAACTGAAGGCACATTGGAGAGCCCAAAAGGCATCACCAAGTACTCAAAATGACCTTCGGGCGTATTGAATGCGGTTTTCCATTCATCACCTTGCTTAATGCGCACAAGGTTGTACGCACCACGAAGGTCTATCTTGGTGAACCACTTGGCACCCTTAATCCGGGCAAACAAGTCAGACAACAGCGGTAAAGGATACTGAAATTTGACAGTGATCTTATTTAAAAGCCGATAATCAATACAAGGTCTCAAAGATCCGTCCTTTTTTGCCACAAAAAAGAATCCCGCACCAAGAGGGGAAGAAGACGGACGAATATGTCCTTTTTCCAGAGACTCCTTGATATATGAACGCATAGCGGTATGTTCAGGTACCGACAGATTAAACAGTCTTCCCTTAGGAAATTTACTGCCTGGGATCAAATCTATAGCACAGTCACAGTCCCTATGAGGAGGCAGTGCACTGGACTCAGACTCACTGAAGACATCCTGATAATCAGACAAGTACTCCAGAACTTCCGAAGGCGTAGAAGAAGCAATAGACACAGGCAGGGAATCCTCATGAATACCACGACAGCCCCAACTTGAGACTGACATAGCCTTCCAGTCCAGGACTGGATTATGGGTCTGTAACCATGGCAGCCCTAAAACGACCAAATCATGCATTTTATGTAAAACCAGGAAACGTATCACCTCGCGGTGTTCAGGAGTCATGCACATGGTAACCTGAGTCCAATACTGCGGTTTATTTGCTGCCAATGGTGTAGCATCAATACCCCTAAGAGGAATAGGATTTTCTAATGGTTCAAGAGTAAATCCACAGCGCTTAGCAAATGAGAGATCCATGAGACTCAGGGCAGCACCTGAATCTACAAACGCCATGACAGGATAAGATGACAGTGAGCAAATCAAAGTTACAGACAGAATAAATTTAGGTTGCAAATTACCAACGGTGACAGGACTAACAACCTTAGCTATACGTTTAGAGCATGCTGAGATAACATGTGTAGAATCACCACAGTAGTAGCACAAGCCATTCCGGCGTCTATGAATTTTCCGCTCATTTCTAGTCAGGATTCTATCACATTGCATTAAATCAGGTGTCTGTTCAGACAACACCATGAGGGAATTTGCGGTTTTTCTATCACATTGCACCGAATTAGGTGTCTGTTCAGACAACACCATGAGGGAATTTGCGGTTTTGCGCTCCCGCAACCGCCGGTCAATTTGAATAGCCAGTGCCATAGTATCATTCAGACCTGTGGGAATGGGAAAACCCACCATAACATTCTTAATGGCTTCAGAAAGGCCATTTCTAAAATTAGCGGCCAGTGCACACTCGTTCCAATGTGTCAGCACGGACCATTTCCGAAATTTTTGGCAATACACTTCAGCCTCGTCCTGCCCCTGAGACATAGACAGCAAGGCCTTTTCTGCCTGAATCTCAAGATTGGGTTCCTCATAAAGTAAACCGAGCGCCAGAAAAAACGCATCAAGATCAGCCAATGCCGGATCTCCTGGCGCCAGCGAAAAAGCCCAATCCTGAGGGTCGCCCCGTAAGAACGAAATAACAATTTTTACTTGCTGAGCAGAATCTCCTGATGAACAGGGTCTCAGGGACAAAAACAATTTACAATTATTCACGAAATTCCTAAACTTAAACCTGTCTCCGGAAAACAGTTCAGGAATCGGTATTTTAGGTTCTGACCTAGGATTTCTGATAACATAGTCTTGTATGCCCTGCACACGAGTAGCCAGCTGGTCCACACTTGTAATCAAGGTCTGGACATTCATGTCTGCAGCAAGCATAGCCACTCTGAGGTAAAGGGGAAGGAGAAAAAAAAAACTCAGAATCTTCTTTCTTATAATCCCTCTTCTGCAATGCATTAAACATTTAATACTGGCCTGGCAAACTGTTATGACCCCAATGGCGAGGGTCTCAGAGGAACGTGGAAGTCTGCAGAATACAAAAATCCAGCTCATAGGGCAGTGGTAACTGGGTTGACCATATATCTACTCCTAACGCCAACACTAGAAGTAGCCGGGGATCATTCCTACGTTGATTCTAGATGACACGCGCCAGCCGGAAAATCTAGCTACCCCTAGTAGAGGAAAACAAAGACCTTTCTTGCCTCCAGAGAAGGGGACCCCAAAGCTGGATAGAAGCCCCCCACAAATAATGACGGTGAGGTAAGAGGAAATGACAAACACAGAAATGAACCAGGTTTAGCACAGAGAGGCCCGCTTACTGATAGCAGAATAAAGAAAGGTAACTTATATGGTCAACAAAAACCCTATCAAAATCCACACTGGAAATTCAAGAACCCCCGAACCGTCTAACGGTCCGGGGGGAGAACACCAGCCCCCTAGAGCTTCCAGCAAAGGTCAGGATATAGATTTGGAACAAGCTGGACAAAAATACAAAACCAAAACAAATAGCAAAAAGCAAAAGGCAGACTTAGCTGATATAACTGGAACCAGGATCAGTAGACAAGAGCACAGCAGACTAGCTCTGATAACTACGTTGCCAGGCATTGAACTGAAGGTCCAGGGAGCTTATATAGCAACACCCCTAACTAACGACCCAGGTGCGGATAAAAGGAATGACAGAAAAACCAGAGTCAAAAAACTAGTAACCACTAGAGGGAGCAAAAAGCAAATTCACAACAGGTGTCTTCTCTTCTGACACGCTTTCTCGGCCTTCTTGGCTCCTCCCATTCATGGGTAGAGTCATTCCTGGCTGCTCGACCCATTTTTTCACTCTGTGCTGGAAGAGTTACAGCTTCTTCTTTGCCGGCGCCCATTTCAAACGGATATTAATCACAAGGGGATGTGGCCTCCTTGCTTTTGCCAATTTCCTTCCATCATGCCCACAAAAGGTGGCACCACCCTTCATCTTTGTACCACTGTCTCCTGGTCAGCCTTCAGCACCATCTTAAAGTCACTGTCAGCCACCATCTTTAACTCTTTCATGGCTATCACCTTCAAAGTTCCAGGAATCTTTTCCACCAGCACTGTAGCTGCAGGGCTTCTAGATTCGATCCTTCCGACTACGTCAAATGTAACAAGGTGGTACGGGGTGGTAGTCATGGGTGAGTCTACTAAGTCACAGTCAGTGAGCACCCCTGCCCCTTACACATGAAATGACAGATGGAGTTCCAGTCCTGTGGTACAGTCAGTTACCTTTAGCTCACAGTCACTCAGGATGCAGGGGACGAAATCTCCACAAAACACCACAATCCAAAGTTCTGTTTGAACTGCAAAACTTTACTGAACACAGTGCAAACAAGGCAATGCTTCCTGATCTTTTCCCAGTGGTTTCCCAGTGACTGTATGACAGCAGCTCCTGTCCTGGTCTCGAACCCTGTACTTCTCCTGGGGTCGATCCCACTGAGCCAGTGTCCATCCACACTGCCTATCAAGCTAGATCAGCTTTTATCCACACGACCGGGGAATCCTCTGTCCTCACTATGGTGTATATCCTGCCCTGGGCAAAGTGCCCGGGTGTCTGAGTCTAGAGCAGGAAGTGCCTTCCATAAGTCCATAGGCGTTGCACCATTCCTCTTTTAACTCCTCCCAACTGTTTAATCCTTAGCTCTCTATCCCTAAGCTAAACATGTACAACTGCATTTACATTACAGTTTAAAACTGAGAACATATACAACTGAGAACATATACAACACATTACACATTGCAAAAACATTAGCAAATTGCACATTTAGGTACAACATAGGACAACGACATTACCATATAAAACACTATTGAACCATCAGGGTGCTGCATATTACACACGCTCGATGTATAGGAGAGAGAAGGCAATTGAGGGTCCCCGCCACCTCCTTACATGGAGGTGATCAGTCTGTGGCACTGCTGAGGTGTTATGGAAGCCCTGGGTGCTTTGATAGCAGCCTTCAACTCATCTGCATTGTTGGGTCTGGTGTCTCATCTTCCTCTTGACAATTTCTCATAGATTCTCTATGGGTTTAAGGTCAGGTGAGTTTGCTGGCCACTCAGGAACAGTGATACTGTAGGTATTTGTACTTTTGGCAGTGTGGACAGGTGCCAAGTCCTGCTAGACAATGAAATTTCCACCTCCAAAAAGCTTGTCGGTAGAGGGAAGCATGAAGTGCTCTAAAATTTCCTGGTAGACGGCTGCACTGTCTTTGGTCTTGATAAAACATAGTGGACCTACACCAGCAGATGACATGGCTCCCCAATCCATCACAGATTGTGGAAACTTCATATTAGACCTCAAGCAGCTTGGATTGTGTCCTCTCCGCTCTTCCTCCAGACTCTGGGACCTTGATTTCCAAATTAAATGCAAAATTTACTTTCATCTGAAAACCTTGGACCACTGAGTATTAGTCCAGTCCTTTTTCTCCTTGGCCTAGGTAAGAAGCTTCTGGTGTTGTCTATTGGTCAGGAGTGGTTTGACACAAGGAATGTGACACTTGTAGCCATTGTCCTGGATATGTCTGTGTGTCGTGGCTCTTAAAGCAATGACTCCAGTAGCAGGCCACTCTTTGTGAATTTCCCCAAAATTTTTGAATGGCCTTTTCTTAATCCTCTCAATGCTGTGGTTATCCTGGTTGCTTGTGCACCTTTTTCTACCGCACTATTTCCATCCACTCAACTTTCCATTAATATGCTTGGATACAGCACTCTGTGAACAGCCAACTTCTTTAGCAATGACCTTTCGTGGTTTACCCTCCTTGTAGAGTGCCTCAATGACTGCCTTCTAGACATCTGTCAAGTCAGCAGTCTTTCCCATGATTGTGGAGCCTACTGAAGCAGACTAAGGGACCTTTTTAAATGCTTAGGTAGCCTTTACAGGTGTTTTTTGTTAATTATTCTAATTTACGGAGATAATGACTTTTGGGTTTTCATTGTCTGTAAGCCATAATCATCAACATTAACAGAAATAAACACTTGAAATAGATCACTCTGTTTGTAATGACTCTATATAATATAGGAGCTTCACTCTTTGTATTGAAGAACTGAAATAAATTAACTTTTTGATGATATTCTAATTTTGTGAGAAGCACCTGTACGTCCCCAGACAACACAAGTGTCATTTGTTAATTAATGGTATTTAGGCATATAATTGGGTTGACTTTTTTTGTTTTAATCTTAATATTTTCAAAGCACCTTATTAACATCTTCACAGCCTTGCAATTTTTCATTTTTTGTGATTTTGTTTTTTTGCTACCTTTCTTCCCAGAGCCATAACTTTTTTATTTTTTCCATCAATATTGCCATATGGGGGCTTATTTTTTGTGGGACAAGTTGCAATTTTCAATGATACCATTCATTTTACCCTATAGTGTACTAAAAAAGGTAAACAAATTCCAAGTGTGGTGTAATTGCAAAAAAGTGCAATTCTATAATTGTTTTGTTTAGGTTTTTTTTGCCGTGTTTGCTAAATGCTAAAACTGACCTGTTATGATGCTCCAGGTCATTACGAGTTCGCAAATAGCAAACATGTATAGGTTCTTCTTTATTTAAGTGATGAAAAAAATTCAGAAATTTGTAAAAGAAAAAATAAATGGCTCCATTTTTGTGACCTGGGGGATGTGTGAGGGCTTATTTTTTGCTCACTAAGCTGACATTTTTATTGATACAATTTTGGGGTAGATACGATGTTTTGATTGCATATTATTGCTATGTTGCGGTGACCCCCACCAAAAATGAAATTCTGGCTTTTTGATTTTCTTTCCTCTTTACATCATTTACCTCTTTTGATAGATTCTGAAAGCAGCGATACCAAATGTGTATTGTTTTTATTTATTTGTGGTTTTATTTTGAATTGGGAAAAAAGTGACCTTTTTTCATCTGGATTGAGTTAAGTGCCACTGTCGGAGATTCACATGTGTTAACTGCATGTGAAGAAGTAACCATCATTTTAATTTTTGTTTCATAAAATCAATAACACACATGAAATTAAGGAACTTTGTGACATATCTCAAAGAAATCTGCTTCTTTCTTCTCCTGATCTAATCATTCATTCTCAAAATTCTCAATTCTCTGTGTGAAGCAGTGGCGCTTCCATCAGTGAATTTAGCAAGACAGTGACTCAAGAAGGTTAAGTGAATGTCCTTTAATGTCCAATTACTGCATACATGCTCACCTCTGGGTCACAGCCGGGAACATGAAGACCAGGACTGGAGGGAGATACCTGTCCCACTATCATCCTATAGATCTCTCCAAAAATAAAAGTCAAAGACAGGTTTTCCTAAACTGACCTTGTAACATAATTTGACCCAGTCCACACTTACTTTTATTTTGCATGGTAGCTTCAGCCACGGCTGTAATTACAATGCACTCCAACGGGTTCAGTATGCTTCTAAGCACATTCTGTGGGATACATAACGGCCCTCGCATATAATTCCCCTCACTGTCTCAGACCAGGTAAGATTTGTCTTCGGTGAAAGCATATTTCCCCATTACTGAGATAGGAGATGACAGCAGCTACTGATGAGATTCTATGTAGATGGGAGAGTTGTTGAGGTTGTCTTCTACCTCAGAAGCAAGAGAGTAAATCTACTACATAGAGGTGATCTGATCATCGCCTCTATGTAGCAGAGCCAATCGGGTTGTGACAGCTTCTAGTCTCCCATGGAGACTATTGAAGCATGCCAAAAATAAAAAGTCAAAACGCCAGAATTACGTTCTTTTGGTCACAGCAACAGTGCATTAAAATGCAATAACGGGCGATGAAAAGATCGAATCTGCACCAAAATGGTATCATTAAAAACATCAGCTCGGCACACCAAAAATAAGCCCTCACCCAACCCGAGATCACGAAAAATGGAGACGCTGCAGATATCGTAAAATGGCGCAATTTTTATTTTAAACAAAGTTTGGAATATTTTTTTACCACTTAGAGAAAAAAGAGCTTAATAATGTTTGGTGTCAATGAACTCATAATGACCTGGAGAATCATAATGGCAGGTCAGTTCTAGCATTTAGTGAACCTAGTAAAAAAAAGCAAAACAAAAAACAATTGAGGGATTGCACTTTTTTTTGCAATTTCACCGCACTTGGAATTTGTTTCCAGTTTTCTAGTACATGACATGATAAAACCAATGATGTCGTTCAAAAGTAGAACTCGTCCCGCAAAAAATTAGCTCTCAGATGGCCCATATTGACGGAAAAATAAAAAAGTTATGGCTCTGGGAAGAAGGGGAGCAAAAAATGAAAATGCAAAACCAAAAATACCTCTGGTCATTGAGGGGTGAAGGTTCTTGTTATAGTCAGTATAGCCCAAAGTTCTCTGTTACATTTCCTTTTTGCATCTCATGATGAAAATACTTTTTGCAAATGGAACCAGTCCAGTGATCATCTGATTCCATTAATTTGACACCCAAAACCTTCGCACTATCTTCTTTGTCCCACAGAGCTATGACGTAACTGGACAAAGGAAATAGTGTTTGAGAAAGCCATCCCTTTAAGTGATAGTTGACATGACTGGTGACTGTAATGTAAAATCTGAAATTTGGTCTATAACTGTAATTAATGATTGCATGACTTATCTTAATGTAACTGACAGAATGATACACTGGTAAAATCTGATTTTTCTCCATCTAGTGGTAACTATGTGCGTTTCATTCGTAATAGCAATTCCAAATACCATGTATCTCACAGTGATATGTCCTATGAAAATGTTAAGAGTTAATTTGCATGTTCACTATTCTTACTTTGTTCTCACCAGTATCGTATTGTGTCGATACATGTTATCGAAAAAGTATATAAAAGTACAATGCAAACAAAAGAGACACACTAAACCAGTTTGTCTACATAAAACTTATTGATTACTTACTACATGATATTAACCTTTACTGGAATGGAAAAAAAAAAGCACAACAGTTGTACCGCTGTCTTCCTTAACTGTGCGCTGTTCACCATGTGGCGTTCATACGTGTTCCCTTCACTCTGCAGGTCAGCACGAACATGGCAATACCAAATTTATACTTGTTTTTGCTTTGATAGTTTTTTACCATTAAAATATATATATATATATTTTATTTTAAATCATGTTTTTAAGAAGCTAAATTAACTATGTGACAGCTTGTTTTTTTCTCTTGGCTCTACTTGGGTTACATAGAACTTTTTGTTCATTCCACATACAACAAAGAAGGAAAAAAATACAGCAATTGTTCCTTGTTTTTTTTTAACCAGTGTTTACTGTAACTGTTATCTGACATGATAATTTTATAAATTGTGCCGTTTTGGAACACGGCGATACTAATTAGGTGTACCATAACAGTAGAGAACGGCATGGAGCACTCATCCAAAAATCATATGTCGTTCTAATGCCGCTAGGAAAAAATTTATAAAACTGTGGTTCTTAGTTTATACATTCTGATCAGACTATATGAAGCCCCCCTGCCATGTCACGGAGAACCTCTCAGTGGGTCCCTTATTTTTTATAGCCTTAAAGATGTGGTGCTGCATGCCAACCGGCAGCTATGCTAATTTGGTGCATGCACACACAACACTACTGGCTCTGCAAAAGAGTCCCACTAGACTGGCAGGGAAGATTGGTCTCATTTATCTCTTAGTGTTCATTCGGATGTCTGTTATTTGCATACAAGTTCTATCCATGATTTTTAACATACAACACTTGTACTGTACTTGTGTTAGTCTTTGGGGTGGTTCACATGTCCATTTTTTTGTAGACCGAATGGCCCACTCAAAATCGCAGAGACATGTCGGATATTGATACGAACGTCAGTTCAAAATCAGCATTGCCAGACTATAGGTCTGTAAAAAAAAAAATCAAACAACACTTCAATGCTATCCAACTGTTGGCCATTTTTCAAAGACTTTTAAATCGGAAAAGGTGGAGAAACTTTCAGAAAAGCTGATGAAACTCTGACCAAACTCGTCTGATAAAACCCTGAACAAAACCACTGATGGAACTTGGACCGTTTTTAGCACAGGTGTAAATTATGGACGTCTGAATGAGCCCTTACACTGAACTCTGTTTGGCTACTATGAACAACTAAAGGTACCGTCACATTAAGCGACGCTGCAGCGATATAGACAACGATGCCGATCGCTGCAGCATCGCTGTTTTGTCGTTGTGTGGTCACTGGAGAGCTGTCACACAGACAGCTCTCCAGCGACCAACGATGCCGAAGTCCCCGGGTAACCAGGGTAAACATCAGGTTATTAAGTGCAGGGCCGCGCTTAGTAACCCGATGTTTACCCTGGTTACCAGTGTAAATGTAAAAAAAAACAAACACTACATACTTACATTCCGGTGCCTGTCGCGTCCCCCGGTGTCCGCTTCCCTGCACTGTGTAAGCGCCGGCCCTAAAGCAGAGCGGTGACGTCACTGTTGTGCTTTGCTTTACGGCCGGCCGGCGCTCACAGTCAGTGCGGGAAGCTCTGAGCAGCAGCGCGGACGCCGGGGGACGTGACAGACATCAGAAGGTGAGTATGTACTTGTTTTTTTTACTTTTACAATGGTAACCAGGGTAAATATCGGGTTACTAAGCGCGGCCCTGCGCTTAGTAACCCGATATTTACCCTGGTTACCATTGTAAAACATTGCTGGCATCGTTGCTTTTGCTGTCAAACACGACGATACACGCCGATCTGACGAACAAATAAAGTTCTGGACTTTCAGCTACGACCAGCAATATCACAGCAGGATCCAGATCGCTGCTGCGTGTCAAACACAATGATATCGCTATCCAGGACGCTGCAACGTCACGGATCGCTATCGTTATCGTTGGAAAGTTGGTCAGTGTGAAGGTACCTTAAGACAGTTTTGATGAATTAGAGCCGATAAGCGTCATCCTGTACAAAACACTAGTGATGAGCGAACGTGCTCGGAAAAGGAGTTATTGGAGCATGCTCATGTCCTAACTGAATGGCTTCGGCATGCTAGAAAAATATGTTTGATTCCCCGCAGCTGCATGTCTCGCGGCTGTTCGACAGATGCAACACATGCAAAACTTGCCTAACAAACAGGAACTTTATGCGTTGTTGCTGTCGAACAGCCCGAGACATACAGCCGTGGGGAGGGACTCAAACATATTTTTCTAGTACGCCGAAGCAACTCAGCACATGAGCATGCTCCGATAACACCTTATCCGAGCATGTTCGATCATGGCTACAAACCACAGAGAGCACACAGCAGTCTGCTTATTGTGGATCACCCTGTATATTAAAAATTATTCAGCACAGAAAATTGGACCTAAAATGACATAAAATTAAAATGTGGAGGTTCAGTGTAAATCCTCTTTATTTTTACTAGACTAAAACTATTATACATTTTATTATTTTTTTTATTTACAAACCAACATAATACAAAGCCACACCGAGGCGATGCACATCAATAATGAGAATATCAATATTCATTCTATACTTGTGCAGTAAATTAGATGTTTGGTATCTTTTTATAGCCTCAGTTTTATAGTTTCTGAGAATTTACATTATTACATCATCACCGATCCACACACGGACTGCGGGCAGCCATTATTGCAGTCTACAAAACAAAAAAAATTATAATCTCTCATAATATACTGTGCTCCAAACTAAAGTGGAGGTTGGAAATATGAGTAATCGCTGTGCCAAACCACTCTTATTTTGGCACATGTAGCATATTCTTTTGCTCAGCCGCTTGTACTGTTTATGTAAAAACACAGGAAAGTAACCCTAATGTAGATGTCTAACCTTGAACACCCCTCTTTTTTTATCTAAATTGATTGGATTTTTGTGCTGAGTATTTCTTATTATTATTTGCATACTACTCAATTTATTATTATCCTCATAGTGTTATGAGATCTTTCTGCTACACAGCTTTACATTCTGTGCATAGGCATACAATTAAATGATTACATACGGCCATGACGAGAGAATGCTTAAATGTTTACTATGTACTTGAGACTGGGTCAAAACTTGTGAGTGTCCCTAAATATAGAGAATACTTCAATGATAGATATGAAAATGGCAAGGATAACCCATAACTGAACTAGCAATCATAGGGATTAGTCTCTCAGGAAAGGTACAAAGCTTAATTCTTACAACTGCAGTATGCCGGCACTAAAGATGCGCAGACCCATGGATGTTCGGGTTCAGGTAATTTGCACACTTCAAAGGATCCGAACGTGACCCCCAAACCAGAATCATATAGAAGTCAATGGGGACCCGAACTTCGGTGCTTTAAAATTGCTGTAAAATGGTCAAAGTAAGGGCTGGGGCCTGCAAAAGGATCCAAAATGAAGGTAAGAGCAGGACAAGTGCCCCTCATACAAATGTGGATAGAAAAATGACTTAAAATAGCACAGAATAAAAATATATATAATCTTGAACCAGAAGGCAGAAGTTCAAGTGGAGGAGGAGGTGAAAATGGCAGTGTAGGTGAAAGAGGTAGCCAACGCTGTTTGTGTTTTTTTTATTTAGTTCTCCATTTTTTGAGATTTACTCTGAAAACAGGCTCTGTGGAAGCACTCTGCATACAAGCAGTGTAATAAACTGCTGACAACTCTCTCTCTGTATACAGGCCATGCAATACTCTGAAATTTTTTGGAGTGAAAAAAAATGAGGAGAGCATCAAACAGGGAATGTGGCCGTGTTGCTGCTGGTGGTATAGCTGCTGCAGACTGTGGTCAGTTTTTGCCTTCTATGTACCAAAATGAAACACCTTCCTCCGATGCACACAGGCGACAGGACGTTCTGTGTACTTTCATAGACCCACGTACTGCTAGATGAATAGTAAGACCAGAACAAATAGAGGTAGTTTTACATTGAATGACTGAGAATGACTTCAGTTCCTTTGCTATGTCTTCCATCCTGTTCCCTGCTGAAAGCGAATATTTTGCACCTGTGGCCCATGGGTGTTGTGAATTAGACTTTTTGGCTCCCTCTTGTGGTTACTAGTGATATGACTCTGGGATTTTCTTCCCTCAGTTTGCACCCAGCTGGGTCGTTAGTTCAGGGGTGTTGCTATATAAACCTCCTGGATCCTTAGTCAAGTGCCTGGCATCGTTGTAATCAGACACATTCTGTTTGCTCCTATCTGCTGGTCCTGGTTCGTGCAAAATTAAGCTAAGTCCTGCTTCTTTGTTTTTTGGGTTATTTGCTTGCTCTCATTTTTTCCAGCTTGTACTAAATGTGATTCCTGACCTTGCTGGAAGTTCTAGGGGGCTGGTGTTCTCCCCCCGGGCCGTTAGACGGTTCGGGGGTTCTTGAATTTCCAGTGTGGATATTTTTGATAGGGTTTTTGCTGACCATATAAGTTATCTTTCTATATTCTGCTATTAGCTAGTGGGCCTCTCTTTGCTAAATACCTAGCTCATTCTTATGTTTGTCTTTTCCTCTTACCTCACCGTTATTATTTGTTGGGGGCTTGTATCCAACTTTTGGGGTCTATTCTCTGGAGGCAAGAAAGGTCTTTCTTTTCCCTTCTAGGGTTAGTTAGTTCTCCGGCTGGCGTGAGACGTCTAGAATCAACGTAGGCACGTTCCCCGGCTGCTGGTATTTGTGGTGCTGGAATTAGATATATGGTCAGCCCAGTTACCACTGCCCTATGAGCTGGTTTTCTGTGTTTGCAGACTTAGCAATTATTCCTGAGACCCTCTGCCATTGGGGTCATAACAATATGCCAGGCCAACATTGAATGTTTAATGCATTGCAGAAGTGGGATAATAAGAAAGGAAATTCTGAGTTTTTTTTTTTTTTTTTCTTTCCTCTCTTCCTCCCCTTTACCTTTGAGTGGCTTGTGCTTGCTGCAGACATGAATGTCCAGACCTTGATTACAAGTGTAAACCAGCTGGCAGCTCGTGTGCAGGGCATACAAGATTTTGTTACCAGTAGTCCTATGTCTGAACCTAAAATACCTATTCCGGAATTATTTTCTGGAGACCGATTTAGGTTTAGGAATTTCATGAACAATTGTAAATTGTTTCTTTCTCTGAGACCCCGTTCATCTGGAGATTCAGCTCAGCAAGTTAAAATTGTTATTTCTTTTTTACGGGGCGACCCTCAGGATTGGGCTTTCTCCCTAGCGCCAGGAGATCCGGCATTGGCAAATATTGATGCGTTTTTTCTGGCGCTCGGATTGCTTTACGAGGAACCCAATCTTGAAATTCAGGCAGAAAAAGCCTTGCTGGCTATTTCTCAGGGCCAGGATGAAGCTGAAGTGTATTGCCAAAAATTTCGGAAATGGTCCGTGCTTACTCAGTGGAATGAGTGTGCTCTGGCCGCAAATTTCAGAAATGGCCTTTCTGAGGCCATTAAGAATGTGATGGTGGGTTTCCCCATTCCTACAAATCTGAATGATTCTATGGCGCTGGCTATTCAAATTGACCGGCGTTTGCGGGAGCGCAAAACCGCTAATCCTCTGGAGGTGTTGTCTGAACAAACACCTGATTTAATGCAATGTGATAGAATTCAGACTAGAAATGAGCGGAAAAATCATAGACGTCAGAATGGGTTGTGTTTTTACTGTGGTGATTCTACACATGTTATATCAGCATGCTCTAGACGTCTAACAAGGGTTGTTAGTCCTGTCGCCATTGGTAATTTGCAACCTAAATTTATTTTGTCTGTGACTTTGATTTGCTCTTTGTCTTCTTACCCTGTTATGGCGTTTGTGGATTCAGGTGCTGCCCTGAGTCTTATGGATCTGTCATTTGCCAAGCGCTGTGGTTTTGTTCTTGAACCGTTGGTAAATCCTATTCCTCTTAGAGGTATTGATGCTATGCCATTGGCGGAAAATAAACCGCAGTTTTGGACGCAGGTGACCATGTGCATGACTCCTGAACATCGGGAGGTGATTCGTTTCCTTGTTCTGCATAAAATGCATGATTTGGTCGTTTTGTGTCTGCCATGGTTACAGACCCACAATCCAGTCTTGGATTGGAAGGCAATGTCTGTGTCAAGTTGGGGCTGTCAGGGAATTCATGCTGATTCCCCGCCGGTGTCTATTGCTTCCTCTACTCCTTCGGAAGTTCCTGAGTATTTGTCTGATTATCAGGATGTATTCAGCGAGTCCAGATCCAGTGCTCTGCCTCCTCATAGGGACTGTGACTGCGCCATAGATTTGATTCCAGGTAGTAAATTTCCCAAGGGAAGATTATTTAATCTGTCTGTACCTGAGCATGCCGCAATGCGTTCGTATATCAAGGAGTCTCTGGAGAAGGGGCATATCCGTCCTTCCTCTTCCCCTCTTGGTGCGGGATTCTTTTTTGTGGCCAAGAAGGACGGATCTTTGAGACCTTGTATTGACTATCGGCTTCTGAATAAAATCACTGTTAAATTTCAGTATCCTTTGCCTCTGTTGTCAGACTTGTTTGCCCGGATTAAAGGTGCCAAGTGGTTCACCAAGATAGATTTTCGTGGTGCGTACAACCTTGTGCGCATTAAGCAAGGAGATGAATGGAAGACTGCATTTAATACGCCCAAAGGTCATTTTTGAGTACTTGGTGATGCCTTTTGGGCTCTCTAATGCTCCCTCAGTGTTTCAGTCCTTTATGCATGATATTTTCCGGAAGTATCTGGATAAATTTATGATTGTTTATCTGGATGATATTCTGGTTTTCTCTGAAGATTGGGACTCACATGTGGAGCAGTTCAGGATGGTGTTTCAGGTTTTGCGTGAGAATGCTTTGTTTGTTAAAGGCTCAAAGTGTCTCTTTGGAGTACAGAAGGTTCCCTTTTTGGGGTTTATTTTTTCCCCTTCTGCTGTGGTGATGGACCCAGTCAAGGTCCGAGCTATTCATGAGTGGACTCAACCCACGTCAGTTAAGAGTCTTCAGAAGTTCTTGGGTTTTGCTAACTTCTACCGTCGTTTTATCGCTAATTTTTCTAGCGTTGTTAAACCTTTGACGGATATGACCAAGAAAGGTTCTGATGTTGCTAACTGGGCTCCTGCAGCCGTGGAGGCGTTCCAAGAGTTGAAGCGCCGGTTTACTTCGGCGCCTGTTTTGTGCCAGCCTGATGTCTCACTTCCCTTTCAGGTCGAAGTGGATGCTTCTGAGATTGGGGCAGGGGCCGTTTTGTCACAGAGAGGTCCTGGTTGCTCGGTAATGAGACCATGTGCTTTCTTCTCTAGGAAGTTTTCGCCTGCTGAGCGGAATTATGATGTTGGCAATCGGGAGTTACTGGCCATGAAGTGGGCATTTGAGGAGTGGCGTCATTGGCTCGAGGGTGCTAAGCAACGTGTGGTGGTCTTGACTGATCACAAAAATTTGATGTATCTCGAGTCTGCTAAACGCCTGAATCCTAGACAGGCCTGCTGGTCATTGTTTTTCTCCCGTTTTGACTTTGTGGTCTCGTATTTACCAGGTTCAAAGAATGTGAAGGCTGATGCTCTTTCAAGGAGCTTTGTGCCTGACTCTCCTGGAGTCGCAGAACCTGTTGGTATTCTTAAAGAGGGAGTTATTTTGTCAGCCATTTCTCCTGATTTGCGACGCGTGTTGCAGAGATTTCAGGCTGGTAGACCTGACTCTTGTACACCTGACAGACTGTTTGTTCCTGATAAGTGGACCAGCAGAGTCATTTCCGAGGTTCATTCCTCGGTGTTGGCAGGTCATCCGGGAATTTTTGGCACCAGAGATCTGGTGGCTAGGTCCTTTTGGTGGCCTTCCTTGTCACGGGATGTGCGGTCATTTGTGCAGTCCTGTGGGACTTGTGCTCGAGCTAAGCCTTGCTGTTCTCGTGCCAGCGGGTTGCTCTTGCCCTTGCCTGTCCCGAAGAGGCCTTGGACACACATTTCCATGGATTTCATTTCTGATCTCCCGGTGTCTCAGGGTATGTCTGTCATCTGGGTGGTATGTGATCGCTTCTCGAAAATGGTCCATTTGGTGCCTTTGCCTAAGCTGCCTTCCTCTTCCGATCTGGTTCCTGTGTTCCTTCAGAATGTGGTTCGTTTACACGGCATTCCTGAGAATATTGTGTCTGACAGAGGATCCCAGTTTGTTTCCAGGTTCTGGCGATCCTTTTGTGCTAGGATGGGCATTGATTTGTCGTTCTCGTCTGCCTTTCATCCTCAGACTAATGGACAAACGGAGCGAACTAATCATACTCTGGAGGCTTATTTGAGGTGTTTTGTTTCGGCAGATCAGGATGATTGGGTGACCTTCTTGCCGTTGGCTGAGTTTGCCCTTAATAATCGGGCTAGTTCCGCTACTTTGGTTTCGCCATTTTTCTGCAACTCTGGTTTCCATCCTCGTTTTTCCTCGGGACATGTGAAGCCTTCTGACTGTCCTGGGGTAGATTCTGTGGTGGATAGGTTGCAGCAGATCTGGAATCATGTGGTGGACAACTTAAAATTGTCACAGGAGAAGGCTCAGCGTTTTGCCAACCGCCGCCGCGTTGTGGGTCCCCGACTTCGTGTTGGGGATTTGGTGTGGCTGTCTTCTCGATTTGTTCCTATGAAGGTCTCCTCTCCTAAATTTAAGCCTCGCTTCATCGGTCCTTACAAGATATTGGAAATCCTTAATCCAGTGTCCTTTCGCTTGGATCTTCCGGTTTCGTTTGCCATTCACAATGTGTTCCATAGGTCTTTATTGCGACGCTACGTTGTGCCTGTGGTTCCTTCTGCTGAGCCTCCTGCTCCGGTGTTGGTTGAGGGCGAGTTGGAGTACGTGGTTGAGAAGATCTTGGATTCTCGTCTCTCCAGACGGAGGCTTCAGTATTTGGTCAAGTGGAAGGGCTATGGTCAGGAGGATAATTCCTGGGTGGTTGCCTCTGATGTGCATGCGGCCGATTTAGTTCGTGCCTTTCACGCTGCTCATCCTGATCGCCCTGGTGGTCTTGATGAGGGTTCGGTGACACCTCCTTAAGGGGGGGGTACTGTTGTGAATTAGACTTTTTGGCTCCCTCTTGTGGTTACTAGTGATATGACTCTGGGATTTTCTTCCCTCAGTTTGCACCCAGCTGGGTCGTTAGTTCAGGGGTGTTGCTATATAAACCTCCTGGATCCTTAATCCAGTGCCTGGCATCGTTGTAATCAGACACATTCTGTTTGCTCCTATCTGCTGGTCCTGGTTCGTGCAAAATTAAGCTAAGTCCTGCTTCTTTGTTTTTTGGGTTTTTTGCTTGCTCTCATTTTTGTCCAGCTTGTACTAAATGTGATTCCTGACCTTGCTGGAAGCTCTAGGGGGCTGGTGTTCTCCCCCCGGGCCATTAGACGGTTCGGGGGTTCTTGAATTTCCAGTGTGGATATTTTTGATAGGGTTTTTGCTGACCATATAAGTTATCTTTCTATATTCTGCTATTAGCTAGTGGGCCTCTCTTTGCTAAATACCTAGCTCATTCTTATGTTTGTCTTTTCCTCTTACCTCACCGTTATTATTTGTTGGGGCTTGTATCCAACTTTTGGGGTCTATTCTCTGGAGGCAAGAAAGGTCTTTCTTTTCCCTTCTAGGGTAGTTAGTTCTCCGGCTGGCGCGAGACGTCTAGAATCAACGTAGGCACGTTCCCCGGCTGCTGGTATTTGTGGTGCTAGGATTAGATATATGGTCAGCCCAGTTACCACTGCCCTATGAGCTGGTTTTCTGTGTTTGCAGACTTAGCAATTATTCCTGAGACCCTCTGCCATTGGGGTCATAACACATGGGTATCTGTCTTACACTTTCCCCTTTGGAAATCAGGTAAGCAGTCTGGGCACCAAGTCATGCAGCAGTCACTTCTACAGGAAGGGGAATGCTTTAGAGAAGTCTTGCAGTCAAATTCTTAATAACCAGCCATGATAAGGCTGACAGCTTAGGGTTGCAGCCCGCAGCTATCAGTTTTCTCATGCTGGTTATCAAAAATAGAACAGACCTACATAATTTAAAGAAAAAAATTATTTATTGCACAGGCAGCGCCTGAAGAATACATCCATCAGAGGCGCCAGCTATAACTGTTATCAGCAACAGCAGGCGTGGGCTGATGGGAATAGTACTCTCTTATCAGCTGAAGTCTGTGACCGGAGGTAAACTTTTTAATGCCGGTCACAGCTTCTCGCTCACGCAGCTCTCTGACTGATGGTAATAACCTTACCACCGATCAGAGGCAGTGGTTGCCATGCTGTCATGCAAAAAATGTGGAGGAAAATGTGGGGTGCGTCTTATAGTCCAGATGTACTGGCTCTGGCTGTGGTGAGGAGATAGGGGAGCGACATCGGGGAGCAGCGGGTCACAGGAGGCTGGAGCCGGCGGTTGCAGCTAACTTCTATGCCTGCTGCTAAAGAGAAATGAATATTCACTGCATTCCACGTCCTTTTGCGTGAAGGGCGATGGATATTTTTTTCTCTTTAATAATAGTATCTTGGTATGGTTGGCCCCCAACCCCGATCCTGGTATGCATGCCCCATCTTTATGATTGGCCATCAGAAAATATAAAAAAACAAATCATTTTACTTACCTTCCCTCTTCTGTTGCCAGCAGATACTTTATGCTTGTAAGCGCACTGCAGGTATGTCATGTGCAGAGCACAGCTGCCAGAAAATTTACAGAGCACATCCATCTCTGTTAGCGCCACACCTGCCTCTGGTGAGTTTGAGCCGATGCATTAACCATTTGGCGCTCACACGCCTTATACTGTTGTATGGGGACATCTTATTGACTCTGTTTTACACTCACGTGTTTGCAGCCTGCAAGAGCCCTCACACCAGGTCAGCATCTATTCAATGTGGACCTTGCATATCATTAGCTACATCGCTTTGGTATTTATTTTGTTCACAGGTTGCAACAGACACAGTACCGGCTCCAGGTCAGGCATGTGCAGCCACGCAGTTCACAGTCATGCATGTGCAGCCTGCAGGAGTGCATATACTATGTCAGCATTCATCTACTGTGGGCCTTGCACATCATTAGTTATATTGCTTTGATCATTTTTTATTATTCACAGGTTGCAACAGGCACGTTACTGTTCATCCAACGTGGACTCTCTAGTCTATCATCTATCCCCCCCCTTTTCAGGTAATATTCTGCTTGGGCATCTCCCACTATATTTGTATAGGGTGATCCCCATATTGGTATACATTTTGTTGTGCACACGTGTTCAGGAGGTTCCATTCCCTCAAGCGCGGTTTTCTTGTACTGGCATTTCTCACGACAGTTTCAGCACCTACCTGTCTCGATACCAGCCGCTGAGGGCTACTCCTGGAGGATAGCGCTGATGTGTTTCTCTCATACACTTTTCATATTCAGTCGGCTCTTCCAACTGTGCTTGCCTCTGGTAAATCTACTCACTACAATGCGCAAAAGAAACTCAGTTCTGCAACATCTGTATCAACAGAATTTATGGGTCCCAGTCTATTCTCACCTCACTAGATAATTATACATACTGCAGGCTCCTGGATATGCTGGAGTAGGAGCGGTGGCTGTATTTTATAGAAATGTGGAAAAAAATCAGTACAGCGCTTCCCCGCAGTTTTTCTTCAGCAAAAGGTCTAGCAGATGTACATCCATAAATTATCTCATCTTACAAAACACATCTGCACTTTTTGTCCTGACTTTAGGTAGAAGCTGCAATAACCACTAAGAAAAGTGAAATGCATAATCATTTTGGCTTTGCCTTTGACCTCCCATGCATTGTGTTGATACGGTTCTCAAATGGGGATTTAAAAACATTTTCTGCAGCAAAATAACAAAGTTCATCAAACACAAAGACATAAAGACTCTACCGACGCCAAATCTAGAAAGATTAACAAGTCATAACATTCCCTGCGCTATTTATCAATATGGATTTCCAGTTCATTCCTTCATCCCTTACATGATGTTAAATAAAACAATGTCAAGGATTTTGCAGTATTAAAAAATGAATTTTTACAGGAAAATGAAAGTAAAAAAACATAGTTGACCAAGGAGGAACTTACACTATTACATTCCCCTGAATATTCCTGTTATTATAAGTCCTCCCTTTAACATGGTAAATGTTGAAAAAGCAGAGGAGTTGCAAGGTATGAAAAATCCCAGAAGGTTCCTATCACCAGCAGGGGCAGGCCTAACCCTAGGTTCCATGGCTCTCCTGTGAGAAAAAATGATGACACTCGGAACAAACGTTTTTTCAGCATAATTGGTCTGTTTTTCTTGCATACGGAAAATACTGATGTCTGAATGAGGCCTTAGACTTACACACCATGAATTGGTCCATGTGTAAGTCACTATTTCATGAGTATTTTGCAATTGTGCTGCCTCCATCCTTAATCAATGGGGCTGCTACATCCTGTAGTGCATTATTTTTGTGACCTGTGTTGGTAAATATGACTGTTTTTTGTGCAATTTTTTTTCTGCTTTATTATCTAAAGAAATTAAAGTAAAAAAAACTACGGTACATATTATCGGTATTACATTGTCAGATAGGAAAAATACTTAATAAAACATAATGTCAGAATTATTTCTCTTCTTCTTTCCTGACAAAAAAATGTCATAAAAAGTTAACAATGAGTCATATATATCTCAAAATAGTACAAATAAAAATATGAAATGTTTATAGAAAAATGTCAACTAATGATTCTTAAAATACTGGGATACAAAAATAAACTTTTTTTATGAAATGTTTGCTCTGTGTGTATTTATTGAAATAAAAAAACACATTAATTTGGTATTGCTGTATTACAAAATCTATAAAAATAAAAAACCCCAAGAAACAAAATCACCAAAATTGTGGAATTGTTATATTTTTACATCCCTCCCCCCAAAATAAAAAATAAGTGGCTAAGTTCCCACGATGAGTTTTGGGTGTGTTTTTTACACTACGTGTTTTTGCCGAGTCAAGTGTATTACAGTTCTAGCAAATTGGATGGGATTCATAGAAATCTCCTGCCCACTGTGGTTTTTATTAACGCTGTGAAAACTGACCCGCGGTGCGTTTTTAAAATCCACAAAATTTCTCTTGCGCGTATGCTGTGCATTCTGTGCAGATTTTCCTCATAGACTTACATTAGATGCAGAAAATCATCAGCAAAAAAACCACACATGCGTTTTTAGTGCATTTCTGGAGCGGAAGCTCATACAAAACGCATGCTGTCCACGTCTAAGTATAGCGATAAGCTTTGTCAAAGCAGAAAAACAAGAAGTATCAAAATCAGAGCATGAAACACCAAAAAGAGACAAAAAATGCAGTGTCAAAAGCGCGATAAAAATGCATGTTAAAAAATTGTGCACAAAGACGGTATGAAAAAAACACAAGTAACCTAATTTAAATAATTGGTGCAGAACTTCTGCAACATCAAAAATTCACCAATGGCTCATCTTGGGAATGTATCCTAACTTGTCGTTTTTCATTTTGTGTTTTTATTGCATTTTTGACACTGCAGTTTTGTCTCCAGTTGGCATGTCATGCTTAGGGTTAGGGTTAGCTGCTTTGTGTTCAATAATATAATACAAATATAATAATACTGGTACTTGACTTTGACAAAACTTTTTTGATATAGTCATGTGTAGTGTTGAGCATTCCGATACTGCAAGTATCGGGTATCGGCCGATACTTGCTGTATCGGAATTTCCGATACCGAGATCCGATATTTTTGTGATATCGGGTATCGGGTATCGCAACAACATTAATGTAATAATGTGTAAAAAAGAGAATTAAAATAAAAAATATCGCTATACTCACCTGTCCGACGCAGCCGGGACCTCAGCGAGGGAACCGGCAGCGTTGTTTGTTTAAATTTCGCGCTTTTACTTGGTTACGTGAAGTCCCGGCTTGTGATTGGTCAGGGCGGCCATGTTGCCGGGACGCGGACCAATCACAGCAAGCCGTGACGAAATTACGTCACGGCTTGCTGTGATTGGTCCGCGTCCCGGCAACATGGCCGCCATTAACCAATCACAAGCCGTGACGTCACGGGAGGCTGGACATGCGCGTATTTTGAAAAGCGCGCGTGTCCAGCCTCCAGTGACATCCCGGCAACATGGCCGCCATTAACCAATCACAAGCCGGGACGTCACGGGAGGCTGGACATGCGCGTATTTTGAAAAGCGCGCGTGTCCAGCCTCCAGTGACGTCCCGGCAACATGGCCGCCATTAACCAATCACAAGCCGGGACGTCACGGGAGGCTGGACATGCGCGTATTTTGAAAAGCGCGCGTGTCCAGCCTCCAGTGACGTCCCGGCAACATGGCCGCCATTAACCAATCACAAGCCGGGACGTCACGGGAGGCTGGACATGCGCGTATTTTGAAAAGCGCGCGTGTCCAGCCTCCAGTGACGTCCCGGCAACATGGCCGCCATTAACCAATCACAAGCCGGGACGTCACGGGAGGCTGGACATGCGTGTATTTTGAAAAGCGCGCGTGTCCAGCCTCCAGTGACGTCCCGGCAACATGGCCGCCATTAACCAATCACAAGCCGGGACGTCACGGGAGGCTGGACATGCGCGTATTTTGAAAAGCGCGCGTGTCCAGCCTCCAGTGACGTCCCGGCAACATGGCCGCCATTAACCAATCACAAGCCGGGACGTCACGGGAGGCTGGACATGCGCGTATTTTGAAAAGCGCGCGTGTCCAGCCTCCCGTGACGTCACGGCTTGTGATTGGTTAATGGCGGCCATGTTGCCGGGACGCGGACCAATCACAGCAAGCCGTGACGTAATTTCGTCACGGCTTGCTGTGATTGGTCCGCGTCCCGACAACATGGCGCCGTGACCAATCATAAGCCGGGACGTCACTGGAGGCTGGACACGCGCGCTTTTCAAAATACGCGCATGTCCAGCCTCCCGTGACGTCACGGCTTGTGATTGGTTAATGGCGGCCATGTTGCCGGGACTCGGACCAATCACAGCAAGCCGTGACGTAATTTCGTCACGGCTTGCTGTGATTGGTCCGCGTCCCGGCAACATGGCCGCCCTGACCAATCACAAGCCGGGACCTCACGTAACCAAGTAAAAGCGCGAATTTTAAACAAACAACGCTGCCGGTTCCCTCGCTGAGGTCCCGGCTGCGTCGGACAGGTGAGTATAGCGATATTTTTTATTTTAATTCTTTCTTTTACACATTAATATGGTTCCCAGGGCCTGAAGGAGAGTTTCCTCTCCTTCAGACCCTGGGAACCATCAGGAATACCGTCCGATACCTGAGTCCCATTGACTTGTATTGGTATCGGGTATCGGTATCGGATTGGATCCGATACTTTGCCGGTATCGGCCGATACTTTCCGATACCGATACTTTCAAGTATCGGACGGTATCGCTCAACACTAGTCATGTGCATATTATATGTGTTTTTCATGCATTTCTGCATGTACATTTCTTACTTGCATTTTTCTACATCTAGTGCAAGTGTCTTGGAGAAAATCTGCACATAATACTCAGCGTACCCGCAGGAGAAATTGCCTTTTTGCGAATGTGAAACACGGACCGCAGGTCACTTTATGCTGAGTAAAAACAATGTGCAGCATGCAGGAGGTTTCTATAAATGCCATCCACTTTGCTGGCTCTGTAAGATGCTGTGTTTTTGACTTGTCAAAATATGTAGCATCAAAAACTCACCAAAAACTCACCATGAGCACACGGCTTTATGTGCAGATTTTGCCCATTGACTTACATTACATGCAGAAAAATCGATGTCAGTGCATTCCTGCCGCAAAATTATATAAAAAATGTATCATAAAGTTTTGTCCAAGTTAAACACCAATAAGTATCAAAAACAAAGCAGCTCTATTCAAAACATGACATAGCAAGAAAAGATAAAAAACCTCAGCATTAAAAACTTGATAAAAATACATAGAACTTAATTTTCTTAATAGATGCAAAATTGCTTCATAAAATCTGCAACATCAAAAACTCACTAAAATCTCATCGTGGAAACGTACCCTACAGGAACACAAAAACTAAAAAGTTATACGACAAAAGAAAAAAAATTGCCTAGAATCCTTAAGACCGACCCAACTGGCCGTGACATTGAAGTGATTATTATTATGTTTGAATTATCATTTTCCGCTCCCTCGGTGCCATGTTTTACTTTAGTTGTTGGTTTTGCAAGTGACAATCTCACATTGGGCGAAATTAATTCATCATGGAGAGGTATACTTTACTTGCAAAGTTTAATCTAGGAATTTGCCGTGGATTACCTAGGTATGACCGATGGGCTCTATAAATATCATCATCAGCTTTTCGCACAGCCATGGTGCTTAGTACCCCGGCCCATACATTGCTGTCTGCACCACCTCTTACAGGCTCTGTAGTTACCATTGTTTCTTTGATATTTTTCCTCTCGATTTTCCCTGGTTATGACTTTGGCTGTTATATGAAATGTAGACGCTTTATCGTCCGGGTTCTGTTCTTCGTATCCTTTCTCTATTCTCCATACTGTAATAATTAAAGGGCTGGAAATAAATGGGATTAACCCCATTTTCTGTCAGTAATTTTTATCTACCCTCTGGCTTACATGACTGTTCAGCTGGCGAGTATTGAATTCTATGTGACTCATTGGTTTCTACATCTATGAGAAGTAATAAATTTAATGAGAAAGTAAGAAATACTAAAACCACAACAAAATATATCAGGGCATTGCTATGAACTAAGATATTTTAGATAAGCTTTTATATTCTCAGGAACATGTTTTCTAAATGGATAACAGACTTTCCCATCTTGTTTTAGAGGATCTGTCCATTCTGCATATTAAAATATTACGCAGAGACACTTTTTGTGCAGATACAGATGTGTCCTTCTCTACCTCTTCTCTTCACTCGATATCAGGGGTGCAAGAAGGCTAACTTTGAAAAATGCAGAAATCATTTATACTACATGACCCCATGTAGCCTTCCAGTGATTGTGACGGTGCTTGGGACAGTCCCTGTGTGCTTATATGTGTATGTATGTGAGGTCATGGGGCTTTGTGTGTATATATGAGTATGTTTATTTATGTGTATGTACAGTTGTGTTTGTGCACTTGAGCCTGTATTATATGTTTAGTGGGTTTATATCTGTTTGTATGCATTTTCAGTTTATACTTGTATATATATACAGTATAAATAAATATATATATATATATATATATATATATATATATATATATATATATATATATATATATATATATATATATATATATATATATATATTGGGTATGGAAAGTATTCAGACCCCTTTAATTTTTTTCACTCTTTGTTTCATTGCAGCCATTTGGTAAATTTAAAAAAAAACATTTTTTTCCTCATTAACCCATTACTTGCCAAATTAGCCATTTTCATTTTTTATATATTTTTAATGACAGATTTTTAATGATTTGGGTCCTAATGAATCAGAAACATAATTTGCAAAAAAATTTCAAGTACGGATTTTTCAGAGAAGGGCGTCCCAATATTCAATTAAAAATGACAATGACATGATTTTCTATTTTGTAAACATTCATTTTACAAACACAACACAAAAAATTGGACCTAATTATAAAAATTATAAAATCTTAGTTGTTAGAAGCTAAAGATTAGGAGTCCCAAAAAAAAGGACATTGGTAGATAATGGGTTAATATACATTCAGCACCCCATCTTGACTGAAAGAAACAGAAATGTAGAAATGTTTGCAAATTTATTAAAAAAGAAAAACTGAAATATCACATGGTCATAAGTATTCAGACCATTTGCTCAGTGTTGAGTAGAAGCACCTTTTGAGCTAGTACAGCCATGAGTCTTCTTGGGAATGATGCAACAAGTTTTTCACACCTGGATTTGGGGATCCTCTGCCATTCTTCCTTGCAGATCCTCTCCAGTTCCGTCAGGTTGGATGGTGAACGTTGGTGGACAGCCATTTTCAGGTCTCTCCAGAGATGCTCAATTGGGTTTAGGTCAGGGCTCTGGCTGAGCCAGTCAAAAATGTTCACAGTTTTGTTCTGAAGCCAATCCTTTGTTATTTTAGCTGTGTGCTTGTGTACATGTTAATGTATATTTAATGTTTATTTATGCTTTTAAATATTGTATTGTTTCTAGTATTTATTAGGGAGAGCGTAGTACCCTAGCTAGCCCACTAGATGGGGTGGAGTGAAACTCAGCTTGTAAATAGTTAAGTGGGAGGAGCTAACAACTGTTAACCTGAGAAACATCTAGAATTTGAATCAGTTGGGCGGGAGCGCCCTGACAGGGCAGTTAGCTCCGTAACATTTTAAGACAGGAGCCCAGCCATCCAAAGCCAAAGGGCAGGACAGCAACAGGCCAGGAAAACAGCAAGATAGAGCTACAGTGGGATACAGCAGTGTGGTTCAGAAGCTGAAGGAAAGGCCAGAAGAGTACAGGGAGGGATGCAGGAGACTCAGAGAGGATGCTGCGTTACTGTTAAAGGCGGTAGGTCCTCATAATGTACTGGAGGCCATAAGAAGTACCATAGGAAAAGCTATGGCAGTACAGAAGGGCAGGTCACTCACCATGTGGTAACTGACTTCGGGTACAGATGATCTGACATCTGAGAGCAAAACAGACAGACGAGTGTCTAACCATGGCAGAGGCAAACATGGAGTACGCTGAGAGACCTTCTGGCATGGTCCAACCCGGGTAAGCGCTGTGTAACCGTGAGAGAAGCGCAGGGAAAGATGAAGATAACTGTATTGTGCAACCCGTGCTCAAAGCTGTGAGGTACAAATATGTGCTGTGTAAAGGAACCAGTAAAGATGTTGCTGTTAAAGTTGCAATGGACTGTGCCTCAGTTTGTGTAAAATCATTTGAAAAGAGTCCCCTGCAGAAGAGAGGAGACTCTGAGTTGGACCTGGAGACACTTACAAATGGACACTATGTTTACGTGAGGCAAGGCCAGGATGTGATGGAGCAGAATTCCTCAGCCACGACTACCGTCCTGGCGCACCCTTACATGCTTAGGGTCATTGCCTTGTTGGAAGGTGAACCTTCAGCCAAATCTGAAGTCCAGAGCACTCTGGAAGAGGTTTTCATCCAGGATATCCCTGCACTTGGCCACATTCATGTTTCCTTCAATGGCAACCAGTCGTCCTGTCCCTGCAGCTGAAAAACACCCCCATAGCATGATGCTGCCACCACCATGTTTCACTGTTGGGATTGTATTGGGCAGGTGATGAGCAGTGCCTGGTTTTCTCTACATATACCGCTTAGAATTATCACCAAAAAGGTCTATCTTTGTCTCATCAGACCAGAGAATCTTATTTCTCATAGTCTGGGAGTCCTTCATGTTTTTTTTAGCAAACTCTATGTGGGCTTTCATATGTCTTGCACTGAGGAGAGGCTTCTGTCGGGCCACTCTGCCACAAAGTGGTAGAGAGTGTTGCCACTACTGCAACTCTCTACTAATCGGTCTCCCTCTTACCAAACTTTCTCCTCTCCAATCCATCTTGAATGCTGCAGCCAGAGTCTTATTTCTGTCCAGCCGCTTCACCGATGCCTCCATGTTGTGCCAGTCATTACACTGGCTACCCATTCGCTACAGGGTCCAGTATAAACTCATCTCCCTCACCCACAAAGCTCTGCACAGTTCTGCACCGCCTTATATCTCCTCTCTCATCTCTGTATATCGCCCTACACGTGCCCTCCGTTCTACAAACGACCTAAGACTAACATCCCCTGTAATCCAAACCTCAGACCTCCGTCTCCAAGACTTCTCTCGTGCTGCGCCAGCTCTCTGGAATGCACTTCCCCAGACGATCAGACTGATACCTAGCCCCGACCTATTCAAGCGAGCTTTAAAAACCCATCTCTTCAAACAAGCCTACCACATCAACTACTCAGTAAACTAGCTTTGCCCTGTTCCCACCTTCCAAATATTACTCTGAATCTGCACCCTACTATTCATCTGTCTCCACACCCTCCAAGCACATGATTAACTGCACTTGATACTTGACTATTGCACTTAAACACACGGGCTGATGACCGGATCATGCAGCTTTGTATGAAAATCCCTATGTATTATAATTGCCAGACCTGAAATAACAAGCACTTTTCACCTATTGTGTCCCCCCATTTCCTTGTAGATTGTAAGCTTGCGAACAGGGACTTCACTCCTAATGTCACTGTTTAAATTGTCTTAACTCGTACTGAATTTATTGTTTGTAAGTTCTGCGGCGTGCTGAATTTGCAGAATGGGCAAAACAAAAATTGGAACAGGACCCTCAGTTTACATAGGACATTATGTTCAGTGATGAGGCAAACTTTTTTGGGTGGGCCATTTATATGGATACACCTATATAACATAGGAATGGTGACAGTTTTCTTGCGTAGGGTGTCTTGCATTAAAATCTGCTGCAATGACCCGGGTACTGCTTTCACCAGACATCAACACAATTTATATCTGCTCCTCACGTGTTAACCTCTGCAACATGTAAATAACTCATGAAAGATTAAAGTTACATTAAAACCAAGCACACCATTTTTTTTCTTGTGAAATTCTCAATAAGTATGATGTGTCACATGACCCTCTTCCCATTGGAAAAAAATAAATTTATATCCAACATTTTCTGACTTCAAAATGGCAGCCATGGTCACCACCCATCTTGAAAAGCTTTCCCCCTCCCATATACTAATGTGCCACAAACAGGAAGTTAATATCACCAACCATTCCCATTTTATTTAGGTGTCTCCATGAGTGCAACAGGCTGACATGAGAGGTGGTGAGTTCTCCTCCATTGGAAGTCTTCAAACATGGCCCACCCAGTAGAGTGATTACAAACAGAGTGATCTATTTCATGTATTTATTTCTGTCAATGTTGATGATTATGGCTTACAGCCAATGAAAACCCAAAAGTCATTATCTCAGTAAATTAGAATACTTTAAAACACCATCTTGAAAAATGATTTTAAAATCCAAAATGTTGGCCTCCTGAAATGTATGTACAGTAAATGCACTCGATACTTGGTCGGGCTCCTTTGGCATCAATTACTGCATCAATGTGGCGTGGCATGGAGGCAATCAGCCTGTAGCACTGCTGAGGGGTTGGTTATGGAGCCCAGTTTGCTTTGCTAGCAGCCTTCAGCTCATCTGCATTGTTGGGTCTGGTGTCTCATCTTCCTCTTGCAAATCTCATACACAACTGTTTAGCATGTGATTAGTTATGCAGATTCAGTAGTAGCGAATGGTGAGATATGGAGCTTGAAAATCAAAAGATCAAAACATTGTTACATTTTTTCTCATCAATGCATGTGTGTGTGTACATGGATATGTTTGTATGCATCTACGACTGTGGATACTGTACATATGTATATGTTATGTGACCTTTTCTATTATTTATTTTTTGTGTATTAGAATAAGTTTATACAAGTCTATGACTATCGATGTAACTCAAAGTATGTCAAGTCTATCTGCTATTCATCCCGGTGATGCGGTAGTCAAAGTCTCATTCGTACAGGACGATATTTGGTTCAGTTCTTAGGACGATAGACAAATAGAGATCAGTTTCCTGGGTAAAGTTTGTCGGAATGTTCTAAAAAGACTAAAGGAAGCCGGACAGTATTAAAGAGATGACAAGTTACAATTTGTTCAGTAGCACGTCTTTAGTGTGTTCATGGATGTGAATTATGTTCCCAGATTACCCAAAGTCTTTGAAGTCTGAGAAGTAGAATAATCTACCAGAAATGTTCTTCTTAACACAGGCTTAACTGCTGAACCTTCAAGAAAAAGAGGCTAAAGGAAGGGATATTATTGGATATTAACCCCTTAACTACTACAGGGTTGGCCCTTTCATTTAGTCCAGAACTTGGTGGCTATTTGACAACTACTTGGAGCATGATGATCACCTGGGAAACCTCTGAACCTAAGAAGTGATGCTTGGCTGCTGGTGAAGTAATACTATTACATTGACATTTAAATTAAAAACATTTTTTTAATTACTGAAGAAGATGGAGGAGACTAGCAAAAGACCATTTATTTCCTAGATGGCATTTTTCCTTCTGGTCAGACATTCTATTAATTGCATCTTCCCACCCACGTATTATACTTCTATTAATCTAGAATAAAAGTCTTTCTCAGAATGTTCCTAATTTATTTCTAATCTAACCTTAAACTCCCTTAATAAAAGGGTATATTTATATACTAATATATTATTTATATACTTGTATCAGCAGGTTAGGTCAACGTGCTATATCTCACACTCTCTTCCTGATACAGTAGAGTTCAAAGCAGTTCAGAGACAAGTTTTTGAAACCTATGAAATGTGCAGTGATAACTTTACAAGATTTATTCCTGGAGGACGCTTGTCAAAAATAATTATTACTGAGATATTGTCAGAGTAATTATTATGTAATTTATCCAATATTAACTATTAACGGTAGCTGAAACCATCAACCTGCTAAAGTAATAACAGCAGAGCAGCTAACTACATGATTGTTCAAAATATCCTAAACAGATTGTATAGAAAGAATAAATCCCAACAAATAAATTTAATAAACTGGACACGCAGTAAGTGTGAAAAAAATCACAAAGAGGTATTGTTTTATTTGCAGTCATTTACTGCATGGGTGAACACGTGGCAGACAAAGTTTATTGTTGATAAATGAAGAGTAATGCGCCTAGGATGGAGTAATCCTACTGCTGCATATACATTAAATGGGAGAATACTTAGGTCTACAGAACAGGGGAAGAACTTGGGGATTCTGGTTATAAGTAAGCTGAGCAGCAGTACTCAATGTCAGGCAGCAGCCGCAAAAGCAAATAAAATGCTAGGGTGTTTAAATCACTTTTAAGGCCACATCTTGAATATGGAATCCCAATTTGGGCAGCACATTTTGAAAAGGATTTTGAAAAGTTAAAGTCAGTTAAAAGGCAATTACGAGATTAAAGATTTCCCCTGACCCACTTCCTGTGGACTGAGAGCAATGAAACTTGGCACATTTATTAGTCCTTCTCTACATAGGTGCCACCTAGGGACACACACTTCTCCCATCTCTTTAAGCAACTGTAAACACCTCGCTTGTAGAAGTCGACGGGTTGCTCCAAAAGCCATGTTGTGACTTCGGAAATCAGAGTCTCATCATCTGGAAAATGCTTGCCATTCAAAAATAACTTAATTGTTGGAAAGAGGTGGAAGTCTGATGGTGCAAGATCCAGTGAATAAGGGGGATGTGATAGAATTTCAAAGACACAGGCGCATGCTTCCATTTGGGCAATATGTGAGTTGTGAACTGGTGCATTGTCTTACAAAAGGCGGACACCTTTGGTGAGCATGATGCATCACTTGGTTTTGATGGCCTCTCGCAATTTCCACAGCAGTGAAGCACAGTATGCCCCAGTGATCATGGAACCCTTTGCTAGGAAATCCATTAATATTACTCCATGCTGGTCCCAATATACTGTGTGTATGACCTTGCCTGGCAAGGGTTGGGCACGTGCCTTCTTTGGAGGCAGTGAGTCATGATGCTTCCATTGCATCGACTGGACTTTAGTCTTAGGATCATAATGATGGACCCAGCTTTCATCCAGTGTGATCAGTCTGTTGAAAAAGTGCTCCTGAGTTCCATGGCACATCGTCAATAGAGCCTGGAAAGGTGTGAGCAGCCGGGGAACCCAGCGTGCAGATACCTTATACATGTGAAAATGGTCTTGGATGAGTTTTTCCATGAACCCCACACTAATCTTGACATTTTGGGCTAGGTGGCAAATGGTTATGCAGTGATTTTCCAAAATGGCGACATCCACTTCCTGGATGGTCTGTTCATCAATAGCAGAGTGGGGTCACCTGGAATTGGAGCTGTTTGAACCGAAGTCTGACCACATTTGCATTCACAATGCCAGTTCTTGACTACATCATATGATGGGGAATCATCACCATAAACCTCTTTCATCTAATCGAATGTCTCCTTTGGTGTGCGGCCTTTCAAGTGAAGGGAATTGATGACTGCTCTGTATTCCACTGGGTCCATTCTCAAACTACACACCACTTACTACACAAACTAGCACCTGTAAAATCAAGACCGTTATCAGTTCTGAGCTGCAAATTGGCACATAACTTAATGATACTTATATCATTACACATGCACAATTTCAGCATCCTGTGATAAATAAAAGTGGGTCAGGGGAAAACTTTAATGAACGCCCCTCATAGATTATCATATGGGATAACAGGCCTCACCTGAGAGGTTGAGACAGTTGGGTTTTTTAGTATAGAAGAAAGACGCCTCAGAGGAGAACTTATTAATATATATAAATACATGTTTGGTCAAAACAAAACAAAGGTTTAGCACATAATTTATTTTACAAAGGACCAGTGGGCATTCATTATGTTTGGAGGAAAGATGATTGTAGCAGCTAAATTGGAAAGGGCTCATAACACTCTCAAAGAGAACTATATATCCTTAAAAGCTAAGTTGATGGACCTTGAGGATCACGTCAATTGCAATAACCTAAAAATCAGGGAAGTCCCTGAAACAGTTCCCTCAAGTTTCATTGAACTTCAGCTTTACCAGATCTTTATGTAAGGGATTTTATCCCAGATAAAGTCCACAGACTGCAATGTCCTAAAAGTTTACCTGATGTTTCCTAGAGATGTTATTGTGAGATATCATTTTTTCCATATTAAACGGAACCTGTCACCTCAAATTGGCGGGATATGTAAATGCCTTTTTTCTGGTCCGATGGGCGGCATTTCATCTTCATTTCTTCCCCCCATCCGTCCCTGTTGTCTGCAATATGTTCGAGAATTAGAGTACTTGTCCTCCATAGTTCGCGCATGCCCAATACAATCTTCGCACGCTCAGTATGCTCTGCCAAACTGCGGGCAAAGCTGAAAAGCATTACTGCGCAAGCACCCGCGCACTATTTCCCAGAAGTATTTTGCTGTGTTGCCGGACATAGTGCACGGGAGCATGCGCAGTAATGCTTTTCGGCTTTGCCCGCAGTTGGGCAAAGCATATTGCGAGTGCGCGAGCGAAGATTGCATTGCGCATGCGCGAACTATGGAGGACAAGTACTCTAATTCTAGAACATATGGCCAACAACAGGGACGGATGGGGTGGAGAAATGAAGACGACATGCCGCCCATCGGACCGGAAAAAAGGCATTTACATATCTCACCAATTTGAGGTGACAGGTTCCCTTTAAGGAAACTCTGTTGTCAATCCTTGTAAGATAACAAACCACTTCCTCTACCATATGACCAGCAATATTTCCAACATTCTCCGTCACAAACCTATTCTTTAAAAATGGGGCGTACCCACAAATTAATGATCAACAAGAATTGAAGATGTTCATCATCACCAAATCTGAGACTGATTCATCTACTCCCCAAGCTCTAGGGAATTACCTCAGCTGACTTTGCAAAAGATCACACCGTCACCTGAGCGCTCATCTCCTTCATCTGCAGCTTTAATTCATCTAAATAATCACATCTTCCTCTTACATTACATGATTAGAGGCAACATTCATTGTTTAGATATGCCAGTCTGCTTCCCTCCAGGATTCTCAGCTGGTTTGTAGCCTGGGGATTTTTCTCACAGTTTTTAGGTGGTTATGGATACCTCCACTGTTGTTGTATTTACTGTATCTGTTTATATGCTTTTATATCTGCTTTTACCATATTTGAATGTTTCTTACATTTTACAATTTTCTTCCAAGGGTTCCCTATTACTATAAAACAAAAGGTACTTCAAGCATTTGTATGTTTCTCAATGTAGTTATAATTTATATGCCTTAACGTTAATGGTTTAAATAATGGCAACTCAAAAATGGCATTTTTTCTTTGTTTTCAAGTTTCTGATTTTTTTTTAACTGTTTAGATAAATTAAAAACTTAACAAGGTTGGTGTCTATATAATAGTACTGACCTGGAAAATAATTGTGAGGTCATTTTTACCGCACAATGAAGCAGGGATTGAATTTTTTCACCATTTCAAGACCTAGAAATTATTATTACCATTTTCTTTTACTTTATATGTTGAAATGAATGGTGGCACTAAGATGTATAACTCATCCAACAACAAAGAAATATGCCTTAATAGAGCTATGTTCATGGGAAAAATAAAAATGAATATAAAATGTTATGGCTCTTGGAACAAGGGAATGAAAAAAAGACAATAATGCAATAATGAAAATTGATCACAACAGAAAGCGTGTGAAGGACTTCAATAATGATATGGCAGACAATCATTCCTGGATGGATTTCCTATTTAAAAGGGTTTTTTCCTAAAAACATTTAGAAAAAAAATTATATCATCTTTATCAAGAAAGACATCCATGTCCCCCTTGAATTTTAGTGGTGAATCTGTAAGGAGATGGACATATTGCCAAAGTTTTCCCTTGAAGAAGCAAGTTTATTGTTGATGTAAACTGAGTTGCACAATGTGAATTGTGATATGCATTCAAGGCGTTAGTAGGATTGGTAAAGTGTGAAGTTTGACAATGGGTAAAGTGAGAGTTAATGTTTGGGACTAGTCCAAATTGGGAGGAAGGAGATAGTGAGATCCAGAACAGAAGTAACTAAGAGATAGAGAGATCATTTGAAGATGGGTCCTGGGAGAGGACGCCTAGCAGAAAGACCTAGAGTTTACAATTCGCAAGGTAACTGGTCTAGACATGACTGAGTACGAGAGGCGAATAGATTGTCGCGCGGAAGTTCCAAAGCATTAGAGAGATTGAAGCTAAGCCCGGCCATATTGGCACCCTAAAGGGAAAGGAGACTCGGCACTGCGGGACAAGTAAAGGACTCTGACTAAGCAGGATTGTAATGTCGAGCTGAGTTGTGGTGAGAAACAGTGAAAAAACAGAGAACAAGTACAGTTGTGCTTAAAGGTTTACATACCCCGGCAGAATTTTTGTTTTCTTGGACTTTTTTTCATTTGTATGTTTTGGGTTGTCATTATGATTTGAAAAGAGGAAACACAGTAGTTTGACAATAAATGGCTTCACCCAACCACTAACCATGAGTGGAGAAAACGTTTTGGTATTACCATTCATATTCTCTGAAAAAAGGCCAAGAAAGCAAAAAATTCTGCAGGGGCATGCAAACTTTTGAGCACAACTGTACAGAAAGTAAAGAGGGATAGTAAATATAGAAGTCAAAAGAGTAAAGCGGAAGGAGTCTGTGTGTGTGCAAAATGCATCAAGTTGTAAAGGAAACGTTCATAAGACTGCGTACCCGCTACATCCGTGACCGCATGTATTCCCTACGTTTCCGTTTAGTAAAAAGTTTATTTTCAAATGTTGGTGTCATTGATCTGTCGGAAACTACAGGTGTGGAGGTGCTGGAAAGAAGGATTGTTGGTGTGGCACGTACCGAGGTGCACCAACAAGCTAAAGTATGTCTGAGTTAGTTAGCCGTGGTTTTTAGATATGAGGATAGAAGGCAGTAGTATCTTTCTCAAGAAAGGGAAAGATTTTATGTGAAGAAAAAATTAAAAAACACAAAGATGGGACAGGAGCCAGGGAAAATCTCACTATATTCTGCATAATCTTAATCAATGTTCCTTCTTTAAGAAAAATTTCCACTTAAATATGTAGCGATATAACAAATGACGCTAGCGATAAATTCATTTTCTGTGATGGATGGACATGTGGCAGAGATTACGCTGTAATCTGATGGAATGGCAGTACACATAATCTATGGGTAGCATTGCATCTGGATGTACTTTACACCAAACACTTGATTTTATCTATAAACGCTACAAAGCATTTGGACCTTATTATATTATTCCATGTCCCCGTTTATACGGTTCTGTCCCTTATTTGCAGGATGTTCGTAGCATTTTCCCTTTTTTTTGCAATAATTTGCTTGAGGATTTCAAATACAATCAATGTCTTTAGAAGTATTCAGAATTTAAAGAGACACCATTTTCAAAAAAATTAGTTAATAAATGAGGGTTTCTTTTTTGGGGGGAGGGGACCTCATAATTTTGCCAATCTGTAGAGCGGTTACAGTGTACAAGTGTTTGCTCACCTTTTCTCTTATCTTATCTTTACCTTTTCTCTCAGATAATTCTCTTCTCGACCCTCTTCAATCTGGTTTCCGCTCTTTACACTCTACTGAAACTGCCCTCACTAAAGTCTCTAATGACCTACTAACAGCTAAATCTAATGGTCACTATTCCATGCTAATTCTCTTGGATCTCTCCGCAGCATTCGACACTGTGGATCATCAGCTCCTCCTCACTATGCTCCGCTCCATCGGCCTCAAGGACACCGTTCTCTCTTGGTTCTCCTCCTATCTCTCTGGCCGATCCTTCACTGTTTGTTTTGCTGGTTCCTCCTCCTCTCACCTTCCCCTTACTGTTGGGGTTCCTCAAGGATCAGTCCTAGGCCCCCTCCTCTTCTCTTTGTATACTGCCCCTATTGGACAAACAATCAGTAGATTTGGTTTCCAGTACCATCTCTATGCTGACGACACCCAATTATATACCTCTTCTCCTGTTATCACGCCGACCTTTTTAGAAAACACCAGTGATTGTCTTACCGCTGTCTCTAACATCATGTCCTCCCTCTATCTGAAACTGAACCTGTCAAAAACTGAACTCCTCGTGTTCTCTCCCTCTACAAACCTACCTTTGCCCGACATTGCCATCTCTGTGTGCGGTTCCACCATTACTCCAAAGCAACATGCCCGCTGCCTTGGAGTCATCCTTGATTCCGAGCTTTCATTCACCCCCCACATCCGATCACTGGCTCGCTCTTCTTATCTGCATCTCAAAAACATTTCCAGAATTCGCCCTTTTCTTACTTTCGACTCTGCAAAAACTCTTACTGTCTCACTTATTCATTCTCGTCTGGACTATTGTAACTCTCTACTAATTGGCCTACCTTTTACCAGACTCTCCCCGCTCCAATCTGTCCTGAATGCTGCTGCCAGGATCATATTCCTCGCCAACCGTTACACCGATGCCTCTACCTTGTGCCAGTCATTACACTGGCTACCCATCCACTCCAGAATCCAGTACAAAACTACTACCCTCATCCACAAAGCACTCCATGGCTCAGCACCACCCTACATCTCCTCTCTGGTCTCAGTCTACCACCCTACCCGTGCCCTCCGCTCCGCTAATGACCTCAGGTTAGCATCCTCAATAATCAGAACCTCCCACTCCCGTCTCCAAGACTTTACACGTGCGGCGCCGATTCTTTGGAATGCACTACCTAGGTTAATACAATTAATCCCCAATCCCCACAGTTTTAAGCGTGCACTAAAAACTCATTTGTTCAGATTGGCCTACCGCCTCAACGCATTAACCTAATTATCCCTGTGTGGCCTATTAATAAAAAACAACAACATAATCACGTTCCTCCATCATGTTCTCATACACTTTATGCAGTTAATAGCCTCTGTGTCTGTACTGTTACATACTTAGGCTGTTAACTGGTTCATGCAGCTTTACATGAACACCCGAGCCTTACACTATGGCTGGTCCAAATAACTAAAGCAATTGTTACCATCCACCTCTCGTGTCTCCCCTTTTCCTCATAGATTGTAAGCTTGCGAGCAGCAGGGCCCTCATTCCTCCTGGTATCTGTTTTGAACTGTGATTTCTGTTATGCTGTAATGTCTGTTGTCTGTATAAGTCCCCTCTATAAGTTGTAAAGCGCTGCGGAATATGTTGGCGCTATATAAATAAAATTATTATTATTAAAATTATTATTATCTTCTTGACATCCCAAACTGAATGACGCAAGATTGACCAACTTAATTAGAAAATGATTTTGCTGTATGCTGCTGAAAAATGTTTTTTAGCATATGCATGTGGCAACCGGGTGATTGCAATTTACATAGCAGACCACTAAGAGTTTTGCTGGCATGTCGTAATAATTACAGATGGGAGAAATGACTCACAGGACTCCAGTCCATTGGCAATGTTTTCATAACTTTTTATTGCTTTTTGGGGGGAGGTGTCACACCAAAGAAATGCCATTATGACATTTTCTTGTTTTTTATTTCCTTTATGTTTTTATGTTATTTACTTTTGCATTGAGAATAAAAGGGTGTAACTCAATTGGTTATACTTTTTTTTTAATTATTTTTTTTCTAAACTGCTTTTTGTTGTTTTTTTTATTTTAGTCCCCTTATGGAATTTGAAATTGCTATTTATTAATTCAATTGCACTATATACTTCAATACAGAGTTAAGCCTCAAGGGATCAGGTTTGAGTGGGCTAATGTCATTCATGTGGCCGCAGAGGCTTTCCCATCATGTCATGCAGCTGTGATGTATCTTTCTCTACTTGTCACTAATCAATTTCTTTTCTAAATTGGTCAAAGGCGGTTAAATTAGATTGTCAAATGATCCACCCATCTCTAATTGTAAAACTTGAGAATCCTGCAATACCATAAATACAGTACATTATACAGGGTGGGCCATTTATATGGATACACCTACAGTAAATAAAATGGGAATGGTTGGTGATATCAACTTCCTGTTTGTGGCACATTAGCATATGGGAGGGGGAAAACTTTTCAAGATGGGTGGTGACCATGGTGGCCATTTTGGATCCAACTTTATTTTTTCAAAAGGGAAGAGGGTCATGTGACACATCAAACTTATTGAGAATTTCACAAGAAAAGCAATGATGTGCTTGGTTTTAACGTAACTTTATTCTTTCATGAGTTATTTACTAGTTTCTCTTAGTTTACAGCCATTGACATGTCGCAGAGGTTAACATGTGAGTAGCAGATAGAAATTGTGTTGATGTCTGGTGAAAGCAGTACCCAGGTCATTGCAGCAGATTTCAATGCAAGATACCCTACGCAAGAAAACTCTCACCATTCCCATGTTATTTAGCTGTATCCATATAAATGGCCCACCAAAAAAGTTTGCCTCATCACTGAACATAATGTTCTGTGTAAACTGAGGGTCCTGTTCCAATTTTTGTTTTGCCCATTCTGCAAATTCAGAAAATGTAACACATAAATTAACTGATGTTTATCGCATCTTTAGGAAGCGGAGTTCAAATTTCCTAGCCACACTGAGGCCTGATTACTGCCACACCTCTTCGCAATCAAGAAATCACTTAAAAAGAACCTGCCTGACAAAGTGAAGTAGACCAAAAGATCCTCAAAAGCTATACATAATGCCACGATCCAAAGAAATTCATGAACAAATGAGAAACAAAGTAATTGAGATCTATCAGTCTTGAAAGGGTTAAAAAGCCATTTCTAAAGCTTTGGTACTCCAGCGAACCACAGTGAGAGCCATTATCAACAAATGGTGAATATATGGAACAGTATTGAACCTTTCCAGGCATGGCTGGATGACCAAAATCACCCCAAGAGCACAGTAAAGACTCATCCAAGAGGCCACGAAACGCCCCACAACAACATTCAAAGAACTGCAGACCTCTCTTGCCTCAGTCAAGGTCAGTGTTCATGACTTCACTATAAGAAAGAGCATTGGCAAAAATAGCCTGCATGGCAGAGTTCCAAGATAAAAACCACTGATGAACAATAAGAACATAAAGGTGCATCGCAGTTTTGCCAGAAAACACCTTGACAGATGACATATTCTGTCATCTCTGGGCATCACAGATTTGGCCATATCCTGGATTTCGTCATAGCTAACGGACCGGACATTCAGTGTCTCCCTCTCCCACATCACCTCCTCACCTCGCTCCCTGTCTGTCGGTGTTCCCCAAGTCTCAGTTCTAGGATCCCTATTCTTCTCCATCTACACCTTTGGCCTGGGACAGCTCATAGAATCCCACGGTCTGCAGTATCATCTCTATGCCGATGACACCCAGATCTACCTGTCTGGACTTGACATCACCTCCTTACTGACCAAAATCAGTATTTTATCTTTCTTTTCTACTCGCTTTCTAAAACTGAACATGGACAAAACAGAATTCATCATCTTTCCCCATCTCACTCTACCCATCCACCAGACCTATCCATGTCCAATGTCAATGGCTGCTCACTTTCCCCAGTCCCGCATGCTCAGTGCCTCAGGGTGATCCTCGACTCTACCCTCTCTTTCAAGCCACATATCCAAGTCCTTGCCTCCTCCTGCCGACTCCAACTCAAAAACATTTCTCGAATCCGTAGATTCCTTGACCAAGAAACTGCAAAAACTCTCGTGCACGCCCTCATTATCTCCCGCCTTGACTATTGCAACCTCCTACTCTCTGGCCTCCCCTCTAGCACTCTTGCAGCACTCCAATCCAACCTATCCTAAACTCTGCTGCCCGACTAATCCACCTGTCTCCCCATTGTTCCCAAGCCTCTTCTCTCTGCAAAGCCCTTCACTGGCTTCCTAACATCCAGAGACTCCAGTTCAAAACCCTAACTATGACATACAAAGCTATCCACAACCTGGCTCCTCCATACATCTTTACTTACCTACACGCAACCTTCGATCCTCACAAGATCTTCTTCTCTACTCCCCTCTTTTCTCTTCTTCCCACACCGCATACAAGACTTCTCCTGTGATTCCCCCATACTTTGGAACTCTCTACCCCAACACATCAGACTTTTGCCTACCATGGAAACTTTCAAAAGGAACCCAAAGACCCACCTCTTCTGACAAGCCTACAACCTGCAGTGACCCTCAGTCTACTGAACCGCCACATGACCAGCTCTACCCTCTCCTAGTGTATCCTCACCCATCCCCTGTAGACTGTGAGCCCTCGCAGGCAGGGTCCTCTCTCATTCTGTACTTGTGTGTGCCTTGTATTGCTCATGTTTATTGTAATTGTCTATGTATGCCCCTTTTTTCACATGTAAAGCGCCATTTGCCCCTAGTGATAAACAATCCCGACCAGATAAGTTTGGAGTCCATGCTGAACACCTACTGTTCGGGCACAGACCCTGAACATGGACTTCTCCAGGAAATCTGTTTCACTGTTTAGGTTCAACTCCCTGAATATCATGTGAGTGAGAAACAATGGTGGCTCTGATTGGTGGTAAAATCATTACTGCTGGTCAGAGAGCTGTGGAATCCAGCAGATGTGACCAATGGTAAAATGTTTACTAGTCCCATCAGTCTACGCCTGCTGTCACTGATAACAGCGAGAGCAGGCTCCGCTAATGGGAGTATTCATCAGCCGGCGCCTGCGCTTTAAATAGATTTAAAAAAATGAATTGTGTTCTGTTCTATTTTTGATAATCAGCAAGGCAAAAATGACAGCGGCAGACTGTAACCCTGAGCTGTCAACTTTATCATGGCTGGTTATCAAGAATAGTGCGGTCCCCATGATGTTTATTTAAATTATTTGAATAAATAATTTTAGAAAAACATTGTGGAGTCCGTCCTATTTTTAAAAAATCAGCCAAGCTAAAGCAGGTAGCTGAGGGCTGGTATTCTCAGATTTCCAAAGGGCCATGGATACTGCCCCCCAGCCTAAAAATAGCAGCCCACAGCCACCCCAGAAAAGGCACATCTATTAGATACACCAATTTTGGCACTTTGCCCAGCTCTTCCCACTTGCCCTGTGAAGGTGGCAAGTGGGGTTAATATTTGTGGGGTTTATGTCACCTTTTTATTGTCAGGTGACATCAAGCCCACAGGTTAGTAATGGAGAAGCATCTATAAGAACCTATCCATTACTAACCCCTTAGTCATATTTTAAATAAAAAAACACCCAGAATAAAGTCCTTTATTTGAAATAAAAATCCACACCCTGTTTTACATATTTATTTAAAAATAACAAAGTCATACTCACCTTATACCCATTCCATTATTTATTTATTTATTTGTAGCGCAGGTCCCGGCTGATGAATACTCTCATCAGTGGTGCCTGCTCTCGCTGATATCAGTGACAGCAGGCGTAGTCTGAAGGGAGTAGGACTCCCATCAGCCGACGTCTTTATAAAGTACCTCCGATCACAGCTGCTGGCACATGCTGTCATCTGACAGCATGGGACTGCAGCTCTCTGACCGGCAGCAATGATCTTACTGCCAATCAAAGGCAGTGTTTGCTGCGCTGTCATGAGTTCGGGTATGGGTTTTTGTACTTTTCTTGTACCCGAACTGAACTTTTTTTTAAATGTTTGGCCAAACCCGCCGGACCCGAACTTCCAGGGGTTCGCCCATCACTATTTGCCACAAATCAAATTCTTGGGATATTTCCTGTGTAGACAATCTCAAAAAAATAGTGACACAGACCCTGTATAGAGTGATGAATTTGTGCTGAGTAAGTGGTGGATCCAGCTATAACTTTTATACTGTGGGCAGCATGGTGGCTCAGTGGTTAGCACGGCAGCCTTGTAGCGATGGGGCACTGAGTTTAAAGGGAATCTGTCATCTCCTTTTGCCGCTATAAGCTGTGGCCACCACCATTAGGGGCTTATCTACAGCATTCTGTAATGCTGTAGATAAGCCCCCGGTGTAACCTGAAAGATAAGAAAAAGAAGTTAGATTATACTCACCCAGGGGCAGTCCCAGTTCGGTTCGGGTCCGATGGGCATCGCAGGTCCGGGTCTGGCGCCTCCCTTCTTCATGTGATGATGTCCTGTTCCTTGCTTCTATCGCGGCTCCTGCACAGGCATAATTCTCTGCCCTGTTGAGGGCAGATTGAAGTTATGCAGTGCGCAGATGCCAGGAAAGGTCAGACACTACTGCGCAGTGCAGTACATTACGGTGCCCTCAACAGGGCAAATCAGCATGCCTGCGCAGGAGCCGCAACAGAAGCAAGGAAGAGGACCTCATCATATGAAGATGGGAGGCGCCGGAACCGGACCTGCTATGCCCATCAGGCCCAAACCGAACCGGGACCGCCCCTGGGTGAGTATAATCTAACTTGTTTTTCTTATCTTTCAGGTTACATCGGGGCTTATCTACCGCATTACAGAATTCTGTAGATAAGCCCCTAATGGCGGTGGCCGCAGCTTATAGCGGCAAAATGAGGTGACAGATTCCCTTTAAATCCCACCAAGGACAACATCTACAAAGCATTTGTGTGGGTTTCCTCCAGGTTTTCCGGTTTCCTCCCACACTCCAAAGACATACTGGTAGGAAATTTCGATTGTGAGTCCCAATAGGAACAATTATGATAATGTCTGTAGAATTAATGGTGCTATATAAGCAATGCATAATAATATATAATCCAAAACCAAGAGTTATATCTGTACAAAAATGAAGAATATATTAGCGCCATATATGCTGCATGTAATAAATACATGATAGACTGGTCTCTTAGTATCTTCTTCCGGAACTGAAGGATAAAATATCCAGATGGAGTTCGGCAAGTTACATTTTATCACCAGTTGGAGAGTATTACAAAAACATGATGTTGCCACTTTATATTGGGTTGGGTCAATCTTGTCCAATTTTTATCATTCATAATCCGATCTAACTTTGCTGATGAACTGCCGAAAAGAAATAATTGATTCAGCAATCCTATCATGACTTAGTTCAGCTTATTGGGGATTTAGAGATCGCCTTTATTTTTTTGGATTATCCCATCCTCTTTTCTGTTTTGACTTATTCCCCATTTAGAACCATTTGATCCCTTGTCTATTAGAAATGCTGACATCATCTTTCTCTTTATGTCCGAATCCTAATATCACATCTCAAAACACGTTTGCTTTTTCCTCTAAGCATTTTTTTCCCTATATAACAAATATTAGGCCAAACGTTTATTTTACATCTGAGTATCCTTTGGCTGAAGTTTAGTAAAATCGGATTGTGCTGAGGTGCCCTCCACAAATACTTTATATCTGTTAGTTAACTCTTTATGATTCACAGACATGAAATAACAATATAGAAAGTAATGTTTTATAATATATAGCGGTTGAAATAAGTATTGAACACGTCACCCATTTTCTAAGTAAATATATTTCAAAGGTGCTATTGGCATGAAATTCTCACCAGATGTCAGTAACAACACATCCAGTCTACACAGGCAAATAAATCAAACCATAGATGTCATTAAATTAAGTTATGTGCAATAATGAGAAATGATACAGGGATAAAGTATTGAACATATGAAGAAAGAGAAGTGCAAAAAGCCATGGAAAGTGTAGCGCTATTGCCGGCACTCCTCCATGGTGTCCCTTTCTCCCTCCATGCAGGCACGATGGCTTACTCATCGCCCTGACCCCTGAGCGGCACCTGGGATGCTTCCTGGTTTTGGGCGCCCGCAGCTCCCCAGCAGTGTGCTTATTGCACATCCTAGCATGCTCCCCTGCTCATAAAAAGGGGCAGCACGTGTATTTTGCTAATTGCAGTCTGTTACTGAGAGAAATTTAGCATAATGTATCCCTGGTTCCGGTGCGGCCAGTCCTGTATCCCTAGTCCTCTGAACCTTGTCCCTTAGTCCAGGAATGGCCAGTCCTGTTCCCAAAGTCCCTTGCTCCAAATGTAGCTAATCCTGTTCCTGAAGTCCCCTGGCCCCAGTGTGGCCAGTACTGTTACTGAAGTCCCCTGATCCTAGAGCGGCCAATGCCTTTACATTGTCCCCCGGTCAGTGTGGGGCCATTCCCTGTTCCAGTATCCTAGACCAGTGTGCCTGAGCATTGCCCTAGCCCTGTGGCACAGTGGGTCCACAAATACACATGCATGACCACTGAGCATAACAGAAAGTCATGACACAAGCTGAAATCTATCAGTAATTAGAAATCAATCCTGTCATGTAGTGACAAATAATATCAGCTGGTTCAACTGATGGCCTATAAAAAGATGTCTTATTACCAAGGTGCTAGACAAAAAACATGATGGGTAAAACTAGTGAGCTGTCTCAAGACATTTGCAATCTTATTGTTGCAAAACATACTGATGGCATTGGTTACAGAAGAATTTCTAAACTACTGAAGGTCCCAGTGAGCACTGTTAGGGCCATAATCCAGAAGTGGAAAGAACATCATTTCAATCATAAACCAGCCATGACCATGTGCTCCCCACAGGATTTCAGACAGAGGAATGAAAAAAATTATCAAAAGTGCTGTCCAAGAGCCAAGTACCACCTGTGGAGAGCTACAGAAAGATCTGCAAGACTGCATTTTTCTGAGCAAAATACATGATGAAGCGTATTTATTGTTTGTTCAACAACATTTAGACAAGCTTTTGAAATACTGTGAAAATATAGTATTGTCAGATGAGACCAAGATTGAACTCCTTGGATCACCACAAAAACTCCATACCAGCAGTAAATTTTAGAGGAGAGAACATCATGATGTGGGGCTGTTTTTCAGCATATAGCACTGGCAAAAGTCATATAAATGAAGGAAGAATAAATGGACAAATGTACCAAGACAATCTTGATAAAAAATTGCTGCCATCTACCAGAATGAAACAATGGTGGACATTTCAGCAAGACAATGATACCAAACAGACAGCTAATTAAACTCTCAATTGGTTTCAAAGAAATAAATTAAAGCTGCTAGAATGGCCCAGCCAATCACCTAACCTGAATTTTATAGAAAATTTATGGAAGAAACTAAAGCTCAGAGCTCATAGAAGGAGCCCATGGAACCTTCAGGATTTAAAGAGTGTCTGTGTGGAAGAATGGATCAACTCACATTTGAGCAACCCAAGCAACTACTTTCTCCATGCGGGAGGTGTTTTGAAGCTGTCATCACCAAAAAAGGCTTACACATAATTTACGTTTTGTCTTAAACATGTGAAATGTTGTTGAGATTTGGAGATTGACTCAGCCATTGCAAAATATTCCACTTGTTTTGCCTTTAAAATCTTCTTTGTTACTTTCTCAGTATGTTTTGTGTCATTGTTCATCTGTACTATGAAGCGCTATGCAATAAACTTTGCTGCATTTGGTTAAATCTGAGTAGAAAGTATCACCCTGTACATTTCAGAATTCATCTGGCTGCTTCTGTCTACAGTGACATCATCAATAAACACTAGTGACCAAGTGCCATTGAAAGCCTTGCATGCCCGCTCCATCACACTGCCTCCACCATGTTTTACAGAGGATGTGGCATTCTTTGGATAATTAATTTCTTCTTCCCATCATTCTGGTACAGGTTGATCTTAGTTTCATCAGTCCAAAGAATGCTTTTCCGGAACTAGGCTAGCTTTTTAGATTTTTTTTTTGCAAAGTCTAATCTATTTTTAAGGCTATTTAATGGTTTGCACCTTTTGGCGAATCCTCTGTATTGGCTCTCATGAAGTCTTCTCTTTATGATAGCCTTAAATACTGAAACATCTACTTCAATAGTGTTCTTCACTTGGGTGGATGTTGTGAAGGTTTTTTTCACCATGGGAAGGTTTCTGCGATCATCCACATCTGTTGTCTACATACAAGCCAAACTTTTAAATTCCTATTTTGCATCTGTTTTCTCTCACAAAGGAAATGTAACATCAACTGATCTTCACTGTCTTTTAAAGGAATAAAAGAAGCCAGGCTATCTATAAACAGAAAGACTGTGAGGAAATAGTTAACTAACATATATTAATTCAAGTCTCCAAGTCCAGATGAATTACACCCCAGAGTACCGAAGGAGATAGCAGAAGAAATTTTTGAACCACTCTCCATAATCTTTGAAACTTCGTGGAGAGCAGGAGAAGTCCCAGAAGACTGGAGAAGAGCAAATCTTGTTCCTATCTTCAAAAAGGGGAAGAAGGTGGACCCAGGGAACTATAGGCCGGTGAGTCTGACTTCTATACCAGGAAAGATCTTTGAACAAATTATTAAACAAACATATATGCAAGTACCTGGATAAGAATGAAGTGATTAATCAAAGTCAGCATGGGTTTGTAACTAATAAGTCATGTCAGACTAACTTAATTTCCTTCTATGACAGAATCACGGACTGGGTGGATCAGGGAAATGCTGTAGATATAATATATCTTGATTTCAGCAAAGCATTTGACAAGTCCTTATTGAAAAAATGACTAAGTATGGAATGGACAAGGCAACTGTTAGGTGGATTAATAACTGGCTTAGTGATCAGATTCAAAGACTGGTTGTAAATGGCTGCACATCTAGTTGGAAGAATGTCTCAAGTGGGATACCACAGGGTTCTGTCCTGGACCCTGTATTGTTCAACATCTTTATCAATGATTTAGATGAAGGAATTGAGGGTACACTGATTAAATTTGCTGATGACATGAAGCTAGGAGGAATAGCTAATACTAGAGAAGAAAAAGGATTCAAAAAGATATAAATAAACTAGAGCAGTGGGCAGCAACTAACAGAATGGTTGTTAACAGGGAAAAATGCAAAGTCTTACATCTGGGCAATAAAAATGAAAACAGTACATACAGAATGGGAGGAATAAGGCTGAGCAACAGCACATATGAAAAAGACTTGGGTATACTAATAGATCACAGACTGAACATAAGTCAACAGTGTGATGCAGCAGCAAAAAAGGCAAACACAATTCTGGGATGTATTAACATAAGCATATAGTCTAGATCATGTGAAGTCATTATTGCCCTCTACTCCTCTTTGGTCATACCTCATGTGGAATACTGTGTCCAGTTTTGGGCACCACATTTTAAAAAAGACATCAGCATACTGGAGCAAGTTCAGAGAAGAGCGACTAGAACGGTGACAGGTCTGCAAACCATGTCCTATGAGGAACAGTTACAGGATTTGGGAATGTTTAACTTGCAAAAAAGAAGACTGAGAGGAGACTTAATAGCTGTCTACAGAAATCTCAAGGCCTGTCACATTGTAGAAGGATCTCATTTGCACAAGGAAATACTAGAAGCAATGGGATGAAACTGAATGGGAGGAGACACAGATGAGATGTTAGAAAAAAAAAATTGACACAAGAGGTGGTGGTTTCTCCTTCAATGGAAGTCTTCATCAGAGGCTGGACAGACATTTGTCTGGGATGATTTAGTGCAGGGGTCCCCAACCTGTAGCTCAGGGGTCACATGTGGCTCGCTGTCCCAAGAATTGTGGCTCGCAGCTGTCTGTCAGCTTGGTGCATTAGCTCCAGTTCAAGCAAACAGGTATGAAGAGCACATCTGAAAATTGTGAATTTTGTGAGCAGCCCTGCACAGAAGGGCAGGTCTGGATGCACATATACTGGTCTTAGGGGTTTGAGATGATTTAAGAAGGCTACGCTGGAGTCAAAATGACACCACCTGGCAGAGGAGGTGTTTGAAGCTGGATGTGACAGTGTCTTGGAAGTGCTTTATAGGAGAATACTGAATGGGAGGTATTGTAAGAACCCCTGGATCTTTGTATACTGCTTTGGGGTGATTGATTTTTGTGGAAAAGCTTTGGTTACCATTATGCCTGTAATGGGGGCTTTGGTTGCCACTATTGTGAGGGGTGCGGGAGCTGAATGTGGCTTGCAACCCTCTCTCAAGTCTGGATGTGGCTCGCGATCCTCTCTCAGAGCTAAATGTGGCTCTCAAGGTCAGAAACATTGGGGACCTGTGATTCAGTGAATCCTGCTTTGAGCAGGCGGTTGGACCAGATGACCGAGGAGGTCCCTTCCAACTCTACCATTCTATGTCTTTTTTAGTTCCCATGCTCACCAATGCAGTTTTTGTTTTCAGAATATACCAAACTGTTTATTTGGCTACTCATAACATTTCTGCTATCTCTCTGATAAATTTCTTCTTTGATTTCAACCTAATAATGGTTTGTTTCACTTCCATTGACAGCTCCTTTGACTCTGCCAGAGTTTCCAAATACAAGTGCCACACCAAGAATCACCTCCAGACCTTTTTTCTTTGCAATTGATGATGGATTAACAAGGGATCGCCTATGCAGCCCATTGAAGAGCTCTTGAGATAATTGTCCAATTACCCTTGGTCCCTTGAAAAAGAGACAGTCTCATAATAAAGAGCTGTGATTCCTAAACCCTTACTCTAATTTGGATTTAAATACCCTCAAATTAAAGCTAGAAGTCTGCACTTTAAGCCCATTTTGATTAAATAGCTTTATCTTGAATATGTTTTGGTAAACAGCAAAGCTTTCTACAGCGAAACGCGCGTCGGGTGTGGTAGGTCCCTGGCTCCTGGTTCTGCCAGTAAATATCACTAGAGTAACACAGTCTTCTCTATTATGAGTTTATACCAACATACCTGTTCTTTTCCTATTGCTGGTTGTGTATCATCTACATCAAGTTACTGTATCCTACTTAATAAGTCTATCTGGACTTTTTTCATATTTTTATGTACAAATTGTACTATTTGCCTATATCTGATAATGCACATGTTTCTCTAATGGACTGAGTAGTTATGTTATACTGGTTCACTACCCTTCATGCCCATGCATTAATATTATGGTATGAACACGGTGTCTCATACGCTTCTTATTCCCAGGCATACCCACCCCTTTTTTCCTGCACTTGTTATTCCCCACCTTTTGTGGGTGCATACATATACTTATGTGTTTTTATATAAACTATAATAAAAATGTTATTTTAACCTTTCTAAATGTGTTGTGCTTTTAGTGTTTTTTCTAAAAAGCTAAAAAGACAAAACTGTCCTAATATTTCTTGACCTAACTGTACATTGGTAGCAGTATGAGTTATACTGACAAACTGAGCAAATGTGAAATGTGGCACCGTCATAAGACACCACCTTTCTCACAAGTTAGTTAATGATATTTTTGACCTACTAGATTTTCCTAGGTCAACTGTCAGTGCTATTATAGTGAAAGGCTCAACCCTACATACTCACATAGCTGGGTTACTGCGTATTGAAGAACGTATTCATAGATATCAACTATCTTCTGTTGTATCACAGTTCAGTTCCAAAGTGTCAAATGGATTGTTGGAAAACATGACACCACTGGTTCATTGGAGAATCAGAAATGTTGTTTTGGATGTGATAGATCATGTTTTATTATTTAGCATACTGATTTCTAAATTTGGGTTTTGTGGATACTCAGAGAAACCTACATATCAGAATGCATAATGCCTACTGTAAAATTTGTTTGAGAAGGGATGATGATCTGGGGCTGCTTTTAACGCATTGTTACTGTACGTGGGTTACAAATATTTTTTTTAGAAAATGATCGCTTACAACGTGTAGTAACATATTGAATTAGGCTATCAGCTATATCAGCAGGGCTAGTCCTCTGAGCAATATGCGAGAACCAAAAAAATATGATTTCACGAGTTTTGTGTGAAGAAACTTTGGTGACTGCACAATGCCCTGATCTCAGCCATGCTGAATAATTCAATGAATCGGGAGCGAGGCCTTCTTATCCAACATCAGTTCCTTACTTTGCAAATTCTCTTTTCAAGGCAATAAAATGACTGAAGACGGCGGCTCCTGAGAGACATAAAGTCAATTTTCTCTTTGGTGTTACACTTTTAGTATTGCGGCCAGGCACCTTCCTAATGCTATTAAGGCTACTTTCACACTAGCGTTTTTTTTAATCCGTCGCAATCCGTCGTTTTGGGAAAAAAATGGATCCTGCAAATGTGCCTGCAGGATGTGTTTTTTGACCATAGACTTGTATTAGCGACGGATCGCGATGGATGGCCACACGTTGCGTCCATCATGCAACGGATCTGTCGTGTTTTGGCAGACAGTTGGCACAAAACAAGTTCAAGCGTCCGCCATTTTCTACCGCACATGCGCTGCCAAAACTCTGCCCCCTCCTCCCCGGACTTCAGAATGGGCAGCGGATGCGTTGAAAAACTGCATCCGCTGCCCACGTCGTGTACAATTTTCACAACGTGCGTCAGTACGTCGGCACGACGCATAGCAAGTGTGAAAGTAGCCTAACATTCAGATGATAACAAACCTGTCACCATAAAAATACAGTCCAATCTGGCGGCACCATGTTGTAGAGCTTAGGGGGCTGAGATTTTTGGGCCAGTGGCGGTCCTACCAATGACTGACTGCTATCTCTGTATTCACACTTATACATAGAAAGCTGTCAGTCTCTGATGGGACCACCCACTGGACCCAAATCCCAGAAAGAGCAGAGGTTTAAGGGTAAGTTCACACAGGGCAGTTTTGCTGCTTTTCTTTCTGCAGCAAAATCTGAACATCTTGGCAGGAAAGAAGCTGCACCAAAAACGCATTTTTGCCGCGTTTTTGGTGCGTTTTTTTCATGTGTTAATTTTCTCTTTGTACATGCCAATAAAGTTGAGTGCACACAGAGAAAAAAAAACAACTTCCTGTAAATAGAATAGATAGATTGAATAGATAGATTGATAGAATAGAATAGAATAGATACAGTACCTGTGGTATCCTCTTCACCAGCATTTTCCCACTGTGCAGAGGCTACCTCAGGTCAGGCTGTGAGGGAGCGCAGGCTCGGTGACGTCACCGCTAGTTACTGAGCCTGCGCCCGCTCCGTCTCTTTCATTCCCCAGTCGCTTACAGACGGAAGTGGTCGCATTAGCATTGCTCCTGGTTGTAAGCTTTACCTCCCCCAGCGTGGAACACTGGATGTATTGGACGGATCAGGGAGTATACTTTTGCTTTTTTATTTTATTTTAATTACAGAAGATCGATGGCTTTGCTATGGAATGGCAGAATGATAAATAGATGGTTAAAACCAAACTTTTTTTTATTATTTCATTAACCCCTTCATGACCTTGGGATTTTCCATTTTTCCGTTTTTGTTTTGCGCTCCCCTCCTTCCCAGAGCCATAACTTTTTTAATTTTCTGTCAATATGGCCAAGTGAGGGCTTATTTTTTGCAAGACGAGTTGTACTTTTGAACGACATCATTGGTTTTAGCATGTCATGTACTAGAAAACGGGAAAAAATTTCCAAGTGAGGTAAAATTGCAAAAAAAGTGCAATCCCACACTTGTTTTTTGCTTGGGTTTTTTGCTAGGTTCACTAAAAGTGAAAGTTTCCTGCCATTATGATTCTCCAGGTCAGTACGAGTTCATAGACACCAAACATGTCTAGGTTCTTTTGTGCCATTTTCCGATACTCGCAGCAGCATCTCCATTTTTCGTGATCTGGGGTCAGGTGATGGCTTATTTTTTGTGTGCCGAGCTGACATTTAAATGATACCATTTTGGTGCAGATACGTTCTTTTGATCGCCCATTATTGCATTTTAATGCAATGTCGCGGTGACCAAAAAAACATAATTCAGGAGTTTTGAATTTTTTTCTCGCCATGCCGTTTAGCGATGAGGTTAATCCTTTTCTTTTATTGATAGACCGGGCGATTCTGAAGGCAGCGATACCAAATATGTGTATATTTGATTTTTTGTATTGTTTTATTTTGAATTGGGTGAAAGGGGATGATTTAAACTTTTATATTTTTTTCATATTTTTTTAAACATTTTTTTTTTTTTTGCCATGTCCATGGGAGGCTATAAGCTGGCACAACTTGATCGGCTCAGCTACATAGGAGCGATGCTCAGATCGCTCCTATGTAGCTGAATTACAGGCTTGCTATGAGCGCCGACCACAGGGTGGCGCCCACAGCAAGCCGGCATCAACAACCATAGAGGTCTCAAGGAGACCCCTGGTTGTTATGCTGACGCATCGCTGACCCCCGATCTCGTGACGGGAGTCAGCGATGAGCGCATTTCCTGCTGGATGGCTTTTGACAGTGGCATTTAACTAGTTAATAGTGACGGGTGGATTGCAATTCCACTAGTCACTATTGCAGGCACATGTCAGCTGTTCAAAACAGCTGACATGTCCCGTCTTTGATGCGGGCTCACTGCCGGAGCCCGCATCAAAGCAGGGGATCTGACCTCAGACATACTATCCCATTCGAGGTCAGAAAGAGGTTAAAAGACTTTATTCTTACTGTGTGTGTGTGTTTATTTAACCCTTTAATTAATATAGAATTAGTAATGGATAGGTGTCTTATTGACGCCTCTCCATTAGTAAGCCGGCTTAATGTCACCTTACAATAGCAGGGTGACATTAACCCCTCATTACCCCGCTTGCCACCGCTACAGGGCAAGTGGGAAGAGCAGGGCAAAGTGCCAGAATTGGTGCATCTAATAGATGTGCCTTTTCTGGGCAGCTGCAGGCTGCTATTTTTAGGCTGGAGGGGGCCCATTTAAATGGCCCCTTACCAGACCCTAGCTGTCTGCTTTAGCAAGGCTGGTTGTCAAAAATTGGGGGGACCCCACGCCATTTTTAAAAATTATTTATTTAAATAATTTTTTAAAAAGCGTGAGGACCCCTCTATTCTTGATAACTAGCCTTGCTGAAGCTGACAGCTGGGGTTGCAGCCCCCAGCTGTGAGTTTTGTCTGGCTGGTTATCAAAATTAGGGGGGAACCCACGCGGGTTTTTTTTTTAAATTTATTTATTTATAGCGCAGGAGCGGCAGATGAAAACTCCCATCCACCGCTCCTGTTCACACTGTAATTAGAATTAGCAGGTGTCAGATGATGGGAGCAGTAGTCCCATTAGCTGACACCAGTGATCAGAGGTGAAGTTTATATCTTCGATCACAACTGAGCGCTCCCGCTGTCTTCTGACAGCAGGCATATGACCACGTGTCAAACACTAATGTCGGACCCCCCATTCAAGTCAATAGGTTAAAAACGCTGGAAAAACACTGAAAGAAGTGACATGCCCCTATGTAAAAAAAATGCTGCAAAGTACAAAATACTGACCTCACAAAAACCCCAATGTGTGTGCATGAGATTTCTGAAATCTAATAGGCTTTGCTGGTACTGTAAAAAGCAGCTGAAAATTAGCATAAAAAACACAGCAAAAAAAGCAGCAAAAACGCCCTGTGTGAACTTACCCTAAATGATTAAAACACCAACCTAAATATCAATTTGTTCAGCTCCCCTCACTCAATAACATGGTGCATGCAGATTATATGATATTTTAACCTCATATCTCCAGGTTAATCATATTTTCTGCCCTGACAGGTTCCAGTTGAGCATTGTCTTAAAAATAAGACTACTTAGTGAGATGGGTCTCTACTAGAGTTGAGCGAGTTTAACTTTTTTAGGATCGAGTCGGGTTTCGCGAAACCCGACTTTGTCAAAAGTCGAGTCGAGTCAAATCGTCCGATTATCGTGCAAAGTCGGAGATCGACCGAAACACGAAACCCAATGTAAGTCAATGGGGAAGCAAAGTCTCTCTCTCTCTCTCTCTGTCTCTGTCGTCCCTGGTTGTGTTGGACTGTGGAAATCGCTACATCCCAAATGGTAAGATGGCGGTTTTACCCCCTGTGACGCCGCAGAAAGTAAGCCGGAACCTATGTCATCACGCTGCCCACACTCCTTCATTGGCTGAAAAATGGTGGGGAAAGCGTTATATGAAACGCGACTTTGGCGTGAAGATCGCCGACCGCATGGCCGATCCCACAGTGGGATCGGGTCGGGTTTCATGAAACCCGACTTTGCTCAAAGTCGGCGATTTTTGAAAATGTCCGATCCGTTTCGCTCAACCCTAGTCTCTACTAGTGAAGAGCGGACATGTTTGGATAAAGTGTTATTGAAGCATGCTCGTGTTCTAACAAGTGTCTTCGGTGTGCTCGAAACGTATGTTCGAGTTCTTGCCGCTACATGTCTTCCGGCTGTTCAAAAGCCACAACACATGCAGGGATTGCCTAACAAACTGGAAATCTCTGCGTGTGTTGCGGCTGTCAAACAGCTGTGAGACATGCAGACGCGCGGACTCGAACATAGTATTAGAGCAAGACAAAGATACTCTATTAGCACTTAAGCATGTTCAGATAACGCCTCATCCAAACACATTCGCTCATCACTAGTGTTGAGCGATACCGTCCGATACTTGAAAGTATCGGTATCGGATAGTATCGGTCGATACCCGAAAAGTATCGGATATCGCCGATACCGATACCCGATACCAATACAAGTCAATGGGACACCAAGTATCGGAAGGTATCCTGTATGGTTCCCAGGGTCTGAAGGAGAGGAAACTCTCCTTCAGGCCCTGGGATCCATATTAATGTGTAAAATAAAGAATAAAAATAAAAAATATTGATATACTCACCTCTCCGACGCAGCCTGGACCTTACCGATGTAACCGGCAGAGTCATGATTCTCAATGGCGAGAGAACATAGCCCAGCATATATGAGAACTAGCTCTTGGAAGATGGAAACTATACTGACCATGAACTAAACCTGCCGCACAACTAGAAGTGGCCGGGTAGCATGCCTACGTTTTTTTATCCCTAGATGCCCAGCGCCAGCCGGAGAACTACCTAATCCTAGCAGAGGAAAAGACAGTCCTGGCTCACCTCTAGAGAAATTTTCCCAAAAGGCAGACAGAGGCCCCCACATATATTGGCGGTGATTTTAGATGAAATGACAAACGTAGTATGAAAATAGGTTTAGCAAAATCGAGGTCCGCTTACTAGATAGCATGAAGACAGAAAGGGCACTTTCATGGTCAGCAGAAAACCCTATCAAAACACCATCCAGAAATTACTTTAAGACTCTAGCATTAACTCATAACACCAGAGTGGCAATTTCCGCTCACAAGAGCTTTCCAGACACAGTAACGAAACAGCAGCTGTGAACAGGAACAAAATGCAAAAACACACAAGGACAAAAGTCCAACTTAGCTGGGAGTTGTCTAGTAGCAGGAACATGCACAGAAAGGCTACTGATTACATTGTTGACCGGCATGAAACTGACAGAGGAGCAAGGTTATATAGCGACTCCCACAACCTGATAGGAGCAGGTGAACAGAGGTGATGATGCACACAAGTTAAATTCCACAAGTGGCCACCGGGGGAGCCCAGAATCCAATTTCACAACAGTACCCCCCCCCCAAGGAGGGGGCACCGAACTCTCACCAGAACCACCAGGGCGATCAGGATGAGCCCTATGAAAGGCACGGACAAGATCGGAGGCATGAACATCAGAGGCAGTGACCCAAGAATTATCCTCCTGACCGTATCCCTTCCATTTGACCAGATACTGGAGTTTCCGTCTGGAAACACGAGAGTCCAAGATCTTTTCCACAACGTACTCCAACTCACCCTCAACCAACACCGGAGCAGGAGGCTCAACGGAAGGCACAGCTGGTACCTCATACCTGCGCAACAATGACCGATGAAAAACATTATGAATCGAAAAGGATGCAGGGAGGTCCAAACGGAAGGACACAGGGTTAAGAATCTCCAATATCTTGTATGGGCCGATGAACCGAGGCTTAAACTTAGGAGAAGAAACCCTCATAGGGACAAAACGAGAAGACAACCACACCAAGTCCCCAACACAAAGCCGAGGACCAACACGACGACGGCGGTTGGCAAAAAGCTGAGTCTTCTCCTGGGACAACTTCAAATTGTCCACCACCTGCCCCCAAATCTGATGCAACCTCTCCACCACAGCATCCACTCCAGGACAATCCGAAGATTCCACTTGACCGGAGGAAAATCGAGGATGAAACCCCGAATTACAGAAAAACGGGGACACCAAGGTGGCAGAGCTGGCCCGATTATTGAGGGCGAACTCCGCCAAAGGCAAAAAAGCAACCCAATCATCCTGATCCGCAGACACAAAACACCTCAAATATGTCTCCAAGGTCTGATTAGTCCGCTCGGTCTGGCCATTAGTCTGAGGATGGAAAGCAGACGAAAAAGACAAATCTATGCCCATCCTAGCACAGAATGCCCGCCAAAATCTAGACACGAATTGGGTCCCTCTGTCAGAAACGATATTCTCCGGAATACCATGCAAACGAACAACATTTTGAAAAAACAGAGGAACCAACTCGGAAGAAGAAGGCAACTTAGGCAAGGGAACCAGATGGATCATCTTAGAGAAACGGTCACACACCACCCAGATGACAGACATCTTCTGAGAAACAGGCAGATCCGAAATAAAATCCATCGAGATGTGCGTCCAAGGCCTCTTCGGGATAGGCAAGGGTAACAACAATCCACTAGCCCGAGAACAACAAGGCTTGGCCCGAGCACAAACGTCACAAGACTGCACAAAGCCTCGCACATCTCGTGACAGGGAAGGCCACCAGAAGGACCTTGCCACCAAATCCCTGGTACCAAAGATTCCAGGATGACCTGCCAACGCAGAAGAATGAACCTCAGAGATGACTCTACTGGTCCAATCATCAGGAACAAACAGTCTACCAGGTGGGCAACGATCAGGTCTATCCGCCTGAAACTCCTGCAAGGCCCGCCGCAGGTCTGGAGAAACGGCAGACAATATCACTCCATCTTTAAGGATACCTGTGGGCTCAGAATTACCAGGGGAGTCAGGCTCAAAACTCCTAGAAAGGGCATCCGCCTTAACATTCTTAGAACCCGGTAGGTAAGACATCACAAAATTAAACCGAGAGAAAAACAACGACCAGCGCGCTTGTCTAGGATTCAGGCGCCTGGCAGACTCAAGGTAAATTAAATTTTTGTGGTCAGTCAATACCACCACCTGATGTCTGGCCCCCTCAAGCCAGTGACGCCACTCCTCAAAAGCCCACTTCATGGCCAAAAGCTCCCGATTCCCAATATCATAATTCCGCTCGGCGGGCGAAAATTTATGGGAAAAAAAAGCACAAGGTCTCATCACGGAGCAGTCGGAACTTCTCTGCGACAACACCGCCCCAGCTCCGATTTCAGAAGCGTCGACCTCAACCTGAAAAGGAAGAGCAACATCAGGCTGACGCAACACTGGGGCGGAAGAAAAGCGGCGCTTGAGCTCCCGAAAGGCCTCCACAGCATCAGGGGACCAATCAGCAACATCAGCACCCTTCTTAGTCAAATCAGTCAATGGTTTTACAACATCAGAAAAACCAGCAATAAATCGACGATAAAAGTTAGCAAAGCCCAAAAATTTCTGAAGACTCTTAAGAGAAGAGGGTTGCGTCCAATCACCAATAGCCTGAACCTTGACAGGATCCATCTCGATGGAAGAGGGGGAAAAAATGTATCCCAAGAAGGAAATCTTCTGAACCCCAAAAACACACTTAGAACCCTTCACACACAAGGAATTAGACCGCAAAACCTGAAAAACCCTCCTGACCTGCTGGACATGAGAGTCCCAGTCATCCGAAAAAATCAGAATATCATCCAGATACACAATCATAAATTTATCCAAATAATCGCGGAAAATGTCATGCATAAAGGACTGGAAGACTGAAGGGGCATTTGAAAGACCAAAAGGCATCACCAAATACTCAAAATGGCCCTCGGGCGTATTAAATGCGGTTTTCCACTCATCCCCCTGCTTGATTCGCACCAAATTATACGCCCCACGGAGATCAATCTTAGAGAACCACTTGGCCCCCTTTATACGAGCAAACAAATCAGTAAGCAGTGGTAACGGATATTGATATTTAACCGTGATTTTATTCAAAAGTCGATAATCAATACACGGCCTCAAAGAGCCGTCTTTCTTAGACACAAAGAAAAAACCAGCTCCTAAGGGAGATGACGAAGGACGAATATGTCCCTTTTCCAAGGACTCCTTTATATATTCTCGCATAGCAGCGTGTTCAGGCACAGACAGATTAAATAAACGACCCTTAGGGTATTTACTACCCGGGATCAAGTCTATGGCACAATCGCACTCCCGGTGCGGAGGTAGTGAACCAACCTTGGGTTCTTCAAAAACGTCACGAAAGTCAGACAAGAATTCAGGAATCTCAGAGGGAATAGATGATGAAATGGAAACCACAGGTACGTCCCCATGCGTCCCCTTACATCCCCAGCTTAACACAGACATAGCTCTCCAGTCGAGGACTGGGTTATGAGATTGCAGCCATGGCAATCCCAGCACCAAAACATCATGTAGATTATACAGCACCAGAAAGCGAATAACCTCCTGGTGATCCGGATTAACACGCATAGTCACTTGTGTCCAGTATTGTGGTTTATTACTAGCCAATGGGGTGGAGTCAATCCCTTTCAGAGGTATCGGAGCCTCCAATGGCTCCAAATCATACCCACAGCGTTTGGCAAAGGACCAATCCATAAGACTCAAAGCAGCGCCAGAGTCGACATAGGCGTCCGCGGTAATAGATGACAAAGAACAAATCAGGGTCACAGATAGAATAAACTTAGACTGTAAAGTGCTAATTGAAACAGACTTGTCAGGCTTCTTAGTACGCTTAAAGCATGTTGATATAACATGAGTTGAATCACCACAATAGAAGCACAACCCATTTTTTCGTCTAAAATTCTGCCGCTCGCTTCTGGACAGAATTCTATCACATTGCATATTTTCTGGCGTTTTCTCAGTAGACACCGCCAAATGGTGCACAGGTTTGCGCTCCCGCAGACGCCTATCGATCTGAATAGCCATCGTCATGGACTCATTCAGACTCGCAGGCACAGGGAACCCCACCATAACATCCTTAATGGCATCAGAGAGACCTTCTCTGAAAATCGCCGCCAGGGCGCACTCATTCCACTGAGTAAGCACAGACCATTTGCGGAATTTTTGGCAGTATATTTCAGCTTCATCTTGCCCCTGAGACAAGGACATCAAGGCCTTTTCCGCCTGAAGCTCTAAATGAGGTTCCTCATAAAGCAACCCCAAGGCCAGAAAAAACGCATCCACATTGAGCAACGCAGGATCCCCTGGTGCCAATGCAAAAGCCCAGTCTTGAGGGTCGCCCCGGAGCAAGGAAATTACAATCCTGACCTGCTGTGCAGGGTCTCCGGCAGAGCGAGACTTCAGGGACAAAAACAATTTGCAATTATTTTTAAAATTTTGAAAGTGAGATCTATTCCCCGAGAAGAATTCAGGCAAAGGAATTCTAGGCTCAGACATAGGTGCATGAACAACAAAATCTTGCAAATTTTGTACCTTTGTGGCGAGATTATTCAAACCTGTAGCTACACTCTGAAGATCCATTTGAAACAGGTGAACACAGAGCCATTCAAGGATTAGAAGGAGAGGAAGAGAGGAAGGCTGCAGTATAGGCAGACTAGCAAGTGATTCAATTAAGAGCACACTCAGAACTAGAGGGAAAAAAAAAAAAATAAAAATTGTAGCAGACTTTTTTTTTCTCTCCTTTCTCAGCAAGTAATTTAACCCTTTTTTGGGCCGGTCAAACAGTCATGATTCTCAATGGCGAGAGAACATAGCCCAGCATATATGAGAACTAGCTCTTGGAAGATGGAAACTATACTGACCATGAACTAAACCTGCCGCACAACTAGAAGTGGCCGGGTAGCATGCCTACGTTTTTTTATCCCTAGATGCCCAGCGCCAGCCGGAGAACTACCTAATCCTAGCAGAGGAAAAGACAGTCCTGGCTCACCTCTAGAGAAATTTTCCCAAAAGGCAGACAGAGGCCCCCACATATATTGGCGGTGATTTTAGATGAAATGACAAACGTAGTATGAAAATAGGTTTAGCAAAATCGAGGTCCGCTTACTAGATAGCATGAAGACAGAAAGGGCACTTTCATGGTCAGCAGAAAACCCTATCAAAACACCATCCAGAAATTACTTTAAGACTCTAGCATTAACTCATAACACCAGAGTGGCAATTTCCGCTCACAAGAGCTTTCCAGACACAGTAACGAAACAGCAGCTGTGAACAGGAACAAAATGCAAAAACACACAAGGACAAAAGTCCAACTTAGCTGGGAGTTGTCTAGTAGCAGGAACATGCACAGAAAGGCTACTGATTACATTGTTGACCGGCATGAAACTACCAGAGGAGCAAGGTTATATAGCGACTCCCACATCCTGATAGGAGCAGGTGAACAGAGGGGATGATGCACACAAGTTAAATTCCACAAGTGGCCACCGGGGGAGCCCAGAATCCAATTTCACAACACGGCAGCTTCCGTTCCTAAGAATGAGCGCTTGAAAGACCTTAGATGACGTCGTGGCTTGTGATTGGTCGCGTGAGCGGTCACGTGACCGCTCACGCGACCAATCACAAGCTGCGACATCATCTAAGGTTTTTCAAGCGCTCATTCTTAGGAACGGAAGCTGCCAGTTACATCGGTAAGGTCCAGGCTGCGTCGGAGAGGTGAGTATATCAATATTTTTTATTTTTATTCTTTATTTTACACATTAATATCGATCTCGATACCGATTCCCGATATCACAAAAGTATCGGATCTCGGTATCGGAATTCCGATACCGCAAATATCGGCTGATACCCGATACTTGTGGTATCGGAATGCTCAACACTACTCATCACTAGTCTCTACCATTACATAATCTAAGATTTATTATAACACAAGTGAATGTAAGGAGATGTTTCTCGGTCTCATATATATGTAATATATTATATACAGTAACCATCATAGACAGAGGAAGACATTGCTTCTGTCACTTGCTCTTGATGGGCTCTTTAGAACATTCTTGGATCATTTGATCTTTTCCTCGCATATAACTATTTATATTCTATATTCTGATCTATAAGTGAGCTAAGGACAAATACCTTCAGATTTACATAACCCTTACAGAGAATCAACAATTTACTATTCCTGCAAATTTATCTAAATAAATCAATTATTATAGTTTAATTGTGTTGGAAGCTACACAGAACTGATTCTATAAACTCAAACAATGAGACTCAAACAATGAGACACAAGTAGAAAAGACAGCTGTGTTGTTGAAATTCAGGCACCATGAGGATCCTGACGGCTGGTATGTGAGGAACTAATTTTTATTCACTTCAGTTACGACATAATTTCAACAAATTAGAAAAAAGTACAATTAAAATGTACAATCTATATCAAAGTGGTGACCAATGGCCAAATGATTTTGCTAGAGAAACTCAGGTATTACATTTAAAATTGTGCTCAGTTAGACACTAAGGACTGTATTGATAACACCATAATTAGAATAGTCTTTCTCAATGTGTTATATTTTTGAGCATTATTGTCCATTTATTAGATCCCACAACAGGTTTGCTCTTGTGTCTGGGGTCTACCTTGCAGCCTCCTCCTTCATGTTTCGTCTTTTTCTTACCACCTGGATCCACCATGGCCTTTGGCTTTCCAACCAAGATCAGATAGTGCCATCTCTGGCATCTCAAGGGGTTCCTTTTTTTTTTTAAATCAGATACATTTTTATTAAATAACGAAATACAAAACATCAGACAAAGTCAATTTGTCAAAAGTGAATAAGTGCAGATATTACAAAATATCTCCCTCCCCCACCCCCCTATTAATGTACACACAGCATTTTAACAGTAATATACATTAATGTCACACAGACTTTCTGGGTTCATCATCTCTCCACACAGGGTTTCCACAGTATTACCATAAGTATTACCTTTTTTCCTTTTGGTATAAATACATTTTTCTATTCCTACAATAATGTCAGACTGTCTATAAGATTCCCGCACCATCGGTGGTTCTTCATTTATCCAATATCTAGCAATCAGTTTTCTCGCAATATATAATAACCTGGCTATTGCCAAAGTATGACAATTAAGTACCCGGATCTCCTCCACGTATCCTAGAATACATACCACAGGATCCCTCTCAATTCTACAGTTATATACCCTTCCAATTGCATCACCCACTTCCAACCAAAATGCATTCAGTTTTGGACATTGCCATAGCATAAGTAGAATCCCAGCCCCCTCAGCCCAACACCTAGGACATTCTGAAGTCTGTCTCAAACCGGCTTTGTCCAATCTGTCTGGCGTCCTATATACTCTATGGAGTACATATATTTGTGAAAGTCTGGCCGACTCGCTTAGTGACAGTTTGGGTACAGTATATATTCCAATATTTCCTGCCATTTATCCTCCTCTATCCTTCCCACCTCTACTTCCCATTTCTCTTCTGCTTTGATCGGGTAACTTTGTAAGAAGTAGGTCCCTGTAAATATTCGACACAACTCCTCTTGTCCCCTCTTTTACACATATATAGTCCACAAGGATATCTGTCTGGACCGACATATCAACCATTTTACTCTGTGCATTGTAAGCATATTGAAACTGTCTATACGGAAACCTACAGACCTCCGTTAACCCATAGGTCTCCTGTAATTTCTCAAAGGATAATAGACCTTGCCCATTCCGTATCTGGCCAATGTAATGTATTCCCAATTTCTTTGAAATTTTAAAGTCCCACAATTTAACAAACTCCTGTAAATTATCATTCTGCCACATTGGGGAGAAATTAGTCAAGTGTTCCACACCCCTAATCCTCTTAATTGCCACCCACACCCTATGGATCATTATCAGAGTAGGGTAAGCCAACCCAAACTTCCTAAAACTATCTGCTTCCAAACCCTGAACCAATGGATCCCTGCCCAAGATATGAAACAGAATCCTTTGTGTTGAACCCATACCGTCTACTTCCCTCCAACCCCTCATATGTTGACCCTGCGCAGCTAAATAATAAATCCAAGGGTTCGGAAGTGCCATCCCCCCCCATCCTTAGGCCTCTGCAGCATTTCTAGTCGAAGCCTTGACTGTTTTTTCCCCCCAAACAAGGTCTCTAAAAATAGAATTGATGATAAGAAACCACCTTTTGGGTAAAAATACAGGGGTATTGTGCAACACATACAGTAATTGGGGCATCAGAATCATCTTGATCAGATGTATTCTCCCCAACACTGAGAGGCGTAGTCTACCCCACGCCCCTATTTTCTTCCTAAATTTACCTGTCAGTGGGATCAAAGTCAGATCTACGTAGCCTGAGAGCGGAAGGGACACCCGAATACCCAAATATTTAAACTGTCGAACCACAGCCAGCCTACTTCCCTCCCCCGTTAACAGGAGCTCATCTTCCTCACCATCCACCGCCAGAATATTGGATTTCTCCCAATTGATTACTAGGCCCAATAGATTCCCAAACAACTTAAGGATGTTTATCACTTCCAACAATGACTCTCCAGAATCTTCCAAAAAAGCAGCATGTCATCCGCATAAAGAGCTATTTTCTCCTCTATCATTCCATATCTAAACCCTTTGACTGAGGCTGCATTCCTAATTGTCTGTGCCAGGGGTTTCACAGCCAGCGCAAAAAGTAGCGGCGACAGCGGACACCCCTGTCTGGTCCCTCTGTGATGATTAAAGCTGTCAAACAATTGCCCATTAACCTTAATACTAGCAGTTTGGAATGTACACAATAACTGTATCCACACTATCAAACGCTTTAAACGCATCCAGCAACACCACCACCCTACGACCCCTGTTATCTGACGGTAGCTGCAGATTCAAAGATATTCTATGCAGATTTATCGCTGTAGACATGTTCGGCATAAAGCCAAACTGATCAGGTTGTACAAGGTCCTGAACCACACTCGTTAATCGATTAGCCAGAATCGTAGCAAGCACCTTAACACCCGCCGTCAGCAACGAGATGGGCCTATAGCATTATGCCAGTTCCGGATCCTTACCCTCCTTTGGAATAACCACCACCACCACTGCCTTCCTCATGGAAATCTGTAATTCCCCTTCCTTCAGTGCCTCCTCAAGACTGCCTTCAATTTGGTCATTGTCACCCCCCTTAAGTGCTTATAGACTTCGCCAAGAAGACCATGCGCCCCACAGGACTTATTAATCGACATTGACATGATAGCGGCCTCAATCTCCTCTTCCGTTATGGGCTCCTCCCAAGAAAATACTTTATGTTTTCTGAAGAAGCCTCCAACCCAGATGTATACAACTGCTCATAGAGCTCTCTAAATTCCCCCAAAATGCCTTCTGTAGTTCCCAACACTACCCCTTCCTCCGTCTTTAGTTTTTACACATGTGAGGAGTCTTTCTGTGCCGCCGACACTACCAAGAGTAAATGACCCACTCTTTCCCATTCTCATAAAATTGTGTTTTCTGGAAAGCTCTCTTTCTCTCCTCATTTTTAAAATGTAACTTATTAACTACTTCATGGGCTCCTCTATGACTTTTTTGATTTTCCACTGATGGGTCTGTCACCATGTCAATTTCTGCCATCTCCAACGCTTCTATAAACATCCTATCTTCTGATCTAGTCTTGGACTTACACTTGGATATTTCACGAAAAAGAAGGCCCCTCAGAAAAGCTTTCATGGGGTCCCAGACTACCATCTACAAGCCCTACCTTCATTAAACTGTCAATACTCTTTCAATTCCCTCTCTATGACATCCATGCTAATATGTTCATGCCATAATAGGTGCATTCTCCATCCACCCCCGCCCAGTCTTTCCTCCTACCCGTTTAATAGACAGTTCTATGGCATTATGATCCGAAATTACCGTCGGTAGATATTCCACCCCACAAACCAGCTGAGTCATTAGTTCATTGCCCAGTGCATATCTATCCTTGAAAGAGACCCATGAATCACAGAGTAACAGGAATAGCATACTTCATTCACATTCCTCACTCTCCAGAGATCCACCATCCCCAATTCTTTCATAAAATTCCCAAATGGTGACAATTTCTTTACACCTTTATCCATTCCATTTGTATGTCTGTCCCACCCTTCATCTATAACAATATTAAAATCCCCCAAACTACAATAATACAAATTCAAATACAAATAGTCTCTCCGTAATCTGCATCACATATTAAAACAGGGATCAGCAGACTCTACAGAGCAATAGTCTTTTAGCTGTCTCCATTTCAACTTTCACCATCTTCTTCTCATTTCTTCTTTCCTTTTTGACTTTAAGTTTCTTAATATTTGAGTCTAGCCATTTAGCAGCCTCCCTCAAGGGGTTCTTCTCTGCTGCTTCAATACATCTGCCACTCTAGTTTAGCTCAGGATTCAGATATCATATCTCATACCTCCCTCCAAATTTTGCAGGAAACTCTTTATTCCGATTTTGATTTACAGCTAGAACAGGTGGGAAACAGTACTTAATGCACAATCCACAACAACTAATTACACGTGCCACTGGGATGGCAGTTCTCAGCCTCCCTTCTTCCTTTTGTAACACTGTTATATATGACCCCTATTAGGCAACCACTAGCAGAATAGTCCAACATTGGACTATTCTCATGTGGCCTTCTATGAGCCCTGATCTAAATGGAAAGAGCTGAAACATGCCATCTGGAAAAGGCAACCTTCAAAAACGAGACAACTGGAGCAGTTTGCTCTTGAGGAGTAAGACAAAATACCTGTCGTAAGGTGTAGAAGTCTCATTGACGGTTACAGGAATCGTTTCATTGCAGAGATTGCCTCAATAGGTTGTGAAACAAAATATTAAGTTAAGGGTACCATCATTTCTGTCCAGGCCTATTTCATGACATCTATTTTTAAAAAGTTCTGTGGAAGCATGGTTGAAAATCAATGTTCGACTTTCATTTGATCATTTTCATAGATCTTTTATTATTACTTTTGTCAGATTCAAGTTATTTTTGTGATCATTGTGGGTTTTTCTGTCATTAAATGAGGGATATCAACAATTTTGACCACGTGTGTATGTGCAACCCACACATCTTGAAATCAAAACTTGTACTTCCTGCACCATGTGTGATGCATTTTTGGGAATATATAGTTTGCAACGCGACCGCATTCACTTTCATTATGGTGCAATTTAGCAGCAATCCTTAACCTTGCCATGTGTTTTGAAGCCAAATCATCCCCATGAGCACAATGTTTGTAGTGTATATCAAACACACTTCTTGATGTATTCCTCCCAAGGCGTACCTCCAATGTATTCCATAGTATATGCATGAATCATTCATAAAGGTACAGTATACACACTTATTTTGCAAGATGCCTCTGTGTATAATTGTGAAGCAGACTACGCTACTCCATAGAGCAAAAATAGGTATACTGTCATACAAGCCCATTGGGCAAAAAAAACATGTGTTGGCACAAGTGTTGTGAATTCAACCTTGTTCACCCATCCTATATAATGAGTCATAAAGGGATCAAACAATATAGCCAACGTTGACCAATGGCCAAAGGTTACACAGGACAAAAAAGATGAAATCTCATGAAATGTGTCCTCTCCACCTCTCCTTACTCTACTATTGCTACTGAGTTCACAGTTTTATCTAGTGCAGGGCGCCATTGGCCATACTTGATAATCATAGTTAGGAAATTATTTTTTTACACAGTATAACTGTAAGATTCCCAAGGGAAAATGTGTGCTAAATATGACCCACCATGGACCTTCCTTCATGATATCATTGAAAATATTCTCTACTATTCATATTATAGCAGACTTACATTTACTTACAGAGGACTCTCCGAGGGATGATGAAATGAACACAAAACCAAAAAAAAGAGATATGCAACACATGTATCCAACAACCGAGGGATTCTTTAATTAAATGTTTGACAAGTATCGAAATATGAAACATATTTTGGGTTTCCCAGTTTAAAATTTCCACAATGCAAACTGATTAGAAAGATTCTTTATAGACTGGATTTAAACTAAAGTGATATAGAATCTAGATCAAAGTCTTATACATATATCTGTTTTACTCATTGTATAGCGTTGCTTGTTTGGATAAAGAGCGAGCTATTCCATGAATCAATCATAAAACGCAGTTATGGACTTTAGACTGAGCGTGCTCTTTGTTACACGCAGTATTACTATCATATGAGGCATATTTGGCAATGGTTATAGGCCACAAGGGACATAAATATACAGATGCATTAACCCTGAAATGGAAATTAAAAGAGTTTACAATAGTCATACATTGAGATATCCATAAGCTATGAATGTCTGATCTATGGGGGCGCCACAAACTAGCAGAATGGTTCACACCCCGACCGTCAGCTTAGTCCCATTCACTTGAATTGACACTAGCGTGGAGCTAAAAGATTTCCAGGGCCCTGGTTGGTAGTCATTTGAACTTCCACCTACTTCTGTTGATTAGCGCAAGGGTGATCTGATTTCTGCATACACCTGATGAAGGGGACAGACCATTCTTGAAATGCGTAGTCCATGAAAGTTTTCTTCCTACTTGGATCTGGCTTGTCTCCGCGTTGCAGCACCCGGACGATACTGATTTTTACCTTTCCTTCATATGGTCTTTTGATTAGTTGGCACAGAGTGACATTTACGTGTGTGTCATGCCACACAATTAAAGGTGGATAGAATCAGGCTCGACCACTGTTAGGTGCTCAGGGGTAAAACGGTAAGACTATACAAAAGATCTACTGTAACTCCGGAACACTCCAAAAACGTGAAGACACAACTGGTGCTTTCAAAGTTTTTTTAAATTTATCTTGTGCAAAAGAGGATGGTTTCCAAACAACATTTTGGCTCAGGCATGAGCCTTCATCAGGACTACAATCTGCTTATATGTAATCACAAAAAAGCATATATTACAAACAAAATCAAAAGAATAATAAACAAAAGAAAACATAGGTACATATGTTAAGTATCTCACGTACTCTACATATGATATTACTATATGACGTTATCTGGTGTGCATGCTGAAACCGCTTGCGAAAGTGCGATGGTGTTGTGATTGGGTGAGGAAACAAGAGGACTGAAAAGATGAAAAGATTATAGATTATAAGAAACAGCATTAAAATGGAGCAGATAGAAAGGCACATAAATAGAGGTAAGGGAACACAGAGTATGGTCCACCTTATGGTAGTTATATTGTATGAAGGTCCCAGGCTCTCAGATTGCCCTAATGAGGTCTGTCAAAAGTGGTCTATAAGAAAGAAAGGAGGTTACCTATCCATTTGTTTGTCTTACAGTATTTACAATGATCTCATAACTACCTTGATTGGCCAGCAGAATGGAATTAAATGAAACTGTTCACACCCATAGTGGACTATCCTTTTAGACAAAGGGTGAGTGAAGGATTTAAGATGATGACCTCTGGCTTTTTGGAGTATCTACATATGAGAAAGTGATGATTACCTTTGTTATCAATTGCTAGGAATACAGATGTATTGAGGTAGACTTAGCCTTTGTATCTAGAGATTAAAAAGATATCATGCAGGTATAGCAATCCATGAATATAGGGTATATATATGGTCAGTATACTATGGGTCAGTAAAAATGAGTCAAGTTACCTTTCAAAAGTAATGGAATGCACATAAGGTGTTGTCAGAGGCATACAGAACACAATGAGCCTTATTCACTGTTCTGTATAAAAGAAAAATGGAGAAAAACAGTTTGGTGAATGCTATAACTAAATATACTGTGTATCTATATGGGGCACATACCATAGGGAAGGCTGCAGCTGGCATGTGGCTCCCACCCTAGTAGCAGTAGAGAAGGCATTAGCTATTGCAGAGGGATATTGCAGTGGTGTTGAAGATCCTTAAGTGAAGGTAGACAGTACCTGTGTCCTTGTTAGTGACCGCTTCAGTGTGGAGGCAGGAAGCGCTGTATGCTGGTCGTAGCATCTACTTATGGTGGGTGATGCTTCCTGAATGGGCGGCATCACTCGCGTCACCGGAAGTGTGTCATCTGGTACCGGAAGTGGTCAATGGGAGAGCAGCGCTGCCATCTTGCTTAGGGCAAAGAATCCCCTTTGTATATAGTGCGAGCACTAGTGTTCTGGTGTGGGAGAGGTTGGCAGGAGGAGGCAATCTCCAGCTTATCTGTTGTGGAGACATGTGCATATATAAAATGGATTGTGCATAGGAAGGAGTGCTGATGGTAGTGAGAGGATCGGTGCAGCATAACTTAAATGATGTGTTACATTCTTTGACCTGCCTGAACAAGAAAAAAGGGTATTAGTGCCAATTCATACTGCTGCATACTGCTGCATACAACATAGAATAACATTGCTTTGTCTATACATAGTGGTTCTATTTATTCCTAGAACATAACCCTGGGCAGAGTATATGAACATACATTTCCAAATGCCAACAAATAGAGAAGTATAATTCAATACCAGATCTCATGTTCTCTATTGAGTCCTAATGGGGAGAGAGTTTTTAGATGATATATCCAGTACGATTTTCGTTCTTTTAATTTGTGTATTCTATTACCACTAGTGAATCATCTGGGGGTTCGCCCGAGTTTTTTTTGTAAAGTTTGAGTTAAGGGCCGGAGATGACGCGAACTTGCGTCCAAACCCCAAACTTGGACTTTATAGATATGGGATGGGGCGGAGGCGGGGCTGTAAAAGAAAGAATAAAATGAATAATAAACATTATAAATAATATGCTTACCTGTCCAGTGACGCGTCCTCCCGTCACGCTGTCTCCCGGCTGCATCTGCTTCTGGGGCTGCTCATTACCTTCCGGCGGTATTCACTGCACCCAGCAGTCTTCGGCTTTTTCCAGCAGTGTTTATGCGCCGTAAGGTAATGAGCGGCCCCGGAAGCAGATGCGGCCGGGAGACAGCGGGATGGGAAGACACGTCGCTGGACAGTTATGTGTAATATTTATGATGTTTATTATTAATTTTATTCTTTTTTTTATAGGCCATGGACACAAACTGGACCCGAACTGTAACAGGGGTTTGCCACGGAAACCCGTGTTCGGGACTAGAGATGAGCCACCTCCCTAGTGTTCGGGTTCGGTTCGTCGAACAGGGAGATGTTCGCCAAACTGTTCGACGAACACCGTCGAACCCCATTGAAACCAATGGCAGGCAAACACAAACACATACAAACACATGGAAAACACATAGAAAAACACCTTAAAAGGTGTCCAAAAGCTGACAAACTGCTCAGAAGACACAACAAACACATGGAAAAGTCACAACTACACATAGTCATGCGAAAATAAAAGAGGTGGAGGAGTAAAAGGAGGAGGAGACACAGATATAGGCATGTCATGCCCTTCTAAAATCAAGAAAGGCTGGAGTAAAAATCTAAACTCACTCTACCAACACCAAGACGTCTTGACAAAAAAAAAAAAAAAGAAATATCTTTAGGTAGAATGGCGGCGGGTCCATTCAGAACACTTTCCTTAGAAGACATAGTGGTACTCCCGTTGGGAGTTGTGCCGAAAAATGAACCCAATACATTCAGACTAATCTACCATTTGTCATATCCAAGGGGCAGGTCAGTAAACGACAACACCAACGCGGAACCAAGTACAGTACTATGTACTGTACCTCCTTTGACGAGGCAATCAGGTGGGTCAAGAAGTTGGGAAGGGGCACCCTAATGGCCAAAACAGACATTGAGGGGGCATTCCGGTTACTACCTGTGCCTCCGAATAGTGTCCTCCCATTGGGCTGCTTCTGTGAAGGAGCATACTACATAGATCGCTGTTTGCCCATGGGGTGCTCCATATCCTGCTCACTATTTGAGGCGTTTAGTTGCTTCCTCGAATGTGTCGTCATGGACGTTTGTAAGGCGGCACATATTATCCATTACCTCGACGACTTCTTATGCCTGGGCCCAAAAGATTCGCCACAGTGTGAAAACACGTGGTAGTCCACCTGTGAGAAGGAGAGAGCTGGAGGGAGAGTGGACACCCCAGAGCCGAGGGGTTAGATTGAGAAAGAAAGAAGGCGGTGTAGCTTGCTTCATGGGTGGGGTACTCTGCTGAGTAGCAGAAATTGCTACTAGGCCAAAAAGGATTTCCTTGGCCAAATGCCATTAAAAAATAGTAGTTAGGTAAACAGGCGGTGTAGCTTGCTTCATGGGTGGGGTACGCTGCTGAGTTGCACCAAATTCTACTAGGCCCAAAAGGATTTCCTGGGCTAGATGCCATTACAAAATAGTAGTTAGGTAAACAGGTGGTGTAGCTTGCTTCATGGGTGAAGTACGCTGCTGAGTAGCACCAAATTCTACTAGGCTCCAAAGGATTTCCTGGGCCAGATGCTGCTAAAAATAGTACTTAGGTAAACAGGCGGTGTAGCTTGCTTCATGGGTGGGGTACGCTGCTGAGTTGCACCAAATTCGACTAGGCCCAAAAGGATTTCCTGGGCTAGATGCCGTTAGAAAATAGTACTTAGGTAAACAGGCGGTGGGTGGCTGGGCTACTCTGCTGACGTGCAGACACTGCTACTAAGCCCAAAACAATTTACTGGGTTAGATTCCGTAAAAATTGAGATACACAGGCGGTGTAGCTAGCTTCACAGGCGGGCTACTCTGCTGACGTGCAGACAATGCTACTAGGCCCAAAACTATCAACTGGATTAGATGCAGTGAAAATAGAGATACACAGGTGGTATAGTTCGTTTCACAGGCGGGCTACTCTGCTGATGTGCAGACAATGCTACTAGGCCCAAAACTATCAACTGGATTAGATGCAGTGAAAATAGAGATACACAGGCGGTGTAGCTAGCTTCCCAGGTGGGCTACTCTGCTGACGTGCAGACAATGCTACTATGCCCAAAACTATCAACTGGATTAGATGCAGTGAAAATAGAGATACACAGGCGGTATAGTTTGTTTCACAGGCGGGCTACTCTGCTGACGTGCAGACACTGCTACTAAGCCCAAAACCCCAAAACGATTTACTGGGTTAGATGCCGTAAAAATTGACATACACAGGCGGTGTAGCTAGCTTCACAGGCGGGCTACTCTGCTGACGTGCAGACACTGCTACTAAGCACAAAACCCCAAAACGATTTACTGGGTTAGATGCCGTAAAAATTGAGATACACAGGTGGTGTAGCTAGCTTCACAGGCGGGCTACTCAGATGACTATCAGACAATGCTACTAGCCCAAAAGGATTGGCTGAGCTGGATTACACCAAATGCTGTGACTAACACTTGCACAGCACTGGCTCAGACCTGCCTGGCAAACAGTGCTATGAACTGCTGTAACCTACCCTGAAAAGGGCTGATATTACAACTAGTCCCAACTCCCGACTCCCTAAACCTATCTCTCAGAAAATTTGCTGGCAAAAAAAGACTCTTTGACTGTAGAGGGCCCACAGCAGCAGCGGTGCCGTCTAACACTAAGCTGCAGCAGTGAGGAAATGGTGACGACGGGGCAAATGGCTGGTTGTCATTGGGCAAGGAGTGACATGTGACATACACAGCCAATGATACATGCCCTTGCTTGTCTGCATCACATGCACATTGCTGTGTGTGTGTGCACTGCTGATAGGCTGAGAGACTGCACCGCCCCTCTGTAAATGCGGAAAAAAAAAAAAATGGAGATCGGCGTTATTTCAGCACAGATCTATCCCCCGCCCCCTATACACTGAAACAGTCCATTAACAATGATAAACAGTTTTAATGTGCAAATCAAGCTATGCTTTTGGTGAACGAACAGTTATCGAACAGAAACTCGAACAGCCGAATTTTAGGCAAATTGTTCGGGTTCGTCGAACGACTCGAACACCGCCCAAAACAGCTCGAATTTGAAATTGGCGAACAGTTCGACTCGAACACCGCTCATCTCTATTCGGGACCTTGTGACTGAAGACTATGTGTTCGGTACGGGTCCCGAACTTTACAGTTTGGGTTCGCCCATCCCGAATTACCACCTCTCCTGGGCAGGGGAACCTGTTCAATTATCTGGAACTTGAGCTGGCTAATGGAATTATTTTTTACAATGAAGTGGGCCGGAATGGGTAGCAGAGTATTCTTGCACCATATGGTTGATTTATGTTTACTTATGCAGTCTTGGATATGCTGGGTGTTTTCGACAACATATTCGAATCAGGACTTAGTGTGCTAATGTAAGTAAAGGGGATTCTTTCACACATCCCAGAACTGACATGTGCTTTCAGATAAATGGTTTCTATACCTGCGATTCCACTTACATTGTCTATCTAATTAAATGCCCTTGCGGTTCCAGACAATTGACCAGGTTCACCTGCCCAGGAGAGGTGGTAATAGAATACAAAAGAATGGGAATCGTACTGGATATATCATCTTAAAACTCTCTTCCCATTAGGACTCAATAGAGAACATGAGATCTGGTATTGAATTATATTGCTCTATTTGTTGGCATTTGGAAATGTATGTTTTATGGTTATGTTCTAGGAATATATAGCAACACTATGCATAGACAAAGCAATGTTATTTTATGTTGAATGCAGCAGTATGAATTGGCACTAATCCCCTTTTTTCTTGTTCAGGCAGGTCAAAGAATGTAGCATATCGTTTATGTTATGCTGCACCGATCCTCTCACTACCATCAGCACTCCTTCCTATGCACAATCCGTCTTCTATCTGCACAGCATCTGTGTTGCATAGCAATTTGTCTCCACAACAGATAAGCCGGAGATTGCCTCCTCCTCCCAACCCCTCCCACACCAGAACACTAGTGCTCACACTATATACAACGGGAATTCTTTGCCCCAAGCAAGATGGCGGCACCGTCCGCCCACTGACACACTTCAGGTATCAGATGACACACTTCCGGTGAGGCAAGGGGCCCCACCCATTCAGGAAGTATCACCCACCATAAGTTTGACTCTACGGCCAGCACACAGCACTCCCTGCCTCCACACTGAAGCGGTCACTAACAAGGACACAGGTACTGTCTACCTTCACTTAAGGATCTGCAACACTACTGCAATATCCCTCTGCAATAGCTAATGCCTTCTCTGCCTTCTCTAGTACCAGGGCTGCCACTAGGAATTTCAGGGCCCCATACTGGCAAAGTTTTGGGGGCCCCCTTGAGACTCTGTCCAGGCTCCACCCCAGCCCCACCTCCACTCCTCAAACTGTCCACAGTCAAATGATTTTTTAAGCCGCTACAATGACAAGGTAGGCTCTTTTGGCTGGGCCCTGCTCTACTCTAACCTATTAAACATTTGTTAAAATATCCAATACAATTTAGGAATATTTTTATTTAATTTTCAATTTTTAAAATGACCAATAATATCACATACAGGAGACAAATACCACCGCACCATGACCAGACACCATATTACCACCACATAGTGACCTATAATACCACATACAAGGAACAAATACTGCCACACCATGTCCAGACCACATATTACTACCACAGTGACCAAATAATATCACATACAAGGGACGAATACCACAGCACCATGTCCAGACCACATATAACCACCACATGATGACCAATAATACCACATACAAGGAACAAATACCACCACACCATGGCCAGACAACATATTGCCACCACATAGTGACTGAATACTAAAATACTGATCAGTAATAAAAAAAACACAATACTTACATTAACATAAGTGACATTATACACAGGAGGTCTGTACATAGTAAGTAGTGTCTGTGTACAGGTAATACAGTGATCACCAGTGACATTTTACACAGGACCACTGTATACAGTATACAGTGTATAGTGTCAGTGTACACTTAACACACTGACTCACCAGTGACGTTTCTAGGCAAAGTCCTTCATCTTTGCTTTTCATCTGGATCCAGCACAGACCACCATCACTTCTTCCAGCCAGGGCTCATCTATGCAGGAAATAACACAGTTATCTAGAGCACCGCTTGCATAATACATTACTTATTTTTTCCCAAAATTGTAAAGTACACCAGATGAAGAAAAAAAGGTGAGTGTTGCTCTGCACAGTAACAGGACTGCCTCCCCCATTTAAAACAGTATCCTCAAAAAATAAAATAAATACATCACTGCAGTAAAAATATCCCCCATCCTGTCCCCCATGTGTCTCATTCCTGGCTCCAGCCATATGCTCTACCATCCTGCCTCCATGTGATGTCCCATCCTGCCCCATATGATCTCCCCATCCTGTCCCATCTGTCCCATGATCCTGCCCCATGATCCTGCCCCACCTGTCCCATGATCCTGCCCCATCTGTCTCCATCCTGCACAATGATTCTGCACCATCTATCTCCATCCTGCCCCATGATCCTGCACCATGTGTCTCCATCCTGCCCCATGATCCTGCCCCATCTGTCTCCATCCTGCACCATCTGTCTCCATCCTGCCCCATATTACTGCCCCATCTGTCTTCATACTGCACCATATCTTCATCATGCCCCCTGTGTCTCCCTCCTGCCCCCTGTGTCTTCATCCTGCCCCCATGTCTCCCATCCTGCCCCTTTTCGACATTCTGTCCCCGTGTCTCCCATCCTGCCCCCTATCTCCATTCTGCCCCTTGTCTACATTCAGCCCCCCGTGTCTCTTATCCTGCCCCCGTGTCTTGATTCTGCCCTGTGTCTCCATTCTGCCCCTTGTTTCCCATCCTGCCTCCATGTCTCCATCCTGCCCCCATGTCTGCCATCCTGCCCCTGTGTCTTCCATCCTGTTCCCATGTCTCCAATCCTGCCCCGTGTCTCCAATCCTGCCCCTTGTCTCCATTCTGCCCCTTGTCTCACATCTTGCCCTCCGTGTCTCCCATCCTGCCCCGTGTCTCCCATCCTGCTCCCGTGTCTGCATTCTGCCCCCTGCCGCTTTAAATAAAAATAATTAATAAATAGTTTCTTCTTACCTCTCCTGTGGCGAAGTTCCCTCTAGGCGTTTCAAGTGCGCACTCGCCGGCGAATGACAATGACGTCATACGCCGGCGACGTGCTTGCTGATGTCAGCTGCCAGCCTCCGATTGGCTGGCGGCTTTAACTATTGCCATGCGGGCCCACACGGCAATAGAGTAACTGAACCTGCGTCCCGGACGCAGGTTCATTTACTGCACTGGCAGAAGCCTGCCACTGGGGCCCGATCAGCAGAAGAGACTGGTCCAATGCGGGCCCCCTCTGCCGATCGGGCCCCATATGCCAGTCAGGACAGTAATGCCCTGATGTCGGCCCTGTCTACTGCTACTAGGGTGGGAGCCACATGCCAGCTACAGCCTTCCCTATGGTATGTGCCCCATATAGATACACAGCGTATATTTTTGTAGCATCCACCAAACTGATTTTCTCCATTTTTCTTTTATACAGAACAGTGAATAAGGCTCATTGTGTTGTATATGCCTCTTACAACACCTTATGTGCATTCCATTACTTTTGAAAGGTAACTTGACTCATTTTTACTGACCCATAGTATACTGACCATATACCCTATATTCATGGATTGCTATACTTGCATGATATATGTATGCCTAGCAATTGATAACAAAGGTAATCATCACTTTCTCATATGTAGACACTCCAAAAAGCAAGAGGTCATCATCCTAAATCCTTCACTCACCCTTTGTCTAACAGGATAGTCCGCTATGGGTGTAAACAGTTTCATTTAATTCCATTCTGCTGGCCAATCAAGGTAGTAATGAGATCAATGTAAATAATGTAGGACAAACAAATGGATAGGTAACCTCCTTTCTTTCTCATAGACCACTTTTTCACAGACTTCAATAGGACAATCTGAGAGCCCGGGAACTACATACGATATAACTACCATAAGGTGGACCATACTCTGTATTCCCTTACCTCTATTTATGTGCTTTTCTATCTGCTCCATTTTAACACCATTTCTTACAATCTATGACCTTTTTTTCTTTTCATCTTTTCAATCCTCTTGTTTCCTCACCCAATCATTACAACACCATCGCACTTTCACAAGCGGTTTCAGCATGCACACCTGATAACGTTATATAGTAAATAGCTATTGAACCCGTTCTACGCCCGGTTGGCGAGCATTTATATTGGTATATGGTCTCCATCCTGGTATGTGCTGCTCCCATCTTGCTCTCCCATCCTGTCATGTGCTGCTTCATCCTGCGCCCCATCCTGTCATGTGCTGCTCCATCCTGCATCCCCATCCTGTCATGTGCTCCCATCCTGCGCCCCCATCCTGTCATGTGCTGCTCCATCCTGCATCCCCATCCTGTCATGTGCTGTTCCATCCTGCGCCCCCATCCTATCATGTGCTGCTCCCATCCTGAGTCCCCATCCTGTCATGTGCTCCCATCCTGCGCCGCCATCCTGTCATATGCTGCTCTGTTGTGGATTCTGTTTGTGGGCTCCCTCTGGTGGTTACTGCTGGTACTGGGTGACTTTGGTGGGTTGCGGCCTTTGGTTTCCACCTGTCCATCAGAGGCTGGGTGTTTCCTATTTTACCTGGCCTTTCTGTCATTTCCTTGCCGGCTATCAATGTATTCAGATGTGCTCTGTTTGGTTCCTGCCTACCTGCTCCCAGATCTTTCAGGATAAGCTAAGTGCTGATTTTCCGTTGTTTGGTTTTTTGTCCAGCTTGCTTATTATGTCTCTATGCTAGCTGGTAGCTCTAGTGGACTGAGGTTCTCCCCATGTGCCATGAGTTGGCACATGGGTTCTTGTAATCTCAGGATGGTTTTTTGATTAGGGTTTTTTGCTGACCGCTCAGTCCCCTTTTGTATCGTTCTGCTTTCTAGTTTACAGCGGGCCTCAATTTGCTAAATCTATATATATCATCTCTATGTGTGTGCCTTCCTCTCATTTCACCGTCAATACATGTGAGGGGGCAACTATATCTTTTGGGGTTCATTCCTCTGGAGGCAAGTGAGGTCTTTATTTTCTCTGCAGTACTAGTTAGCTCTTAGGCTGGTGCGTGGCGTCTAGAACCAACGTAGGCACGCTCCCTGGCTATCTCTAGTTGCATTTGTCAGGCGTAGGGCAGCGGTCAGCCCAGGTTCCATCACCCTAGAGCTCGTCCGTTATTTATTTGTACTTTGCTTGTCCTGTGCTATCCCTAGCCATTGGGGATTCATGACAGTATAGCCGGCCCACAAAGTGTTAATTGTTTGGGCTGAAGCAGGAGAAAAAGAAGTGTTTAAGGGAATTTTTTTTTTTTTTTTTTCCCTTCAGAGTTTTGCTGCCTAGCCCTTAATTGCTGTCTAGCTGCTTCTTACCTCCTCTTAACCCTTGAATGGCTCTGATCTTAGCTGTTTAACATGGATGTCCAGAGTTTGGCTTCCAGCCTGAGTAATCTCGCGGCAAAAGTTCAAAACATACAGGATTTTGTTGTTCACACTCCCATGTCTGAACCTAGAATTCCTATTCCAGAGTTCTTCTCTGGAGATAGATCTACCTTCCTGAATTTCAGGAACAATTGTAAATTGTTTCTTTCTTTAAAATCTCGCTCCTCTGGAGACCCTGCTCAACAGGTCAGGATTGTAATATCTTTCCTGCGGGGCGACCCTCAGAATTGGGCATTTGCATTGGCACCAGGGGATCCTGCATTGCTCAGTGTGGATGCGTTTTTTCTGGCATTGGGATTGCTCTATGAGGAACCCAACCTGGAGATTCAGGCTGAAAAGGCTTTATTAGCCCTCTCTCAGGGGCATGTTGAAGCGGAAATATATTGTCAAAAATTTTGGAAATGGTCGGTGCTTACTCAGTGGAATGAGTGCGCCCTGGCTGCAAACTTCAGAAATGGTCTTTCTGAGGCCATTAAGGATATTATGGTGGGGTTCCCTACGCCTACAGGTCTGAATGAGTCTATGGCTATGGCCATTCAGATTGATCGGCGTTTGCGGGAGCGCAAACTCGTGCACCAGTTGGCGGTGTCTTCTGAACAGGCACCTGAGACTATGCAATGTGATAGAATTCAGTCCAGAAGTGAACGGCAAAATTATAGGCGGAAAAATGGATTGTGTTTTTATTGTGGTGATTCAGCTCATGTTATATCAGCATGCTCTAAACGCACAAAAAAGCTTGATAAATCTTTTGCCATTGGTACTCTGCAGCCTAAGTTCATTTTGTCTGTGACTCTGATTTTTTCACTGTCTTCCATTTCCGTTGATGCCTATGTGGATTCGGGCGCTGCCCTGAGTCTTATGGATTGGTCATTTGCTAAACGCTGCGGTTTTAGTCTGGAGCCTCTGGAAGTCCCTATTCCTCTGAAGGGAATTGACTCTACACCATTGGCTATGAATAAACCGCAGTATTGGACACAAGTGACCATGCGCATGACTCCCGTTCATCAGGAGATGATTCGCTTCCTTGTACTGTATAATTTACATGATGTACTAGTGCTGGGTCTGCCATGGTTACAAACTCATAATCCTGTCCTGGACTGGAAAACAATGTCTGTGTTAAGCTGGGGATGTCAGGGGGTTCATGATGATGCACCTCCGATTTCTATCGCTTCATCTACTCCTTCTGAGATCCCTGAGTTTTTGTCTGACTATAGGGATGTTTTTGAGGAGCCTAAGCTCAATTCGCTCCCTCCTCATAGAGATTGTGACTGTGCTATAGAATTGATTCCTGGCAGTAAGTTCCCTAAGGGTCGTTTATTTAATCTGTCACTGCCAGAGCATACTGCTATGCGGAATTATATTAAGGAGTCCTTGGAAAAGGGACATATTCGTCCATCTTCGTCCCCTCTGGGAGCAGGTTTTTTTTTCGTGGCAAAAAAAGATGGTTCCCTGAGGCCTTGTATAGATTATCGCCTTCTGAATAAGATTACAGTCAAATATCAGTATCCATTGCCATTATTGACTGACTTGTTTGCTCGCATTAAGGGGGCTAGGTGGTTCACTAAGATAGATCTTCGCGGTGCGTATAATCTGGTGCGGATAAAACAAGGTGATGAGTGGAAAACCGCATTTAATACGCCTGAGGGCCATTTTGAGTATTTGGTAATGCCTTTTGGACTCTCCAATGCTCCGTCAGTCTTTCAGTCCTTTATGCACAATATTTTCCGTGAATATCTGGATAAGTTTATGATTGTGTATTTGGATGATATTTTGGTGTTTTCTGATGACTGGGAGTCTCATGTTCTACAGGTCAGGAAGGTGTTTCAGGTTCTGCGGGCCAATTCTCTGTTTGTGAAGGGCTCAAAGTGTCTCTTCGGAGTCCAGAAGATTTCTTTTTTGGGGTACATTTTTTCTCCTTCTACTATTGAGATGGATCCCGTTAAGGTTCAGGCAATTTGTGACTGGACACAACCTACATCTGTTAAGAGCCTACAGAAGTTCTTGGGGTTTGCTAATTTTTATCGTCGGTTCATTGCAAATTTTTCCAGTATTGTTAAACCTTTGACTGATTTAACTAAAAAGGGTGCTGATGTTGCTAATTGGTCTCCTGCGGCTGTGGGGGCCTTTCAGGAACTTAAGCGCCGGTTTTCTTCTGCTCCTGTGTTGTGTCAACCAGATGTTTCACTTCCTTTTCAGGTTGAGGTTGATGCTTCCGAGATTGGAGCGGGGGCGGTTTTGTCACAGAGAAGTTCTGATGGCTCGGTGATGAAGCCATGTGCATTCTTCTCTAGAAAATTCTCGCCCGCCGAGCGCAATTATGATGTGGGTAATCGGGAGCTTTTGGCCATGAAGTGGGCATTTGAGGAGTGGCGTCATTGGCTTGAGGGTGCTAAACATCGTGTGGTGGTCTTGACTGATCACAAGAATCTCATTTACCTTGAGTCTGCCAGGCGTTTGAATCCTAGACAGGCTCGTTGGTCGTTGTTTTTTTCTCGTTTCAATTTCGTGGTTTCATACCTGCCAGGTTCAAAGAATGTGAAGGCAGATGCTCTTTCCAGGAGTTTTGTGCCTGACTCTCCTGGAGACTCTGGGCCTACTGGTATCCTTAGGGATGGGGTAATAATGTCCGCCGTATCCCCAGACTTGCGACGTGCATTGCAGGAGTTTCAGGTGGATAAACCGGATCGTTGTCCACCAGAAAGACTGTTTGTTCCGGATGATTGGACCAGTAGAGTCATCTCCGAGGTCCATTCTTCTGTGTTGGCTGGTCATCCTGGAATATTTGGTACTAGAGACTTGGTGGCCAGGTCTTTTTGGTGGCCTTCCTTGTCTAGGGATGTGCGTACCTTTGTGCAGTCTTGTGAAGTGTGTGCTCGAGCTAAGCCTTGCTGTTCTCGGGCCAGTGGGTTGTTGTTATCCTTGCCCATCCCGAAGAGGCCTTGGACGCACATTTCCATGGATTTTATTTCTGATCTCCCGGTTTCACAGAAAATGTCCGTTATCTGGGTTGTGTGTGACCGCTTTTCTAAGATGGTTCATTTGGTGCCCTTGCCTAAGTTGCCTTCCTCCTCTGAGTTGGTCCCTTTATTTTTTCAGAACGTGGTTCGTTTGCATGGGATTCCGGAGAATATCGTTTCTGACAGGGGATCCCAGTTTGTGTCTAGATTTTGGCGGACGTTTTGTGCCAAGATGGGCATTGATTTGTCTTTCTCGTCTGCATTCCATCCTCAGACGAATGGCCAGACGGAGCGAACTAATCAGACCTTGGAAACTTATTTGAGGTGTTTTGTTTCTGCTGACCAAGATGACTGGGTTGCTTTTTTGCCACTGGCCGAATTTGCTCTTAATAATCGGGCTAGTTCTGCCACGTTGGTCTCTCCTTTTTTTTGTAATTCGGGGTTTCATCCTCGTTTTTCCTCTGGTCAGGTGGAGTCTTCGGATTGTCCTGGAGTGGACATGGTGGTGGACAGGCTACATCAGATTTGGAATCAGGTGGTGGACAATTTGAAGTTATCTCAGGAGAAGACTCAGCAGTTTGCTAATCGCCGTCGCCGCGTGGGTCCCCGACTTCTTGTTGGGGATTTGGTGTGGTTGTCTTCTCGTTTTGTCCCTATGAAGGTCTCTTCTCCTAAGTTCAAGCCTCGGTTCATCGGTCCTTATAGGATCTCGGAGATTCTTAACCCTGGATCTCCCAGCATCGTTTGCTATTCATAATGTGTTCCATCGGTCGTTGTTGCGGAGGTATGAGGTGCCCGTTGTTCCTTCGGTTGAGCCTCCTGCTCCGGTGCTGGTGGAGGGAGAATTGGAGTATGTTGTTGAGAAGATCTTGGATTCTCGTGTTTCCAGACGCAAACTCCAGTATTTGGTTAAGTGGAAGGGTTATGGTCAGGAGGATAATTCCTGGGTGATCGCCTCCGATGTTCATGCGACTGATTTGGTTCGCGCCTTCCATAGAGCTCACCCTGATCGCCCTGGGGGTTCTCGTGAGGGTTCGGTGACCCCTCCTCAAGGGGGGGGTACTGTTGTGGATTCTGTTTGTGGGCTCCCTCTGGTGGTTACTGCTGGTACTGGGTGACTTTGGTGGGTTGCGGCCTTTGGTTTCCACCTGTCCATCAGAGGCTGGGTGTTTCCTATTTTACCTGGCCTTTCTGTCATTTCCTTGCCGGCTATCAATGTATTCAGATGTGCTCTGTTTGGTTCCTGCCTACCTGCTCCCAGATCTTTCAGGATAAGCTAAGTGCTGATTTTCCGTTGTTTGGTTTTTTGTCCAGCTTGCTTATTATGTCTCTATGCTAGCTGGTAGCTCTAGTGGACTGAGGTTCTCCCCATGTGCCATGAGTTGGCACATGGGTTCTTGTAATCTCAGGATGGTTTTTTGATTAGGGTTTTTTGCTGACCGCTCAGTCCCCTTTTGTATCGTTCTGCTTTCTAGTTTACAGCGGGCCTCAATTTGCTAAATCTATATATATCATCTCTATGTGTGTGCCTTCCTCTCATTTCACCGTCAATACATGTGAGGGGGCAACTATATCTTTTGGGGTTCATTCCTCTGGAGGCAAGTGAGGTCTTTATTTTCTCTGCAGTACTAGTTAGCTCTTAGGCTGGTGCGTGGCGTCTAGAACCAACGTAGGCACGCTCCCTGGCTATCTCTAGTTGCGTTTGTCAGGCGTAGGGCAGCGGTCAGCCCAGGTTCCATCACCCTAGAGCTCGTCCGTTATTTATTTGTACTTTGCTTGTCCTGTGCTATCCCTAGCCATTGGGGATTCATGACACTGCTCTATCCTACACCCCCATCCTGTCATGTGTGTGCCTCCATTCTGTCATGTGCTGCTCCCATCCTGTGCCCCCATTCTGTCATGTGCTGCTGCCATCCTGTCATGTGCTCCCATCCTGCGCCCCATCCTGTCATGTGCTCCCATCCTGCACCCCCATCCTGACATGTGTGCGCCCCCATTCTGTCATGTGCTGCTCACATCGTGCGCAATCATTCTGTCATGTGCTGCTCCCATCCTGTGCCCCCATTCTGTTGTAATGTGCTGCACCCATTCTGCCTATTCCTGTTTCCATTCTGCCATATGTTGCTCCCATCTTTCTCTCCCCGGCTCTACTGCCCGAGTGCGGCTGTGCTGAGTGCGGGCAGCTGTGCTGAGTGCAGGCGGCTGTGCGTGACTGTGGTGAGTGCGGGCGGCTATGCTGAGTGCGGGTGGCTGTGTGTGGCTGTGGTGAGTGCGGGCGGCTGTGCGTGGCGGTGCTGAGTGCAGGCGGCTGTGCATGGCAGTGCTGTGTGCGGGGTTGGCTGTGCGTGGCAGTGCTGAGTGCGTGGCTGTGCTGAGTGCAGGCGGCTGTGCGTGACTGTGGTGAGTGCGGGCGGCTATGCTGAGTGCAGGTGGCTGTGCGTGGCTGTGGTGAGTGCGGGCGGCTGTGCGTGGCGGTGCTGAGTGCAGGCGGCTGTGCATGGCAGTGCTGAGTGCGGGTGGCTGTGCGTGGCAGTGCTGAGTGCGTGGCTGTGCTGAGTGCGGGCGACTGTGCATGGCGGTGGCGAGTGCGGGCAGCTGTGGTGAGTGCGGGCGGCTGTGCGTGGCTGTGGTGAGTGCGGGCGGCTGTGCGTGGCGGTGCTGAGTGCGGGCGGCTGTGGTGAGTGCGGGCGGCTGTGCGTGGCGATGGTGAGTGCGGGCGGCTGTGCGTGGCGATGGTGAGTGCGGGCGGCTGTGCGTGGCGGTGGTGAGTGCGGGCGGCTGTGGTGAGTGCGGGCGGCTGTGCGTGGCGATGGTGAGTGCGGGCGGCTGTGCGTGGCTGTGCTGAGTGCGGGCGGCTGTGCGTGGCGGTGGCGAGTGCGGGCAGCTGTGGTGAGTGCGGGCGGCTGTGCGTGGCGGTGCTGAGTGCGGGCGGCTGTGCGTGGCGGTGTTGGGTGCGGGCGGCTGTGCATGGCGGTGGTGAGTGCAGGCGGCTGTGCGTGGCGGTGGTGAGTGCGGGCGGCTGTGCGTGGCGGTGGTGAGTGCGGGCGGCTGTGCGTGGCTGTGCTGAGTGCGGGCGGCTGTGCGTGGCTGTGCTGAGTGCGGGCGGCTGTGCGTGGCGGTGGTGAGTGCGGGCGGCTGTGCTGAGTGCGGGCGGCTGTGCGTGGCTGTGCAGAGTGCGGGCGGCTGTGCGTGGCTGTGCTGAGTGCGGGCGGCTGTGCGTGGCTGTGCTGAGTGCGGGCGGCTGTGAGTGGCAGTGGTGAGTGCGAACGGCTGTGCTTGGCTGTGGTGAATGCGGGCGGCTGTGCATGGCTGTGGTGAGTGTGGGCGGCTGTGCGTGGCGGTGCTTAGTGCGGGCGGCTGTGGTGAGTGCGGGCGGCTGTGCGTGGCGGTAGTGAGTGCGGGCGGCTGTGCGTGGCAGTGCCGAGTGCGGGCGGCTGTGCGTGGCTGTGCTGAGTGCGGTCGGCTGTGCGTGGCTGTGCTGAGTGCGGTCGGCTGTGCGTGGCTGTGCTGAGTGCGGGCGGCTGTGCGTGGCGGTGGTGAGTGCGGGCGGCTGTGCGTGGCGGTGCTGAGTGTGGGCGGCTGTGCTGAGTGCGGGCGGCTGTGCGTGGCTGTGGTGAGTGCGGGCGGCTGTGCGTGGTGGTGGTGAGTGTGCGGGCGGCTGTGCGTGGCGCCGAGTGCTGGGGGCCTGAGCAGGCGGGGACACCGGCACGCTGTGGGGGTCAGGTGCCGGAGTTGCCGCTAGCTCAGGCCCCCGGCACTTGCTATATTTACCTGTCACCCGTTCCACTGCTGCGTGCCGCTCCTTTTTCCGGGTCCTCTGGCTGTGACTGTTCAGTCAGAGGGCGGCGCGCATTAAGCGCGTCATCGCGCCCTCTAAACTGAACGTCACAGGCAGAGGATGGAGCTGCTCGCATCGGTGGAACGGGACAGGTAAATATAGCATACTCACCCTCCTGGCTCGTCCCTGCTTCTCCGTTGGAGATCGCGGTGTGCGTTCAGTGCTTACGCACACCGCAATCTCCTGGGAGCGTCACTCTGTGGGGTCCAGACTGCGCCGGCGCTTGCGCAGTCTATAAAGGCTTCGGACAGAGTGACGCTCCCAGCGTTATATAATAGATATCATATGTAGAGTGCGTGAGATACTTAAAACGTGTACTTATATTTTCTTTTATTTATTATTCTTTTGATTTTGTTTGTAATATATGCTTTTTTGTGATTACATATAAACACATTGTCGTCCTGACGAAGGCTCGTGCCTGAGCCGAAATGTTGTGGAAACCATTCTCTTTTGCACAAGATAAATTAAAAAAACTTTGAAAGCAACAGTTCTGTCTTCACGTTTTTGGAGTGTGTCGGGGTAAGATCTTTTGTAATGCCACACAATGAAGTCACGAAAGGCTTACTAATCAGAAGAGGCCCCTAGGATCCCAGCATGTAGTAGGAGATACAAAGTGAGCTGGTCAGGCAATCACGGACTACCAATGTGGCTTCTGGATCGGGGCCCTAGGAATCTTTTTTTGCTCATCTCTAACTGACATGGTTTTTTGCTTAAACTTATTATCTTTAGTTATCGTTAGAGGTCCTAGTTTTGGGACCCTCCCCAGCAATCACGCATAAGTATCAGATTTGTGAAAAGTGGTGCTCTGTACCAATGACTAGGAGGGAAATCTCAAGCCAACCATTCTCCCAAATACATTTACTGTGTAATTGCATTGAAGAAAATTTTCTACAGAGCGGTGATAAGGTACACGTCACACCACTCTGCTGAAAATCAATGGGACTGAATGGAGGAAGTCCTCTCCTGAGCTTGATTTACTCCATCAGTCCCATAGATACTGAATAGAGCAGAGCACATATATGACCAATACTCTATACATGCTCCTCCAGATTGAGGACTCAGAGTCTGAATTCTACTGATTATGGGGTCCCAGCAAGAAGGGTCTCCCTGTGATCACACATTTATCTCTTACCACATGCATAGGTGTTAGTCATGGGAGAGGCTGTTTCATTTTTGCGATTATTGTGGATTCCAAGGCTGGACCTCCACTTTTTTTTGGAATACGGGGATCTCATACAGTAATAGTCTAGGCTTATTTCTAATTTGCACCAAAGATAGCTTGTTTTGGGTACCTGAAATATAGAAGAGGATTCTTCAAAATGTAACTCCCTAAATATAGAAGAGGACCTGTCATCAGGTCAAAACTTGTCATCTTTTGCTTTTATTTTATTCATGCTACTCCCCTGAGAATGTCTTTTTTTATCTTTTTCAATTCACCATATGGTGTCAGAGATATGGGTCTTTTTATTTATTGCTAAGGGTCATGTCTTTAGGCTACTCAGCATTATTACCCTGTAAGCAACACCCCCTTGGAAAGACCACAAATATTTGCATATTGTGCACTAAACATAAAGGCCAAAATCTCTGGAAAAGTATGGTGGATTTAAAAACAATAAAAACTGCATACTCAGGGGAGCACAGGGTATAAAATAAGATCAAAATTGGCCACCTATAACCGGGTGACAGGTCCTCTTTCAGAAGGAAATTATAATCTTTTTTCTTCTGTGGTTTTAGTTAACAGAACAGTGGGCAACCCTTTTAGTAGACATATTTTCCTGGACGCAAACAGTTGAACCAGTTGTACTGCTCAATAGGAAGTATGACAAATACGGTAAAGGAATCAATTTTAAATACATTTTACAATAGTGTTTCAAATTTTGAATGGTTTAGATGTGACAGCTTCTATGTACCACCGTATATACTTGGGTACAAAAAGAGTAAAAGAGGTTGTCCATTACTTTTTCATTAATGACCTATCATAGGTCACCAATATTTATCGAGGTTCTCGTCTCTTACTCCCTGGTACATTATATGAGGGTCCTGGCTGATTTGTGTGGGCTTCATCTACGGGTGCGCTATGTCAATCATTGAAGGCCGTATTGTACCGATGTCTTTGGTTGGCCAGGACCAGATTTTGGAAAGTTCAATGAGGGAGACCACCAGTCCAAAATAAACAGTCTTTCACTAAATAGCCACTTGGTGGGAACTATGTACAATAGATAGTGGGTGCAAAACTTCACTAACGTTTACTTTCCAACACTGAGCATTCTCACACAGTCTCTTTACTTCTTCCAAATGTACTTGCTCCTGCCTCAAGTTTTGCTGTATTCACCACCACCCAGCACACTACTAAAGTCCAGTTAGTGATAGTCCTATTCTCAACCTGAGTTTCCATGTCCTCTGCCCTCTTAAGGGAACTAGTTTGCCAATATGGCCAGTACTTAGCTTCTCAGCTTGCTGATGCCTTGAAACTCCACCCGGGGCACTTTCTTTGTCTCACATTCTCTGTCCTGTCCTGGCCCATTGCCTAAACTCAGGGCCGTACTGATAGGTGCCTTGTCCCAGGTCCCGTCTCCAATGCATCATTCTGTAGTTCGGCCACTTCTCTCTTTACCTCTCATTCTTTACTCATGATCACGCTATCCACTACCTCAGTTTCCACTCACATCAGGAACACCCACTTCATGCGGCTCTGCTCACTAATCAGACCATAGGTCTGCTTTTAATGTACGCAGTGCCCTATCTCACCTCCTGATAGGAAACGTTCTCTGTCCCTCTATAAAATCCCCACACACTGTGGGTTAGTCACAAACATTATCTCTGTCTATACCTACTCACTGTCTGTTACTGGGAAGAACGCAGCTTCATCACATGACAATGCAAAACATTAAACAGGCAAACATTATAATGCATCACATCACAACACACGTGTCTTCAATGTGGGCAGTATGTTCAATTTCTTACAAGTAGTAGGACCTCCAGTTGGTGTTAAGCAGCTCCTAAAAGTAGCTAGCATAATTTTGCTTTGCTACTACTGGTATATACTCCCATTAGATCTATGCCATTCTCATGAGACCATGTGTTGGTTTGTACATTGCTTCTAAAACATTAGTCACTCTGCTATTTTCATTTTTATAATTTTTTATAATAAAATGCATAAACAGCATATAATACATGGGCATATGGAAAAACAGATAGCTAGCACACATCTGAAGTTACAGAATGAGTATAGGTTACATTTAGTGATGAGCGAACATGCTCGGCTAATCGAGTGTCTTCTGCGTGCTCGAATAATATGTTAGAGTCCCCACGGCTGCATGTCTCGTGGCTGTTCGATAACTCTAACACTTTTTAGGGATTGCCTAGCAAACAGTCAATGCCTGCATTTGTTGGTGGGACATGCAGCCGCAGAGACTCTAACATATTTTTTGAGCACGCCGAAGACCCTCGGTTAGCACCCGAGCATGGCGGATAACACCTTATCCAAGCACATTCGCTCATCACTAGCTATATTACATTAGCAAAATTTGCTGGGAAGATTCATTTCCTTTAACAAAAAAAAGATATGAGAATAAAACAGGTCAAAATTCTAATTAATGAATGTATTGTCCAGCTTGTTTTCTCCAGTTTTTACTTATTGCCTTTTGATGGCTGCCTGGGTTACTTACATGTGTGCACGCTTATAAGATTGGCAGCTCGGTGCCGTCCTGCGGTGCTTAATACAAAACAGCTTTATACAAATATTTCCATCGGAGCAGAAATGTTATCATAACGACATTCCTACAATTTTGCTATATCACTTCTCTAAACAAGATGTGGAATAAATCAATGCCCCGATCTTCGACTGTATTCTCATATTCACAGAATACGTTGCATATTCTCTGACTATAAACATATCTGACTAATGTAGTAAGAGCCTGGACCTGAATATAACTCTATTATCTAAACCAGTGTTTTTGTAAAATCATGGCATTCCCAAAAATGCTGAAGTGTTGTGATCTCCAGTAATTCTTCATTTTGATCATGGGGAGAAGTGTCCTGCTTGAGAGCTTGTCACATATGTAACATGGAACATTCTTGATGAGTCACAAGAAGCTTTCTCTATCTTGGAGTCAAATGGGAACAGTTGTCTTGGTTTCTGAGACCCAATTGGTGCAGAGACCTTGTGTGTGTGCCCAAACTTTCGGAGCTGCTCCTTGCATCTAAAATACAGTGCACCCACATACTCAACAGTCGTAGACAGTGATTGGAATCAATATTAGGCATTCTGAGAGGTAGGGTTCCCTAGGCAGAGTTTGTAGATTATTTGGGGGCTTTATGGGCAGAGAAATGTAGAACATTAAGGGTATGTGCACCAAGACCAGAGTGTTGGCAAGAAAATGCTGTGTAAAAAAAAAAACGCACATTTTTTATTAGTTTTTACTTGCGTTTTGTTCTCATTCATTTAAATGGAAAAAAGAAAGCTAAAAGTATTGACATGCAAATTATTGAAAAAATGCTTCAATGGTTCAACTCCGCAAAGCAAATATTAAGTAGTGCATGCATATGATTTCAAAAATCTCATTCACTTTGCTGGTACTGTAAAACACTGTATGTTTTACCTTGAAAAATGTGAAGAAAAAATGCTGCATGTGAACAAACCCTAATACACCTTTAGGCACCCATGCAGGGAATAAGTGTGTATGTAGTATATGCACAATTGATAAACTTAGAATTTGTTATCATTTAAACAACATTTAATGGGATGAATTAATCAAGAATGCCAGTCCTGCTCCAGGGTGTACTGGAATAAGAGCTGCCAAAATCATCAAAAGGCATGAGCAACTTAATGAACGCGGGACATTTTCCGCTCCCAAACTACGACACAAGAAGCCTGGAGAACATTTCTGTAGCAATTTAGAACTGAAAGCAGCAAAATGTTGGCCAACTTTGAGTTGCGCAACAATTTTGTGAGCGTTCAAATGGTTTTATGCCAGAGTTATGGTATAAACTGTTTGCTAAATTGGCCTCAATGTGTTTTTTCCACTTATCAGATTCAGCATACATCAAGTTATAATATTACTGCAACTTTTCAGAAACCGTGCACTCACTGAAAACAATTATGAGCCATGAAAGCCATCAGAGGTTCACAGCTAAAATTTAGAAATAGAATTCAGGTGGGAAAACTGGTGAAAAATAGCCAGAAATAATGTAATTCATAGTACTTAATCATGGTTGCTAATGAGTTATTTGTCAAGCTAATGTTTGCTATGTGTATATATTTTTTTATCTTATATTGATTTTCTTAGTAAGTATTAGCTATTCTTTAGTGTATAATAGTTCTAAAGATTCTGCTGCTACTTTGAAACAAGCAGTCTGGAGACAGGCTGTCAAGGCACTGTTGCAGGATACCTCGGGGCTTCGGGCTCCTTCCCTATCCCTAAAGCTAGGGGTACCCTAGCTATCCCTGCTCCCTGGATTACTCTGATGGTGAATATGCCGGGCCACATGCATTGCTAAGCTCCTAAATCAGCACTTATCTGATCCCTCCCTGACCCAGGGAAGTGGGGAGTTGTAGCGCATAAGAATACACAAACCAGGCAACCATACTAACAAGTGAAGACGTACAGGGATAAATAAAAATACCAATCATACAAATATGTACTCACAAACAATAGAGTGGAACACCAGGAAGTAAAGGAAGGATAAACCAAATAGGAGAGGATGAGGATATACACACAGACAAATCACCAAGCAACAGTTTTCTAAACAACACAACACTACAAATGCCTCCTCAAACAACTAACACTTCCATCTCCAGAACCAAGCAGTATGTAACTAGCACTGGCAATCTCTGATTGCCAGAGGCAAGTATATATAGCAGAGGGGAATGGCCAACACTGAACAGCTTATATCATCAAAGCAGGAAAGCGCCAGGAGCTTTCAACTGAACAAATTTATCCTGGACTGTTTAATATGATGGTTAAGTGCTTGTAATCAGTGCAGGAGTATGTGAAATCAGACAGCTCAGTATTCTGGCCCCTCTCTGTCACGGAAAACCCATGACACAGGCTGCCAGTTCTATTGTCTTATGATATACAATATAATTTAACACAATATTGAGGCTGGAAGAACAGTACAGCAGAACACATGTGAGTGAAGTGCTCTGTAGGGATAGAAAAATATAATAGTAAATTGCACCGTTCTAGAGCTCAGGATAAGTTTACAATTATAAACAGAGCCTGTAGAGGGCAAACTTGCTGCTTCTTGGCATAGTTGACTTCTGCAAGGGCAACTTAAAATGGTTGTCCGGTGGGAACAAGTTTTCACCTATTCCCAAACTAGGTGATAATTAGAGGATTGTCAGAGGTCTTACCATTGGGACCTGCACCGATTGGCAAAATGGGGCACTGTTAGAATGGAGCAGGAAAGCGCATGCTTGACTCTTTATTTATTCCCTATGGGGCTGCCAAAGCACTGCACTCGGCAAACTTAAAAATAATTAATGAAACATTGCTCAGGTGCCTGACTTGCCACTCCATTATGTAACAGGGATAAAAGTGCCCAATTGGGGATAAAAATTCCCTGTTCTACAGATTGGTCCCAGTGGTCAAACTCCCACAGATCAGTAAGTTATTTCCTACCCTTTAGTAGATGATAAATTGTTTTAACTGGACAACCCCTGTAAATTCTCAAAAGCTGATTAAAAAAAACACGACTTGGAGCCAATTAAGTATCCATCAAGAATGTTATACTTTTTATTGGGTCAGCTGTCTCAATTATCAAGAAAAATAGAAAAACTAAATAGATGCTCTCACCAGTTCTATGACTGTTTCTGTTCCATAACGTCAATCTTGGAGAACTGTTTTAGGTGCAATCAAACAAGAAAAAGTACAATGGTTCCCATACTCTTTTCAATAAACTAAATATGTTTTGAAGATATCATAATTCTCAATATATTTTTTTTGATGGCTATATAAAACTTGGGCCAAAAAGAGAGAGAACTACATGTGTCCAGAGAGCAGCAAAGAGTAAATACAAGACCCTAGAGAGGCAGCACTGGAACAACACCAAGGCTCCACTGGATAACGGTAAGAGTTCAGCTGTCATAAAAGAAACAGATTGTTGCTTTTTTTGTTCTTACTTTCTTTATATTTTCTTTCATTTTTTTTTATCATTGGCCTTAAAATCCTCTAGCCATGTAACAGATGTCAGAACTGTAAATCATACATAACCAGATATCCCATAAGTGAAGCCATACAGTATGTGACATGACATCAGAACAATTTATTTGTAATGTTTTAACAATTTTGAAAACATTTTGAAACATTCATCTTTTTTACATTGTTTTTTTTAACATTTTATTATTTACAGCTTGTAATATTCTCCCACATTGAAGAGAAAATATATACATTTCACTTACTGAAAAAGCTGTGTCACCAGGGCTGTCACTGACAGATTCATTGCTTGTCACCCAGCCTGGAAAATATTATGTGACAGTTGTTCCATGTGGGACTTCTAAAAAAATTTTTGTGATGCTGTGCCATGAAACAGTCTAAGTATCATGTCAGTCGGATCCTAGCTTATCTGATCGGTGTGTAATATGGTATACAATTATTGATTTTTATTTAATGTGGATTTGACTTGTTTTGAAAAGGTACAAACTTATCCAAGAATCTTGTAGACAAATCTCTAGAAGCCTCTCGAACAGTAGTGCTGGATCTTATGCATGAACACAGAATACTTTGTCATCTGTCTGAACCAGTGGCACCCTCAGGGGCAGGAACTGGGTGTATAAGGGATGGGTCCTTTATAAAAGAGGCTGGGTTATTGAAAAAAAAAATATTGTGCCACACTCCATAACCTCCTGCTAATCTGTAATCTTCCATCTAAACCCCACAACCCTAGAACTGCATCTATTCATCCATTCCTTCTTCCAAAGACCGAAATCCATCATTGATGATCTGTAAACATCATTGCCAAAATAATCTAGTAAGGGACTTGTATTGTCACATGTTGGATTATTGGAATTTTCAAATCAACATCTGCCAGATTACTGGACTTTACTGTAGTAATCATACAGTAAATAATCATTTATTCTGTAGACAATAGTCAACATTTCAAAGCCAACCATGTGATAAGTTGGTTACTTCTTCATACTTGATGAGCATTGTCCAAAGGGCTAGTTGACCTGTGATTACAGCAGTGTTTCTCAACTCCAGTCCTCAAGACCCACCAACAGTTCATGTTTTCTAGATTTCCTTAGGAATGCACAGGTGATGGAATTTATGCTTGAGCAGGTGATGAAATAACCACGTGTGCAATGCTAAGGATATCCTGAAAACTTGACCCGTTGGTGGGTCTTGAGGACTGGAGTTGAGAAACACTGGATTACAGGTTCCTGAGATGACAATCTGGTATTTATCTACACCCAAAGTGGTGTTGGGAAGCATAATATCTTTGTAGAATAATTTAAAGCTTTCAGTAGATACATGCATGATTGTGGTGGCATGTCAACTAGGTCGCCTACTGATCCCGAGAAGTCCTGTGTAAATATACCTGCAAATATACCTGTAGTGCCCATTTGTGACCACTGTTCATGATCCCTTCTGTTATTATTATTATTGTTATTATTTATTATTATAGCGCCATTTATTCCATGGCGCTTTACATGTGAGGAGGGGTATACATAATAAAAACAAGTACAATAATCTTTAACAATACAAGTCACGACTGGTACAGGGGGAGAGAGGACCCTGCCCACGAGAGCTCACAATCTACAAGGGATGGGTGAGGATACAGTAGGCGAGGGTAGAGCTGGTCGTGCAGCGGTTTGGTCAATCGGTGGTTACTGCAGGTTGTAGGTTTGTCGGAAGAGGTAGGACTTCAGGTTCTTTTTGAAGGTTTCGATGGTAGGCGAGAGTCTGATATATTGTGGTAGAGAGTTCCAGAGTAGGGGTGATGCGCGAGAGAAATCTTGTATGCGATTGTGGGAAGAAGAGATAAGAGGGGAGTTCTCCTTGCAGTCAGATCCCAAAAGAATATATATTTATCTATAATATATCAACCCCTTCCCAACATGTGCCATACATGCACAGTGCATATTAGTTGTGGGTGGTAGAAACGGTCTCAGGGGCTGAGCCTGCTCCACATGAATGGTAAATGACAGCAATCTTATACATCAGGCATATACCTATATCAGCTGCAACCACAGACACCTACAATCTCTGCGATTTAACCATATATATGCCACTGTCAGTCACTAAATACATAGTTGAGCAGATGCACGGGATCCGATTCAGACACAGCTGAGCTCCCCATAGAGAAGGCAGAGACAGTTTAGTTCCATCGCCGTGTATACAGAGCTGAACATGTGCTGTGTATGCAGTAATAGGAAGCACTACTTTCACTTCCTCCTCCAGACTCAGTGGCCATATCCTATGAGACTTATTCAGATTTGCTATGCAGCCAGGAGACTGAATGTCCTCTGTAACTGGGGCTAATATACCAGCCCAGTTACAGGGAAAATCAGATTAAAAATATATGAATATTCAAATGAGAAAAACTTTACACCTCTTTAATCTAAAAAGGAAAACGAGCGTGGTCAGGAATGGGGCCAAACTTAATGTCAGCATCTTCAATTACTTACATGTTGTGCTCTACCATATGGCCAGTACAACTCATAAACAGCATCTTCCAAGACATTGCAAAGCACGCCTTATAATTTACAGTTTTCCTAAAATACATTTGTCGCAATAAATATAAATTTACTCTTCTTGAGCGCATCCTACATTATAATTAGTATCATAATCATCTCTCTTATTGGTTTATTTATGCAGTGTTATATTTTGGGCCAAAGCCTGCTCCCTTCTTAGACTATTTATACAGATATTTGATTAAGTACAGTATACACAGACTAGGACATATGTGAACCTACACCAGCAGTATTATTTGTTCTCATGCTTGAGTGTGAGGCTTAATACTGTAACTTTTCCAGATGTTTCCTTCATATATTGAGTGTTCTTACAAGTCACATTACAAATAATATTCTTTAGGTCACACATATGAGCATAGAGGGCCACAAATTACGGATTTTATCAGATACAGCTAATCTGTAGCGTTTTATGGGTGTGCTTGTAGAATAGAATCTAGGATTCAAATAGGATATCATAGTTACAAAGAAAAAGTGTGACTTCAAATTGTAATTAATGGATGGGAAAAGGGATAGGCTAAGTGCTAAACTTGTGATCCGCAATGTCAAAATCATGCATGGCCATGTCGCGGTTGCTGGGTACACATGAATTGTCCAATTAATGTGCTAAGTATTCTCATTTTTCCTATTTTTCAGAGCAGTAACGCAATTCAAATTTCATATATTTTATGTTTGAATGCTATAGCGCTTCAGAGTGCTACTTTATTTTGTTAGTTAAATTTGGAGGTGGCGACTCTTAGTAAGCACCTCCACACATCTGATTTCGGTTTAGAAGTGATCGTCAGTCTTTTGATATTTGTGCATGTGAAAAGTCATCATTGCATCTAGACAAAATAGAGATGAAAAGAAATATACGATTCCAGAGAAGATGTAATCTATAAGGTACCTGGATGTAAATGTTTATTTGTGATACTGACTAATTCTCATCAGTACTGTTGTTTCTGATTGCTCCACAGTCTGATGATGGCTGATAATAACAGCTCTTAATATCTCCTTACCAATGTTAAGGACATATTGAGAATTGTAGGGTTGTAGGTTCATGCAATAGATTTGTTTATGGGGTTGACTTAATACTAAATTTGATCGTTGTACTAAGCTTGGTTCTTGTATTCAAGTACTTTTGGTTCTGGCCATGCATTCATGTACTTATGATATTTTTGGTGATGTATTCATGTGCATATGGTGGTTCTGGTGATGTATTCATGTACTGATGACTATTCTGAAGTGGCCTTCTATGAGCCCTGACCTAAATCCTATTGAGCATCTTTGGAAAGAGCGGAAACTGCCGTCTGGAAAAGGCAACCTTCAAACACGAGACAACTGGAGCAGTTTGCTCTTGAGGAGTGGGCCAAAGTACCTGTCGAGAGGTGCAGAAGTGTCATTGAGAGTTACAGGAATCGTTTGATTGCAGTGATTGCCTCAAAAGGTTGTGCAACAAAATATTAAGTTAAGGCTACCATCATTTCTGTCCAGGCCTATTTCATGAGTTTTATTTTTTTTTTACTCTGTGGAAGCATGGTTTAAAAGCAATGTCTGACTTTCATTTGTTCATTTTCATAGATCTATTATTTATTATTACTTTTGTGAGATTCAAGCTATTTCTGTGATCATTGTGGGTTTTTATGTCATTAAACGAGGGTTACCAACAATTTTGACCACATGTGTATGTATCCCAAAATGGTATCAGTAAAAACATCAGCTCAGGGTGCAAAAAATAAGCCTTCACCCAGCCCCATATCACGAAAAATGAAAACGTCATGGATCTCAGAAAATGGCAACAAAAGCAAATGTTTTTTCATACAAATTTCTGATTTTTTTTTCACCACTTAAATGAAAAAAAACCTATACATGTTTGGTATCTGTGTACTCATACTGACCTGGAGAATCATATTGCCAGGTCATTTTTAACATATAATGAACATGGGAAATTAAAAAAAAAACAAAAAAACAATTGTGGAATTTCACATTTTACAATTTCATCGCACTTGGAATTGTGTAATGGTGAAATTCAAAAGACAACTGGTCCCCCAAAAACAAGCCTGTGGCTATATTGATGGAAAAATTAAAAAAGTTTGACTCTCGGGAGAACGAGAAGAGGAAAAACGAAAATGAAAAAACTGAAAATTACATGGACTGAAGGAGTTCATATGGATATGACTTAATAATCATATTAAAAATGTAAATATTAACTGATTATATAACACTTTCTGATTTCATACTTGGACAGTTATAGAGATACCAAGAGTTTGGGAGAGTTCCTCTGGGAAGGTCACTGCAAATATTTTCTCTTCTGGAGGAACGCTGAGCATCATTGTGGTATGAACTTACTTTCAATTCATTATATGAAGAATGCTGGAGACGTCAATCACCTTTATACGCTATCACGTAATAGCAGCTGTCTTTCTTCATTTGTAGCTGGTAAAATGGAAATCAAGATTCAATAATGGAAAAAAGTGAGCATCCTTGCAGTCTTTATGATTTAAGAATATATTTCCCTTTATATGGTACTTTTAAAAGTTAGTAAAAGAGCAGAGACGTGGCTTCAAGCAGCTTGAATCCAAAACCCAAGTGCCATACAATACCTTGTCTCCTAGTCTAACCACCAGCGATCTGCCACTTATAGCAACATACACAATTCTTTTTTAGCCACAATATATGGAGATTTATTAAAATATTTGGTTTTTTTATTGACTTCACTGCATGTATTTGGGGTTAAAACATTTTTTAGCAATTGGTTTTCATTAAAAATCTTGGACCTCTTGTCTTCTATAGCCTCTGTGTTCAACGGTCTATTGTTGCCTGCAGAAAGAAGTCACTGAGAATCCAGTGAGTAACCTTGCTCCGCTGGTCTTAGTGGATTTGATTGTAGCTCTTTTATCTGTCTTTTCCTGAGCTTATTTCTGACTACAGACCACATCAAAGGTTGACTGTGTAGGATCACAAAGAGTCTGTGAAAGCCAAACAGTGAAATTATTTCTAAAGAAACCCAATAACTAAAATGATTTTTTTAGACCCAGATACATGCATTCAGTTAAAAAAAAATGTAATCAAAGGCCAGCAATAAAAATGAGCAGATTGATTTGATGCAAATTGAATTGGCATAGAATTTTTTTTAGTAATTTGCTGAACTCGTCTGTCAGGTTCACACCCAGGTCCTGCTGGGTACACGATCCCCAGGTGTCAGTGCAGCTGACAAGATGGCATGTGGTGAGCAAGGATGGTGGTATGGTCAGGAATCTAGGGAGCAACGGTGTAATGCAGGTGACCAAAAGCAACGCACAGATCGGTACGAGGCGGGAGCAGACAATGAACTATTTATTTCTTCTGATATGGCAGGAATTTACAGTGGCTAGGAAACAGATAACAATATGAAACAGCTTAAATAGCAGTAAATCATATGATAGTAAACATACAAAAGATCTTAGAGCATAATTTGAGTAATAGAGAAATCTCTCAGCGATTATACTTGTGTCCCTCTGACAAGGGTGGTGCACTCATTCCTGAAAGAGCTACTACATTACCTCCTCCTGAAGCAATGCTCTAGCTGGTGGCGCCGGGTTTTCTTGCTAGGCCGTTGAGTTGCTTCTAGCACATGCTGCAGTGACCGCCTCTATTTTCTGAAGCACGACCTCAGTCTCCTGGGTACCGTACTTTTGCTCCTCATGTCCCTCTAACACAGTCAGCTCACTTCTCGCAGCTCTGGTTTGCTTGCTCGGTTCTTCTCTTGGCTCTTGTCACCCGATCCTTCACTCCGGTTTGTTCACTTGATTCTTCTCACAATTTGGGTTTTGGTCTGGTCACTTGGTTTCTCACATGGACCTGGTAGCATGAGTCCTCTCTCGGGTCTGGTGATACAATTCTTCACACAGGTCTTGTGACTCATAATGGAGGCTATGAGCCAACTTCACTGCACCGAGCATCCATTCTGCAACAGTTTTAGACATTGAAAGGGCCGGGTCAAAGTATTTTGGTGCCCTAGGCAGCTGAAGCCAATGGCGACCTCACAAAGCAAAGGAAAGGGTCAGAGACTAAGGTAACAGGACCTCTAATGCATCTCCACCCTCCCCCTCCGATGGGTTAGGTAATAAGCTTTGATGACCACTTTCACTAGAATTAGAATAACCTTTTTCACAAAAAGTCATCAAAAGTAAAAAAAAGTGGTGTACTTTAGGGATGTGACTTAAAATGGAGTTCAATTTCAAAGTTAGACACAGGATCCAAGAAGTATAGATTTTATTGTTTTTTTAAGCCCCATCCTAGACCAAGGAATCCATCAAAATAACAATTCACACATATCACATAACAATAACAAAAATCAGATTCATAAGAATAAGATTTTTTTCAGGCATTGATAGCTAAAACAAATTATTTAAATTTGCTCATCTCTAAAGGTGACATGTGCAGAATATTTGACGATCATGAGCACATACTAAATCATCTGCATCTCTCATCTCAGATGTGGAAGTGACTGGCGCTGGAAAACACTTTGCCATTCTTTTTTCTTGAACTTATAAAGGGATATTGTGCTCCTCACTTTGTGTCTTTGTATTTTTTTGAGGTAGCATCAATGTACAAAATGGGAATAATTCTCCAAGTCCCATTAAATCAGATGTTCAAAAGCCAAAAATGGAAGAGATGACCAAGAGATTAACCCCGATGTTCATTTCCCAAATATTCTACAGTATTTTTTTAGCTAATGTGCAGAAATTGTATCTCGTGTTTACTTTTACCATTCATTTCTAAGTTTAGTGTTTCGTTATACAGTAGTTATTGGAAAAATTGCTGAAAAGGGAAAGAATCCTCAACGCATGTTACAATGAGACATCTTCTGAAACAAGTCTCGTTTTGATCTGTCAGTGAAGAATGATTTCTAACATCTTGTGGGCAGGTTTTGTCCACTGTCTTATATAAGGACATCCCAAGTCCATCCATTGTAAACAACTATATATATTTGTATGACCTTCTGCTCTCCTCCGAAATACAGTATGTCCTAGTAATTTAACAAGACAAGAATGTGACCTTGTGTAACAGCTGCTTCCAGTCAACTCTTACGGGCTTCCTTCATTTTCTTTCTCGAGCTTTGTTTCTGCATGGTCATGTATCTGATGTGGTGAAGGGGTCAAATAGGTTCCGAATAGGAAATGATTCTTGTAGCAACAGGGGACACCAGACAAGTCAGGTCATTTGTCACAATGACAGTGGTGGTCATGATGATGACCAGGAACAAATTCTTCTTCTGTAATAGTACATTGCATCTGGGCCAAATTCACAGGTTACAACTATACTAAGCAAGGAGGCACCTTAAAGGGAGAACATAATCATGAAATGACCTTCAGGTTTTTGTGTTAGATGTATTTTTTAAAAAATGGCAATTTTTTCCTATCTCAGTCTATATTAGAGCAGGTGCAAATTATACTCTGATTACACTCTGATTAGAGCACAGTGTGATCAGATTGTCTCCGATGAGGAGAAGATGGAGAGAAACATTTCTCCATCTTCTCTTTTCTGTGGGGCTGCAGAAATTGGACAGCACTCAGATGTCATCCAAATGAGGTCCGATGTTTGCCACAGACTCATTGACTTGCATGGCCGAGTGTTATCTGAATACCAGATCAAACTTGAGCATGCAGTGATTTTTTTTTCCTCTATCCGAGGAAAAAATCCAACATGTGCACTGTCCCATAGACTAACACTGGTCTGGGTACAAACCAATGTTTTGTTGGTCACACTCGGATCGATAATATGGTCGTCTGCACAATCACTTAAAAATCTTTCTAATTTTTGATTTGGACTATCCATACTTCCTTTTCTTCACAGAAGACTTTTCAGCAGTTTCATTATCATAGGAGGCAGGATGACAATGACAGATAGCACCTCAATACACAGCTATTAACACAGAATCCACAAATCACAATATGCAATGTCACAGCTGACCTCATCACCCTCAGTAAAATGCTTAAATGCAAAAAAAATAGTGTTTGATTCATTCGATTGCTACTAATTTATTTTGCTTGTGGTTTTCTGGAACGAAGTCTAGACTGGCCCCAGTGGCTATCATGAAAATTGTGGCTATCATGAAAATGGGGTTTCCAGATGCTGATTCATCAATTGTGACTTTTTAAAAATATGCAATTTATTTGCACAAATATACTACATTCCATACCTAAATATTTTTTGCACAGATTTTGCAATATTAGAACATATGGCCTTGTTGTGGTAAAAAGTTGCAAAAAAAATTAAAGAAAAAATAAATAGCAGTTTTCACCCCCTCACGACCTTGGACATATAGGTATGTCCTAAGTCGTGTCCATGCATTTGATGCAGGCTCCCGCACTGAGCCTGCATCTTGCATCTTTCCCTGCACATGACAGCTGATCTGATCACTCATGGATGTTTACAAGTTAAATGCCGAGGTCAATCTCTGATAGCGGCATTTAACACGCACTGACCGGAAGTGTGTCAAAAGACGTGCCCATTAGCAACCCCTGTCACGTTATTGCGCCAATGGGCAGAAATTATTATTTCTGCTACTCAGGGCAATGCTAAATCCCTTCTCTGTGTAGCACTGGCGATCAGATGATCGCAGTTTCATGTTTCGTAAAGGGACTACTGAAGCCAGAAAAAAGTTGAAAAAAAAAAGAGTTTTAAAAAATATTTAAAAAATTTTAAAAACATAAAAGTTCAAATAAAAATAAAACAATTAAAAATATATATTCATATTTGATATTGCTGAGGTCAGAAATGTCCGAGCTATCAAAATATAAAGTAAATTAATCTGATCGGTAAATGGCGTAATTAGAAAAAAATTAGAAACACCAGAATTGAGGGTTTTTTTGGCTGCTGACACATTGAAATAAAATGCAATAACAGGCAATCAAAACGTCGTATCTACCCCAAAATGGTATCAATAAAAACGTCAGCTCAGGGCACAAAAAAAAAGCCTGAGCCATCCTAAGATCATGAAATATGGAGACGGTACGGGTCTCAGAAAATGGAGAAACTTGTTGTTTTTTTTTCAAATTTCAGATTTTTTTACCACTTAAAGGGAACCTGTCACCAGGTTTGTCCGATAAGAGATACGGTCATCCTCACCTTTCAGGCCTGACATACAGCATTCTAGAATGCTGTATATCTGCCCCTAACCCAACCTGCAAGAGAAGAAAAATAACTTTTATTATACTCGCCTGTGGGGCGGTCCGGTCCGAAGGGTGTCACTCTTCTTTGTCCGGTGCCTCCCTTTTTGTGATGCCGCCCTCCTGCTTGCTTCGTCTCCATGGCATCGCGTTACTGCACAGGCGCACTTCTCTGCCCTTTGAAAAGAAATAAAAGTGAACTGCATCAGAATGGTCCTATTCACTCTTTGCATTTAATGCCGGATCCTTTTAGTAAACTGAATGTATACACAGCATATTCAACTGGTGTTTGGTGCTCAGCAAAGAAAAAACATTGCTAAAGTCAATTAAAAAAGGCTTGCTGCACTCACCATGTTGAGAAGGATATCAAAGTTCTTTTATTTCATCTGTGTGACAAAAAATTTTGATGAGGACATGCAAGCTTAGGAGGCATGCGGGGAGTTCAAGGGTGGACGATGGCCTTTCGCGTTGATCGCTTCAATGGGTATTGCACTTCTCTGCCCTGTTGATGACAGAGAAAAGTACTGCAGTGCGCAGGTGCCGGGAAAGGTCAAAGAGAATTTCACTTTTTTTGCAATTTCACAGCGTTTGGAATTTTGATTCCCAATTTCCAGTGCACCATGTGGTAAAATCAATGGTCTCATGAACATGTACATTGTCAATTATAACTCATCTTGCAAAAACAAGCCCTCGTATGACTATATTGACGGAAAAATTAAAAAAGTAATGGGAAGAAGAAAGTACAAAACTAAAATGGAAAAAAATCACACAGTGGTGAAGTGGTCAATTTTGTGCAAAATTCATGAACTACGTGCACCATTTTGAAGAATTTGGCACACACATGGCAAGAAATACCAACAGCTAAATTTTTACTAGAAATAATTAGTGATGGACAAACCCCTGGACATTTGGGTCTGGCGGGTTCGTCCAAACAGTTAAAAAAAAGTTTGGTTCTGTACCAGAACAATACTCAAACTTGAACCCGGACCCTATTCGCATGAATGAAGGGCCCAAACATCCAGTGTTTTAAATGTTTTCATATGCATGACAGCGCAGCAAACACAGCCTCTGATCGGCAGTAAGATTATTACTCGCGGTGAGAGAGCTGCGGAGAAGCGGTTCCCACACTGCAGTTCCCATGCTGTCAAAATTTACTTTGAGAATTTTTTATGGTGAACTGACTGAGCTTACAGCTGCACCATGAAACTATTTCTCACTGTGCTATTGGTGATCTCACTGAGCTCACCGCAGTTTATTGGGCCAAGTGAGAACGCAGCCCCAGTGACTGACAGTAACCTTAATGACATCACCGCTAGTTATTGAGGCTGAGCTCACAGCAGCTCATTCACCAGTGATTCTCAGCCTGACGGTCGCACCTTGGTACTGTCCAGGTTGAAAACTATTTATGTCAGACATGGATTTTGGCATGGGACACAATGTCGGACAGATGAGAGATATTGTTAATTTTTATTTTAGCTTTTTTACAAGAGACCATAGCTTCAATAGAATGGGCATTAGGTGAGTATAACTGTGTTTGTTATTTTGAAATAAAAAAGTAAAACAATGTTTTTTTTATTTTAAATAAAGGACTTTATTTTGGCTGTGTGTTTATTTACGATAGGTGTCTTATAGAAGCTTCTCCATTAGTAATCCATGAGATTGATGTCACCAGATAATACAAAGGTGACATCAACCCCCACAAATATTAACTCCACTTGCCACCACCCTAAGGCAAGTGCAGGAATTGCCACATCTAACAAATGTGCCTTCTCTGGGGTGGCTGCAGGCTGCGTTTTTTTAGACCGATGGGGCAATATCCATGGAGAGAAAAAGGAAAAGGGCATTACAGCTAGCTGTGATAAAGATCTATTTATAGATCGAAATGCATCGCTAGACTGTCTCCCCCTAATGTATGTCCACGTTATTTGAGGATCATTGCCTATCATATTTTAATGGGTGAATAACATTTTCTAATTTTAAGGAGCTAGAACGCCTTTTTCCTTTTTCTGACTAGTCCACGTTTTGTCAAGACGAAGTTCCGTGCACCTGTGGCTGTCGGTGAGCTGGCTAAGGCTTGTAGCCTAATCCTTTTCAATATCCATGGACCCTTACCAGCCTGAGAATACCAACCCCCAGCTGTCTGCTTTAGCAAAGCTGGTTGTCGAAAATGGGAGGAACCCCAAGTCATTTTTTTAAATAATTTATTTAAATAATTGAAAAAAACAGTGTGAGGACCCCTTTATTCTTGATAAACAGCTTTGCTAAAGCTGACAGCTCGGGATTGCAACCCACAGCTGTCAGTTTTGCTATGCTGGCTGTTAAAAATAAAGGGAAATACCATATTTTTAATGTATTTAATTATAGTGCAGGCAACGGCTGATGAACACAAACAACTGCAGGTGCCTGCTCTCACAATTATCACTATTACCTCAGGTCACAGCTGTGGGCTCACCTTGTCATCTGATAGCGTGGGAATCGCAGCACTGTGATTGGTGGTAATGATCTTACCGCAGTCATGTAGATGAGAGCGCGAGAAAAACCCGGTGTTCGGAGTGTTGAACCGAACAGTAACACGGACTTCCTGGTGAAGTCCATGTTCGAGGTCCATGCCTGAACAGTAGATGTTCGTTATGGACAACAAACTTTCCTGTTTGGGTTCGCCCATGTATATAGAGATAATCCCATTTAATATGGCATGCAATGGCAACTTCACGTAAAATCTGAGGCATGCAGAGATTTATTATAGGCACATAGCCCTGAAGATAATAGTAATATCATACTACATGAGCTCCTTCATTTTCACAAGCTTAGCTCTGCCACCTCTGCACTTATTACATAACTTTTATCCCTGAAATTAGTTGCATCTCTTGAGGCTTTTAAGGCACAAAACCAATAATAATATTGGATATTAGAGGGGATAAACATACCCCTTCTGCTGCTTCCCAGGAGTATCTCCTCAATATTTTAATAAAGCTAGATAATACTCCATTTGCAGTTAGCACCTATGATGATATTTTGCAGCTGTCTTGAATACGCAGGTATGTCATTTTTCCAGCAGACGTGAATTCCAGGTCTTATTATATTCATAACCTTTGCATATGTCTGTATAAAATATCTAATACTATCATAAACCAAAGACGTAGCTGCATTTGGTGATATTGACTGATGGATCTGCAGGTGTTCTTCACTGCAGCCTAAACAAATGGCCCACTGTTCTTAGCCTTGGCTTTTGTGCTGCTAAATCTGCCTCGGAAAATATACGGTGCACATTCTTGGTGTTGTATTTTGTGTGTTTTACTTTCTAAGTGTGTCATTTCTGCCTTATCTATGGGATCACCAAAAACAAACTTGATCCAAGCCTCGCAGTTCTCAACATCCAATAATCCTCCGACTTTCAGATAAGTCGACTCATATTGAAAGAACGACTTCCTCTCTGCAATGCGTCTAGATACTTGATCTTTTGCTTACATTCCAGGCCCACAAGGACGGAGCGGGATTTTTTGAGCCATGTTTAGAGAAAGTCATAATCAGGCTTGTATTGTCACAGGATTGCCTAAAATTGTCTTCAGTCCCCATGACTCAACCATAATGTGTTACACATGAGTAATATACATCAGTGTATCAGTGCATTACCCAAACTTTCCAACATTTGAAAAGATTTGGAAGGGTGCAGCAGAAATTGTTTGGTCTTACGCCTCAAACATTAATAGAGGGCATGCCTCTAATTTTCAGAATTTCCCAAAAAGCAAATATTTCCACTTTATTACACCAGAAAATATATCATTTAATCATTTCTAAAAACTTACACAGACCACAAATCAGGCACCCTAAAAAAATATAGACTCCACAACCTCTAAATGGACTCCCAAGTAAAAAACAACATCCCAAAATAAATATTGACCCCAGATAAGACTTATAAAATAAATGTGAAGCCAAAAGCGCCTTGTACAGATCCCCAATAGAGACCCCAAACATAATCAAACCTTTAAATAGACCCATAGACAATATTGCCCCATTTTTAGGCAGACTTACCTTTTATGCAAAACTCAAACGAAACCAAATTCCCCATTTATATAGATCTCAGATCAGACCCTATCTAAACAGACCCCCATCTACAAAGACCCAAGACTAAACTTCTAGCTCTTCAGTCTCCAGGCCAGACCCCCTTTTAATTCATTATGAAGACAGTTTTCCAGCCCTCGTCCAAAGAAAAAGTGGACATGAAGAGGAAGTCAGGGATCAGCTGCAGCCTAGACTTCCTTTTCATGTTCAATCCATAGTGACGCCAGCGCTGATTGGGGGCTAAGCACCACGTGTCACAACACCGCACGAGAGCCCCAAGACCACGAGTGCTGACACCGCTGGGATGGCACCAGCATGAGAGGTGAGTATAGGCTTTTTTGTTTTTTGGGGGGCCAAACATTTAATTCAAGAAGGGGTTGTCCTAGTAGAGGACAACCCTTTTAAGTAAAAAAAATCTCCAAAGGTGGACAATCCATTTAACTAATAGGTTTTGCCACAAGTTACATTATGCCAAGTTGTTTCACTAATAAAAATATTTATGTATCTGCGACCAATATATTTAACCCCTTCACCCCAAAGCCTGTTTTCACCTAAGTGACACGGCCAATTTTTACAATTCTGACCACTGTCACTTTATGAGGTCATAACTCTGAAACGCTTCAACGGATCCTGGTGATTCTGAGATTGTTTTCTCGTGACATATTGTACTTTATGATAGTGGTAAAACTTCTTCGATATGACTTGCATTTATTTGTGAAAAAAACAGAAATTTGTCGAAAATTATGAAAATTTAGCAATTTTCAAATTTTTCGTTTTTATGCCCTTAAATTAGAGAGTTATATCACATAATATAGTTAATAAACAACATTTCCCACATGTCTGCTTTACATCAGCACAATTTTGGAAACATAATTTTTTTTTGTTAGGGAGTTATAAGGGTTAAAAGTTGACCAGCGATTTCTCATTTTTGCAACAAAATTTGCAAAACCATTTTTTTTACGGACCACCTCACACTTGAAGTGACTTTGAGGGGTCTATATGACAGAAAATGTCCAAAAGTGACACCATTCTAAAAACTGCACCCCTCAAGGTACTCTAAACCACATTCAAAAAGTTTATTAACCCTTCAGGTGCTTCACAGGAATTTTTGGAATGTTTAAAAAAAATTGAACATTTAACTTTTTTTTCACAAAATTTTTACTTCAGATCCAATTTGTTTTATTTTCCCAAGGGTAGCAGGATAAATTGGACCCCAAAAGTTGTTGTGCAATTTGTCCTGAGTACGCTGATACTTCATATATGGGGATAAACCACTGTTTGGGCGCATGGCAGAGCTCGGAAGGGAAGGAGCGCCATTTGACTTTTCAATGCAAAATTGGCTGGAATTGAGATCGGAACCCATGTCGTGTTTGGAGAGCCCCTGACGTGCCTAAACAGTGGAAACCCCCACAAGTGACACCATTTTGGAAAGTAGACCCTCTAAGGAACTAATCTAGATGTGTGGTGAGCACTTTGAACCTCCAAGTGCTTCACAGAAGTTTATAATGTGGAGCCGTAAAAAAAATTAATATTAATTTTCACAAAAAATGATCTTTTTGCCCCAAATTTTTTATTTTCCCAAGGGTAGCAGGATAAATTGGACCCCAAAAGTTGTTGTGCAATTTGTCCTGAGTACGCTGATACTTCATATATGGGGATAAACCACTGTTTGGGCGCATGGCAGAGCTCGGAAGGGAAGGAGCGCCATTTGACTTTTCAATGCAAAATTGGCTGGAATTGAGATCGGAACCCATGTCGTGTTTGGAGAGCCCCTGACGTGCCTAAACAGTGGAAACCCCCACAAGTGACACCATTTTGGAAAGTAGACCCTCTAAGGAACTAATCTAGATGTGTGGTGAGCACTTTGAACCTCCAAGTGCTTCACAGAAGTTTATAATGTGGAGCCGTAAAAAAAATTAATATTAATTTTCACAAAAAATGATCTTTTTGCCCCAAATTTTTTATTTTCCCAAGGGTAGCAGGATAAATTGGACCCCAAAAGTTGTTGTGCAATTTGTCCTGAGTACGCTGATACTTCATATATGGGGATAAACCACTGTTTGGGCGCATGGCAGAGCTCGGAAGGGAAGGAGCGCCATTTGACTTTTCAATGCAAAATTGGCTGGAATTGAGATCGGAACCCATGTCGTGTTTGGAGAGCCCCTGACGTGCCTAAACAGTGGAAACCCCCACAAGTGACACCATTTTAGAAAGAAGACCCCCTAAGGAACTTATTTAGATGTGTGGTGAGCACTTTTAACCCCCAGTTGTTTCACTAAAGTTTAGAATGTAGCGCTGTGAAAATAAAAAAATCATTTTTTCTTTCCACAAAATGATGTTTTAGCCCGCAATTTTTTTCCCCCCAAGGGTAACAGGAGAAATTGGACCACAAAAGTTATTGTCCAATTTGTCCTGAGTACGCTGATACCCCATACATTGGGGGGAACCACTGTTTGGGCGCACGGCAGAGCTCGGAAGGGAAGGAGCGCCGTTTGAAATGCAGACTTAGATGGATTGGTCTGCAGGTGTCATGTTGCATTTGCAGAGCCCCTGATGTACCTAAACAGTAGAAACCCCCCACAAGTGACCCCATATTGGAAACTAGACCCCCCACGGAACTTATCTAGATGTGTTGTGAGAACTTTGAACCCCCAAGTGCTTCAGTACAGTTTATAACGCAGAGCCGCGAAAATAAAAAATATATTTTTTTCCACGAAAATTATATTTTAGCCCCCATGTTTTTATTTTCCCAAGGGTAAGGCTGGTTTCACACTTGCGTTTTTTAAAAAAACGCATGTGTGAAAAAACGCATGTAATCGCGGTAAAACGCATGCGTTTTTTTAGACGCATGCGTTTTTATAGAAAAACACAAAACAAGAAAAACCCAAAAAACCCTAACCCTACCCCTAACCCTACCCCTACCCCTAACCTGAAATACGTGGCACTGAAATACGTGGCACTGAAATACGTTTATATACGTATATACGTATATAAGTGCCACGATATTTCAGTGGCCACGTATATAAGTGCCACGTATATAAGTGCCACGTATATAAGTGCCACGTATATAAGTGCCACGTATATAAGTGCCACGTATTTCATGTACATGCCACGATATTTAAGTGCCACGGTATTTAAGTGCCACGTATTTAAGTGCCACGTATTTAAGTGCCACGTATTTAAGTGCCACGTATTTCACGTAAATGCCACGATATTTCAGTGCCACGTATTTCACTGAAATACCGTGGCACTTAAATACGTGGCACTGAAATATCGTGGCACTGAAATAACGTGGCACTGAAATAACGTGGCACTGAAATACGTGGCACTGAAATACGTGGCACTGAAATACGTGGCACTATGACTGTCAGAAAATGTTCATTAAACGGTTAGGGATGAGTTTAGGGGTAGGGTTAGGGTTAGGGTTTGGATCCCTTTATCACCTTGATGGTGGTGGGTGACTTTTCAGTGTGTGTTCTGTTTTTTTTCTATAAAAACGCATGCGTTTTTAACGCAAACAAACGCGTTGAGATCGGACGCCATGTCGCGTTTGGAGAGCCCCTGATGTGCCTAAACAGTGAAAACTCCCCAATTCTAACTGAAACCCTAACTCCAACCCTAACCCTAGCCCTAACCCTAGTCCTAACCCTAGCGCTACTTTCACACTAGCGTTTTTTTGCATACGTCGCAATGCGTCGTTTTGGCGAAAAAACGCATCCTGCAAAGTCATCTGCAGGATGCGTTTTTTCCCCATAGACTAACATTAGCGACGTATTGACACACGTCGCAAGCGTCGTGCGACGGTTGCGTCATGTTGTGGCGGACCGCCGGCAGCAAAAAACGTTACATGTAACTTTTTTTGTGCTGACGGTCCACCATTTACGACCGCGCATGCGCGGCTGGAACTCCGCCCCCACCTCCCCGCACCTCACAATGGGGCAGCGGATGCGTGGAAAAACAGCATCCGCTGCCCCCGTTGTGCGGCGCTTGCACAGTATGCGTCGGTATGTCGGGCCGACGCAGCGCGACGGCCCCGTACCGACGCTAGTGTGAAAGTAGCCTAACGGGAAAATGGAAATAAATATATTTTTTAAAATTTCATTATTTTTCCTAACTAAGGGGGTGATGAAGGGGGATTTGATTTACTTATATAGCGTTTTTTGGGCGGATTTTTATGGTTGGCAGCCGTCACACACTAAAAGACGCTTTTTATTGCAAACAATAGTTTTTGCATCACCACATTTTGAGAGCTATAATTTTTCCATATTTTGGTCCACAGAGTCATGTGAGATCTTGTTTTTTGCGGGACGAGTTGACGTTTTTGCTGGTACCATTTTTGGGTACATGACATTTTTTGATCGCTTTTTATTCCAATTTTTGGGAGGCGGAATGAACAAAAACCAGCAATTCCTGAAATTCTTTTAGGGGGGGCGTTTATACCGTTCCGCGTTTGGTAAAAAGGATAAAGCAGTGTTATTCTTCGGGTCAGTACGATTACAGCGATAACTCATTTATATAATTTTTTTATGTTTTGGCGCTTTTACACAATAAAAACTATTTTATATAAAAAATAATTGTTTTTGCATCGCTTTATTCTGAGAGCTATAACTTTTTTATTTTTCTGCTGATGATGCTGTATGGCGGCTTTTTTTTTGCGGGACAAGATGACGTTTTCAGCGGTACCATGGTTATTTATATCCGTCTTTTTGATCGCGTGTTATTCCACTTTTTGTTTGGCGGTATGAGAATAAAGCGTTGTTTTTTGCCTCGTTTTTTTTTTTTTTTTTTTACGGTGTTCACTGAAGGGGTTAACTAGTGATATAGTTTTATAGGTGGGGTTGTTACGGACGCGGCGATACTAAATATGTGTACTTTTATTGTGTGGTGTTTTTTTTATTTAGATAAAGAAATGTATTTATGGGAATATATTTTTTTTTTTTTCTTTATTTAGGAATTTTTTTTTTATTTTTTTTTACACATGTGGAAAAATTTTTTTTTTACTTTTTTACTTTGTCCCAGGGGGGGACATCACAGATCGGTGATCAGACCGTGTGCATAGCACTCGGTCTGATCACCGATGTGACAGGCACGTTCCACAGGCTTGCCGGCGCCTGCTATGAGGATTCTCAGCAGACGCCGGCAAGCAGGGTCATCTTATGACCCGGAAGGAGTCCCGCGGCCATCTTGGATCCGGGGACTCCTTCCAGGTCACCGGAGCAGCGCGATCTCATCGCGCTGCTCCGGTGGGAGAGCGCAGGGAGCCCCCGTCCCTGCGCGATCCCCCTCTATGCCGCTGTCACTATTGACAGCGGCATCAGAGGGGTTAAATGCCCGCGATCGGCGACAGCGCCGATCGTGGGCATTGCTGCGGGGTGTCAGCTGTCATATACAGCTGACACCCGCACCCGATCACCGCGGCGCTCAGCGTGAGACCGCGGTGATCGATGCGCCGTACTAGTACTGCGGCTGTCAGTAATGCAGTGCCGGCAGCGCAGTACTAGTACGGCGCATGTCGGGAAGGGGTTAATAGGGAACTTTACAATTTAGAGGGAACATATAAGTAATGTACAAACATATGGGCCCTGCTCCCAAGATCTAACAATCCATGAGGCAGTTATGAATGATTTGACTATTGTAGAGTATGTTGTTCCGAAAAAAGTTTATACACTTGTAGGTAAATGTCCGCCTTCCGTATCAACAGGAGTAACGTTTATTATTACTGCATTTATGTGAGATTTAATGTAAATTAGACCATTATTTGTGCTACTTTTAATACAGAAGTGTGTCAGCAATTCACACTTTTGTGTGGCACTTTAACTTTTTTGGCAAGAAAGTGGGCTTTGCTATTGGAGCGCCCCTAGACGCAGGGCAGCGGGGTACTCGGTACCGGGTCTCTCGGTTCTGGGGATGTCACGGTGGCCTACCCGGTCCGTGGCCCTGCTAAGGGGCGTCCAATTAAAGATGTAGGTGATGGTGTAGGTCGCAGTAAATGATGAGGACACAGGGTTGCAGTCTCTTTACCTCTTTACTGAAGGCTTCGGCATCCGCAATCCAGAGCACTGCTAACAGGGCTGGCTGAGACCGGCTGGTCCGAAGGCACATCCAGAGTTCCCTTTGCAGGTGGAAATCAGTGCCTACCTACTAGCGCCTGGGTGTTGTAGTACCTCCCTGCTGAGCACCACGGGATAGTCCTCACAACTGTCGTGTATGTTTCTGTTCTTTCTCTCCGTCCCCCAGATGATATGGATAGGACTCACCCGTATGACGGGGTAGGCCTGGAGTTAATTTATAGGGACCCTAGAGACGCCCCTCTCCCACAATTGCCTCCGTTGTCTTCGTTAGGTGTAAAGGTGAGACAGCCAACCTAAAGTTAACTGCCCGGCCATAGTTCAAAGTAAGGCGTAGAGTCTATTACTTCCTCGGCGTTCCGGCCGCCGGCTACGCGCCTCAGAAGGATGTTGCTGATCTTGGGGCACGACTCCTTCTGGTTCTATCTCCTTTGTTCTGTGATCCCGTTTCTCACTTCTCCACAATATTCTTCGCTTCATGTCCTTTCTTAGGAGTCTGCCGCTAAAGGCACAGGCACGGCTCCATAACGATCTGTCTGTGCTAGGCCGCTGTCAGGATCCCACCCCTGACAGGTCCTCTCTCGAACTCTCCCCAGCTACTTTCTCCCTAACTTCCTATCCAGCCCCCAGTTTTACCCATGTGTGAGGAGTGGCCTAGTAGATAGGACCTTTTGCTCTCCCTGGTGGCCGGAGTGTGAAGTGTAATGTGTGTCTGTGATACCTGCAAGGTGAACTCTTTTAGTGCCATCAGACGTACCATCACTCCCCCTGGTGGAAGAGTGACGTTACTGTAATGACCAGACTTTGGGGCGCTGCACTATCTCATCTTTACATGTTTTACACATATAGTGAAAAAGGGAAAAATGCTAAAATATTGATGCAAAGTAAAACATGAAAGATTTGAAGTAAAAAAAAATGCAAAGTTTCTCCAAAATGCATATTAAGTTATGTTTTATATTTATTCTTGCTAAATATGTTCGTTTAGTCATTTCATTTGGCAAAATAATTTCTTTGTTGAGAATATAATACAAAGTTAAATAATAAAAAGAAATCATTTTTAACTGGCACAAAGACATAATATTTGTGTGTAAAAACAGCATGTTAAACCTGTAAAGAAGAATAGTATTTAAGGTCTTAGGGTAAGAACATTGCCTCATGCATAGTATTGAAGCCTCAGGCTTTGATGTTCTTTCAAGACTAACATTTTGAGATAATTAATTTCTTAATAAATCATTATAGCTACCACATCTGTGCTCTGATCAGAGTTCAAAATCCATAGACTGTGGCGGATTCCTCAAAACTGGCAATTTGTATGCTAGTCTTGACTGAGGATGAACTGGAGTAAGGCCCCCCATACACATTAGACCAACATCAGCTGAAGCTGTGAATATCTACGGGTTTGGCCGATGGTGTAATGTGTACGGGAGTCCCAAACAGAAGATTGCTGAGGGAGTTAAGGATCTGGCCTATCTACTTTTGAATTGTCAATCCCTTTGTCCTCACTGACATAAGCCACCACCAGAGGAAGTGGATCTCTCATACAGAAGGAGCACCTGGTAGAGCGAGCAATCCTGGGTGTGGGAGAGTTGGCTGAGATGGCTGCCGGCCAAGCGACCATCCAAGTCATTGTTCATCTGTCAGCCATCTAATGTGTATAGAGGTGTGCTCCTCTTTTGGGGCATAAATTATGATGAATTTGCCTGCCCATTCTCCCTCCTGCTAAGCCCTGACGATTTTTCAAAAAAACTTGTCAGAGCTGAAATAAAGATGCCAAAAGTTGAAAAATGATCCTACATTTCAAATAGTATGGTGTGAAATGTTTGATACATCAACTCCTAAGCTTCAAAGAGACCCTTTCCCTGGCCACATTATGAAATAGTGTCTGCAGAGATGAGTAAAACTCAGTTTTCATTTTTTCCTTTCCACTGCGGAGATATTAGCTTCTAACTTATTTTAAAAGGGTTGTCCAAGTTTGGTAGGAAAGTCAGCAGTTACTCTATGTAATGGCAAGCCTATCAATCCTCACTTCACACACAACATGCGCTGCCATTATTCATTGTTGCCGAGAGCAAGTGGTCAGGTGACAGCAAGTTTGCGATATGCATACTCCCGGCTACATTCCAACTAGACGTGCGCAGCCTCACTCAAAACAATTGAGCAAGGTTGCACATATCTAGTCGGAATGCAGCCGTAAGTAAGCACCTTGTATACTTGCGGTCACATTACCACCTGGTCCTGGCACCGGCACCGGAGAATCCTGGCAGCACTCGTTGTGTATGATGTGAGGGTTTACAAGTCAGCAGTCACAAACCTGGACAAGCCTTATAAGTTCAATTAGGCATTATCATATATTTGTCTCTGAGAGCATGCAGTTTTTCCCCTGTATGGGCTTGACTAATTTTAATCAACCAGCATCATGCAGGGGAAAAAAGAGCACACCCTCCTCTCCTTACTGATCTATGGAGCTACTGTATACAGCTATAGCAGAGCTGAGTTATGCATTATTAAAACCCTTCCAGATCTCATGTCACAATGCTATAAGCTCTGACCTTCCCCTTTACTGACTGCTGAGAGAACTGAAAGTGTTTGTAATGATACATAACTCAGCTCTACACAGTAGCTGCAGAGATCAGTGAGGAGAGGAGGGCGTGTTCTTTTCTCCCCTGTGTGTTGTTGCTTACTTATGATTGGTCAGTCTTATACAGGAATAGAAGTGCACTTCCCCCACAGAGCCAAATATCTGGAGATGTCCAGTTGAACTTAAAATAAATAAAATAAATTATAACCTAGACTTTGCTAGCGAACATCTCCACAATGGAGAGTAGAGTAATATAAATTAAAACTATGTTTTATTCAGCACTGCAGCCACTATAATAGGGCCAGTTCAACATGCTCAAACTGGTGAAAGGTTCTCTTTAAAACATAATAATCGGGATGTCAGCAGCCACCACTAGAGCGAGATTAGGAGCTTTCTGTATATTGTGTTATTATTGAGCCTACTGTATAAGCAGTATTCAGTAAGCTCCCTCTAGTGGTGGCAGGTAAGTAGAATTATGTCATTAAAATGGAATCTGTCAGCAGGTTTTTGCTATGTAATCTGAAAGCAGCATGAGTTAGGGACGCAGACCCTGATTCCAGTGATGTATCTCTTAGCTTGCTGGTTGCAGCAAACTTACAGTTGTGATAGATAGCTTTCTCTGCTGCGGATATTCCAGAGCTCAGACGTTAAGTTGTGTATAACCTTACCAACACCACTGATTAGCAGCTTTCTGTGTACATTGCATAGTGACAGAAAGCTGCCAAACAGTGGTTGGACCAGGAGGCACGTGACACCTAGTCCTGTAGTGATAACATCTTGCTGATAAAACACTGATTATATTGAAACAGCAAAACACAGCCTAATAAGTGACACATCCCTGGAATCATCGTTTCTTCCCCTATATCATGGTGCTCTCAGATTACATAACAAAAACCTGCTGAGCTGTATCTGGAAATGTAGTATAAGCTACAAATTTTATATCGTAATACATTTCTAAAGATTTTTTTAAAAATTAATCAACACAGAGCATTGTCCCAAAAAGTGAACAGACAGACTACAAGAGTGTTTTTATTTTTCTACAAGTCAATCTCGATGTCCATGTCACCAGCTGTGAGTGTAAGAAAGACAGCTGCTCTTATATGACTGTCACTTGATATAATGTAAGAGAAACTTGTGAATTGAGAGTTGACTGACAACTTCAACCTTCTTCGTGCATTGAAAGTTCATACTATTCTGATCCTCAGCGTTTGCCTAGAGGGGGAAATATTTGCGGTGACCTTCCCTGAGGGAGCTCTCTATTCGGAGTACACTCCTGGTAATGCAGCTGCTCAGAAACAGATTAATGAAGATACAGTGAAGATTTTGTCGGAGTGAAAACATTCTACCGAACTACCAATTATCAAGGAAGAAGTTAAATCCATGGCCGACCCCTGGGAAAATAATATCTGTGTTTATGTATAATATTTAAAGCAAATATTAAATTATACTGTAATAACAATGATTAATAGTGGACGAAATACAAAAACAAAGGAAAATATTACCAAAGCATAAATTCATTTTTAAATTAGGGGCGCTTAATTTCTCCAAATTATGTGTTTTAATATTTCTGCCTGTTCATATGTTATACCTTTATATGATTAAATACTGTAGCATTTGGGCAATTAATTTATAATCATCAGCTTGTTTATTTGATATAGTGCAGACAGAAATGTGTGTCCAAAGGCTTCACATTAGGTCACTCCAGGCTCTTAGAAACTGTGATTAGATCCTAGAAATGTTCTAATATCTGATGTAACTGCCCTATATAGGGTTATTCCCAATATTGCACATTATCATCTTTCCACTTAATAGGTGATAATTTTCTAATTGGTGGGTGTCTGACCACTGAGTTCCCCAACAATCCCAAGAATGAGGCTCTGAAATTTGCCTTCGGAACCGAGGTAGTCGAGTACAGAGCTTGGCCATTATTGATAGTCCCATAGAGAATGAATGAAGAAGTACCACGATTGTGTAGTCCCCTGCCAATTTTCAAAGGGTAGTTCAGAGTCCTATTTTTTATTGGTTGGGGTCCTTATCAGAAAATTTGGAATAACTCTTTAAGATAATTCTACTTCTCACGATCCAGTCTAGAACGTCTTCTTCCCAATGATGGCATTGACCTACAGCTCTCTAGGTCCCTGGGACTCTAGGCTCAGCTCCATCCAGTTTGCTGGAAAGTGGTGTTGCCCAATGACATTTCAGATTGATTGAAAGTGTCAGCTCCTGAAGGCCATTCTTGACCCTCAGATAAGTGTCCTAGTTCTAAAATACTGCCTTTGCACATTAACGAACTTACAACATCCTGACTGCACTCCTATTAATGCCTGGTACCCTGCTTAACAATATGCTGTTTTTTTGTGGTTCTCTTTGACTCTGAGTGCTTTCTAAGTGTTGAGTTTGGACCAGAGATGAAGATATCTCCCGAAATTCGTTTCAGTCAGATTTGCTTGTATCAACCAATAAATTAGATTCAGCTCAAATTAAATCTGTTTAGTATTGAATCTCCCCTGTAAAGGCACCAAAGCATAATAAACTGAAGGCCGGGAAGATGTTAAAAAATAAAGAGTATGCTCACCTGCCCTAGACTCACTTCTCAATTATGCAGCCCCAACAGGAGTGTCTCGCTCTCAAATTGACCATATTAGACCTACTGGAAGATCCAGGCAAAAGACCAAAGAAAAGATACTTGCAAAGTGAGATTAGGACTGAGCAGGACTAGTGAAGGGCTGGCCTAGTAAGTAAACTTTTTTTTTTTTAAACCCTTCCCGACCATAAAAAGAGTCAAGAAAAATAGCAGTAAGCTGGCCACTATTTTGCAGGACTCTGAAGGATTAAATCAGTAAAAATTTGGATTCTGGAAAAATCTGAATTTTTCTTGAAATTCAAATTCTATTAACTAGGAATCAATTTGTGCATCTCTATTATGGGCTATCCTGAGCTTTGCATGTGCTCAACTACCTTATTTCTGCAGTACCTCTTCCACCAGTCATCTTTCAGCACCCAGGAGACAAATAATATAATATAATCATATTGAAAGATACAATTAAAATAAAGTGTGGATGAGGTAGTTAAACATAGCCGAGATGTAATGTCTATTTGAGGTCATTCACTTAAAAAGGTGACCTTGGAAAGACTTGGAGCTAGCCACTCTGTCTGTCAAATCCCAGAGGAACCCTAGCCTTCAACATTTGACCTCTTTATAAGGATCTGGGTTGCATCCATGGAGCATTTGATGGATTCAAAACTGAGCCTGATTAATTGTATGGACAAAATCAGGGACAGAATGAGATGGCAATTCAAATGAATAGCCGGGGTTGGATACCAAGAAGTCAGTCAAAGCAGGGTCAACTTAACGGAGCTCAGGATCAAAGAGGGAGTAAAAGAGAAAGGCAAAATCAGGGTAACATACCAGATTAGGAACAGAACATGACAACAGCACCCCATAGTATTGGAAAACCAAATTAAATAACTGGTATCTCCCAGCACTATTCTAGGAGATCAAATAGGGTGTGGTACTGCCCCACAGGTGACAACAGGGAGCTTGTTACTACTCCTAAGCAACTGGACAGCACACACCCATTCTCCCTGACTGGGTGGCACAAATCACCGTCACACGAGTATTCCCAACTGAACAGTACCTACGTGACCCAGTGATATTAGCAATTCTGCCTCTACCATGCTGCAGTGTGTGTCGACAAAGTCATATGCAACTAGAGAAAGTAGAGAAAAATCCACGCTGCCAATAGTAGAAAGATGCAGTGGAAAAATGTGAAGGTATACATGCATTTTTTTACTTATCAACACATTTCGAAGCATACCTGCTTCTTCATCAGGACACACCACAGGATACAAGTGGTTTGCCCTGATAAGTAAGCAGGTGTACTTCGAAACGTGTTGATAAGTAAAAAAATACCTTCACATTTTTTCTCCTGCATCTTTCTTCTATCGGTTGCCCAGATTTATCTCCACTTTCTCCAGTTGCACATGGTGTCTCCTTCTGTGGATCTGCAGAAGCCAATTTCTTCAGCAATCACAGGGGTTGTGCCTTTCACAACCCTTGCAGGCGAGCATATTCTTTGCTTTATTTTTCGTTTTAACCGGATAAGACACTATTGCGCTTATTATCTTCCCAGTTTTCATCATAATTGTTGACTAAGGCAGACATTGCTAGAATAGGTCTAGGTAGGGATTATAACTTGAGCAGATTGGGAAACATTTCTATTTTTCAAACAAGGGAAAAAAAGAATCAATAAGGAGACAGGAAATTACCGTACAGGCTACATAAACCACAGCCTCCCTTCAGCAAAACACCAATCATATACACCCTCACAACTAAGAGAGAACCGCCCCTGTGTAAACCCATAGAAATAGGTATTAATTAATATAGTTGGTGAACGTCTCTCGGCTAAAGTCTCTATTTTTCCTAAAGTCGTATTTTATAGTAGAACATTTTACTGAGTTGGAAGCCAGAGCAAAAAATAAGTTGGTAGTTGCGTTATTTCTGGTTTGTGACGCGGACATTCCAGTTACTGTTGTTTTCTAGATAACGCTCCGATCCCTTATTTGTTATTTTATTCCCTTTCTGCCTGTGTTTACATGAGCCCAAATATGTGGAATAGACGGAGGCTTTCAGCAGCTTAGACTGAAGTGCTCTTCTCTATTTAGTTGCTTATTTATAGAAGGAGGAAATGATTTTGTATTTAATTGGGATTATGGTAGGAGTTGGCACACAATAAGTCGGACGCATTACTAAACAAAGCCATTCTTTGAAGATTGAAAGATGAGTTTCATGTTGCTGAGAAATCATTTCAGTAAAATATTTTTTATGCTCCATATCATGAGATACAATAGACCTGCGACTGGGGGCATGTGGGCAACAAGAGGTCAGGAGGCCTCTCGTTGTGCAACTTTTTCTGTCTCTTTGCAAATTAATGCAAACTAGGACAAAAAAAAGTTAATTTAGCCAGAAAATGGCATTTTCTGTAGGTCCTCATATCACTCCAATCAGAATTTCTCGCCTGAAGTGTCAGCGAAAAAGATCTTGTTTTCTCAATCAAACAGAATGTTCAGAATCTCTTAGAGTTTTTTTGTTAATTAAAATCAGAAATTTAGATATATTTTTCTTCTGTCTTTATCGTCTGTGGTTATATATATTATATACTATTATTTGCACATGATTATGAGAATTGACATCTTGCGCTGAGTTCCAAACAACAATTCGAAGATTTGCTTTAAAGTGGCACCTAAGTTAGAAAACAACCAGTTGTCACGGGGTCCTACCTGGTATGACACAATCAACAGAGCGAGAGATGAGTGAAGAGCCCCAAGACCTTTCTGTCTGTCACGGATATTCATTGGTCGCGGCCTCTGTCTGTCATGGAATCCAAGTCGCTGATTGGTTGTGGCAAAATGCCCACGACCATTGCCACGACCAATCAGCGACGCGCACAGTCCGGAAGAAAATGGCCGCTCCTTACTCCCCGCACTCAGTGCCCCCTCCATACTCCCCTCCAGTCAGCGCTCACACAGGGTTAATGGCAGCATTAACCGACCGTGCTATGCCGCGGTGTAACGCACTCGGTTAACGCTGCTATTAACCCTGTGTGACCAACGTTTTACTATTGATGTGGCCTATGCGGCATCAATAGTAAAAATATCTAATGTTAAAAATAATTAAAAAAATAAAAAATCGTTATATACTCACCGTCCGTCGGCCCCTCGGATCCACAACAGGCCTTTCCCGCTCGCGACGCTCTGGTAACCGGTCCATGCTGCGGTCTCGCGAGATGATGATGTAGCGGTCTCGTCGCGAGCGGGAAAGGCCTGTTGTGGATCCGAGGGGCCGACAGAGGGTGAGTATATAACGATTTATTATTTTAATTCTTTTTTTTTAACAGGGATATGATGCCCACATTGCTATATACTACATGGGCTGGGCAATATACTACATGGGCTGTTGGCAATATACTACATGGGCTGGGCAATATACTACGTGGGCTGTGCTATATACTACATGGGCTGTGCTATATGCTACGTGACTGTGCAATATACTACGTGACTGGGCAATATACCACGTGGCTGGGCAATATACTACATGGCTGGGCAATATAATAATAATAATAATAAATTTTTATTTATATAGCGCCAACATATTCCGCAGTGCTTTACAACTTATAGAGGGGACTTGTACAGACAATAGACATTACAGCATAACAGAAATCACAGTTCAAAACAGATACCAGGAGGAATGAGGGCCCTGCTCACAAGCTTACAAACTATGAGGAAAAGGGGAGACACGAGAGGTGGATGGTAACAATTGCTTTAATTATTTGGACCAGCCATAGTGTAAGGCTCAGGTGTTCATGTAAAGCTGCATGAACCAGTTAACAGCCTAAGTATGTAGCAGTACAGACACAGAGGGCTATTAACTGCATAAAGTGTATGAGAACACGATGCAAGGAACCTGATTATGTGTTTTGTTTTGTTTTCTATTTTTAATAGGCCACACAGGGATAGTTAGGTTAATGCGTTGATGCGGTAGGCCAGTCTGAACAAATTAGTTTTTAGGGCACGCTTAAAACTGTGGGGATTGGGGATTAATCGTATTAACCTAGGTAGTGCATTCCAAAGAATCGGCGCAGCACGTGTAAAGTCTTGGAGACGGGAGTGGGAGGTTCTGATTATTGAGGATGCTAACCTGAGGTCATTAGCGGAGCGGAGGGCACGGGTAGGGTGGTAGACTGAGACCAGAGAGGAGATGTAGGGTGGTGCTGAGCCATGGAGTGCTTTGTGGATGAGGGTAGTAGTTTTGTACTGGATTCTGGAGTCGATGGGTAGCCAGTGTAATGACTGGCACAAGGTAGAGGCATCGGTGTAACGGTTGGTGAGGAATATGATCCTGGCAGCAGCATTCAGGACAGATTGGAGCGGGGAGAGTTTGGTAAGAGGGAGGCCGATTAGTAGAGAGTTACAATAGTCCAGACGGGAATGAATAAGAGAAACAGTAAGAGTTTTTGCAGAGTCGAAAGTAAGAAAAGGGCGAATTCTAGAAATGTTTTTGAGATGCAGATAAGAAGAGCGAGCCAGTGATCGGATGTGGGGGGTGAATGAAAGCTCGGAAATATACTACGTGACTGGGCAATGTACTACGTGACAGGGCAATATACTACGTGGCTGGGCAATATACTACATGACTGGGCAATATACTACGTGGCTGGGCAATATACTACGTGGCTGGGCAATATACTACGTAACTGGGCAATATAATATGTGGCTGTGCTATATACTACGTGGATATGCATATTCTAGAATACCCGATGCGTTAGAATCGGGCCACCATCTAGTTAAAGTATATATAGCAATCCTTCATTTCAATGTTATACTGAGCTAAGAAATAGCTGACCGCTGACAGAGAAAAGAATCTTCCCGAAATACCTACCAACGTTCTAAGCAGTTCTACAAAAGGTTGCAATTCCTATTATTTGTAATCTAGAGAACCATACATTGAAAATGCCGTAGCCAAAAACTGTCCAGACTAAACAAAAAAGAATAAAGGTCATAAAATGTTTCTGTTCGTTTCCCACTATAACGGGACGACCGCTGTTTCATTGAACAAACACTGATAATCTAGCCGTTGTGATCCTTGAGTTTATGAAAAGGTTTTGACCAGAGGATCTCAGGGCTGCGGCAGTGTTTATTATTGAACATATAAAAGATAGTTTAAAGATTAGTCGAAAGGACAGGAAAGCCACCGACTGTTGGATGACTACACCATTTTGTGAATGGAATCTAAATTTTCAACAGATATTCTATAAGATGAACTGGAATTTAATATTTTTTAAAGGGTTTGTCCTATTATTTCTTTTTAGTAGCGCACTGCTCCCCAGCCTCCCCGCTTCCTGCTTGATTGTGAGCTGCGCGCCTGCTTGATTGACAGTTCTGACCAGTGGCATCATCATGCCGCAAATTCATCAATGTTTTACATGAGATTGCAATACAGAGGGATCAGGATCTAGGAGCGCACTAAAGCAATCCCAGTCAGCTTCAATGCAGAACTTACAAGCTCAATAGAAAAGAATGCATGTTCGTCCACCGCTTCTAGACAGCAGCTATGGCTGGTATCGCAGGCAATTATATGTAAGCCTTAGTAATCCAATTATTGTTATCAGGGGAACAATGAGGAATTTTAATAAGTACATTGGAAAGTTATATTTTTGCAAGCCCTTTGTGTTACACATGTGGTATTGGAACCACTGTGCCATGGTCCAGGGAAAGGCTGAAGGGATGTAACTAAGTGACCACCTCGTGCATCACTAGAGCCCCTGATGGTGTGGTTAGGCTTGAGCCCAGGTGGAAGCCAGGTGCTACTCCAGGACAGACCCCAGGGCTAAAGCAGCTGACCCCCAAATTGGCCTGGAAGCAGGAACAGCCAAGAACTGGTTAACAGGAGGACGTGCTGCTGGTTACAAAGAACAGATTCAGGATCAGGACTGCACAGTTGTTAGACAGACCAGGTTCTGGATCAGTAACAGACAGGATAGCTTCAGGAACACAGGGTGGACTCGGGTAAAAGATTACAGGTGCAGGTTCAGAATGGACAAGTGAGTATAGCAGTATAAGTGCGGACAAGGTGGAACCGGCTCAGAACTTAGTAGCGGCAGGACAGACTCAGGAACAGGCTACAGCAGGACAGATAGGATCAAGTTCAGACAGGACAAGATCATATGCAGACGGGATGGACAGGATCCGGTTTAGGTATCACAAGTACATTAACCTTATCAGGCTACACACTGATAATTAAAGTTGCTAAAGCACCTCCCAATAGAGGAGGGTGCCTTAAATATCGGGCGTCTCCCAGCTATTGGCAGAGGATGTTTTCAGATCGGCATTGTTATGACCCCAATGGCAGAGGGTCTCAGGAATAATTGCTAAGTCTGCAAACACAGAAAACCAGCTCATAGGGCAGTGGTAACTGGGCTGACTATATATCTAACCCTAGCACCACAAATACCAGCAGCCGGGGAACGTGCCTACGTTGATTCTAGACGTCTCGCGCCAGCCGGAGAACTAACTAACCCTAGAAGGGAAAAGAAAGACCTTTCTTGCCTCCAGAGAATAGACCCCAAAAGTTGGATACAAGCCCCCAACAAATAATAACGGTGAGGTAAGAGGAAAAGACAAACATAAGAATGAGCTAGGTATTTAGCAAAGAGAGGCCCACTAGCTAATAGCAGAATATAGAAAGATAACTTATATGGTCAGCAAAAACCCTATCAAAAATATCCACACTGGAAATTCAAGAACCCCCGAGCCGTCTAACGGCCCGGGGGGAGAACACCAGCCCCCTAGAGCTTCCAGCAAGGTCAGGAATCACATTTAGTACAAGCTGGACAAAAATGAGAGCAAGCAAATAACCCAAAAAACAAAGAAGCAGGACTTAGCTTAATTTTGCACGAACCAGGACCAGCAGATAGGAGCAAACAGAATGTGTCTGATTACAACGATGCCAGGCACCTGACTAAGGATCCAGGAGGTTTATATAGCAACACCCCTGAACTAACGACCCAGCTGGGTGCAAACTGAGGGAAGAAAATCCCAGAGTCATATCACTAGTAACCACAAGAGGGAGCCAAAAAGTCTAATTCACAACAGTACCCCCCCCTTAAGGAGGGGTCACCGAACCCTCACCAAGACCACCAGGGCGATCAGGATGAGCAGCGTGAAAGGCACGAACTAAATCGGCCGCATGCACATCAGAGGCAACCACCCAGGAATTATCCTCCTGACCATAGCCCTTCCACTTGACCAAATACTGAAGCCTCCGTCTGGAGAGACGAGAATCCAAGATCTTCTCAACCACGTACTCCAACTCGCCCTCAACCAACACCGGAGCAGGAGGCTCAACAGAAGGAACCACAGGCACAACGTAGCGTCGCAATAAAGACCTATGGAACACGTTGTGAATGGCAAACGAAACCGGAAGATCAAAGCGAAAGGACACTGGATTAAGGATTTCCAATATCTTGTAAGGACCGATGAAGCGAGGCTTAAATTTAGGAGAGGAGACCTTCATAGGAACAAATCGAGAAGACAGCCACACCAAATCCCCAACACGAAGTCGGGGACCCACACCGCGGCGACGGTTGGCAAAACGCTGAGCCTTCTCCTGTGACAATTTTAAGTTGTCCACCACATGATTCCAGATCTGCTGCAACCTATCCACCACAGAATCTACCCCAGGACAGTCAGAAGGCTCCACATGTCCCGAGGAAAAACGAGGATGGAAACCAGAGTTGCAGAAAAATGGTGAAACCAAAGTAGCGGAACTAGCCCGATTATTAAGGGCAAACTCAGCCAACGGCAAGAAGGTCACCCAATCATCCTGATCTGCCGAAACAAAACACCTCAAATAAGCCTCCAGAGTCTGATTAGTTCGCTCCGTTTGTCCATTAGTCTGAGGATGAAAGGCAGACGAGAACGACAAATCAATGCCCATCCTAGCACAAAAGGATCGCCAGAACCTGGAAACAAACTGGGATCCTCTGTCAGACACAATATTCTCAGGAATGCCGTGTAAACGAACCACATTCTGAAGGAACACAGGAACCAGATCGGAAGAGGAAGGCAGCTTAGGCAAAGGCACCAAATGGACCATTTTCGAGAAGCGATCACATACCACCCAGATGACAGACATACCCTGAGACACCGGGAGATCAGAAATGAAATCCATGGAAATGTGTGTCCAAGGCCTCTTCGGGACAGGCAAGGGCAAGAGCAACCCGCTGGCACGAGAACAGCAAGGCTTAGCTCGAGCACAAGTCCCACAGGACTGCACAAATGACCGCACATCCCGTGACAAGGAAGGCCACCAAAAAGACCTAACCACCAGATCTCTGGTGCCAAAAATTCCCGGATGACCTGCCAACACCGAGGAATGAACCTCGGAAATGACTCTGCTGGTCCACTTATCAGGAACAAACAGTCTGTCAGGTGGACAAGAGTCAGATCTACCAGCCTGAAATCTCTGCAACACGCGTCGCAAATCAGGAGAAATGGCTGACAAAATAACTCCCTCGTTAAGAATACCAACAGGTTCTGCGACTCCAGGAGAGTCAGGCACAAAGCTCCTTGAAAGAGCATCAGCCTTCACATTCTTTGAACCTGGTAAATACGAGACCACAAAGTAAAAAAACGGGAGAAAAACAATGACCAGCGGGCCTGTCTAGGATTCAGGCGTTTAGCAGACTCGAGATACATCAAATTTTTGTGATCAGTCAAGACCACCACACGATGCTTAGCACCCTTGAGCCAATGACGCCACTCCTCAAATGCCCACTTCATGGCCAGTAACTCCCGATTGCCAACATCATAATTCCGCTCAGCAGGTGAAAACTTCCTAGAGAAGAAAGCACATGGTCTCATTACCGAGCAACCAGGGCCTCTCTGTGACAAAACGGCCCCTGCCCCAATCTCAGAAGCATCCACTTCGACCTGAAAGGGAAGTGAGACATCAGGCTGGCACAAAACAGGCGCCGAAGTAAACCGGCGCTTCAACTCTTGGAACGCCTCCACGGCTGCAGGAGCCCAGTTAGCAACATCAGAACCTTTCTTGGTCATATCCGTCAAAGGTTTAACAACGCTAGAAAAATTAGCGATAAAACGACGGTAGAAGTTAGCAAAACCCAAGAACTTCTGAAGACTCTTAACTGACGTGGGTTGAGTCCACTCATGAATAGCTCGGACCTTGACTGGGTCCATCTCCACAGCAGAAGGGGAAAAAATAAACCCCAAAAAGGGAACCTTCTGTACTCCAAAGAGACACTTTGAGCCTTTAACAAACAAAGCATTCTCACGCAAAACCTGAAACACCATCCTGACCTGCTCCACATGTGAATCCCAATCTTCAGAGAAAACCAGAATATCATCCAGATAAACAATCATAAATTTATCCAGATACTTCCGGAAAATATCATGCATAAAGGACTGAAATACTGAGGGAGCATTAGAGAGCCCAAAAGGCATCACCAAGTACTCAAAATGACCTTCGGGCGTATTAAATGCAGTCTTCCATTCATCTCCTTGCTTAATGCGCACAAGGTTGTACGCACCACGAAGATCTATCTTGGTGAACCACTTGGCACCTTTAATCCGGGCAAACAAGTCCGACAACAGAGGCAAAGGATACTGAAATTTAACAGTGATTTTATTCAGAAGCCGATAGTCAATACAAGGTCTCAAAGATCCGTCCTTCTTGGCCACAAAAAAGAATCCCGCACCAAGAGGGGAAGAGGAAGGACGGATATGCCCCTTCTCCAGAGACTCCTTGATATACGAATGCATTGCGGCATGCTCAGGTACAGACAGATTAAATAATCTTCCCTTGGGAAATTTACTACCTGGAATCAAATCTATGGCGCAGTCACAGTCCCTATGAGGAGGCAGAGCACTGGATCTGGACTCGCTGAATACATCCTGATAATCAGACAAATACTTAGGAACTTCCGAAGGAGTAGAAGAAGCAATAGACACCGGCGGGGAATCAGCATGAATTCCCTGACAGCCCCAACTTGACACAGACATTGCCTTCCAATCCAAGACTGGATTGTGGGTCTGTAACCATGGCAGACCCAACACGACCAAATCATGCATTTTATGCAGAACAAGAAAACGAATCACCTCCCGATGTTCAGGAGTCATGCACATGGTCACCTGCGTCCAAAACTGCGGTTTATTTTCCGCCAATGGCGTAGCATCAATACCCCTAAGAGGAATAGGATTTACCAACGGTTCAAGAACAAAACCACAGCGCTTGGCAAATGACAGATCCATAAGACTCAGGGCAGCACCTGAATCCACAAACGCCATAACAGGGTAAGAAGACAAAGAGCAAATCAAAGTCACAGACAAAATAAATTTAGGTTGCAAATTACCAATGGCGACAGGACTAACAACCCTTGTTAGACGTCTAGAGCATGCTGATATAACATGTGTAGAATCACCACAGTAAAAACACAACCCATTCTGACATCTATGATTTTTCCGCTCATTTCTAGTCTGAATTCTATCACATTGCATTAAATCAGGTGTTTGTTCAGACAACACCTCCAGAGGATTAGCGGTTTTGCGCTCCCGCAAACGCCGGTCAATTTGAATAGCCAGCGCCATAGAATCATTCAGATTTGTAGGAATGGGGAAACCCACCATCACATTCTTAATGGCCTCAGAAAGGCCATTTCTGAAATTTGCGGCCAGAGCACACTCATTCCACTGCGTAAGCTCGGACCATTTCCGAAATTTTTGGCAATACACTTCAGCTTCATCCTGGCCCTGAGAAATAGCCAGCAAGGCTTTTTCTGCCTGAATTTCAAGATTGGGTTCCTCGTAAAGCAATCCGAGCGCCAGAAAAAACGCATCAATATTTGCCAATGCCGGATCTCCTGGCGCTAGGGAGAAAGCCCAATCCTGAGGGTCGCCCCGTAAAAAAGAAATAACAATTTTAACTTGCTGAGCTGAATCTCCAGATGAACGGGGTCTCAGAGAAAGAAACAATTTACAATTATTCATGAAATTCCTAAACCTAAATCGGTCTCCAGAAAATAATTCCGGAATAGGTATTTTAGGTTCAGACATAGGACTACTGGTAACAAAATCTTGTATGCCCTGCACACGAGCTGCCAGCTGGTTTACACTTGTAATCAAGGTCTAGACATTCATGTCTGCAGCAAGCACAAGCCACTCAAAGGTAAAGGGGAGGAAGAGAGGAAAGAAAAAAAAAAAAAACACTCAGAATTTCCTTTCTTATTATCCCACTTCTGCAATGCATTAAACATTCAATGTTGGCCTGGCATACTGTTATGACCCCAATGGCAGAGGTTCTCAGGAATAATTGCTAAGTCTGCAAACACAGAAAACCAGCTCATAGGGCAGTGGTAACTGGGCTGACCATATATCTAATCCTAGCACCACAAATACCAGCAGCCGGGGAACGTGCCTACGTTGATTCTAGACGTCTCGCGCCAGCCGGAGAACTAACTAACCCTAGAAGGGAAAAGAAAGACCTTTCTTGCCTAAAGAGAATAGACCCCAAAAGTTGGATACAAGCCCCCAACAAATAATAACGGTGAGGTAAGAGGAAAAGACAAACATAAGAATGAGCTAGGTATTTAGCAAAGAGAGGCCCACTAGCTAATAGCAGAATATAGAAAGATAACTTATATGGTCAGCAAAAACCCTATCAAAAATATCCACACTGGAAATTCAAGAACCCCCGAACCATCTAACGGCCCGGGGGGAGAACACCAGACCCTAGAGCTTCCAGCAAGGTCAGGAATCACATTTAGTACAAGCTGGACAAAAATGAGAGCAAGCAAATAACCCAAAAAACAAAGAAGCAGGACTTAGCTTAATTTTGCACGAACCAGGACCAGCAGATAGGAGCAAACAGAATGTGTCTGATTACAACGATGCCAGGCACTGGACTAAGGATCCAGGAGGTTTATATAGCAACACCCCTGAACTAACGACCCAGCTGGGTGCAAACTGAGGGAAGAAAATCCCAGAGTCATATCACTAGTAACCACAAGAGGGAGCCAAAAAGTCTAATTCACAACAGGGCATGCTGCCCCTTTAAAATGCAGGGAGTGCGCGCTCCTTAAGTACACTCCCAGGAGACCTGCATGTGTTGTGCAGGTGCTGGGAGGGAACAGATGATGCGAGAGCTTGGGCGGGTAAGTGAACACGCCGGCATCCCTGCTGGGAGGAGAACGAGGACTCATGCAGGGGCGCCGACACTGTTCTAACACTTTTAAACAATACCCATCTTTAAAATTGGAATAACACTTTAAGAGCAGCAGGAAGATGAATAAAAATCAGATTAAAGAGAACTTGCGCTCAACTTTTTTGGGTGGCAACCAGCGATAGTGTCTCCATTGACAATCAAGCGGTTGAGGGAGTCAGCGAGTGAGAAGAATGCTATAAATGAAGACCAGATATGGAGATCCGACATAGGACGTACTATTTCATCCTATTTAGGGAAGGATAACAACACTTTTATAGTGAAGCACTTATCTTCTGAATTGAGCTAAAATATTGCAATTCTGGTTTCCTGAGCCATCCACTAGGGGGAACTCACTGTAGATGGGTAGATGGATTTATACACATTGTGTTAAAGGGTTTCTTTCTTCTTCAGGAGAATACTGCTCTTCTGCCTTCTGGCTACTTGCTTACCGGGGGACAGTGTTCTCCTGATGAATGAGAGTACGGAACAGCATCATGGCTGATCTGTTCATCCGAACTGTGGCAGAGACAGCTTTATCAGTACCGCATCGAAGTTGCGCAAAGTAACTGAATCTGGCAAGATACAGTAATTCAGCCAGCTCCAGAGCAGCGCTTGCAAGCTGTGTTAGAAAGAGCCATCATTGCCTAGGAGATCAGCCACCATTGATAGACTGCAAAGGTGATCAGTGTTTTTACAAGGACCATGCAATTTTAATCTATTAAAGAAGTTGAGAAAACCTCTTTAAGCATAGCTTCTCCAGTGGTGTCGGCACTCACTTTCCTGGGGCCCGCGTGAGGTTCTTATGTCACGTGAGCCCTGCGCCCGATCTACAGATGTGTCACCATCCCCGCCTTTGGGTGTATAAGTATTCAAGAGGCCTGTCTCAGCTCCCACGTCTGTGCATCTCGCCATAACTAAGATGTGGCGGACCTACAGATCAGAAGAGGTAGCGGGGATTCCAACAGGTAGGAGGTGGTTTGCAGGTCTCCAGTGATTTGACAGCTGGACCAAGGTCCTGCAAATCGATTAACTCATTTTTATCTAGCATATCCCTATGTGCGAGACTTCTGAGATGACTTTGTGAGATGAAACATCTATATTTATAGCATACCATACTCCGTTTTATCGCCCATAAAATCTGTTTATTGGGAGCTATTGTTTGCAGCTCCAAGCAGTAATTGTGAATGTAAGCGCCATCTCTGCGAAGTTACAGCTTGCTTCAATTACAATTATCGATAATAATGTCTATAAAAATAAACCCTATTATAGAAAAATGTAGCAATACAAAAGCATTGGGCTCTAATCGGGGCTAATATCCCTGACATCCATACACTGAAAATACATAAAAGCTGAAATCAGAGCAGGAAAAACAAGCACATTCAGATCAGGGTTGTGTGTGATGAGTTCTGCCTGCCCCCCATCCTGTACGCTGTCACACCGTCACTCCATGGCCCCTGCCCCCCTAGCCTATACACTGTCACACCGCCACTCCATGGCCCCCTGCCCCTTAGCCTGTACGCTGTCACACCGCCACTCCGTGGCCCCCTGCTCCCCTAGCCTGTACACTGTTATACTATCACTCCACGACCCCTTGCCCTCCTATCCTGTACACTGGAATGCCATCACACTGCATCCCCCTGCCCCCCCCAGCCTGAACACTGGCATGCCATCACTCCACGGCCCCCTGCCTCCATAGTTTGTATACTGTCATATCATCACTCTGCGGCCCGCTGCCCCATAGCCTGTACACTGGCATACCATCACTTCACAATCCTTTGTCCTCCAAGCCTGTACACTGGCATACCATCACTCCACAGCCCCATGCCCTCATAGCCTATAGACTGGCATACCATCACTCCGCAGCCCTTGCCCCTATAGTCTGTACACTGGCGTACCATCACTCCACGGCCCCTGCCCCATAGCCTGTACACTGGCGTACCATCACTCCACGGCCCCTGCCCCCATAGTCTGTACACTGGCGTACCATCACTCCGCGGCCCCCTGTCCTCCTAACCTGTACACTGGCGTACCATCACTTCGCAGCCCCTGCCCCCATAGTCTGTACACTGGCATGCCATCACTTCGCAGCCCCTTGTCCCCCTAGCCTGTTACTCTGGCATACCATCACTCCGCAGCCCCCTGCCCCACAATCAGTAGTGAATGCTCGTACACATATTTATTTATGGAAACTTTAAAATAGGACATCGAGAGATTTTATGTTTGCAGGGAAACAACACCAATAAAATGATGTTAAGGTTAATCGCCTAATTTCATATAATTCTACAGTCTCTCATTTGACATATTATGACAAGAAGTTCCATATTGTATAGTAAATTAACATCACATCACATTGACTAATTCCTACATTACTATCCTGATATTTGTATAGGGGACTAGATATAGAAGGTGCAAGAATGCCATTAACGAACACCCCACTTTATAATGGGCGTATATAATTAGGGGGTGTCCATCTTGAATAATTCATTTTTCTTAAATGGATACCAGACCATAAACTGATAAAAGGATGTCACCCAGCTGGGATCTCCAACCATCAGCTGGGATCTATTGCAGGAACCTGGTATTAAGTGGTGAGCATCCGTTCAGAGCCAGCACAAGGGAAATTAAGTATTAGGCTACGTTCACATTTGCGTTGCGTCGGGCGCAGGTTCGGTGATGCATAGCGACGCATGCTTCATGCGCCCCTATATTTAACATGGGGACGCATGGACATGCGTTGTCTTGCGTTTTGTGATGCATGCGTCATTTTTGGCGCAAGCGTCAGGGCGCAGGGGACGCTGCATGATCACAAAACAATGCGTTTTGCATGCGTTGTGCGTTGCGTCACCGACGCAACGCCCAACAACGCAAATGTGAACGTAGCCTTACATGGCTACAATTAAAATGAGTAATACTCATGTATTTGTATTTCCTACAATCCTAAGTGCTCATTCAGACGTCCATCTATGTCATATGCAAGAAAAAATGACTAATTTTGATCAGTTTGATCCTAGTGTCATCAGTTTTTCTCATTCGTAGAGAAAAAATAAAAGGTTTCTCCACCTTCTCCTATGTGTCAGTCCATGAAGATCTGACCGGACTTGGATGCCATCTGAGTGCTGATTTTTTTCATGGACAGATTCTGACCCATCACTCCACGATTTTGCATGGACTCAGTGCGCAAAAAAATCCCAAATATGTGATTGGCCCCATACACTATCACAGGTACAAGTGCTATCCATGAAAAACAGATAGAATTTGTTCATGAAAAACAGACATCTGAATGAGGTGTAAAAGAGGGAGACACTCTTTGTAGCCACTCTCTAATTCCCTGATACAGTACCCATACTAGTGTTCCGAATTCAGAGAACTCATTGGAAGAATCAAGAAAAAAGCAATTCGCTTATATCTATGAAGTCAATGGAGGAGATCTTAGGAAAGTAGAAATCTCTAAGCCAAAAAAGCATCAATGAGAGTTGCATCTTTAATTTTGGCAGTCATGGAAGGTCTAGCACTAAACCCATGTCAGTAACAGCAACCTCAAGTACCAAAGGGTCTACAAAATGGGACCAAACGGAATTTGGACTTGCACCTGATGAAGCAAACACAGTCATTTTGTACTCCATCTGGCCTCCTTTCCACCTAACAGAAGACAGACATCATCAGAACTGTTGGAAGTCGGAGAACAAATGACTGTCTGCTTCTTTATAGAAAATGGCTCCACAGATGCTTAGTCAGGGGAATGTCCCTGATAAAGTCACTAAAATGGGCGAAACGTGATATCAACAACCTCTTAGAGATGCATCTAATGTCATCTAATACATGTTGGATTATGTGCCCCTTAAGTAGATTAGGGTGATCTTATGCTTTTGTGCTTTCTATTACTCTGGTTCTCATTCATTTCCAAACTCGTGTAAATAATTGGGATTTTCTACACAAGAAACTCTCAACTAAAATGTTTCCATTCTGTATACAGTGGCATGTAAAAGTTTGGGCACCCCTGGTAAAAACTACTGTTATTGTTAACAGTTAAGCACGTTGAAGATTAAATGATCTCTAAAAGGCCTAAAGTTAAAGATGACACATTTTGCTTTGCATTTTAGGCAAAAAAAAGTCATTTTTTACATTTTTAAAATTACAAAAAAAGAAAATGGGCTGATGAAAAAGTTTGGGCACCCTGCATGGTTCGTACCTAGTATCACCCCTTTTTGCAGGTATCACAGCTTGTAAACGCTTCTTGTAGACAGACAAGTGGTTTTTTTAATTCTTGTTTGAGGAATTTTCATCTGTTCTTCCTTGGAAAATTCTTAATAAAAAATCAGGAAGTGATAAAAAGCTTTTAGAAAATCAATCGCATTATCACAGATAAGTTTCCTCTTGCTGATATTATCATTTATTACAAAATTCATGAAAACTTTTTTTTGTCTCCTTTATCTTTTCTTCTTTTATTTTTTTTGCTTAGAATCACTCTCAGGAATTTGCCTCTCAACACAAAAATGAGAAATATATTTTTCCAGCTAGACGTCATGCTGACCAGGAGATATATCATATCACTGGGAATATCCGGGTGAGAGTTCTGGAGGAGATAAGGAGGGGTTCTCCAATACATCCGCTTATTGCATGCAATGTCCCATCACTTCAAAAAAGTGGGCATGTGTGTACTGTGATAAATGTGGTACATCTGGCCTAATTCTAATCTGTCTAGGATTAATCCAGTGTCAATCCCCTCCCAACATCCACAGTATATGTACAGCAGATATCAGATCCCAGAGTATGTAGCGGACTCATGATCTGGGCCTGTAACTGCAGTAGTCAGCGATGGAGGCAAATTGTTACGCAATCCAATGCTATTATATTGTTTTACTAGAAATAACACTCCTTTTCAACATTCTGTAAAAAAAATATTAAGCAACAAATATTTTTGGTAGAATTTGGCAGAGCCGCTCAAATCTGGCCAGAAAGTTCAATTTGAATCACAATTTGCATTATTCTCTGTCTCTCCAGACCCCAGAGCGAAATAGGAAAAAAAAATTAAAAATTATATTTTGAACTCCATTCTGGCCCTTTGGAACCCAGCAAAATAGAAGCCATTCAGTAACTATTTTGCTGGATTTATGTTATGCAAAGTGCTCAAAATTTGGGAAATTCTAAATGAATTACTTTAGTTAGGATTAGATTTGATCATCTCTAGTAAATAAAAAAAATAATAATAAACTATGTACATTTTGTATCGCACATTATCTTGTTACTTCCATCCCCAAAAATATTGCAGGGAGGGAAATATAAAATATTCCTTTTGGGCTAATGTGAACATTTCAAGTGGTCAAGCTTTATCTAAAGGAAATCTGTCAGCAAGTTGTGATGTGTTGGGCACAGAGTCTGATTCCATTGATGTCACTTTCTCAGCAGCTTGCTGTAGTTTCAATACAATCAATGTTTTATCAGCAGGAGATTATCACTCTAGGTCTAAGTATCACATGCAAGTCAGTCCAGCTCATCTGTGTAACCTCGTCCCCACCACTGATGTACAGTGTATACATGAAGCTGCTAATCAGTGGTATTATACACAATTCAGCATTCTGAGCACTGCTAAATCTACGGCACAGAAAGCAGGGATTCTATGAAAACTGCAACATTGGAATCAGAGTCTGTTGCCCTACATCGCACTGTTCTCAGATGTCATTGTTTTCTACTATTAGACAAACGTTATAACAAGGAAAAATCTTGCTGAAAAGTGCATTTTATAGTCCGATGGCGGCGTCCTGGGATTTAGGAGAATGCTGGCACAGCGTCCTTCCTGATCACTCAGTGGCGTAGTTCTCTATCCTGCTGCCCAACATTTTTCAGTCTGATTTTCTCTACTATAAGGAAGAACAATCCTGTCCTATAGTGACCCCCAAGACCAAATATCTATACATACTGTTTGTCAGGTATAAAAATGACTCCTGAGAATGTCCCAGCCATGGCAAGTATGCATAACAGTGCGTGATTAATATTTCACAGATGAGAACAGCTATTACTGTCATGTAACCCTTACCCTCTCGTTACACAATATAAAGTACGTGTCTCAACTCTTCATATTCCTCCCATTATTGTACTGGAGGGATATTGGATAGCTTTCTTCAAAACACAGTAAACCTAGAAATTAATGGTGTAACTGAAGCAAACAATCTTGAAGATATCTTGCAAAGAAAACAAAAATTAATCTCTTTCTGATCTGTTCCTTTTTTTCTAGGCCTCATTCAAGTCAGTTATTTTTTCGTGCAAGAAAATTGGTCCGAATTTTATCAGATTTTCATCAGAGTTGGGTTAGAGATTCATCAGTTTTCTCTAATGGGAAAAAAATATCCTCCAGCTTCCCTATTTATTAGGCAGTGAAAAATGAACCAAACGAACAAAAACTTGGACAAAGAAATGTTTGCAAAATCACGGAGACATGTTGAATATTGATCTGAGTGTCAAATCAAAATCAACAATGCAAGTCTACGGTTCATGAAAAAAACGTCCATTTTGATCTGACACTCAGATCAATATTGAACATGTCTCCGTGATTTTGGAAACATTTCTTTGCCCAAGGAAATGACCGGATATGTGGACTGCCCTGTAGACCATCATATACAGTATATGAAGGAAGGAAACCTATAATCCAAAAAGTAATTCCACTATAAATGAGAGCACACAGAGCAAGCCGAAAATATCATATACGGTAAGTGTAACTTCATAATAATCAGAAATCAATCAAATGTATATAAACAATGGATATTTTATTGAGATACACAACTATGCAACAACAAAAAATTAAAGATTAGTGACCCCCCCCCCAGATGAAATAGGATCGAAATGTGCATTGGGGTCTGAGGTGGAGGCTGATGTGGTGACACATCCTATTCATATTTTTGGGTATGTCTGACTGTCTTACATCTTATTTCTGTACTATTGATTCAATTTTGTGTATTACGTTGCACATCTGTGTGCATTATATTGCACAAAAGTCCTGTAACCTGACTTTCACAACTACATTGTAATTAATGCTGTGGATGTAAATGGGAGCATATATATTTATATATATATAATATATATATGTATTGTAGTGCAGCGGTAGCACACTTGCACAGTGATGAGGCAGTGACCCACAGAAATTCAAAACAAAAGTCTCTTTAATGTGTTTACTTCATACAATAAATGTCCAAACTTCACACACAAGTGCATAGCATTAATGTCCAGTTCACATAAACACAGCACACGATATCCTCCCAATGGCAGCATATATCCTCTTGATTACAATTACTAATCACACTGGTCGTCCCCTGACCAGTTGCCGTGGGCGACTGCACCGCTGTGTCAATGTCTCTTTACTCACAGCTTTTACATAGTACACGGTATCCTTTAGATTGCAGTCGCTAAACATGCATGTCGTGTACGCTGCGGGTGCAAAGCTATTCAGCTGCCCTGGCTGCTGGCTCTGCTGGCCTGTGTTGCTTTACACACACAGCCAATGCTCTGCAGGTTCCTGCTTTGCAGGCTCCTGCTCTGCAATCCCACCGAACACCAGACTCACACTAACATTGCACCTGATACAGGATTGACCTGACACACTCAAACCCTTTCCTGCAGGGCTTTTAACAAAAAAACTGTGGCCTTCAGCCGCATGGAAAATACGGCCTGGAATTAAAGGGACTGCATGACTATAAACCTGCAGTCTGTTATACAAATACAAAACTCAGAGCAGGTTTTCCCTTGAACACTAGAATGTCCAAGACTACGCTTATTTTATTATTTCTAGTTTGAATTGCAGTCACCACTACGCCTGTGACTGCCATACACCTCCATGCCAACCTGGGGAGAATACACAGTGACCCCTACCTGTGACACTGGTCACTGCCCCACATGGATAGATAGATAATAGATAGATAATAATAGATAGATAGATAGATAGATAGATAGATAGATAGATAGATAGATAGACACAGGGCTGCCACTAGGAATTTCGAGGCCCCTTACTGGCAAAATTTTCGGGGCCCCCTTGAGACTCTGCCCAGTCTCCACTACTTGAACTGTCCACAGCCCCACCGCTCTTTCTTAGAAAAACTCCACTTCTCACCAATCACACATTAACAGTTCCCATCATCAAATCACACATACAGTATATCCAGCAGCTTTTGTTTTGGCCAAAAGATTTTCTAAGCCGCCACCACAACAAGGTAGACTCTTTTGGCCGAGCACTACTCTACTCTATCCTATTAATCATTTGTTAAAATATGCAATACAATTTAGGTATATTTTTATTTATTTTTCAATTTTTAAAATGACCAATAATATCACATACAAGGGACAAATACCACCGCACCATGACCAGACACCATATTAACACCACATAGTGACCTATAATACTACATACAAGGAACAAATACTGTCATACCATGTCCAGACCACATATTACCACCACAGTGACCGAATAATATCACATACAAGGAACAAATACCACCACACCATGTCCAGACCACATATTACTACCACATTGTGACCAAATAATATCACATACAGTGGGGCAAAAAAGTATTTAGTCATTCAGCAATAGTGCAAGTTCCACCACTTAAAAAGATGAGAGGCGTCTGTAATTTACATCATAGGTAGACCTCAACTATGGGAGACAAACTGAGAAAAAATAATCCAGAAAATCACATTGTCTGTTTTTTTAACATTTTATTTGCATATTATGGTGGAAAATAAGTATTTGGTCAGAAACAAACAATCAAGATTTCTGGCTCTCACAGACCTGTAACTACTTCTTTAAGAGTCTCCTCTTTCCTCCACTCATTACCTGTAGTAATGGCACCTGTTTAAACTTGTTATCAGTATAAAAGACACCTGTGCACACCCTCAAACAGTCTGACTCCAAACTCCACTATGGTGAAGACCAAAGAGCTGTCAAAGGACACCAGAAACAAAATTGTAGCCCTGCACCAGGCTGGGAAGACTGAATCTGCAATAGCCAACCAGCTTGGAGTGAAGAAATCAACAGTGGGAGCAATAATTAGAAAATGGAAGACATTCAAGACCACTGATAATCGCCCTCGATCTGGGGCTCCACGCAAAATCCCACCCTGTGGGGTCAGAATGATCACAACAACGGTGAGCAAAAATCCCAGAACCACGCGGGGGGATCTAGTGAATGAACTGCAGAGAGCTGGGACCAATGTAACAAAGCCTACCATAAGTAACACACTACGCCACCATGGACTCAGATCATGCAGTGCCAGACGTGTCCCACTGCTTAAGCCAGTACATGTCCGGGCCCGTCTGAAGTTTGCTAGAGAGCATTTGGATGATCCAGAGGAGTTTATGGAGAATGTCCTATGGTCTGATGAAACCAAACTGGAACTGTTTGGTAGAAACACAACTTGTCGTGTTTGGAGGAAAAAGAATACTGAGTTGCATCCATCAAACACCATACCTACTGTGAAGCATGGGGTGGCAACATTATGCTTTGGGGCTGTTTCTCTGCAAAGGGACCAGGACATGTACATGAAGGCATGAATGGAGCCATGTATCGTGAGATTTTGAGTGCAAACCTCCTTCCATCAGCAAGGGCATTGAAGATGAAACGTGGCTGGGTCTTTCAACATGACAATGATCCAAAGCACACCGCCAGGGCAACAAAGGAGTGGCTTCGTAAGAAGCATTTGAAGGTCCTGGAGTGGCCTAGCCAGTCTCCAGATCTCAACCCTATAGAAAACCTTTGGAGGGAGTTGAAAGTCCGTGTTGCCAAGCGAAAATCCAAAAACATCACTGCTCTAGAGGAGATCTGCATGGAGGAATGGGCCAACATACCAACAACAGTGTGTGGCAACCTTGTGAAGACTTACAGAAAACGTTTGACCTCTGTCATTGCCAACAAAGGATATTTTACAAAGTATTGAGATGAAATTTTGTTTCTGACTAGTGTTGAGCGATACCGTCCGATACTTGAAAGTATCGGTATCGGAAAGTATCGGCCGATACCGGCAAAGTATCGGATCCAATCCGATACCGATACCCGATACCAATACAAGTCAATGGGACTCAAGTATCGGACGGTATTCCTGATGGTTCTCAGGGTCTGAAGGAGAGGAAACTCTCCTTCAGGCCCTGGGAACCATATAAATGTGTAAAAGAAAGAATTAAAATAAAAAATATCGCTATACTTTACCTCTCCGACGCAGCCGGGACCTCAGCGCAGGAACCGGCAGCGTTGTTTGTTTAAAATTCCCGCTTTTACATGGTTACGCGAACTCCCGGCTTGTGATTGGTCAGGGCGCCCATGTTGCCGGGCCGCGGACCAATCACAGCAAGCCGTGACGAAAATACGTCACGGCTTGCTGTGATTGGTCCGCGTCCCGGCAACATGGCCGCCATTAACCAATCACAAGCCGTGACGTCACGGGAGGCTGGACTTGCGCGCTTTTGAAAAAGCGCGCGTGTCCAGCCTCCAGTGACGTCCCGGCTTATGATTGGTCACGGCGCCATGTTGCCGGGACGCGGACCAATCACAGCAAGCCGTGACGAAAATACGTCACGGCTTGCTGTGATTGGTCCGCGGCCCGGCAACATGGCCGCCATTAAC